>NC_138575.1:127232342-127893844 GCF_964289735.1 Phaethon aethereus
GGAAGAAAAGGAAGGAAGGAAGGAAGGAAGGAAGGAAGGAAGGAAGGAAGGAAGGAAGGAAGGAAGGAAGGAAGGAAGGAAGGAAGGAAGGAAGGAAGGAAGGAAGGAAGGAAGGAAGGAAGGAAGGAAGGAAGGAAGGAAGGAAGGAAGGAAGGAAGGAAGGAAGGAAGGAAGGAAGGAAGGAAGGAAGGAAGGAAGGAAGGAAGGAAGAAGGAAGGAAGGAAGGAAGGAAGGAAGGAAGGAAGGAAGGAAGGAAGGAGGAAGGAAGGAAGAAGGAAGGAAGGAAGGAAGGAAGGAAGGAAGGAAGGAAGGAAGGAAGGAAGGAAGGAAGGAAGGAAGGAAGGAAGGAAGGAAGGAAGGAAGGAGGAAGGAAGGAAGGAAGGAAGGAGGAAGGAAGGAAGGAAGGAAGGAAGGAAGGAAGGAAGGAAATGCACAGAGGAGGTCACTAACTTAGAAGATGAGCATCCCTTATGCCGTCAGCAAGCTCACCAAAGGAAAACAGCTGAAAGTCAAAAAATCCTGAAAAGACTTGTGTAGCTTACATGGTGCTTTTGGATGGAGGGGTTTAAATGCCAGTAAAAAGAAACTGTGAAACCTTCCCAGCTCCCTCTCAATTTCTTCCAGTTTGGTGTTGACTGAAGAGAATCCAGTTTGTGTTTCTCTGAGGCCTCTCCATGAGGTGAACTAAAGTTCAGTAAGTGGAGACAATATGAAGATTCAGTTAAAAAGCGCAGTCCTGATCCAAACTATAGTGCTATGTAGACTCACCTTTAGTCCAGATGGCATCAGAAAAATTTTAAAATCCTAGCTGGAACTAAATTCAGTTTTCATTCTCAGAGCTTGCCTGAAAGACTCCAACAAGATCTGGCCCACAGAAAGTGCAGTTACAGCCCTTGCTTTCTCATGTAAGAGGGGCAAGGTTGTGATGGAGCCACTTTCTCATTTAATGACCCCGCAATTTAGCCCACGGCTCTCACTTACCTACTGTGTTCAGCTCCCATTTCCTGAAGGGACTGAAGCCTCCATCTCCCAACAGACTGCCTGTCTTGAGTACAGGAGTCACCTGAATTTTGCCTTATCCCCTTGAGGACGTTGTTATGATGCTCTCAGGCCTGAAATGGGGATGGACTTAGTGATACCAGTGATGTTCAAGCTATCTATTCTGCTTGTACCCTTGCCAGTAAGGGAGGGCATCCACTACCTCCCACGGTCCCCCAGGACATGGAGGCAGGCTTGACACCTGTGTTGTGGTCAGAACAACAGGTTTGTTGCCCTGCTGTACTTGCAGTGATGAAGTGCAAGGCTGCCTGGCAGGTACCCTTGGACAACCACAATGACATCTTTTAAATATCTTGTTATCCTCTTTTCCATCTCTTGACACTTTCTTTCACCATCCATGTCCCTCTCTTTTTCCTCCCCAATCCTTTTCTGGATAAACAACCCATCCTTAATTACTTTTTCACTATTGCTTCATTACTCCTACATCCATAGCCTGATCGGTACTCCTGACCCTGTTTCTGACACAGGTACTCTGAGCTTTATATCCTATTGCTGATGTGGTACCAAGGTGCTGTTGGTCTTGCCTAAGGTCCCGAAACTCCCTTTCAGGGAGGTTTGGCCATCTCTCACATCACTCCCTCTAAACCACTTGTGAAATTCAGCCATTCATCATGGTGCTATCGGTAACTCCTGTCAGCTTCCGTTACCGTTATCTGTCACATCCAGCAATTTCTCACGTCATAGCCAGCAGTTTCTCATGTCAGTTCAGTCAGCTGAACCTGAGGCCAGGGCCCGGTCAGTGGCCCACAGCCCTGACAGTTCTGGCTGTTTTCTCCGGTGGGCATGATTTACCAGCTCCCGTCTTGGACTGCAGGGTCTTTAACCTTTCGTTAAAAGTTCACATAATGCTCATCAGTCTAGAACACGAGCCTTGAGCCATCATCACTGTACATCTAATGAAAAATAAGAATTCCTGGAACCCTGGACTGAATGAGCTTAGATGAACAGGGGGAAATATAACAGACCTCATTTTTTGCATATGGAGGAATCATTTTGTATTGTCCTTATATAAGCATCTTTATCTTTAGCATCTGCAAATTAAGACTGTTAAAAGATTTTTCAGTCACTATATTAGAGTCTCAAACCAGCCTGTTAGAGCTGGGAGGGCAATAAAACTACTTTCAAAATGATACTGCATTAGTTTCTGGAGTGGAGTAATTAGTGTGCCCAAGAGATCAAGGCCTTGGACATGACGACTCCCTGTGCCTTGCTAGCCTTTTCCTTCTGTGAAGGCAGAATTGGAAAAAAAGGGAGAAAACTGTTTCCTGTGCTCACTTGCAATTATAGCAGAGGAATTTCCATCACGTTTGGGAGCCATGACTTCCATACAAGCATGCTTATTGCCAGAAAGTACTCTGTCATATCCAATGACACAGCTGAGGTGAAGACTTGTGCTTGTCTTGAGATTCCTTTAGTCCTGCTGCCAGTGAAGACATCTCCAGTAGGAGCCCACTGGCCACTGGGCTCAAGTCGAAGTGCAAAGTGGAATCATACCCCAGAGGAGAAGATGCAAAGGGTCCAACTGTATTCATGGTTCACTATCAGTCAGCTGGGACCTGTTGCCAAATCATGACATAATGCAGCCACAGCTGGTCTGACCTCATTCCTCATAAGCCTCGTCATCTGACAAATAGCCAAAACACTGGGAATCAAACAACAACTTATTCTGAGCCCAGCTTAAAATACTCTAGATGCAAGGGTCATTCACTGATTGTGATTAAGTTTCAGCAATGAGAGTGTAAGCTTCCTTGCTACAAAGTATAAATGAGAAGGTAGAAGCATTGAGCCAGATACCACCACACACTTGTTCATCTCCCACTGGGGTTGGCTCCCTTGCAGGATTGCTGTTGGCATAGAGAATCATACAGCTCTTCCAAGCTCAACTTCTCATCTGCCATGATGGCTCTATCGACAAGGGATCTTGCTTGGCACAGGTAGTGTAACCATGTGGGTAACAAGGTAGTTTAGCACAGGTCTCATTCAAACAACAAGAATTGAGTGCAAAACATTTCCTCAAACAGTTTTCCAAGTGTCCTCTGCTGAGTTCTCCTGTTGAAATGATAACTTGAAATGTTACACATTGAAAGGGTAAAATTCATTAAATGACTGAATTCGTAGCCAAGATGGTTGTAGCCAAAGTTCTGCATATGTGCGTGCAGCTTCCTTACCTGTTCAGCTAGCAAACTGATATGTTTGGAAATTCAAGAGGAGTCCTTCACAAGGGGAAAACATCGCACAGTGGAGGAAGCATACCCAGATCCATGGAGAGCAGATCACTCATGTAATAAAACCATGTAATAGAACTATTTTAAGCCCCATATTCTGACAAGTACTAAAAAGAGAGAGGCAGAAACAGGGCTACAGCTAAACCTTTCCATCAGTCAAATTCCAGCTTGGACTGAGAGGTGTTTAATGTAAGCTCTGTCTATGTTATTTTTCTGTAACTGCACAGCTCCATGAGCACATGTCCACAGTTAAACCACTTGGTAGGTGGGGGAGGGGAAAGGGACCATGAAATTCCTTTCTTTTTATTTTTTCCGTTCTCAGAGTTTTCACATACCGGCAGCTAGACATTTTGGTTGCTGTGAGTTTTCTTAAGTGCTTCTGGATCAAGATCCAGTATTACAAATTATTTGAGCGGTCAGTCATTTTAAGCAAGAAGACACCCACTGCAGCTGTGATACAAAGGAAAATCTGCCTCAGAACAGCTTACTGTGCAAATGCAGTTCTATCACAATGATTGCAATAAAAGCATACTGTATTGTCCATAATTACATCCATATTAGGAGGAAAAAAATTAGCTAAGCTGTTCAGTTACATGCCAAAACTATTTCCTGAGGGATATTTATTTTGACTAATGTTAGAGTAAAAAAAAAATAAACCAATCTGGCTTGGTTTAAAGCACTTGATTTTTCTTTTATGTTTAATGGAGAGAAACAAAGAAAGCCAAGAATTTATGTAAAGCCACTGTTAGGTTTTAAGGTAAGAGTTTTTAGGGTGGCAAGAGTTCGTGCCCCTTGGCAAAGAGCAGGAATTCATAAATGCAGAATGAGGCAAGGTTACTGTTCTCAGGGAGAGGTATTTTTTCCCCGTCTGCTGCAGCACTGTTCCGTGGTTTGACACAATGCCAGTATTCACTGGGACAAAATCCTATCTCCTGAAGTACCAACTGCTATTTGGCTCTGGATATTTGGAAATATGTCCTTGTTGCTACAGTGATCTCAGTATAAATCTGTTTTCTTGCCTACTTTCTATTTCTTCAGTTGCTGCTGTTCTTAACTGCAGACTAAAATAACAGATCGTATTACTCCCAAATGACATAAGTCATAGCTAGACATTCTTAGGGTAGAGGCACAGGTCTGCTTACAAACTGTTGGCTGGTTGTAATATTGGCTTGTCTTTAAATCCATGTCATCAGATTTCGCTGTGAATTAGAGGGAGAAGTTTACGTAGACCTAAGAGTGCCAGAGAGAATCACTGGCTGGCAGACTACAGTTCAAATTTAGTTTCCCTGCAACCTTTACTTGGCCTGAGGCTTTCCTCCCTGAAACACTACTTTCTAAAAACAAAACCAACCAACCAAACAAATAAAATCAGGCTGCCCATTTTGAACTCTGAAAGTTGCTCCCATAAATTATCACTGCATAATTGCCAGTTCTGCCATCAAGTAGTTTAAAACTGAAAAGCATTACAATGACTTGTGATAAGACCGAGGATTAATATTTGGTAACATGAACAGTAGGGATTAATCAAAATTTGTGAAGCATATTGCATGAAAAACGAGGCAGTTATGTCCCCTTTCCAGAAACAGGTGTTGAAATGCCTACATTCAGATGACTTGTCTTCTACATTCTGATAATGAAGTCCACCCTCACTACAACACATCTCATTATATGTATCACTTCCTTAATCTAAATTCAGCAGTGTCATGGTTCTTTCCTTCTTTCGTTATCCCCCCTTTGGCAAACAATTTGAACAGGTCTTAGTTATGGTGTCATTCTTAGGGAAAATGTAGTTCAAAGAAACATGCTTTAAAAATATCTTTTATATTTTCAGTTAACTCTTCCTTTGCAGAATGAAACTGTCCTTTATTCAAGACTGTTCATTCAGAGTAAGATGAGCCAACTTATTTGTAGTAGCTCTATAGCAAATTGCATTGTGCTTGTGTGGCCAGGTTTTGGTAGCGGGGGGGCTACAGGGGTGGCTTCTGTGAGAAGCTGCTAGAAGCTTCCCCTATCTCCGACAGAGCCAGTGCCAGCCGGCTCCAAGACAGATCCACCACTGGCCAATGCTGAGCCCATCAGCGATGGTGGTAGTGCCTCTGGGGTAACAGATTTAAGGAGGGGGAAAAAAAATGGCAGGCAGTGTCCCAATGTCCCATGCGGGACCCACACTGGAGCAGTCTGTTCCTGAAGGACTGCACCTCGTGGAAGGGACCCAGGCTGGAGCAGCTCATGAAGCACTGCAGCCCGTGGGAAGGACCCATGTTGGAGAAGTTGGTGGAGGACTGTCTCCTGTGGGAAGGATCCCACGCTGGAGCCAGGGAAGAGTGTGAGGAGTCCTCCCCTGAGGAGGAAGGAGTGGGAGAGACAATATATGAAGAACTGACCACAACCCCCATCCCCCGTCCCCCTGTGCCACTGGGAGCGGGGAGGAGGTAGAGGAAATCGGGAATGAAGTTGAGCCCAGGAAGAAGGGAGGGGTGGGGGGAAGGTCTTTTAAGATTTGGATTTAGTGCTCATTATCTCTACCCTGCTTTGATTGATAAAAAATCATATTAATTTTTCCCCAAGTCAAGTCTGTTTTGCCGCTGATGGTAATTGCTGAATGATGGCTCCCTGTCCTTATCTTGACCCACGAGCTTTTCTCTCCCCTGTCCAGCTGAGAAGTGGAGTGATAGAGCGGATTTGGTGGGCACCTGGTGTCCAGCCAGGGTCAACCCACTACAGAAGTACAGACAATATTTCAGGATCCCCACACCTGTTTCAATGTCAGTCCCCCTGAAAGTCTGACACTTCACACAGCCTGCTGTGGAGTAGAGGCTTTGCCCCAGAAAAGGGCTAAGTAGAGTGTACAGTAATGGGACCAGGTGTAGAGGATGTCACGCTGAACAGACCAGTAAGACATCCAGGGGATACAGGCCTGCCTATGGATGAAACCTGGTTACACAGAAAAGCAAGAATCTGCCTATGTTTTCCCAAGAGGACAACACAACAGAGGAAGGGGTATTGCTGTTTGAAGAGGAGATACCATTTTGGGGAAATAAAAGACAGCTTGGTGATGGCATAAAGAGGCGGGGAATGTTCTAGCTTTGAAGAATTCTGAAAAGCCTTGATGGTTTTCCATACCTTTGATGTTTGACTTGATCTAGACCCTGAAGAGGATCCCAGAGGTACCACTCCATCAGCAATTGCTTTGATTCAGCCTTACAAGAGAGAGGAAAAGCTCAGAATCTAGGATGTGGGCCCGTTTTCACAGGTCTATTAAGCTAAATAAATGTATGTGTAAGAATAAGGGAAGTCTATGTGAAGGACAGTTACAGGACTGCTACCAGAAGCCAGCCTTAGCCCTGGACACAGCCTGTGACAGGTACTCATTTTTGTCCCTCTCACACTGCAAGAGCTTAGCCAGAATCTCGCTGCTCCTGGCCAGTGTTTCATGTTGGACAAGGTTGTTACACCGTTTGCCAAATCTGTATCTCCCCCATTGGCTTTACCACCTGTAAAGGAACATGGCAAGCTTGGAAAACATTAAATCTAGATGTTACAGATTTTCAGAAAAAGGTTGGTTTAGGGATGTGCAGGCATTACCAAAACAACCTTCTAGAAATATGTCTTTCCAGTGCACTGGACTAGGAAATGTTACGATTGTTACAACAGTGGTGGCCGATTTCCCTAAGCTGATACGTTTCCCTGATGATTGATCTTTTTGTGAAGAGCATTAGACTGAAACTCGGGAGACTGGGCCAATTTCCAACTTTGTCATAGATATGCTGTATGACCTATAACAAGCTGTTTATTCTCATCATGTGTTACTTTGGAGACTGGAGGGTGATGCTTCCCTATCCCACAGGGACGTTTGTCAATACAGATTAATCAGTGCTCTGCAAAGTTGTTAATGGAAACTGGGAGAGGGGGTGAAAGTGAACAAACAGAACATCTCTGTTTCATCTCATTTCTCATGGGGTGACTCCATGGGAAGTTTTGATTGTTCTTTCAAGCCAGTCTTCCCAACAGGAAATTAAGCTAGGTGATGTCATGAGAGCAAAGCTGTCATGAGACGGCTTCTCCTCTTTGCTCACCTTCCTTCCCTTAGCCTCCTTCTTGATTCTTTGTTTTCTTGCCTTGTCATTCCTCTGTTTCTTTTCGCATCTGCCTACTTCAGGCATTACTTTTCATTACTCTCCCATTTTTTCCTCTGCCATTTATTGCCTTCCAATCTTTCTTTTTGCCTAATATAAATGTGCATTGGACTAGGAAATAAGGGGTTTTTCTCATCCTTCGGGCTCTCTTGTCTGCCTGAAGAATAAATAGAAATACATATTGAAGTACTTTTCCCATCTTCTGTTTAATGCACACTCACATTATAACAATTAGTTTAATACCAGTTTTGTTCTGTTTCAGGGAGCTGTTACCTGAACGCTTATACAATAATAGACTATTTGGCCGGGTAGCATTGTAGTGATATCATTCAGAGTTTTGTGTGCACATATGCTGAAATGCTGGTTTTGGGTACACGGTCAATTCCATTGTTGGGAGACAACTATATGAGAGAGAATATGTATTTATGCTGACAGTTTGTCACGCTGAAATGAATGTGTTGGCAAAGCCTAACAGTAATACCAGAGAGGCAGTCTTCCCCTTTCTGTGCGCATGTTTATCACCGCCTTATGCATGAGGAAGGGGATTTTACCTCTGTCATGTGGTGCATAAGGGGGCAGAGAGGATAAATGACTTGATTTTGGATATCTGTGTTTTCTTAAGTGAAAATAAAACATGTCTTTAGCTACTTTGGCTGTTCTTTTCTTGGTTATTGCATCTTTTAGGAGGTGCCAATGTGAAACAGCCTGCCCAGATGGAATTCCACCTTCTCAATGCTTGACTGGTTGTTTAAAGCCACTGCTGAGTCTGCAGTGCTGTGCAGGGATGATAGTCTGTCTGCAAAGTGGAGAGTGAGAGGGAAAACAGGAAAAAGATAAGTAGGTAACTGGTGTGTTCCCTTGCCTAGCAATATCTTGTATAGAAATAGGGAAACAACTATTTCATAACTAGTGACCTACAAATGGCTACTTAGATGACTATTACTGCTTGCTGTTAAAATAAATGCAGAGATTCTCTGATGTAGTGTTCAAAGGAATATCAAAATGAAAGATGGTCCTCCCTGAAAGGGACTCAGTTTTCTTACCTAATGTGTGGAATATCTTATTAAGAAAAAAAAAAAAAAGCCTGCTATTTATTCAATAGCAGCAGGTATGCTACTGCTACTCCGAGTGTTATAGGTTATATGTATCTGTAGAAACTATGCTAGGAAGTTTATTCGAAACTTCGATGCCCTAGTAGCATCAATTCAGTATAGTTTGTTTATTCTACTCTGCCTCTGCTTTCTGCTTCAGGTAACTTATCTGAGGGCATGGGCCATGAACATAAGAATGCAGTTCTTGAAAATAATCTCAAATACTTACTTCCCAGATAGTATATTTGACTCCCTTCTGTACAAGGTAAAACTTGCCTGGAATACAAGCAGAATTTGTAAAATTATGCTATCCACAACGTGTCAGAATCAGTTAAGTAACACAGTGCCCCAATTCCTATTGAAAAGCAGTAGGAGAAGAGCAAGAAAGCGAAAAGAAACAGCATCATTTTTTTCCACCTTTTTACCTTCTGCAAAATTCCAGTGCAAACATCCTGTTCTCTGGCACTCTAAACAAATGCAACTTGTAACTTCTTTGCACATGTTAGTGTCCAACACTTTGTATAGCAGCTGAAGACCCTGCAGTTTGTAAACACTTGAAATCAAAATAATTTATTCCTGCAAGATCTGTTTGGCACAGGACAAAATTATTTTATTTTCACACCGCTAGGTTTAGTTTTGAATGTTTTGATACAGTAGACTCCAAGGAAAATAACTTAAATCCAAACACACTGACATTTTGTGCATATTAATAATATGTACCAAATTTTTTCAGATAATCTGTATCAGTCTGTGATATCAAGAATTGGTCTTTTGAGTCCAATCCGCTGAGAGTTTCAGGGTGTTTAAAATTTACATCCTGGCTTTGTGACTTAGCCAGTGTCTTGTTTTTAATACTGCCAAGATTTATGTAAGCTGTTTTACTTGCAAAACAAATGTAGCCCAATCAAACCCATATCCTTAAGCCAGCAGTGATTTTCTTCAAACATTTTGTCTGTAGCATCCACAGAAGCATTATGCAACTTTAATTGTGGGATGGTTGAGGTGGGGGGTGGGGGTTCAATTGCCCTTTCTCCATAAATTTTATCCAGCTTCAGCTTATAAGTCACATTCTTGTTGGATATTTGGTCCAACTGAACTGTCACAGAAGGCAAATCATAACAAAAGGCCCTTACTGACCATGTCTATATCATCTGGCCAGAAAAGGCAACAGCAAAAGCAGCAAATGTTTTTTCTCCTGGCTTTTCAAAGGGATAAATACCTGAGTTTCCTGAGCCAGTTATGTTGCTTAAAAAAGGAAATGAGGAGACGGAAGGAAAAAAAAGTGAGACAGTAGTTGGTGGGCTGGTGGTGGCCTTGAATGCTTGTTGTCATCCTCAGAGCTGTCCTTAGAGGGTGTCAACAGAGCAGAAATTGGGTCTGCTCTGTCATGCAGGTTTCCAAGGAAACAAGACTAATTAGAGAAGCGTGACTGCTGCTGGGAAATACGATCTAGCAGGTAGGGCACTGACTGCGGAGTTGGAAGAGATGGATGATATTCCTAGCTCTCACCTGTCAGAGCAGCGTGACCTTGGAAAGGTCAATTAGCACCTCTGAAGCTGCAAAGTTTACAGTGCTCTCCCTTGCCTTTGAAGTTCAGCTCGGCAACCCTTCAGATCAAGGAGCACTTGCCAGTACAGGGATGCACTGCACTGAGTGCATTGGGGTCCCTGTTCTGGCTATTGTCTCTGGATGCTATTGTAATCCAAATCATAACACGACTCTTTCTGGCACACAAACACCGTTTGTGTAGTTCTTCTGACGTGAATTTTATAGCCCTTTGCTGGGGACGTACAGACCTTTGAGCCACCTAAGTCAGATCTTTAAAACCTGTGGCTCTGTGGCTAGAGATCTCTCCAGGATTTTGCTGCTACTTTCTTACAGCATGTCTTCACAACGTCAGTCTTCGGGAGACCTCTGGAGGTTCAGATGCCCTCTTCCTGGATATAATGATTGTCTCATATCATAGTTTGGGTTGGAAGGGACCTTTAAAGGCCACCTAGTCCACCCCCCCCTGCAATAGGCAGGGACATCTTCAACTAGAGCAGGTTGCTCAGAGCCCCGTCCAACCTGACCTTCAAAGTTGCCAGGGATGGGGCATCTACCACCTCTCTGGGCAACCTGTGCCAGGGTTTCACTACCCTCATTGTGAAAAATTTCTTCCTTAGATCTAGTTGAAATCTCCCCTCTTTTATTTTAAAACCATTACCCTTCGTCCTATCGCAACAGGCCCTGCTAAAAAGTCTGTCCCCATCTTTCTCATGAGCCCCCTTTAAGTACTGGAAGGCTGCAAGAAGGTCTCCCTGGAGCCTTCTCTGCTCCAGGCTAAACAACCCCAATTCTCTCAGCCTTTCGTGATTCAAGCCACTTGCTCCTCCATTAGTCGCAGTGCCTGTGACAGCCATCTCTAGCTGTCTCTCCTCTCGTGTACCAGCGGGCTGTCTCGTAACTCAGCCTCACAACCTTCGACCCGCTGTTTGGGCCCGCAGCTCTTGGCCAGCAGCCAGACACTGGGAGCCAGCCACCTCTGCCCTTCCTCCTGCTTCGTTACAGCCTCTAGACAAAGTTTTCCTTGCTCATAATAGCTGATGTAAAGAAGTAGTGCGAGACAGCAGCCAGCTCTCCCTAAAAGTCCATTGCCTGTGTTACACAGCGTCTATCTCCATCACCACCCGCATGGGTGTCGGCCTGCACTGATAACCAGGCTGGATAATGAGAGTTTCAACAAGAGTAAAATTCTGTCTTTTTTTCTCCCAGTATGACCTCTACTCACTTGTGCTGGCACGATAGCTGGAGCTGTCACTTACATCGCTGCAATCCTTCCCCTCAGTATCCCAGCAGTCATGACAGCTGCCTGTCTGAGCTCCAGCTAAAGGAAGCCCAGTTCTCGGCAGCTTCAACCCCTCTGTGATCAGGGAAGAAGAAAATGAGCAATATCACAACCCTGATCTTTCCCTGGCTTTCCAAGGTGGCATAATCTCAAAAATGAGACAAAGCATAGCTGCTTCTGGCAAGACAGCGATGAAGGGGGATAGATGGACAAAGAAAAATGAGCTACTAGAAAGGAGGAGAAGAAGAAAGGGAGTTAGTAGCTAAGACAGAAATGGGATACTTCTAGAGAACAGGACAAAGTGGAGGGGAATAAATGGAAAAATGGTTAAGTATGAAGAAATAGAGAGGACAAAGTAAGATCAATGAGGAGGAATGGAAAGTTAATAACCCATGGCAGAGGATCAAGGGACACCTGACATGAGACTGCAACAGGCATGACACTAAAAATGAAGTGGATAGTGTCACGCTGCTTTGTATGTCAGACAGAGTCCTAAAAATCTTTATTTGCGGTTACTCATTTGTGATTTCCCATTTATTAACCTTTTCATAAATATCGGCAAGCAATGTTTTGAATTGGCTGGCTTAGAATTGCACATAGTTTAACCAGTGAGTAACACTTCCCAGTCATTTACCTGTGAATTACAGGATTTTATTTTAAAATCCTTGTCATCTACAACGGGACCACAGCTGTCCAGGCCTGAATAGAAGGACTCAGGTGGCAACAGGCTGTACTTTCATATGTGTAAGTACAAAACTAAGCTTCAAAGTCATTGTAGTGTTGAGAACAAAGAGAAGGAGACCTTTACAAATGGTGAAAATATAAAAAAGAGAGAGACTGATTAAACCAAAGCATAGGCTCACAGTTCATGACTCAGGGCAGAGATTTTTTTTTACCTTTTGAGCAGATAAGACTTCATTGGGCTACAGCTATCAGGGCTACAGTTACTTGTTACAATATGGACCTAAAAATTACTGAATGATTTGACATGAGGATCAAGCCTTTTCTGAATAACCACTTAATAATTCCTCCAAACACTCCATTTCTCCTTTAGTAAAAATCAAATGAACGCAAAACTTGTTCTTTCTCAAATTTAATCTCAGTGCAAGAGATAACCTATTTTAATAAATAGTTTACCTATAGGTGCTGCTTGTTAGCCACTTCTCTGCAGATGCTTTCTGAAAACAAGCACTTCTATACTGCTTTTCAGGGTATAAAGGTACTGTATGAAAATACAGTGTCTCTACAGATTTACAATGCCACCTTGCCCCCATACTACTGATCATTTATTATAATGTTACATTATAACAAAATTATAATGGAATTTTTGTAGCAATGCATATGACAGTGGCAGTAATATCACATTAATTCATTATGAATGGTATTATTATGATGAATACAAAATTATTTCATTAGGCTAAGATACTTTTTCTCATGATTAGTTAAATTACTGCTGAGTTACAATAGAAGTCTCTGGAGATTGCATATGACATCCACATGGATACAATATAAATTAATAGTGTTTAGTTCAGTGACTGATTTCGGATGAATCAAAGAGATAAGGCACCTAAAGCATTACGGCAGTACATTGCAAGTCATTACTACTTTGTTGAAGAAACATTTATCATAGTGATTATTTAATTCTGAACTAATGCTTGCGTCCACAGGAATTCTTTCAGTATGATACAAAGTTTTTTTCCAGAACCTGCGAAATAATGATTTTATAACTTTCTGCCGAGAAAACAAGACCAAAACAGATGCTAGTAGAGGTGATCAGAAGCAAACCTTTCCACCACTACCACTCTTTTCAGCATTTGCAGAGGGAAAACTTACCTACCACTAGAAAATTGCAGAACCTGAAGAAACTGAAGTCCTTGCTATGCAAATGTTTTTACTTTAAAATTGTATTATGTTAAGATTCAGACACAATAGGTATGCTTACCCTACAGGTGTAACATGTCTACTCATAGATCTGCTCTAACCTGGAACATTGGAAGTAGGGTGGTAGGACCATTAACGGTAGGTGCTAACAAGGCAGATAAGAGACTGTCCCCTGAGATTCATCTGTTGCTGCTGAAGTCCACATCAGTATCTGGTGAAATCCTTTTTAGAGCCACCTGCTTTTGCTGCTCCCTGACAGAACTTGGGAATGGTTCAGCGCTTAGATTGCTGTCAGGACACTCCACTAGGTTGTATGAATGATGCTATGAGGTCTCACTCCTTTAGTTCAATCTGGTCCTCCACCATGTTTGCCTCCTCACATATTATGACAACGCGTCTTTCAGCAGTGCTGCATCAAAGAAAAATAAATAAGTAACAAATAAAAGCAACCTGTTATCCAGACTCACTTAGTGGTTTAACTTAAAGATGACTTCATTCTTCTCCTTTAGTATTAAGATTTAGCTGCATAAATAAAATCAATGATGGAAGTATGTTATGCAGGTCTATACCAGGTTCCCCGTGAAATAAGAACTACTACCTACAGTGGATCTGAAAGACAGTACAGAAGTTGCCAGTGGATTTAAGATACAAGAGATGTACCACAGCCTTTCCATATTTCCCATAATTTAACCTCAAATTCTCAAGACTCTGTACTCCTTCCTGGGCCTTTATATGGCAGAACTTTTAGATAATTTGAGAAATAAATTCATGTTTCCCTTATATGATTTATTTTCCTTTCGGTTTCTTTTCCTACATTTGCCATTACAGTGTCACTAAAAACTGCTTGTAGTGTATTTACCATATCTCTACTGCATATGCAGGTCATTAGGGAAATCACTTTTAAACCCTCATTTTAGTGTTGATTGAAAACATTCAGGGATTGTAGCAAAAATATCTTGAATGGAGAGTGGGAAAAGTGTGGTGTGTAAATGGCAGAAACAATCAACCATATAGGTTCTCCATTGGCTCACCAGTTTTATGATGAGTTGATATGACTGGAGGAAAAGCTGCACTTCAGTGGCATAAGAATTACCTATAAAATTAAGTTGAAAACAGTACTTTCTAAAGGATTTGTATGGTTCAGTGTAGTGAGTGTTTACTAAAATTACTACGAATATCACAGCTTCATAGGGGAGTGTAGTGCTGTTTGGATGAATATTAGTCTGGAGAAGACACAGACCAATTCTCATTTTGGCTACACAGGTGTAAAGCTGGAGTAACGTGATTGCACCAGAGAGGAACTTGATTGTACTAATGGGAGCAATATTTGTTCATTGCAATAGAACTTCTTAGATCATCTTCTGTAATGTGAAAATCTGGATGCTTCTCTTTAATGTGAAATCTTCGTTTTACTAATAACTGTATATTTGACAACAGTGTTTTTAGGGGAGGCTGATCATACTGAGATTGTTAATCCTACAGGATATGCTACAGCACATTTCCTTTATAGTATTATATAGTGTAAGTTGTTTAAACTCAGCCCACCTGTCAAGATAACTGGAAAAAAGTAGTCTGAGTGGGTTCATTAAAAGGTTCTATTAATCCTTTTTAGGTGTTAGCTTTAAATAGTTCATTAGTAGACGGCACAACCATGTGCCAGAGAAGGAGGCAGCTTGGCAGCATGACTAATCAGAGGATTCCGTACAGATGATTCCACCACCACATGGGCTATATATACACCTCTTTCTCATCTCTTACAGTTGCACTAGTTGTATCATTATTGCTTCTGGTTTTGACTGTTCCTTAAACACAGCTGTAAAATAAACAACCTACTTTTGTAATATAGTATACTTAAATCAGTATTTCTCACTAATTTACAAAATTCACCAAAGCACATTAGAAATTCCAGTCATGGGTGCAAAA
This sequence comes from Phaethon aethereus, assembly GCF_964289735.1. Classification (NCBI taxonomy): domain Eukaryota; kingdom Metazoa; phylum Chordata; class Aves; order Phaethontiformes; family Phaethontidae; genus Phaethon; species Phaethon aethereus. Next base: position 127,247,485 of record NC_138575.1, read on the forward strand.
AATGAAGACCCTACTGCAATTAGCTTTTCTGCAATAGAGTGGATGAAGCTAACATGAGAGGCGTATATTTTCTACCATTTAATCTGTGATAGTTTTCCCAATAAATGGAGTGGGAACTGAAAAGGACTCATAAGTATCCATCATTCTTTATGCCAGATTAACAGACCATGAGAGACAATTCTACATATTCTGTGAGACTACAGGTCTAGCAAGTACTAGATATAAGACCTTAATATTAATAGTATGCATAGAATTAAATTTGCTTTGATTAGTAGCTTGCTCACCTCCTAACTGAAGAAGAATCTGGAATTGGCTAACTGGTAAATGAAAAGCACCTGCTTTCTGACTAAGGGCTCCTTCCCTGCAGAGCTGTGCAACCATAGGAAGCTACAAGAACAGTCTGTATCCATTGTCGTCACCATCAACTTGTACTAAGCGACAGCACTCCACATGTGATCTTTGCAAACCCTTAAATGACGTAGGTGATACCTTAAAAACTGCATGTATAAGAAAAACGGTGCAAGTGAGCAGGGGCAGATTGTTTAGGTGAAGCATTTCTGACCGATGAGCTCTTGTTTAAAGGTCTTTGCAGGACAACATGTTACTCTTGAATTTTTTTTTTTAAGTATTACTGCCTGAAACAATTAATGATAAAAAGCATTAGCTTCTAAGCAGGGAACATCTGGATTCACACTTACAGCTCCTGGCAAAAGAGAACCTATTGAACCCAGAACAGTACCAGGAAACAGAGCGCTCAGATCACACGGGTCTCTGATCGAATACAGCGGGGGATGCAGGCAGCAGAGATAAGCCATGAATGGTATTAAAGATACTAGTTGGGTTTCTGAAGCCGAAGAGCAAAATCTGCATTTAAAGTGCATTTGATTGATAGTGACCAGATTGTTTCTGAGGTCCTACAGAGTAACAAAGACGACAAAGAAGCGTTCAGCAAGCATCAGCAGTGGCTTGGGTGGCAGCTACACAGGGACGGATTTTTGCTTTCAGTTTGGATTCACAAACAGATTGAGTTCAGAACTTCTCTGTGTCATACTCCTTCTTGAGAAAATATAACTAAATGTAGAGTTCAAAACCAGACTCCAGAGTATTAGACAGAAGCAGGCTGATGCACGTGAAAGGTAGGTGCAGGGAAGTGAAATGGGGAAAGAGGGGCATGGAAAGGAAGGATGAGGATGCCTGGCACGAACAGAGAAGAAAATTGGAAGCCACGGAGCTGCTGGTACGCGGCAGGAGCAGTCATAGAGCCCTCTTTAAAATGTTTATTAAAGGGAAATAATTATATTAAAGGGAAATTTTGCCTTGAGGGAAATGAGTGGCTCTGCCAGGGCCACGTACGGGGCACAAAGGCACAAGGCCCCTCCGGAGAGGTGAGGCCGGCGGCTGCGGGTAGGGAGGGGCAGGGCCCTACGATGTGGGCAGCCACGGTGAATCCACATCTCGGAGAGAGGAGGAGAGTTACCACAAGCTTCCAGGGAAAATGAGCTGACCTGGAGGTATCTCGTGGGGCGCAATGCAAGGAGCCCATCCTCTGTGCCCTGAGCTAAGCCTACAGAGGTACAGGCCATGCAAGTCCTTGTCTATTTAAGCATGTTAAAGCTACCTCAGCACCGGAAACAGAGAAACAGCAACAAGACCTCTGATGGCACGGTAACTTCTCTGGTCCGGAATGTGTTACAGTAAACTCTTCTCATGAGTCCCAGTACCTTCCTGTATAGACCTTCAAACCCCAAGGGCAGTTTTGCTCTCTCGACTAATTGAAAGAGAGGGAGGAGGAGAGCTATGCCAGTTTTTGAGGGTAGATCTCTTTCTTCTTTGGAATTTATTTATGTGATTATAGAAGCGATGGAAGATGATTTCTGGCCTGAGAGTATTTTCTCTTGGTTTCCTTGTCAGTTTGTGATAGCAATTTTTCATTTGCTGAGTTTGAATCTGTGTTTGGCTTTTGCTTACCGTAAAAGATAAAAATTGAGTCTTGTAATTTTTCATTTCTAATGGAACTGCATTATAGCTAGAGCTGTATTGTTTCGTAGTTCTTGCAAAAAAAACTTTATTAGACTCTCATGGCACAATTTTTCATATTCAAAGCCAGAAAAACTCATCTTGAATTTCAAATTTCAGATTTACTTTGCAGAATTCATTATTAGGAAGATGGAAGACCGATATTCTTTTGCTTGCAAACTATGCAACTTTGATCCATTAGGAAAATATGTATGGAGTCCTACAGTATCTGCTTCAGTGCCTGCTCTTAAAAGTGTTCCCTTTTACTCTTTCTGAATAAGTGAATGTCATTACTGCACCATTTGCCAAAGTGCTCAGGAAATATTGCTGCTAAGTATAAGGAATATTATCCTAATGTATAAAAGAATGTGAATTGTGTGCTAAGATTATTTAGTTACACTAAATTTCCATGGTGACCAACAACTGTACTTTAAAACAGTCACACAAGTCTAGAGAGCGTTATCAGTATTGTCTATGCAACAAATGAAAACCCAGAATGTGAATACTTTTTCCTGAGGTATGTAAATTACAGCAGGCATAATATGAATAATACATCCTATGCACATTAGTACATTTTTCAAATGCAAAAGAGATTCTATATGCACAGTTAAAATGGGCTTCTCTGAATGTTATATAAGAAGAAAAACTCACTTAGGCAGTGGAGAGAAAATGTGGGACTATCAATATGACTTAACTCAAATAGCTTTAGAGATCTGGAATTCCTAAAGTAAGAAACCCCCCATTTCAGAAGTCTGAAACTAGTTCTTCATTTGGGACATCACCCTGTAAATACTGCTTCTGATCTCTGAGGGTTTTCATGCTTTTATACCCGCCAGAGTAAGGCCCCTATACAGGCAGACCCTTATTATGGCAATTACTAATAGTATGGCTGCAGAAAGCATATGTTAGTGTAATATAACAATTTTTCCTTCTTCTTATAGTTTCTCATTTATTTGTCCTTTTGTTCACTTTTGTCCTAATAAATATGCATGTGTTTAGGCCAAATGAGGAAAAATAACATCCTTCCTATTTTATATTTTTAAACCTAGGAAAAAATAAGAATGTTACAAATCATTAGTTTTAGATGGAAAAATGCTTAAATTGCAAGAGATCTTCCCCTTCTGGAAAAGAAGGTAAAAGAAACAAAATGTGACAGGTGCTGGTGGTGCTCCTTAGTGTTCACTGGAGGGCATTCAAATGGCAAATGAGGGTGTGCAGTGTGATTAAGGATAGAAGAAGAAGAACAGAGGGAAGGATCAGAACGACAGAAGTTCCCAATGGAAGGAACTTGCGAGACACTGTGGAAAACCAATGTATATTTCAGTGTATATATTTTATCTGACTACATTTAAACATTTAGGTATTTGGCTAGCACCTAGGGAAACTATTTTGACTGTTTCTGACATTTTTTTTCCGCACCTATATCATAATTTTTCACATTTCATCTAATTTCTGCTATCTGTAGAGTTGTGTTGCAGCTCTTTCTTCTTGGGCTCAGACCACCCCCTCCCATGCTCAGATTAGGCCCTGGAGTCCTTACAATAACCTACAGGATTCCCACAGAACTGTGTTAGGCCTGGTCATCGTTTGACCAATCCTATATATTTCCTAGTGACTTGTCTCTCACCACTTCTGGCACCAGAGCCGTGTACCTTCATGAGGGCACATGTTCAGGATCTGGTTCTTGGGCAGGTGCAGGGGACAGAGAGAACATCCCTCGCAAGCCCCTACCATGCTCTTGTTCACCGCTGTTCCCACCATTGTTCCCTCCTTCCTTGAATCCTTCTTTTCCAGAAGTGTGATTTTTTGCTACATTGTTCTAAATTAATCTTAATTATTATTACTATAATATTCTGAATTAATTAATTTTAGAGAGGTTGTACCTCTTTGAAACCTAGGTATTTTCAGCATTAGAGGATTTTGACTCAATAATTTTTGTAACTCCTGATCCCCATGCCAAAAATCACTCTGACAACTTTTAAAACTTCCTCCAGTTCTAAAATTCTCATGTACACAATCATGCTGATTTGAAATATAATCCATTACCACTGTTTTTGCTTTGTGAAGCCACCATTTTTTTAATGTGGTGTTAGGGGCACTCATCACCTCTTGTTGCTAGTCCATCAAGAATAATCATAGAATAACAGAATCACTAAGATTAGAACAAACCTTTAAGATCATCAAGTCCAACCATCAACTCAACACCACCATGCCCACTAAACCATGTCCCAAAGTGCCATGTCCACATGTGTTTTGAACACTTCCAGCGATGGTGACTCCACCACCTCCCTGGGCAGACTATTCCAATGTTTTATCAGTCTTTCAGTAAAGAAATTTTTCCTAGTATCCAATCTAAACCTCCCTTGGTGCAACTTGAGGCCATTTCCTCTTGTCCTATCGCTAGTTACTTGGGAGAAGAGACCAACACCCACCTCACCACAAGCCCCTTTCAGGTAGTTGTAGAGAGTGATAAGGTCTCCCCTCAGCCTCCTCTTCTCCAGACTGAACAACCCCAGTTCCCTCAGACGCTCCTCATAAGACTTGTTCCCAGGCCTCTCACCAGCTGTGTTGCCCTTCTTTGGACACGCTCTAGCAACTCGATGTCCTTCTTTCACTGAGGGGCCCAATGTTTAAGACAGATTTATATTTGACTGTTTCTTAGGTCTGAGGTAGGATCTGACTTTGCAGTAGGATTAGAAACCTTGTAGTAAGGGCTAGAACCTGAGTCCTTAAGATAACTCAATGTCCACGGCTCCATTCTGGAAGGGATTATTCAAGGAAGGACAAGGCAGAACTTGACAGTCGAGGTCCGCATTGACCCAGTGTAACAGGAATGTTGGAACAGAGCTCAGGTTAGCAGCTCCCAGAGGAGAATGGGAAGGTGCAGCCCAGCACCAGCCCAAGAGAACTTGGCAGGAAAGATTTAGCTAATGTATGTCCAAATGTTATGCGGACCTGGTATGTGAAATGTACAGGAGTCTGTGAACCCTGGATAGAAAAGGTTGAGAAGAGCAGATGAATGGAATGTATTTCTCGGCACACACCTATAGTGAGATGCATTCATTTATCAAAGCAATATTTTAAAGGTTAAAAATACTTGATGAAATTATTCAGGAAATATTAATTTCAGTTCTGACTTAGGCTACTCGTACATAGATCACAGACAGAACTCTTCTGTCTTTGCTTTAGTTCCTGCTATCTCACACCAAATACACCTACTCATATTCTATTATTATTTAAAATATTTTAATTGTATGAAACAAAGGTGAACTGTCATTATAAGCAAAGAACTGTTAATACATGAATAGGAAGGTCCAGGGTCATGTTCTTTTTATAACAGTACAAATATCAGCATCTCTTACCTTTTAGGAAAAAAAGTTATTAGAAACCACACACTTATAATCCAGTACTGCTATTCTAAAGCTAACTAGTCACCACATTTTTTCATGCTGATGTACAGCTGCAAGTGTAAATCATGCAAGATTTTTAAAAACACTTGATGATAATCTGTCAGATTTAAGGTTTGTAGATTTGCTCCATCTAGGCATAAGGCAGCTGGTTGTCCTTCAGCAATTATAAATCATGTCAATACAGGAGTAAATACCTAAGGCAATGAACTATCAGGAAAGACGTTGTGACTGTGCGCAGACAGACAAATCCAACGGAAGTGAAAAAAGAAAGTAATAATAAAAGCAGAGATTTGGTTTGAATCTGATTGGAATCTTGCAAATTACTTATATTTTAAAGATGTCATTTTCACATGGCAAATCATTCTTTTAAAAAATGCAGAAAATAATTGTCCTTCTACAGAGAGATTCTGCAATAGTTTATAAAATTATATTACTGGGTATATGTATAGAGGTTAAATGCATATTGGATTTTGAGGCCTCTGCCTTCTGCAATTAGAATGAGGAAATAATTTTACAAAGTGCAAGGTTTATGTGTATTTTCACATAATTTTATTACATTGAGCTAGTTAAAAAGTCAGAAATCAACTTTGAAAAGTGTAGGAAAGAAGCCACATGAGAAATCTTCAAGACAAGAAAACACACAAATAGAGTTAATCCACATATGGGAATCCCTGAAAATTTAACAGTCATCCTAAATAAACCATATGCATCCATAATTTTATGATTAATGTACTTAATTTAATGTAAAATTGTGAATCCGTATTCTGATTTCTAAAGCTCTCCCAAAGTTTAAGGTCATCACAATGTTCAGATCATGTCTGCCAAAAATAGAGTATTTTTATCTCTGCAGCACGAGGTGTGAAAATGAATGTGAAGGGTGTATATGGGTCAGGAACAGCCTCCTTTTGTCATGGCGAAGTTAGAAGCTTTCCATACAGAGGTTTGGCTAATGAGATTTTAGAAGCAATTTAAATCCGCAAACTAAAGGAAGGATCTAAAAGTGGTCTTGAATTGATTTCGCTTCAACAAGATTACATTTAGATGTGGTGCATGCTCCTTTTTTTTTTTTTTGTACAGTAGAAATGTATTATTTTCCTTTTTTTCACTTGAAAAATAAACTTAAGGAATGCTTCTAAATTTATATTTAGAGGTTCACTGGATTTTACTGAAAAAACAGATTGAGAAGGATCAAGTTCTGTAATTATTAGAGCTTAAGTAAATTTGCAACTTATGTTTGCAAACTCAATGTTCTTGCAAATACAGCTCTAAATTCACACTTCATCATAAAATATAAAAGGTAAAATATAAAAATTAATAAGGTCTTTTCACAGTGTCTTGTAAAACCAATAACGCCAGGTAATAATGTCAACTCTTTAAATGTGTTTGCTCTTCACAAAAAACTAAGCTAATCTCTTCCCCTTTCACCTCCAAAGAAACCATTAGGAGAAGGTAGTGCTGAAATGTTGATCCCAGCAAAGAATTTGTCTTGTGGCTAGGGTGCTAGACCAGAAGTTTCATGGTGGTAACCAACATCCAGGCAGAGCCCAAATTCTGAGAGTGCAGCCAGGGATGGACATTGCTGCTAATTAAGCTTCGGTTGGGTGAGCTGCTCTCTGGGCCTTTGCACATATTTGAAGAGCACTTCACTTGTTGTTAGCACACAATAACTCTGATAAATTATTTATTCCTTTATCTTCTAAATCTTCCCTCTTCCCACCCAACCCTAAAAGCAAATAAATTAAAAACCTAGTTTTATTTTCACATGAAATGTGTACTCAGACTATACGCTTTAGCCTATTTTTACGCATTTAACTACAGGTGCCAAAGGTAGTTTGAGGCATCAGTTTGTTACGTGGTCAATTAAGGGATGTCAATGCCTCCATAAGACAATGCAGAGATCTAAGTTGAGCAACTAAGTTTTTTCTCACACATGCAGATCTCTCTACAAATTGTAACCATGCCCGTGGCCTTGCTACCAAAAAAATCCAAATATTTCAACTAAGTCAAGGAGTCTAGGCAACTCCTCTAGCCTTACTGAGCACTTAGAATGCACATCTGACTTAAAAAAACACCTCTGAGTTGCAAACTGTTGGAAACTGGGAGACTACACGGGGGAAGTATGAAAATATGCTTCTACTCTTTCCTAAAAATCTGTATGTACATTGTTGGCAACAGTGCTGGGAGTGACCTCAGGTCTGAAATAGGACAGTTGTTCTTGTGCATGACCTAATACTATCAGCATCCTCTCACTGGAGATATGCTAAAGATACAGAGAAAAAAAAAAGTCACATGAATTCTGCTTATACTTAGCATTTCACACTCTCAATACAGCTAAGCTACCCCAAAATCCTACAGTTCCCCACAGGTGTAGAGATTTCCCCAGTCACCAATTTGGAATAGTTCCCTTAGAGCAGCTGTAATTTACTCTACAACCCACCAGACAAATATGTGTTAATCCTGTTTTGCCCAAATCCTCAATTATAGTCCACAATGTTTGATTACATCTCTCAGCTTTGCTTGTTGGTGCTGTGGAAGACTTGTGTTCTGCCTTGTTAGTGGAACAGTAATCTCATGAAATGGTGTAAGATCTCATTATTTGTTGCATTTGTTTTCCATCTGTACTAACCCAAAACTGTCTGTGTAACCATATCTGGAAATGAAGGATATGAGAATCATTTTTATATGCAATTTAATGTGAGGAAAAGACTTCAGGACTCAGGGAAATGAAATTTTGATCAACCAGTCAAAATAATTTGATGAGTGTCCCTTAATTTACATTCAAAGCATAAAGCATCAGTGGCTCAGGGCTAAGGGAGAACTGATGGTTTCAGAAACAAAAACAGTACATGAAAAGGAGGAAGCCCTTAAGTACCTTGAAGCTGGAAAAGACATGGGTTGGGTTCTGTTCTGCTTTATCTTCAAAGAATTAAAAGTAAGTCCTTTCCTACAATTATGAGACTGGAATTGAAAATGCACGTGTGTCACAAGTCCTGCTGTTACCTTCTACAGCCCAGTGGAGCGCTTTGAAGGAAGCTTAGTCTGCTCCCGCCTCTGAAGTACAGAGTTCCTTGAATAGGTACTTCTCTTGAACAAAACATCCCTGTGAATTAATACTAGTTACGCTCCGTAAGAAAGCTTATAAAGAGCTTTCAGGGCATTTCCTCAAAAGGGCCTCAGTGTGTGCAGTCACGATAAGCTCTGGTCCTCTGGGATCTTGCTCTTCCCTTAAGAATATTAAGCAGTGAGTTATCTTATTGTCACTTCAGATTTTATAGGCAAGCAAGCTGGTAGACACGATTAAGTTTGGGATATATTCCCTCTCCCCCAAATGCCCAGCCTGTTTGAAAATGGATGTTTGAGGATCAATACCCTGGCAAGTCCTCACAGCTTTATGCTATGGGGAGTAAGAGCGTGGGCAAGGCTGTGAGACAGGTGGTCAGCTCACCCCCAACCCAGAGGGAGAAAAAGGGGTGATTTTTCTTTGTTGGTGGTGTTTCCTAAAACCCTTGTAACTGCTGCAATGGCTTAATTCTTCCAACTTCTTCTGCTTCTCTTTTATTAGTGCATTATTAGAGCATTAAGAGGCATATTCAGAAAGACCCTCCGCAGCCTGCGAGCGCATGCCTAAAGACAGCAGAGGGACAGATTCCTGCAGGGGAGTAGATTCAAAGCACCTAAGGTTAGTCTCTTCCTCCAGATCACCCTGTGGAGGAGCGTTCTTTACTTTAGGCCACAAAGGGAGTATCGGAGATTTCCTTCCCAAGGCTCAAGTTAGCCTTTATAAGTATATTTGCTTCCCCAGAGAGACATCACTTTAGATCACTGTTTGGCTGCAGTGTGTTTTTATTACTTGTTTTTCAAATGGAGGCTGATTTTATTTTGTCTCCAAGTGCAAAGCATGAAACACCAAAGCACCAAACTACAGGTTTTTTCCATACAATGTAAATATTTACTTCCAAGTTATGGGTTTGTTAGTCAGATTTTAGTCTGAAGAAAATACTTGCAACCAAGATAGCCATGCCAAACATGAATATGATTTATAATGGAAATGACAGTCTTGACTCTAACATTATGATCGCATACCTCTACAAAAAAGGTGCAGCCTTCCTGTTGTATAATCTACTATTGGTCCTGTTATGTGACCTAATTAAAATCCTACCTCAAGGATGTCCTTGTCACGCCTGCCAAAATATTAGGGTAATTTAGGAGTTCCCCAAGGAGGGACCTGTGAAACTGCAGACAGCAATCAAATGCCAGCTCTCGCACAGCAAAAGGACTTTGAGGGAAGTTGTGAGAAGCTGATTTTCACAGTGCAATGTGGGAATTACTCCTTTTTCCATCATGGAGATCAATTCATATCAGATGTCCCTACAACAATTTTGTTACAAATTGGCCTATATAATTAAGTTTATCATAAAACCTGTAATGACTGGAATCACATAGTCAAATGCCCAGGAACCTGGGTACACCTTTCCGGAATGAGATAGGAGCTGGCTTCTGCTCATGGTATCTGTACACCACTAAACTCCCATCAGTGAACAGGACCGGAATTTTTTTTTTTTCTTTTAATGCAAAATAATAGAGCCAGTCATCAGAAGGCAGGAGATGGGGTCACGCGAGTGTGTAGGATGTCAGCTATACATGACAGGAGGGGTAATAGCAGATGCTGGGCTTCTAGGGGTGGATCGGGAGTGCAAGAGGGGGAGCCCAGGGTGGAGGGAGGCTGCAAAGGGGGAGAGGAGGAGACAAAGAGCCGGGAGAGGGCTGGGGCTGAAGCAGGAGAAGGGGAAGACAGTGACAGTATCCTCAACTCATGCTAGTTAAGGGCCATACAAATTCCCATAACGCTGCAACCCTCCCGTTGGCTCACCCTGAAGCACCCACTGCAGCACTCTGCTTCCCCAGGGTACTCATCCGAGAAAGCAGGGGAAGCGACGTGTGAATATGAACTCCAGCATGCAATCACTGTTTTAAAATTTGTCAGACAAACATTTCAGTGCCACTGGTGACTTCATCTTGTGCTCAAAAGAAGTTTTGCTGGTTAGCCAGTTAAGGCTGCTACCTCACCAATCAGTTAATAAATAAAGGGGTACCAGGACACGTGCAGGTGCATGGCCCTGTGCTAATCAGCTGTGCACGTGCAGTGGCTCAGATGAGTCAAGGCTAGCTGGAAACTGGCCAGTTGTCTACCCTGTAATCACTCAAACACCAGGGACAGTGACTCGTGAGTGGGCCACTAAATCTTTAGTGGGAGAATCAAATTATAAATGGATGCATTCTTCAAGCAGTGGTTGTATTGAGCAGCTGAAGAGCTTCCCGCTTGTTGAAATACATTTGCAGAATGCTTTTGTTGAATCACTTTCAATACCAAATGAGTTCAGAAAATTGAAGTTTCCTCATGGATAAGAAGCACAAGTAGTTAATGTAAATAATCTGGAAGAAAATAATTTTACTTGTTTTAAAACATATTCATTTCTCTCCCTTCAGAAAATCGGGACAGCTGGAAAAAACAAGTTTGTTGTGGGTAACCAGTGGATAGCACAATGTCCTCTGTGCTGAATGCAGAAAAGGTCAACTTGCAGTGAGGAGTTCTAGGGGAAAGAATTTCAGATTTCCCAGAGCTCAGTTGCTGCTGGTTTTTGCCAAAAAGAGTTTAAAATCAGTTTCACGTTCCCCCAGCATTCTTTCAGAAAAGATTAATGTAAAAATTAGTGTGGCAAAAGCAGCTATACACTCTCTTTGGGAAAAAAAAAATCTAATAATTTAGCTTGTAATTCTTGAAAAAATACCTGGGAAGCTCTAAACCCTTCAGCAGCTGTGTCTTCAAAAGGTAACCGAGTCAATAATTTTTTGCAACTTTTTTGCGGATTTAGGCTTGTAACGCTTTTGTAGTGCAAAATAGTGGTCAGGAAACATTATCTGTGCAAATCATGACATCAAATTCTCATCTAGGCTGCTGCCAGCTAACTCCTGGGATTGCAGCCGGCTGAGTTTCAGTTTGGGTTTTGTTCTTTATTATTTTGATGGGGCATTGCTAATGAGTTGTGAAATTTCTTGTGCTGAGCATTCAGCCCCTTTAGCACATTCCTGCATTTGGCAGTTGTGGGAGAGGGTTACTGCAGAACCGGGTTTTGCCATCTGGATGGTTTCCTTTTCAGAGGCCCTGTAGGGACAGGGAGATTGTAAATCTTTACTTGGCATTTTCAAAGGGTTAACAAAGGAATTAAAAGCTCCGTTAGCATCGGAGAAGGATGACGGTCAGCCACTGTGCTTACATACATTGGACTTTGAGACCTTTGTGGCACTAAGGACTTGAAATTACCTTAAAGAAGCTGAGGGCAAATAAAATTTAGTAGGCTTCGCAGGCAAAGACAGTTACCGTAATGAGTACATGGACAATGGTGAAGGATTGGAGTACAGTACATGATTCTCAATAAAACACAGAAGCAGAGATGATGGGTCAGGAGGAAGGAACCAGTTTATAATGTTGTACAGCAGTGCTACAAAGTTGCTAATAATGAATTTTATAGCTCTGTTCAGGTCTTGGATTTGAATCCCACTATATAGTTTTTGATGTGATAGATATTCATTGAAATCCCAATCTTATTTTGGATACTTATAATTCCATGCTCAGGAGCCAGAGAAATTTAAACCATTACTGTGCACACAAACAACATTAGAAGAACGTTATTAAGTTTGTGGAGATGAATAATGTTCTTTAATGTATTTCTGTGCATGTGTGCAATTTACTTGGTGTTTTGTTTTTCAAAACTATTTTCATCTTGTGGATTCACATTGATATTTGCATAGGTCAGCAGCAGATTGAGAATCACTAAAACAGCTGAATGTGTCACTTAAACTAATGAAGTAGTTACCACTGTCAGCAGCAGTATTGGTGTGAGCCCACAATAGCTTTGCCAGTACTTTTCATAGGCATTTATTGGACAGCAAAGGAAGGGTGAGACTAGGGACTCTGAACTTCTGGTCCTGTCTCAACAGACGGGATGTATTCCAGGGGAGAGAGACTCTCCTCATTCTCCCTAAGTTTGCTCCTTTCCCAAACTACCCTTTCTAACCTGTCATGGTTGATCTTTCACAGATCTGAGTCCTGAACCACCTCCTTAGTAGTCCATAAAGGTGGGATTCATCTCACCTAACTTCATATTCTGCAATGCAAATGTCTATGTCTGACCTGGTCTTCTAAGTGCTTTCTGTAATCAAGTGTAAGAGGGTACACGTTTGACCTATTTTAGATGCCTGTTTTAGCTTGAGAAGAATTGTGCTTTGCTAGTGTCTTATTTCTTGACAGTGATTATAAAGGACCTACATGACTGGCTTAACTGAAATAACTACCAGCTACCCCAATTCCAGAACCAATTTGCTCCTTTTTCTCTCTTTTCCTGCTGCATCTTTTCCAAGCAGCAGTCCATCACTGGTCTCCTTGCTCTAATTTCTGATCTTTCCATGGGAAGAGCAGAACAGTCATAGACTGGGATCTGACGGAATCATCTGGTTGGTAGCAGATCTCCCTGTTCTCCCTGCCTTCCTTCCTCTGCCATTCTTGCCCTCATGTGGTTGTCTTTTTGTCTATCTTGCCTGGGCGTCACGGGGTGATGACACTGCCTGTGAGCATCAGAGAGAAAAGATCCTCACTCTAAGGCATGTCAGCTGTTCCCCAGAGTATCCATCGAAAGTCGTTACAGTCATGGGGATCTTCCTCATCTTATGCCTGTGGCACAAGGGTATTCTGACAGTAAAGGAAATGTGGGAGATGTGTGCCTATTCACTGAGGATGCGGAGTCAGCTGTTGGATCCTAAGGAGGTGTCCAATATTGAGCAACTATCTTGACTATGTCTACACTGCTAAATAAAAGAGGACCAAGGGCTGATTGCTAGCTCCCAAGGCCCAGGTAGCATGGGCTGGCTTGTGGCCACAACGTTTAAGACCAGCTCCTTCCAGAGGAGATAGTTTGGGCCTTTAGCATGATGCCCCAGGTCTCCTCTGAGACTCCTGTGGTCCTAAAACAAAGATTATTTTGTGTGTAGATTTTTTGCAACCCGAAGATTTGCAAGGAATTGGGCTCTGTTGCAGAGAGCTGTTTTTATAACATGAAATGGAGGATCTATTGCATGCTGTAGGGCATGACAAAAGGATATATAGGTAACGTATAAGAGCCTGAAGAGATGGTAGAAGACTTTTTTAGGTGAACAAGACCAAACAGTCCAGTCAACACTGTCTTTTTGGATCAGTTCCTGGAGTGAACAATCTATCAAATTTTAGACTCGTTTGCTTGGTCAGTTTGGAGGACTGGGCTGCAGTACGCTGCCTTTCTCCTCTTTCTTCTTTTATTTAACAGCATAGAGATACCCACAGAAACATCAAATTATTTCTAAATGCATAAGAGTCTGCATCATTGTTTAAACATGGAACTGGGACCTTACTAATTTGTCTCACTTGTTGACTCAATGCTAGTTTTCCATTATATGGAGTGGCAAAGACAAACAAGTCTCTATTGGTTGTGTATGGGGAGTTATATTTTTATATATTTTTCTCTATATTAATATTTACATATATATTTTCTATATAGGCACATACCAGATGCACAAAGAAACACCATCTGTTCTCTGCCAAATGTGAAAACCGAAAGCATAGGAAGTCTAGAACTTCTTTGAAGTCAGAATTTCAGGAAGAATTTTAAAATGCAGAAATTTGAAGTGCGAGGCAACGTCTTTCTGTAGCTTCAATTAAAAAAATGGCTGGGCTACCTTAAGTAAAATTCCTCCCAAACTTGTCAGACTGACCACCACTTGAAACATTCGAGGGTTAGTTTCTGAAGTTTGTCCAGGTTGCACGTGAATGGAAAGAGCATTTTATAATAAGAAATCTCAATAAGAGATGCTTGCCAAACCCTCTGTGTTTTAGTGACTCCCAAAATCCTCTCATCAAGGCGAAGGGTTTTATATACACACAAATGGAGACGGGGATCCTACACTGATTTCAGGGAAAGGTTCACTTTTAGAACTGCAGTATTATAATACAAAAATGCATCTAGTAATTATTTTGATGAAAGAAACCATTAAATACTTTCTTATATTTAGATGCTGAGGCTTTAAGGCAGGGTGTATTAGATTCTTTGCAATGTTATTTTGCAGATCCTTTTTACTGATCTTAGCAACACATCGTACAAACACTCTTTCAGCGTCATTTGAGTCCTGGTGTCATTGAAATAGTATCACAGGGAAGCAAGGCTTATTTAGTGGTTATATAATGTATTCCATATAAGTACCTGCATAGGTAATGCAGCATTTTGTCTGTGGTGTGCCTGTACAGTTACCCAAAGCAAACCAAAATCTTTCTGCTTGATTTCTTTAGCCACTGATGTTACAATTTTTCAAGAATGACTGTAGCCTTTACCCTATATTTGTTGTTCCCGCTTCTTTAAAATCCAGAGTTCAAGCACAGTAAATCACTGGCAAAATTTGTTTATTTCAATAGAAACAGGTCTTGGGTCTAGAATACACAGAGAAAAAACTCTCATCTTTTTGTTTCTGCCAATGGCTGTCTATAGGCTTATTTCAAAAGGGTAAGAAGCCTTTCTAGAACATAATGCTTGGTGGCAAACTACCCAAAAGGTCCAGCAGGTGAAAAAAGGAGGAGGAATCTTGGACAAAAATAAGCAAAAAGGATCAGCTAAATTTTGTGTAGTATTTATGACAACCATAAAATCCCTCTTGCTGAGCACAAGAGGCCTTAGAAGGTCACTGTTCTGCTGGGCTAATCCCTGCCCAGTGCTCTCCAGCCCTGCCCAGGATCCCTAGAGCAGCACTTGCCAATGCTCAGTAGGTGAGAGCGTGGTACTGATGAACATAAATCCTGCAGCAGGTGTTTGGAGAAAGAATATACAATTTAGCAGATATATAATTAAGAATTTGTCCAATAAGTAGCTTCAACTTTCTAAGCAGGCCATTAAATAAAAAAACACTTTGGTTATTCTCCCAAAGAAGCAAAACACTGGAAGTGCTGGTGTACTGAAGCCAAACTGTGTCCCAGTTCCCTAAGTTGAACCCAGTAGACTCTAATTGCCTCAGTTTGGTCGGATCAAACACTGGAACACCAGTGCTTGTAACACTGGAATGATGTGTCTGTTTCTAGGAGTTGCAAGTGCTTTAAAACCCAGACACTTTTTATGCAGAAAGAATAAAAGAGGAAAACTTTCCTGGCAAACTCCCTCAACAGTTTCCCTAAGCTTCAAGCAAAATTGTGAAAAAAGTCTACTTTATGCACCCAAGGATTATTTTTCAGTCAAAAATTTTTTTTACATCTATTTTGGAGCTTTTGAAATTTATGTTTTAAAATTTAGCACATTGCATTAATAAATCAGAACTCTGTGGAAACAAATTATGAGACACAGTTATACGTCAAAAAGATAAATCAGAACTTTATGGCCAGGATAGAAGATATTTTCTAATCAGACAGCTAGAGAACTAATTAATGTTATCATTCGTAAACCAACCAAAGAACTACAGCCATGTTCTTAGTTGGAATGCATAAATCTGATGGAAAAGTTAACACTTATCATTTGGATCATTTTCTCTAATGTTTATAAATCAGTCTGTTAAATAAGATTTGAGCAAGATCTATAAATTAACACACTGAATTAAAAGTGTGTGGTTTCTGCTGATAAATAAGGACTTACAAGTGTTGCAGGTAACCAAACAGACAACTAATTCACATTCCTTGATTACATGATGGCTAACCATTATAAATCAAAGCTGTAAATAATGTTCATCTCCTCAGATGTGCGTATTTCAGAAAGTCCGCCTTTAAGAAAAAGAGGAAAGCTTTGAATTTAAATTTGGTCTCCTCTTTAGCATACAAATAGAATACATAGTAAGGACGAGGGAAGCACGAGTAGATTCTCCTATTTGAGCTGCCAGAATGCTAGTTTTTGTTCTGCTTTGTTTCTAAGTTTTGCAGTGAGATACTGGTATATGACTTGCTATAATACTGTGGTTCGTACTATTAAGCACAACTGCAAATCGGAGAATGACTGTTTTTCCCCCAAAAACGAACACAACCTGACAAGGTGGAATAGTATCAGACTTCCCTCTTGGATTTTCATCCTCCCCCTCCCCTGTTCTAACTGTCTGTGCAAACAATGGGAAGCTGAATACATCTCATGCCAGAAAGCAGCAGGTTACTAAAATACCCATGACATATTTATGCGAGAAACATGCTGTATAACATATGGGCCTTGGGAGCCTTTCCCACCACTTCTCTGTGTGTATTTTTTTTTAACGA
The DNA here is from genome assembly GCF_964289735.1 of Phaethon aethereus. Lineage (NCBI taxonomy): Eukaryota > Metazoa > Chordata > Aves > Phaethontiformes > Phaethontidae > Phaethon > Phaethon aethereus. The sequence continues at coordinate 127,264,213 of NC_138575.1, forward strand.
TGAGAAGGCCTGGTGTAGAGATTCACTTCACTGGGAATATGAATTTTAAGGCAGGATAAGAGAACAAAGCAATCAAAAGGGGTGGCTGTACACACAAGCCTGAACTTCAAAGCACTTTACTAGTTCTAGTAAAATAATTCTTGCAAACTTCAGGGCAGAAGCCTAAGCTCCATCCCGGGTTAACAGGTGGAGAAACCTGAGCCATAAGGAGGCTGGAGCCAAAATGTTCAGCAGGGGCCATCGATTTTGAGTGCTTGACTGAACGGATACACGCAGGGCTTCAAGCTGAACATGAGAACATAGCAGGAACATAAATCAACGGTTTCTTTTGAAAATGCAGTTGTGGATTGAGGATGGCTGGAAAGGCAGTGGCGACAACACTAGAGCTGTCACTTCTGGCTCCTGGCTTACTGCTGAAACCGTACCTCTTTCTAAAGACCTTGTCCCAGAAACCTCCACTTACATGAGAGCTTTAAGACTTCAAAGAATCACTGTGAAGTATTTTCATGCTACATAGTCCACAGGGTGAGGAAGAAGTTTTTGCAAATTATTTAGCCTATATAAATTTAGCAGCAGTTACGTTTGACCCTCCTGGGTACCGGAGGGAGGATCACTGGCTGTCACACAGAGGACCTAAGTCCCGTAGCTGAATATCTGAGCAGGCTTAGTAAGAAAAGCAACAGTTTTTAGTAGCAAACAGAGAGTTTCATATTCTGCCAAAGTCTTGCTTCTTTTACTCCTTTGCTGTATGCTAACTGACACACAAGCTCTCCATCTCCTAAGCTAGGATTTGCTGTCCTTAATAGGACAGAGTGTAAAATGCCAACCCTGATTATTAATCAGGTCTCCTAGATGCCAGTCCTACAATATCACTCTCTTGTATCAGTCAGCTCATTTGGGGTTTGCATGAGCACAGTTAGCAAAAGATAAATTGCCCTAATCACTGAAAGTAGTTCCAGTAAGTAATTTTGAACACAAACGTCAACAGTTTGTCGGACACATGGGAATGGCATCTTGAAAAAAAAAAGACTGTATTTACACAGAGAATTCTCCACTAGAAACAGAAAATAGTTACATACTTTAATTTTATTTTTAAGATAAATATTTATTTTATTTTATAATGTAGATATTATTAATAATGATCATCATTATGCACTATTATATATTATTATTAGTTAGAATGTGGTAAACTAACAAGATTATCCATTGATGGATGTTTTTTCTTTCCTCTTTGGAACTGATTCTGTTACCATCATTTTCTGTATTTCACCTATGAAACTGGGTAGTACCCTTAGTTTGAAGGTTTCTGGGCAGCCATGTGTGAGGAAATAGATTGGAAAAGATACCATTCACATTTATGTAATCAACACACATGGATAAGCATCCCTATTTAGGCAGCAGGAGATGTACTGTCTGCAAATGCACTAGCCTTGCCTCACTGGGAGAGCCACGCGTTCCTAATTCGGCAAGCTGATGGCAGCTTTATAATGCCTACTTCTCTCGGTGAGGGGGGCGACCATGGTGACTGGAGAGACAGTATCTTTTATCGGTGCTGTTAAACCTGTAGTGATGTGTCAGCATCTGAGCCTTTATGAAGCTTCTCTAATTCGGGTAATCCAAGTGAAAGCACAACTTTTGGAGGATTACTGCATCTCTCTCTTTCTGGCTCCCGTGTGGAAGGGTCAGCAGTGTAAAGGGGAGTGAAGAAAAGAACGAACTCCAAAATTGACGCTACACAGTTCAACGTTTCAAGCAAAAATGTATAAAGAAAACCCAAACAAAACAACAAAAGAAGAGGAATGAGGAGAGGAGAGGAAGAGGACAGTGACCCTTGCTTCTAGCAGTCTGGCAAACAGTTGACAGATTTGCATTTGGGTAATTGCTATCTGACAATAAAGGTTGTTTAATGCACCTGTGATGGACTGCTAGCTCAGCCTTTCTCCAGCAGAGATTGGTAAACTACTCTGGTGTGTACTAAGAAAAAGTAGGAGTCAATACTACAGTAGCAACACAATTAATGTACTGCTTCAAATTCCTGAAGTCAAACCAGGAGTCTTACAAACATCATATGCAACTTGCTAAAACAGTAATGATGTCAGTTTGCAGGTAAGGTGCTACTATCAAGGCTGAACATTTAGCTCTCTGCATTAGCTGTCTGACAGGTATCTGTCGGGGGGGCAATGGGCACAAACTGCAGCACAGGAAGTTCCACCTCAACATGAGACAAAACTTCTTTACTGAGGGGGTGACGGAGCACTGGAACAGGCCGCCCGGAGAGGTTGTGGAGTCTCCTTCTCTGGAGACCTTCAAAACCCGACTGGACGTGTTCCTGTGCAACCTGCCCTAGGTGATCCTGCCTTGGCAGGGGGGTTGGACCTTCCAACAGAATTCTATGATTCTGTGATTCTGTGACTGGGTTACAACACAGCTGCTTCAGTGAGTAGTGAAATCTTGTGCCCAGTGTGTTTCGTTACAGATGTAAAGTGATGCTTCCCTTTATACTTTGGTTTCTGCAACAGAGAAGATGATGTGGCCAAGATCATAAGGAGCAAATATTCATCACCAGCTTGAGGTAGTGCCATTGATTTCCATTAGAACAATGTGACATGAATAGGGAAACCTGCTTAAAATCGATGTCGCCTTTGAGCCCAGTATTGCCCCCAGAGCCAGGGATTCAAATCACCATGGGTGTGGCTGAGAGTCCCTTCAACTCCCTTTGCAGATCTCAAGGCCAGGCAGGGTGCTGAGTTACACGGTGTCACACCCCATTAAGTCACTTCACATATGACATGATACAACCTGACGTAACATGTTTGGAGTGTTGAAAGAACGGTATCTCTGTATCCACAGGTGCTGAACACCAAGCTACTAAGCCTAAGCACGCAGGCGGTGACTCAGGGAATCAGTGAATAGGGCTTTTCTTTTCTTTTGGGGAGATTACATTAAGGCAGAGTCATGAATCATTTTTCACTTACTTTACATAAGTCATACTAGGAGTCTTAACGTTCAGATTTTATGCCTTTAGATATATTTTTGCACCTCATAAGAATTAGCAACCGTACAGAGAACTTGAGCAAACCCCAGGACTCCAACGCCAGTACAGATGTCTGGGTTTGGAAAAACACTCCTTTCAGTATTAGATTTATTAAATCTGGAGTCAGTGAATTTCTAATTTAGTTTTTTTAATTTATGTTAGAAAGTGGCTTATGCTGATCTAGCATAGACCCAAGCACAGGTGTAGACCTATTTGTATAACAGGTAAGGAGGATGCAGGGGACTGAGTGGTGACATACTAAAATTAATAAATGTAGATTCTGTTTCCATCTCTGCCTGTGACTGAGTATATGATGCTTATCAACTGATCTTTCTCTCTGGGCCAGAGATAGTGAAACAATATCATACAACAAGATCAGTAGATGTCTACTGATTTAAAGTACAAGGATCTCTTCAGTCATATTTTCTCTGCCTTGATTTAATTCTCACTATAAATAAGCTTCAAAATAAATGATAATTTGTTTTTGAATTAATCCAAATTTTTTCCTGTTCAGAAAATGACAGATCAATATGCTTTGATAACTTTGACATTTTTACCAAATGGAAATTATATTAAATCAACCCTGTCAATTCATGTATTCTGATCAAAAAAAGAAAAGAAAACCAAAAGCAAAGTTCCTGGTCAGGTTTAACTGCTAAATTGCTTGCAGTGATTTATTTGTCTCCAACGAAGGCAATTAGCTTTACCAACTTTTGAACATATAACCCACTTGAAATTTAGTTGCTCAAATACATGCATTGAAAACATGTGCAGAGACTAGAATAGGAACATCTGCACCAGTCTCCCACCTCCATCCTCCCAAATTTCTTCCCTGGTAGATAGGCACATGAAGAGCAGTTGCCAGCATTGCAATGGCTCTGTCTAATCCTCTTGGGGTGGGTCTAGCTCTGTGGCTCCAGCTCGGAGGGATGAACAAATTCCACGTGGGACACAGGTGTCCGGTGGAGGAGGCCTCACCCAAGCGAGGGTCCACTGGGTGTGGCACTGGCCCAGGTATGTCAACCCTAATTGCTTCCATATCACCTGCAAGCAACCCCTCCAGCTACGTGGGATGAGAAACAAGCAGGCTGCAGCACAGCCATAGGTACCATGATGAAAACTGACCACTTCATCACAGGACAACAGACTGGTGGGTGCAGTGCTGTGAAGTCATGGGGGGCAACAAGCATCATGCCTGGCCTCCCAAACCCTTGTGTTTGTGAAGTTTTCTCTCTCAGGTGTGAACTCAGAGGGTTTGAGACTCAAGCAGATTCTCTGCTTGATTCTCCTTCTCCCGCCCTGTGTGGTACCCACGTCTCTTCCACTTACAGTGGTGTACACGCTGAAAGCATCCCTGATTCGGAGGGAGATGACTCAGTCCAGAGCATTCAGAAATTCAACAATGGATTTTGTTTAGAAGTCTGCCTCTTTGATCAGCTTCAGTCACAAGCTCCTGTGTGAATCTTCTCAACTGAGCAAGTGAGCGAACGTGCCTGAGACTGCCGTGTTCAGGAGAAGGTTGCAATTCCAGCAACTGTCACCTTTTATCAAAGGCAGAAATCAAAACTTGTGCAGGAAACACAGGTAAGCTATACCATGCTGAAAGCCCTTTTCTTATATACATGGGCATATTTACTACATGTAGAAATACAGAGATATACCTACAGATGACTTTATAATATCATGTAGGCATGAAATGTGTTTCTTTTTTAACTAGTTAGTTCTAAACATGATTTAAAGGCATTTATATATTCATGAGCTCAATAATTTAACAGGTTAATTGAAAGAGAAAAATGTTTCTTCATCTAATCATTAATAATTCTGAATCATTAATCTAAAAATTCATCTAATCATTAACACCTTATAGAACCACTGAATCATAGAATAGTTTGGGTTGGAAAGGACCTTTAAAGGCCATCTAATCCAGCCCCCTGCAATAAGCAGCGGTATCTTCAACTAGATCAGGATGCTCAGAGCCCCGTCCAACATGACCTTGAACGTTGCCAGGGATGGGGCATCTACCTCCTCTCTGGGCAACCTCTGCCTCATTGTCAAAATTTTCTTCCTTACATCTACTTGAAAGCTGCCCTCTTTTAGTTTAAAACCATTAACCGTTGTCCTATTGCAACAGGCCCTGCTAAAAAGTCTGTCCCTAGTTTTCTTATAAGCCCCCTTTAAGTACTGGAAGGCTGCAAGAAGGTCTCCCTGGAGTCTTCTCTTCTCCAGGCTGAACAACCCCAACTCTCTCAGCCTGTCCTCACAGGAGAGGCATTCCATCCCTCTGATCATTTCTGTGACCCTCCTCTGGACTTGCTCCAACAGGTCCATGTCTTTCCTGTGCTGAGGGCTCCAGAGCTCGATGCAGGACTCCAGGTGACGTCTCACCAGAGCGGAGCAGAGGGGCAGAATCACCTCCCTTGACCTGCTGCCCACGCTGCTTTAGATGCAGCCCAGAATACAATTGGCCTTCTGGGTTGCAAGTGCACATTGCTGGCTCATGTCCAGCTTTTCATCCACCAGGACCCCCAAGTTCTTCTTGGCAGGGCTGCTCCCAATCCCTTCATCTCCCAGCCTCTATTGATAGCAGGAGTTGCCCCGACTCAGATGCAGGACCCTGCACTTGGCCTTGTTGAACTTCATGAGGTTCACACACGGGCCCATTCCTTGAGCTTGTCCAGGTCCCTCTGGATGGCATCCCATCCCTCAGGCGTGTCAACCGCACCACTCAGCTTGGTGTCATCTGCAAACTTGCTGAGGGTGCACTCGATCCCACTATGTCAGTGATGAAAATATTAGACAGCACTAGTCCTAATACGGACCCCTGAGGGACACCACTCCACCGATCTCCATCTGGACATTGAGCCATTGACCACTACCCTCTGGATGCGACCATCCAACCAATTCCTCAGTCGCCCAACAGTCCACCCTTCAAATCCATCTCCAATTTAGAGAGAAGGATGTTGTGGGGGACTGTGTCAAAGGCCTTTACAGAAGTCCAGATGAATGAAGTCACAGAATCACAGAATCACTAGGTTGGAAAGGACCTTTAAGATCATCAAGTCCAACCATTAATCCAGCGCCACCATGTCCCCTAAACCATGTCCTGAAGCGCCACATCCACACGTTTTTTGAACACTTCCAGAGATGGCTACTCCACCACCTCCCTGGGAAGCCTGTTCCAATGCCTGACCACTCTCTCAGTGAAGAAATTTTTCCTAATATCCAATCTAAACCTCCCCTGGTGCAACTTGAGGCCATTTCCTCTTGTCCTATCACTAGTTACTTGGGAGAAGAGACCAACACCCTCGTCACCACAACCTCCTTTCAGGTAGTTGTAGAGAGCGATAAGGTCTCCTCTCAGCCTCCTCTTCTCCAGACTAAACAACCCCAGTTCCCTCAGCCGCTCCTCATAAGACTTGTGCTCCAGACCCCTCACCAGCTTCGTTGCCCTTCTCTGGACACGCTCCAGCACCTCAACGTCCTTCTTGTAGTGAGGGGCCCAAAACTGAACACAGGATTCAAGGTGCGGCCCCACCAGTGCCCAGTACAGGGGCACGATCGCTTCCCTACTCCTGCTGGCCATACTATTGCTGATACAGGCCAGGATGCTGTTGGCCTTCTTGGCCACCTGGGCACACTGCCGGCTCATGTTCAGCTGGCTGTCAACCAGCACCCCCAGGTCCCTTTCCGCTGGGCTGCTCTCCAGCCACTCCTCCCCAAGCCTGTAACTATGCATGGGATTGTTGTGGCCAAAGTGCAGGACCCTGCACTTGGCCTTATTAAACCTCATACAGTTGGCCTCTGCCCATCGATCCAGCCTGTCCAGATCCCTCTGCAGAGCCCTCCTACCCTCCAGCAGATCAACACTCCCACCCAACTTGGTGTCATCTGCAAACTTACTGAGGGAGCACTCGATCCCCTCATCCAGATCATCTATAAAGATATTGAACAAGACTGGCCCCAGAACCGAGCCCTGGGGAACACCACTTGTGACCGGCCGCCAGCCAGATTTAACGCCGTTCACCACAACTCTCGGGCTCGGCCATCCAGCCAGTTCCTCACCCAGAGAAGAGTAAACCCGTCTAAGCCACGAGCCACCAGTTTCTCCAGGAGAATGCTGTGGGAGACGCTGTCAAAGGCTTCACTAAAGTCCAGGTAGACAACGTCCACAGTCTTTCCCTCATCCACTAGGCGGGTCACCTGGTCATAGAAGGAGATCAGGTAGGTCAAGCAGGACCTGCCTTTCATGAACCCATGCTGGCTGGGCCTGATCATTTGGTTGTCCTGCAGATGCCCTGTGAGCACTCTCAAGACCAACCGCTCCATAATCTTCCCCGGTACAGAGGTCAGGCTGACAGGCCTGTAGTTTCCAGGATTCTCCTTCCGGCCTTTCTTGTAGACGGGCGTCACATTGGCAAGCCTCCAGTCTTCTGGGACCTCCCCTGTTAACCAGGACTGCTGGTAAACGATGGAGAGTGGCTTGGCAAGCTCCTCTGCCAGCTCTCTCAGTACTCTCGGGTGGATCTCATCAGGCCCCATAGACTTGTGGGTGTCCAGGTGGCTTAGCATGTCCTTGACTGCTTCCTCCTGGATTATGAGGAGTACATTGTGCTCTCCATCCCCGTCTTCCAGCTCAGGGGGCTGAATATCCTGTGGATACCTGGAGTGGCTATTAAAGACTGAGGCGAAGAAGGCATTAAGTACCTCAGCCTTGTCCTCGTCCTTGGAGACAATGTTCCCCGCCATATCCAGTAGGGGATGGAGATTCTCCTTGCTTCTCTTTTTGTTGTTAATATATTTGTAAAAACATTTTTTATTATCCTTTACGACTGTGGCCAGACTGAGCTCTAGCTGGGCTTTTGCCTTTCTAATTTTGTCCCTGCGTGACCTAACGAGATCCTTGTACTCTTCATGAGTTGCCTTCCCCTTCTTCCAGAGGTGATAAACTCTCCTCTTTTCCCTGAGTCCCAGCAAAATCTCCCTGTTCAGCCAGGCTGGTTGCCTTCCCCGCCAGCTCTTCTTACGGCACATGGGGACCGTTTGCTCCTGCGCCTTTAAGATTTCCTTCTTGAAGTCTGTAGCTCTTCCCTTGTCCACTGATGTGGTCATTCCATCCTAGAAGGCCACTAGGTTGGTCAGGCAGGACTTGCCCTTGGTGAAGGCATGCTGACTGTCTTGAATCACCTCCCTGTCCTCCATGAGCCTTAGCATAAGCCCCCTTCAAGTACTGAAATGCTGCAATAATGTCTCCCTGGAGCCTTCTCTTCTCCAGGCTGAACAACCCCAACTCTCTCAGCCTGTCCTCACAGGAGAGGTGTTCCATCCCTCTGATCAGTTTTGTGGACCTCCTCTGGACTCACTCCAACAGGTCCATGTCTTTCCTGTGCTGAGGGCTCCAGAGCTGGATGCAACTCATCTAGTGACAGGAAAGGAATTGCATTATTTTCCTTGTAAGATGAGGGATCCAATGTATTCTAACAAAGCATGGCTAGTATTGTCACACTGAAAGCATCGTTGCCATGTACTTTTCCAGTCTACATTTCCATAACCGATAGCTCCAAGATAACCCATATAAAGAGCAGTCATAAATAATAGCCCCAGTAAAAATATATATACTGTGCTATCACTGTCCCTTGTTAGTGGAGTATTCATACTTTATGAACCAGTAGAATAAAATACTTTTACCTGTTGACTGAAGGCTTAATATCTTTAGAAGTGCCAAGTCTTCACCGTGTCCATGAAAGCCAGCTGCACATGCCTCACACTTCCGTAACACCTATACTGTGTTTTCCAAGTGCTTAAAAAGACAGCAGGAAGAAACAGAGACAAGTTCCCATGTACTAAGCTTTCCATTATCTGCCTAGATGAAAATGCACCCTGATAGATGGTGAAATAGAGTTCTCATAAATTTTTAACAAGGGAGGCAGGAGATGCAATAGCTTTTAGACTACACTTTAAATTAACTTAGAAACAAAACGAGTAGCACATTACTGAAGCAGTATGAGGAAAAAAAATGCAAATCTTCACAACCCCAGGATAATTAGTAACTCACTCAGCTCTGCACTCTTTCTCAATGTTGCATTAAATATATACATGGAATTCTGATTAACCATTAGATTGTTGCCAACATTCTTCTCCATTTGGTACGGGCTCTGGACAGATTTCTGTCATGGAAAAAATGCTTCACATACCAAATATCAGTCTCTGCTATTGTAATTTTCGGCAGTTATCCTAAATTGAGCGACTCCAAACTAATCTTGCTACCTGAAAAAATATCACCTCAAAGTGTGTCTAATGGCATTTTGATAGGAGGAAAACATAGAACTTAGAAATACAAGTAGTTGACTTTCAACTGTAAAGGAAGCAGAGCAAGTCCCACCTTTTGTGTATGGGAAAATCAGTCATTAAGTGCCAGCAGACACCCAATTTGCCAAGGGAGCTGTTCCAGACATACCACAGTTGTTTTGCTGGGTTTTTTTTAATATACTATTGATTTTCTAAACAGTTGAGTATGGTTTATAGTAGCAATAACCTGCATGAAGCCAGCCATTACAGGGGCTAACACCTAGTTTATAGAACATTAGCTTTTGCCTCTAGTAGTTAACTGGGAAACTAGATTGAAAGGAGGGGATGTTAGTTTTTGTTTCTTTCTTTTGTTATTAGTAATGCATGACACTAAGGCAAACATTACTTTTGTAATGTGCTTTTTGGAGTGGGGGGAAGACATGAATGATCAACCATCCCTTTCTTTTTTTTTAAGGCATTAACTGGCCAGTAGTTTTGCAACTGGATCGCAGACAGGCTGCATTTCATCAACTTATTTAAGCATCTGTTTACTCCCTACTGGAATTACATGCACTGAAAATTAAACATGCATTTAAGGGCTTTGGCTGAATTAGACTGTTTAAAAGAGCTTTGGTTCCTAAATGAGTGGTGGCAAGGGATTATTTGTATGTATTCTAACTCGAAAAATTGGAACCTGGTCTTCATGTTTTCCCCTAAAGCAAGTAGAATACTGGCCAGTTTATCATGTGGCTTAGAAGTGAATAATTTGGGGTTGTATTCAATTCTGATATTATTAAGAAGCCTTAAGAAAGTCATCCCTACCTTGTTAAAAGAAATATGAGTGTTAAAAACTATGAAGTACACAAATTATTACAAAAGCATATTTCAAGTGTACATCACTGCAGGCTGTTGCTGTCATCTTCTCATGCACTGATATCTGCCCTGCAGCACTATTTACTGGCTCCACCTCTCTTTCTCTATTTTATCTTTTTTTTTAACCTTTTTTTTAATAAGCATATTGCTTTTCAACACATTTAGCATACAAGTGTAGAGAAATGGTCATGTTTGTTATTGATGGTTGTAGCTAATGTATTATTATTCATCTTGTTACAGAGAGTGAAAGTCAATATTTTTTAATCCTGTAACCACAAAAGTATTTATGCTGTGGTGTCATCTCTTGTACTGCGTCCTAATCCATTTCCACAGAGATTTGCAATGTTCCAGAATAATTTTGTTGGTTTATGTCCCTATTGGTTATTTAATTTTAATATATATGTGCTAGTATTAATAGTTTTGACAAAACATATCCAGTCATTATACAAAACATAGCAAAATTTCATATTCCTATTTTGTTTAAAATATGTTTGACAGATAGTTACTTCAGGTACAGACTGTGAAAACCTCCAGGCTGGGATATGCTCTGATAGGTAGATATGAATTACTACAACAGTTATAAAGATAATTTGCAAAAATTAGATTTCTTTACTTCATTCTAAGGTGCCTGGTTCAGACCTCTAAGCTCATTTTCTTTTAACCTGTACCTGTAAAAATCGATATGTTTAAGGGAGGCACTATTCATAGAGAAGGCTGTTCTTTTTCTTAAAAGCCTGAAAATTGAAACATCAGCCACACAATTCCCAGCATTTACAAAACTAAAATATATTGTGTGTTGTTTGGGGGGAGAACCAGTTTTTCGTTGGTTTTGTTTTTGTTTTTACCTGAATGCATGATAAGACAATATGTACCGCCCTTGTAGGATATATTGCTGAAAAAACTATGAAAGCAAAGGGGCTGTAAGCTTTTAGGCTCTATCAAGTTTGATATTTTGACCACTGTAAATTGTAGTTTTGGCATTATTTTTGGTAATTTTTCCATGATAAATAAATGGATTTAGAAGCAAGCTCTAGCATTCAAACAAGACCCAAAGGTGGGTGAAATCTAAGCTCTAAATAACTTCATACTGGTTGTGGAATACTTTATTACGACATCTCAAAAGCTATGTTTGGATGAACTTAGTGGAGCTATTAATTACTTTCTGTACTTATTACTGTTAATACCATTTCTATAAGCTTTGGAATTAAAAACATAAATAAGATATTAAGCTGCCTAAGTATTTAGAAGATGTAACAGAAAAAAGGCTTACATCACTGTTTAGTGTTTCAGTGACCTCCAAAGGACAGACAACAGTGAAGACCAGCAGACAGTGAAGACCAATCAGACATTCACTGCAAAAAAAATCATTATTATCACATGTTAACATGTCATATATCTCTCACTCTTCCAAATTCTGATTATATTTCTGGAAGCTGTAAAAATATAATGCATTTCTCCATATTTTGTTTAGAATACAAATAAATCTACATAGAAGCATAGTAAATTGTTGGTGAGTGGATATCTTCATTTCTTTCAGACTGCAGAGTAAAAGCACAATGAGGAAGATAGGAGACAGCACAACAGAAGCTATGGATTTGGGAAGAGTAGAATGCACTAAGCAAAGGTCATCAAATTTTATAGATTTAGATGTCTAAATCTATAAAAGCAAGCTCTGTTTAGGTCAACATCACTTTAGATTTTGTTGCCAGCATAGCATACCTCCCACATTGAATATATTTTTTAAATCTATCGTTTTTTTCATAAAAACTATTGGTTTCCATATAAACTGTCCTAAAATTTAAAAAAAATTAGTAAAACTCTACTTTGAAGTTCAGTCCTGGTGCATCAATGAACAAGTGCATAGTCTGCACTAATTTACTTCAACAGATCTTCGTACATATCATGACTTTAATAGGTTTTTCCTTGTGCTGAGGTCTGTTTGTATGTTATCCATAAGAGTTTTAGCATTTAATATCTGCATACAAAGTTTTAGGCTTACTTGTACCAAAAAAAAAAAAAAATGCTGCACGCTGTGTTTTTGAACTGGAGATTTGTGTTCATTATTGAAAATATTTAGTGTTTTTTAAACCTTTCTTTTTTCATTTAGCTTAGCTGTGCAGTAGAACGTATGGAAAGCTTAAAGCATGACGACAGGCTGACGCATGGCACAGCACAGTACAGTTGTCCCTCTGGGCACCAGCTCCCCTTTGAGCTGCCCTGTGGGCTGGACAGTAATGACATCGTGCCCTCAAGGAATGCTTGCTTGTGGGGAAAAAGTGGAGACTGAATTGTGACTGCACTGCCATTTTGCTCCCTGCCTCTGCCCAGCCTCACAGAAGAAGAAAAGTTTGCAAGTCAACTTCTTGGCACTGAGTCCCTTCCCGACATAAGGGCCCGAGCTCCCCGCAGGTTGGTGGCCAGGGCCAGAGCCAAGCCTCCGACCACGCTCTGCCCTTTCCACCACCTACCCAGGACTCAAATGGGTCCTGCCCATGCTGTTGTTCTCACACGCAGTAGAAAACACCAGGAGCCAAAGGACTCTCCTTTTCCCCTTTAAGCCCATCCCCAGTGTGGCAAGATTTCATTTTCATCTGCTCCCAAGGCTGGGATGGCTGACAGCGCAGTTGCCTGTGACACCCTGAGCTATGTCCTGCAGGAGCGAGTGGTGAAGCTCGCAGAGCAGTCAGCAGAGCTGCTCTGTAAATCATCATGTTCATTAGCAAATGGTAGTTAAGGAGTAACTCTGCTTGCACGTCACTTCTGTGGTTGGTTGACCCTGGCTGGAGGCCAGGTGTCCACCAAAGCTGCTCTATCACTCCTCTCCCCAGCTGGACAGGGGAGAGAAAATATAATGGGTAGAGATAAGGACAGGGAGAGTTCAGTCACCAATTAGCATCATGGGCAAAACAGACTTGGCTTGGGGAAATTAATTTAATTTATTGCCAATCAAAATCAGAGTAGTGATTAAACACCTTCCCCCCACCCCTCAGTTCTTCCTTGGCCTAACTTCACTCCTAAATTTTCTCTGCCTCCTCTCCCGCAAGTGACACAGGGGGATGAGGAATGGGGCTGTGGTCTGTTCAGCATTCGTTCATCATGTTCATTGTGTCTCTGCCACTCCTTCCTCCTCAGGAGGAGGACTCCTCACACTCTTCCCCTGCTCCAGTGTGGGGTCCCTCCCAGGGGAGACAGTTCTCCACGAAATTCTCCAAAGTGAGTCCTTCCCACAGCCTACAGTTCTTCATGAGCTGCTCCAGTCTGGGTCCCTCCCATGGAGTGCCATCCTTCAGGAACAGATGGCTCCAGCCATGGGTCCCCCACAGGGTCACAAGTCCTGCCCGCAAACCTGCTCCAACGTGGGCTCCTCAGTCCATGGATGCACAGGTCCTGCCAGGAGCCTGCATGGACTTCCCACAGGGTCACAGCCTCCTTTGGCTATCCACCTGCTCTGGCGTGGGGTCCTCCACAGGCTGCAGGTGGAGATCTGCTCCACTGTGGACCTCCGTGGGCTGCAGGGGCACAGCTGGCCTCACCATGGTCTTCTCTGAGGGCTGCAGGGGAATCTCTGGAGCACCTTCTCCCCCTCCTTCTTCACTGATCTTGCTGTCTGCAGAGTTGTTGCTCTCACATATTCTCACTCCTCTCTCTGGCTGCAATTGTATAGGGTTTTCTTTTTCCCCTTTCTTAAATCTGTTACCCCAGAGGCGCTACCACGTCTTCGCCTTGGTCAGTAGCAGGTCCCTCTTGGAGCCGGCTGGCATTGGCTCTATCAGACATAGGGGAAGGTTCTAGAAGCTTCTTGCAGAAGCCACCCCTGTAGCCATCCCACTACAAAAACCGTGCCACACAAATCCAATACAATTTTACAGCCACATACATCAGCTGAACACTGCACCCACTGTGGGTGCCAGATTCCCAAGTAAGGGACATCAGCCTTGTTAGATTGCAAAGTCATCCTCTTTCTCTGATGTCTGAGGAACTCAGGGCTAGCAACCCACACTCTGACCCCTCATGACTGACTCATGGCAATATGCAAAGAAGGAAAGTCAGGCTTTTTCTAGTCAAATGGAAATCTGAAAAGTGTCTGATGTTCTCCTAATCAGTTGCCAGTAAAAGGCACTGAAGCATGTGTGTTTTACACCACCTATATGCTCAGTCCAAAAGTCATGTGCATGTTTTACGTCCCTGGTTCAGAAGCCTTAGCTTTCTTATCTTGATTTGGGATAGCTCAGCTCTGTCCCCTGAGCGGTCTCAGTTTGATCCCTGGTTTGTTATATAGGAGGGCATATGACGCATTAAAAGGTGCTTTTTCTATTATTCAAGATGGTGTGAGCTTGGAGAATTCCTGTTGGTCAGAAGACATATATCACCCACTGGTATATTTGATGCGTGCACCTGGTGGGCTCCCCTCAGTGCCTGAGCTACACGGTCTAGGAGGCCCAGTTGCCCCTGCTGGATTTCATCAAAAGCTTGTGTTGGGAGAATACTAATGAGCCACACCAATAGAGATATTGGTTGTAGTACAGCATGTCCATTCCTTTGGCATTTTCATCAGAAGCAAAAAATTCTGTCACTATACCTCCGTCTCTTAGAAAACATACTAAAGGCATAACAGCATCAGTGTTTTCATTACCTGTCCTATATGGAAAGCATGAGCTGGGGAAGCTCTCCAGAACTGTGTTCACAGAAGGTCTTTCTTCTCCTACTGTGTACCTGAAGGCTAAATTGGTACCAAGAGAAGACCATCCTCTTGAATGGCTACTTTGGAGAAACACTTCATCCTAAAATTGCACGATCCAGCTAGATTAAAGCAGATTAAAAGACATATCTGTTAAGCAGAAAAATAATTGGAAGCAAATTTCAGGATAGCTCAGTGGCAGCTGCAGGAATCCCTGGGTGAAAGTCCATGCTGTGCAAATCCAACAAAACCTGTGCATTTACAGTGTGTATGCTGGTATTGGCACATGGTGCTACTATTAGGAACATGCCACATGCTCCCTGGCTACGGTGTGAGAATTTACATGTTCTCAGCACACCACCACCACTTCACAAACACATCAGGCATATCTGGAGAAGCCTCACCATTGCATGGAAATCACAGAATCACAGAATCATTAAGGTTGGAAAAGACCTTCAAAATCATCGAGTCCAACTGTCAACCCAACACCACCATGCCCACTAAACCATGTCCTGAAGTGCCACGTCTGCATGTTTTTTGAACACCTCCAGTGATGGTGACTCCACCACCTCCCTGGGCAGCCTGTTCCAATGCTTGACCATTCGCTCAGTAAAGAAATTTTTCCTAATATCCAATCTAAACCTCCCCTGGCGCAACTTCAGGCCGTTTCCTCTTGTCCTATTGCTTGTTAGTTGGGAGAAGAGACCAACACCCACCTCACCACACCCTCCTTTCAGGTAGTTGTAGAGAGCGATAAGGTCTCCCCTCAGCCTCCTCTTCTCCAGACTCAACAGTTCCCTCAGACGCTCCTTGTAAGACTTGTGCTCCAGACCCCTCACCAGCTTCGTTGCCCTTCTCTGGACACGCTCCCGCAACTCAATATCCTTGAAGTGAGGGGCCCAAAACTGAACACAATGTTCAAGGTGCGGCCTCACCAGTGCTGAGTACAGGGGCATGATCACTTCCCTACTCCTGCTGGCCACACTAGTTCTGATACAAGCCAGGATGCTGTTGGCCTTCTTGGCCACCTGGGCACACTGCCGACTCATGTTCAGCTGTCAACCAGCACCCTCGGGTCCTTCTCTGTCGGGCAGCTCTCCAGCCACTCCTCCCCAAGCCTGTAGCGTTGCATGGGGTTGTTGTGACCCAAGTGCAGGACCCAGCACTTGGCCTTGTTAAACTTCATATAATTGACCTTGGCCCATTGATCCAGCCTGTCCAGATCACCCTGCAGAGCCTTCCTGCCCTTGGGCAGATCAAATGGGGACCAGGAAGTCTTAAGGCAGCTAAAGACTTTCTTCAGCTGAAATCACCGACCATAAATGTGACGTGAGCTGTGGACTAGATGGTCTTTTCAACCATCAAGTCTAGGAATGGTCATGTTGAGAGTGTATTGTGCAAAAGCTTCTAGTTCTGCAGGAACAAGAGGTCTTTGTCAGGTATCCAGCTCTCTTCATTTCACAGACACTGGTATACTGCTATCTGCAGAAGTTTTGAGAGTCTTGTGGAGGAATGCCTTGTTCACTTTAAGAGAAAATTCTAGGAAATTACTGATTTTGAAAACCCCTTACTTCTGCTTTTAAATAGGAAGGTGGGATTCTAACTTTGGATTCTTAATTTGAATGGAAAAGATGAAGAGATTTCAGATCTTACTTAGCTTTTCAATTTTCAAATCGATTTTTATTTCATATATCAAATCCAGATATTGTGAAATTAGGTATTTAATTGTGATTTTAAATGGAGCTGGAGTACTTATTAATCGTCACATTTGCAGCATTTGAATTCTTTTCATCTGTCAGTATACTAAGTGAAAAGGGAACATTCAAAGGCAGAATGGGAAAATTTTTACTGGGAATTATGTGCTTGTGTTGAAAAAACAGAATGCAGTCTGAGAGCAGGGAAGACCAAGGCTGAAGTAAATTCTCTGACAAAGACCAAAAGAACTCAGTTGCAATACAGTTCTATCTTATGAACTAAAATATTGTATCTTATTGAATCTGATGCATAATATAAAAACTAGAAGATTGGTTTAGTGCCTGGATGATTACTGTTCTCAGCAGCCATAAGGTAGGTCTTTGTCTCGATCTCATTATGAACACTGTAAGTTTTGCTCAGCCCTTGAGAAAATAAATGTTTTAGGCTGCTCTGCAGTGATTGTTTTATCGTCTGCAAGGAAAGTTGCCTGATGGCCCTACAGGACCTACACGTGGGGAGCACAAAATCACCTGAGATTATATCTTATGCAGTCATACAAGGATATGACACAAGATAGAACAAAATGTTGGAGACATGAAGTTAAAAACTAACCATGGAAATAAAATGAAGCACAGGGAGAAGTATGTGAAGTTACATATACGTTTGGAAGGCCCAGGCTTAGCTATGCATTTCTTTCATCTCTGTTTTGTGTCAGACAGACTCTTAAAACTCTTTTCATGTACTTCTTTGGTGGGTAAATAATAACAAGTCAACATCAACCATCTGTTGCACATTAACAATTTTAATTTTAATGCATCCAATGATGCCTGGCTTAATGGTCTTTTTGACTTAGTTGCCAAAATCAGCAGGATGAGCTTGATAATTGACAAGGGTATGTAATTGATTGTCGCAGGTGGAAATGTACCACTTATTATTGTATACACCAAGAGAAGAGCCTTCAGAGACTGTGGGGTTTGATCTCTAAAACTGTAAATTGTTTTGGCTTTGAAGGATTAAATTTGGTCTTTAAGGCATTGTCAAAGGCTATGTAAAGGAGGAAAAAAAAGGGCCCATTGAGGAAAATCAAATCTGATCTGTAAGCCAGCTATAAATTGCTAGCAAAATCTCTTTTCTGCAGACCCAGTTTTCAGCAGCAGCTTTGACAAAGGACAGTGAGCAGCAACGGAAACTAAAGAACAGAACAGGTGCCTCCAAGAAAGTGTCAGTGCTGTCATCCAAAAGCAGTAACCAGGTTCTTGTGTCTGATGACAGTTGAGAATGCAGTATGGAAAAAAAAATAAGTCTCGTCAACACCGCTATTGCTTTTAAACTTGATGTTTGGCTTGTTCCACAAGGACAAAGGGGAAACAGGCATCACTGCTCACATTCCAAGCTGAATAGAAATGGGAAATCCTGCTACTTCTTGAAGGGAAAGTACAGGCTTTAAACTCCAGTACAAAAAAAAAAAAAAGGAATAACTGTGCCTTATTTTTCTCACCTTCACAAATGAAAACTTGAAAGAGCAGAGAAGTAGTTTTCTTAGAAATAAGCTGGCACAAATTTTTGCACCCACCTATTAAAATGGTACTTTTCTTCTAAAAGGATCAGACATGTTCTATACCATTCAATACACTTCACAATGTTCAAATGGCTGCAAGGGACCATCTTCTTCAAGATTTTCACCACAGATAGTTCACTTGTAGGAAACATCTCACGACTACTTGAAATTTCCCCTCACATATTAATGTGATATCCTCACGGTGGAAGTTGGGAGCTACAAATTACAAGAGGAGACAGAAAAGGTCCAAAGATGCTACAGAAGCATTTGTTCTGAAGCTGGGAATAAGACATATGACCTTCCTGTCATCTTCAGGAATGATAGATAAGTGAAGTGGGCTAATGGAGCGACACAAAGGTGCACTGTGAGCTATTCATCCAGAAAAATGTTATCTGCATTTTAATGTTATGGGTGGTAGCAACCTTTGAAGCTGTTTTAAGAAAATAGGTTTTGGAAGTTTTGCCACTTCATTGTAATGGAAAACTATACAATAAAGTCACAGCTGTAACAATATCTGGTAGTGATACTTCCATAAAGTTGGGCAAATACAGCCTGCAGGTTTTTCTGAGCTTTTTCTTTCCTAGAGTTTTTGTGGCACTCATCACTGCAGTGTCTAAGTATCCTCTGGTTAATTAGATATGCATGATAGGTTCCTTACTGAGAGCCTGCTTCCTAGTTTAGGAGGTTTTGCTTTGGGTAAACATGGCATTTTCACTCTTCTCCATCCCCCATTAATTTAATGATGGTGAGAAAGCTTCTCTCAAAGAGGCTCCTGCAGTGCACCCTGAATGTCATTAGCCTGGAAGTTCATTTCTCAGCTAAATATTTCAGCTGAAATTATGTATTTCCTGCTCTTGCATACTTTGATGTAGGCTCGTTAGCTTACCTCTTCCCACAAGATTGCAACTACTTGAACAGATTATGGCCAAAGACTTGGCTTAGTTGGACCCTAACTTGCTGAAGGTGTTGAAAGTGAACTTACGTTGGCATTAAAAGTCTGCAAGAAGCTTGCAGAGCAATCAAAGCACAGCAGCGGCCTGGACCATTGACATGCCATGTATGAACTTGCTTCCACTTTCATCCCTGATATGGTAAGTGCTATGACCCAGTTTGGGATTTCTGACACTGCGACACGGACTTGGATAGGGCCCTGTGAGGCCTCCCCAGCCGCCTGAGCCAAGCAACTTCTGGCCACGCTAAGTGAAAGACCAAATCTAACAGGACCCCAGAGCTGTGCATGACTCTCACAGATACTGTCCACAGAGAGCACAGGAGCAACTCCTTCAGAGTACTGCCCTGTTGCAGTTCTTAGTGCTTCTGTCTTGCCCACATGAGGTTCTGCTCTGGTTGTCCTATACTTTTTAACGACAACCCAATTAATTCTTTTTCTTGGGACATTTTTGTGGCTGAAGCCTGTGAATTCGCTTTGCTGAGTTTACGACTTCAACGATTTACCTATATATATTTATTCACCATAATCTGCATAATAATAATTTTATCTACATATTTGTTTTCTACTGGAACCGGCCTCCAACAATTGCTCTCATTTGAGAATTTTGTGAACAGTGGAGAAAGGAAAAATCCTTTCCTTTAAACTGTAAAATACCATAAATGGCCACATTTTTATAAAAGCTGTCAAAGTTTTGTGAATCATGAAGAAATTAGCAAGACTGCAACCTGTTTGTAGATGGCTTTTGAGGATTATTGAATACATTAGTTTTAATGGCCAATTTTACCACTGTTAGCTCAATCAGCACAAGAATTATATTTCTGAAAGCTGAGACAACTTGGACACATTATCCAAATTTCTTTCCAACGTGTTGGAAGCAAAGCAAACTGCTGTGTTTACTGAAGAGGATAGCTTTGCTGTGAGAGTTTATTTTTATTCCTCTTCTTACTCAGTTACAGGGAAAGATCCTATAATTATCGACTATCTTTTAGTGGTGATTTACTTGGCGAAGATTGATTAGCACAATCAGTCACTCTAAAGCAATTTTCATCACCAAATATTAGATGGTTTCTTTTCCTACTTGATTAGCAGTCCTGCTGTAAGTTAAATTGTAGATGCAATTCTATAAACACGGCTTGCAAAGTGTTGTTATATGGCAAATCCATATCTAAATATAGAAATTCTTAAATATTTATGGGTATTAATTGTGTGCATGTGCATGTGCACACATGCGTGTGTGTGTATATATGCATATGAAGAAAATACGAAACTGTCAATTATTTCTAAATATGGAGCTAAAGATTTGCATTGAGAAATTAATCTTCTGTATATTCCATGAATAATATTTTTGTTTGATCATATCATCCTGCCTCAGCATCATCTGGGTAAAAGAAATAAAAAAATCCTTAGAAAATTGCTTACCAGAGAGTAATTCACATTTGTCCTTAAAAGTACAGTTAGCTTAATACATTTTAAGTCAGGAATTGTGTTCAGATTGTTTGGGGTTTTTTTATTTATTTAGAATGCTGTTTTTTTGAGGTATTCTGTTTTAAGCTTTGTGCTTTAAAGACTGCACTGTTTGGGTCTCTTCTCTAGGGCTGACCTTAGGTGAACTGCTACCCCAACTGGAGAAATCATATGTAATTCCTACCCTAAAATCTTCCTCAAATCGAAAAGAAAGCAGAAGCAACCACGTTCAAGTTCAGATTCAGTAAAGCTGCTAAAGTGTCTGCAACTCTAGGTATTGCAAGGTAATATTTAGCGTATAGATCAAATAATACATCTCACTCTCAGAGCCACGTAAATAATACATTTGCCTATAAAAATGTTATACGTGCATTAGTGAATGCCAGGTTTAATGAGCAGCTGAACATGGTTGATTCTGCTCCTTGGTGCAGTTTCCTACGCTGTACGAACACAAAGGCAAGCAAACCGCAGTTATGTGTCCAGGAGGCACCGAATATCTATCAGAGGGGGATTCTTTGCTTTGAGTAACTTCTCAACCTGGGGCTGATCTAGAAAAAAGGAAGGAGGTTTCCACCCCCAGCCCACGGCCCGGGGCAGCAGTCTTCCCTCAGCAAGTAGCAGTGGTTGTGCTGCCAAAGGAGAGGCTGAGTGTGAAGCTTGTGTAGGGGATGTAGGACTCGGGAGAGGGACGAGTTGGATGGGCGGCTGCAGTAGGTCCCTCTCTGCCACGGGGGCTAGCAGCCAGCCTGGGGAGGTCCCCAGCCTCCTTCAGTGGCTGAGATGAAAGTATTTCCTGTTTTCCCAGAACTGATTTTCCTGATAGGTAAATCCAATCTTTTGCTTTGCCTTGACTTTCCTTTCAGTGCCGGCTTGGCTGCTCAGTTCTGACAGTGGATACGGCGTTATAGACCAAAATTTTTTTTTACATAGTGAAGCAGGAGAAATGATGGCCTTTTGAAGTTTCAGTGGACTTTCTCAGTCTTCAAATGGGGCAAGTCTTCCTGGCTTGGCACAACCCAGTCCGCAACTGTGCATTGGAGAATGTACTTTCCTGTATCTCCTCTGGTCCTGCAAGTCAGAAAGGCAGATAAAAACAGGGAGACAATCTTGCATTTAAAAATCAAAACTGAGGAAAACGTCTGAATTTTCTTTGAGTTGCTAACAACAGAGCCCTGTTTTCAGTGAAAACTTAGCTCTGTTTATATCTTTTATTTTTCTGTGTGCTCATGTTGTATCTACTATAAGTTAATGGAGTTGGAACTTCTTGCTATATACAACAAATGAACACGAGAAAATGATGTTGTCATGCAAAGTTACGTAATTGGTACCTTATAACATATTGAACAAAAACAAAATCATATTTTTGCAAATATATCTGGGCTTTCTCTTATATAAACAGACAGTCCGAGAGGTAAGTGTTTAAAAAGGATTTCCCCTGATGTGAGGACAAAAACTGCATGTTCACATAGAAGTCCAAGTTTGAATTCTTGCTTACCAAGTAGCTGAAAAGAATAAGTAACTAAGCTAGTACACACAATTCATTTTTCTAGGCATGGTACCAGGCTGTAAAAGTTATGGATACAAAAGCCTATGGAAAGAAAAGCAGATATGTAAGCTTTCAGAAAGGTAACTCTGTCGTATCGCTGTAACACACAAAAAAACATTACAGTATGATCCCAAGGAAACGCTACTATTCTGTGTAAATTTTGTATTCTAACTGTCAAAGAGGTTTTAAGTCACTAATGTAGAACCTAAGTTAACAAAAAGAATAAGAAAATTTCTCAAGTCTCCCATACTCCTTTATTTTCTTACGTATTTAGTTCTAACTGTATGGGATATTAGCAAATATAATATAGCACTTTTTAGAATGTAGGAGATGGTAATAGCAAGAATAGCCAGTATATTAAATTTAAACTTTGCAGGCTTTTTTTGCAAACTCTCACCATTAGAAGCGGTGATGTTAGCAGGCAACATGCGGCATGGTGAAGCTTTTTATGTCAGGCCATCTTCCATTTCTGAATTGTCTCTGTACCACTAGTAGTATACACATACCACAGTTCGGGGCCCCTTAATTTATGTCAGGAATCTGGATGAAAGCAGTGAGCTCATGTAGAAGGACTACAAAAGTTTTTACTTATCCAAATAAGAGATGCTGAGATTATTTTAAATAGTATTTGTGGCAAATCAGTATATTCCAGTTGAACAATAATGAAGAAAACTCACTGATCTGTAATGATTTCTGATTCTTGTAAAACCTTTGATTATTCAGCTGGAGAAGATTTCTCAGATCATGCAGTATGACCTCCTGTGTGGAGCATGATGTTCCTGTACAGTAAGCCGACAAGAAATGTATCTAACTTCTTTTTGAATGCCATTAATGAAGGTGACTCAAGTTCATCAGTAGAAAGCATTTTTCCATTATTTAATTGCTTATCGGTAAGAAATGTTTCCTTTTATCTAATTCTGATCTTTTAATTTTACACCATTAATTCTGATTTTATTTCCAAAAAGAAAGCAAGCAGGTATACCTTTAGCTTCCTCTTCAGATGTGAGCAACTGGTAAATAGCTTCAAAGTCAATTAAGTAATACCAATTTAGTGCTCCATAATGTATGATAATCACCTTTGCTATGGTTGCGTTTCAAATGAGACAAGGAAAAAAAAAGGCAACTTAGGTAGGTACTTGGTTTAAAAAAAAAAAAGGGCTTTAAAAAAGATTTCCTGAGTAGCCGGATCTAAGATATTACTCAGAGGATCCAAACCCAACCTTTTATAAATAATGTATTTCCTACTGAAGTGAGGGATACATTTAGTTTTTGTTAGATCCAAGTGGACACTTTCAAAACACTCTGGCAGACAAAATGTTGGAAACCTCAATTATATATTTACACTGAAGAACATACTACTGAATTAATTAGCACAAAATCCCATGATAAGCCCTCAAAACTATTTGAATTCTACCTGTAACTACTACATTTCACAAAAGCAGGAACTAGAAAATGTATAACCAACCTTTAATTGAAATCCTGAACCATACCTTTGAAATGTGTTGTAAATAGCAAATCATAGGAGACATCAAATCAGGAAATAATAAGTTTTCGTTCATGACTTGTTTTCATTGTGATGTAAGTTCAAATTCCTGCAAAAAACCTTTTAAAAATGATAGGCTGCTGAAGATGGGAACATTGCAAGTTCCCATCTCAGTGAGTGACTATGAGCATTGCCTGATGTCAACAGCCAGCGTGGTTGTTTATATTTTACTTGGCTCTCCTTTTAAGTCCCAGGCTTCTATCACACTATTTTCTCTAAACTCATTATAGTTGGGACTAAAATGTGATGATAAGTCATAACATTTTCCTAGAGACCATCTGGTGTCCAAAGTCATAGGAACGCTGGCTGCTCTGCCTGCCTGACCTCACATGCAGTTAATCTTAAATATGTTACTCTTCATTTAGTGGAGTAGAAAATGAAGTCAAGAGTGTCTCCTTCAGCTGCAAAGAAGGAAAGTTTAAAAGAAAAAAGAAATATTTGAAATAGACATCAGAGCAGTAAGTGATAATACCTAACCCTGTGGAGCTGAAGTTGAGAGCTTAAAAGCTCCTTTCTAATTTTCAGATGAAGGGTAATTACTACACAGCAAGGTTCATGTAAAAAAAAAAAAAACAAACAAAAAAACCCCAGTAAAAGTTGCAACATGAGAACTGAAACAACAGACAAGTGACTATAGAGAAACACTCCTTTATTTTGGTCACAGCTGGATTTTTAAAACAGATCTTCCTCCCCAAGTAGTGAAAGCCCTGCCTGCTGCTGTGAGGGGTTCCACCCTGCACCTCGTGTGCTGTTGGACGCTTTCCTGAGAGCCGCTTCCCTGAAGCTGGTGCGTCTGCTTGCCCAAGAGCCTCGTGCTGGGGTTTGCACGAGGGGCATGTCTCCTCGCCCTGCTGTTGCAGGATGCTCTGCATTGTCCCTCCAACAAAAAGCCATCTCTAGCAAGGGCAAAATGGATTTATGCCTCCTTCATATATGTGACACCCTGAGCCTTGTCAGAGGCTGCAGCCATAGCCACCAGCTTGATAACCAGCATCTGCACCCCTTCTGTAAGTATAGAATCATAGAATCACAGAATCATTAAGGTTGGAAAGGACCTTCAAGATCATCAAGTCCAACCATCAACCCAACACCACCATGCCCACTAAACCATGTCCCGAAATGCCACGTCCACAGGTTTTTTGAATATTTCCAGAGATGGCGACTCCACCACCTCCCTGGGAAGCCTGTTCCAATGCCTGACCACTCTCTCGGTGAAGAAATTTGTCCTAATAGCCAATCTAAACCTCCCCTGGTGCAACTTCAGGCCATTTCCTCTCGTCCTATCACTAGTTACTTGGGAGAAGAGACCAACACCCACCTCACCACAACCCCCTTTCAGGTAGTTGTAGAGAGCGATGAGGTCTCCCCTCAGCCTCCTCTTCTCCAGACTGAACAACCCCAGTTCCATTAGCCGTTCGTCATAAGACTTGTGCTCCAGACCCCTCACCAGCTTCGTTGCCCTTCTCTGGACACACTCCAGCAACTCGACGTCCTTCTTGTAGTGAGGGGCCCAAAACTGAACACAGGATTCAAGGTGCGGCCTCACCAGTGCCGAGTACAGGGGCACGATCACTTCCCTACTCCTGCTGGCCACACTAGTTCTGAGATGGGCCTGTAGAGCTAGATGGGGATGTCTTCACCTAGCAGTATTCTTGGGTCATTTTTCCTCTTTCTCTTCAGCACGAGACTAAACCCATAATTGTAAAGCTGCCCAGAGTGATGATGGAGAATTGCTTCTTCCATGCTTTAAGGAGAACCCCAACATGTACACGATGCTCAGAGCAAATCCTTTGACCACATTTATCTTCATTCTACAGGGAACTAAATAGAACCCTTGTCTGCCAGCATTAGGATTCATATAATCAGACATAGTTACTTTATTTGTACTTATTTTTATCCACTGAAAGAAAATAGCATTCTTTTTCCAGAAGAGATTAATTTTATTTTATTTTTTCCAGAGAAAGCAGCATATATCAAATTGGAAGATGTACACTTAAAGACATTCTAGCACTTGAAATATAAAATAGCAACCACAAATCCAGCAAGAAGTCTGGGGATTGCTCTTAAAGGCAAAATATAAAACAACATTTTAATGGTGATGATGCCTATTCTAGACAGACAGTGACAACTGAGTGTCAGTGATGGATGAAGCAATTCCTGTGCGTGTATACACAGGCACTAGCAAAGCCACCAGGACTTGGTATTCTTTCAAGTGACGTTAACTGGGGTTTTGCCATTAAAATTAGCTTGAGCAGACTCAGGCCCCTCATTATGATGAGTCTAATTGTACATATCTACAAGAAACAATTTAAGTAAGTAATACTTTTAAGCCACTTCAACTATATGAATGAGTATTTGACAGCCAACCAAATGATTTTAAAGTGATACCCAGAGACCTCCCAAGCTCTGACCTGGCTGGAGACTGGGAATGAATTTGCTTCCAGAGGCATTAAGCATATAATTGCAGGGTAGATTGATGCCACCTGGATAAAGGAACCCAGATGAGCTGCAGATGTCAGGTGTCCAGTCAACCTAAAAAAAATCCCAAACCAACTGCACAGTGCTGAAGATGGATATAGCATGGTCCAGCCTTGGCTTTTGACAAGGTAAATGTCTGAAGAGGTCTTTAATGCTGGGGGCTGAAAGAATGAAATATTCCTCTGGTAAGCGGTTGTTTGTAATTAAATGGCAGATGTGTGAAGCTGCTAAAGGATTTAGTACATTATAAACCTTGAAAAGATATATTAATAAGCCTACCATTGATAGTATATGTAACTACCACTGGCACATAAAAACATCTGCACACTCTCCTATTTGCACAAAATTACTGCCATTAAAAAAAAAAAGAAGTGCTGATGAGCCCATGTTGCGACACTACCTTTGATCAAAGTACTTGTATCTTTGCCTTGCAGAATTCTAACACAGGGAAGAGCATTTAAAAAGTACTCTGGTCTGAGAGACAGAACTGTTTCAGAGACTGATGCTTAACAGAAATGACAATTCATCTTTTCTACACCAAATTTCAGAGCTAAGCACTGTAATCTATTTCTTTATTGTAACCACTTCATAGCAATCTATGCACAATGCTCAAGTCTAAAACTATTAGATCAACTTTTACAACAGAAGTTTGGCTGACAGACAAAGTGTGATTGCGAGAGCAATACCAGGATTCCTGCTAATAGTTGTACTTCACGTGGCTAAACTTACCTGAGTGGGACTAGAGTACCAAGCTGTTCACAAGAAGATATAGTAATGATTCATTTAAGGCACTGAAAACCCTCTCAGCTTGCCCCATGGGATATGCTTTTCATCCCACACCTTTAAAATGAGCAGGGATAGTAGAAACCCAATGAGAATCCCACTTGCAAAAAACCTAAAGTTTACTTTCACTTCACAAAGGGAGTTTAGGCATTTTGAAGTGCCTAAGGTATCTGATCTTACTTGTTTTAGGAGTTCCGTATTAATAGGCAGTTACATAATTTATAGTCAATCATGAAAAGTTTTGCCATTTATATACAGACCCATATCTTCTGATTTATTTTTCCTGAGCTATATGTTAGAGTTATACTAAATCTCATTGCCTGTGAATGCAATTACCAAAAAAATGACATAGAGTTAAACAGGAGCCTTCGGCAGGTCCTGCTGCTGGATACATGTTGCTATATTAGGACCTCCCTGCTCAAGTGCAGACATTAATTTTTACCAGTGTTTAAATTAAATGTTTGATTTTGCACCACAGTAAATTGAAGGGAACAGTGGGGATCAACGCTATTCATATTATTTCTACATCATGCACACATCTGGGGCTTTACCAAGACAGAGGGATATGAATTTCTGACAGTTACTCTTTACTTCATCCACTTAAATTATGTGTGGCATACATATGTATTTACAGGCAGATTATATTTTAAGCATATTACATGGATGTTGTATGTGTTTTATATGCATGTGCGTACATACGTTTGAAGGTAAAGTAAAACCATGAAATAAGAAATTTTCCCTTTATTTACACTGTTTCCCACAACCAATAGGTATGCAAAAAGGTGATTAAAAAAAACCGCTGCAACTCAATATAGATTATCAGGCAGTTCCCTCATCTAAATGAATGCCTATGTTTCTGGAAAAAATAGATTGCCTTTTTAAAAGGATGAAGGTACCTTCTGCTGTGACTAATCTTATCCAACCATCTGAGAAAGGCACAGCAGGAAACAGTTTATTGAGTGTAATTATTCAGTATGCAGGTAGCAGTAAATAACAAACATGAGCTTCTTAGAGTATACAGTCAGTAGAAGAAATACCTAATTACTGAGGATGTTTGCAAGTCTGTTTTTAGACCAGTCAACATTCAGCTCTTAGGAATAGTGCACCACGATCTGCTGTGGAAAGACTTTGGACCAACAAATCAGCATCGGATATTGTTGCTGTATTTCTGTGACAGTGATAAAATGGATAATATAGCAGAATATGGATAATATAGCAGCCTTATTTTATGAAATAGAACAACTCATAGTTACTCAACCAAGTTGTTAATAAAATATAAAATAATGCTAATTAAATGTTTCTCCTGCATTATCCTCTTCTCTGGCTGTATAAAATGTATATTGTTTCAATTACAGTATCTTGGAATCTATCAATTCATCATCTTCTAGATGGCTATTGTAAGAAACTATACGAGCTTGAGATAGAAGATGGGTAAAAATGTCATTTAGACTTCATAGTACCTCCAAAAGGAAATCAAGTATTCATTACACTGATCTCTTCAGCATATAGAAAGGGAGCCTAAATGTGCCTTCCAGAAATTTGGCATATGCAACATACAGAATGCTAATACTAATATTCCTCACTTATATTCTGCTCCCTTTTTGTCTCCTTTGGCTGCTTCAGTGAGATGACTCTTCTGGTAAGAGTTTGGACCTTATTTCTTGGCCTCATTCTCATAAGATAAGAAGTTACTGGAAATAGTCTGTAGTTGTTGTTCCCCTGAGAAAGAAAATTCCTATTTCTGGAATGGGTTCCTTCCTGTCCCTCATTCTATCAATGTCTATCAATACTAAATTATCTTCAAAGGACCTGAAGACTGTTGAATTTTATCATTCCATTTTAATCCCCCATATATTTTTACCTTATTTTTTATGTCCTTGGGTATGCAAATGCATTAAAATAATAATTTTCAGTTTTTAATTAAATATTTTAAAATACATTTAATTTCTTAGTACTAAACTGCTATTCTAAGCACCTTTATTTTAAACATCAAGGAAGTTTAAAGCAAAGATAGTACTGGTAGCATCACCTCTCTTTTGTACTTTCTCTTTCAGAACCTTGAAAGATTTGCAAATATCTCACCTGGAGAGTTTTCTTTATACTGCCTGTTAAATTATTTGGTGGATATGTGAAGAATTTATATGGCTGATAATCCTATAGACAATGCCACATTGCCTAGTATTCTGAAAGCTTGACACAAAAAGTAATAAAATGTGTTAATAAGCTAGTGAATAGTTACACTGGATTTTTGCATGTTTTCTTCCCTGTGTGCTGGTAGTTTTTATAGTGGTAACAGCTGTTCTGATTTCAACTTTAGATTTAAAATAAAATTTAATCACCTTTACCTAAATGCAGACTCAATTTTTTCATCCTTCTTTATTGCTGATGCCACATAAAGAAATATGGAATAATCCCCCAGTAATAGCATTTCATTCAAGACTGTTCAGTGGGTTTCTAGGTGACCTGGATGCGTTATTGCATGATATTTCATCTCCTTCATTCTGCCCCTTTTGCTCGACATATATATTATTTAAATTGTGGGTTGGTGTCCTCCCATATCTTTTGCAGTCTTCAATGTCTTTCCTCCTATAAATATTCTATGCCCTCCCACTTCATAGCGCTTCATTGTCATGGTATGAGCTTAGTCCCATTGCTTCTCTCAGTTTTGTCATTCTCATATTTACAGTATCGATGTTATTGGATGTGGTATCTCCTCTGATGCTAGCGTATACATTCTAGTGCTGCTTTTTTATGCTGAGGTTGTTTATGCTTCGAACTGAGTTATAGCTTTCACTAGTATTAGGCTTTGCTGTGACAACTTCGGATGCCTTGCACCTATTATCTATCCTAGCCTATATTCTTCTTAAAGCCTCATACTCAGTTTGATCACACTATGAACTGTATCCACGTTTCCTTTTGCTCTTTCCAGCCTCCTTTAAATGTTACTTTTTATATATGATATGCCTATTATATGAGCATCATTTTTTTGCATCTTTACGTGTAATCCGTCTTATCCATGCCTGTCACAGAGAGCCCACAGACTATCAGGTATCCAAACCTTTGAATTTGGTAATACATGAGCGTATCTGGGTTTCTACAACTGATTGCCCTTAACATTGTCGTAGGGATTATAAATCCCATTGTACTGCATTGACATTTCCGCAGTTTCAGTTTAGCTGTTCAACCTTGCTGCGGCTTCTTGCACGTTCTGAATTCCTCCATGTACATAATCATTCTTTTCATCATTTTGTAGTTATTACTGGTGTTCTGGGTTTTTTTATTTTTAAAATTTCTGTTAACGATCCTTGACATTTAATCCCCACCTTTCTTCAGCTTCCACTCCAGCCTTCCTAATAGAGAGAAATAGAATTTCTCCCTATTACTTCCTCAACTTTTCATCAGCTTTCCTCACAGCTAGCAGTGCAAAGGGATTTGGAAGGCTCTTGGGGTTTTTTTTTGGTTTTGTAAGTAAGTTCTCTGTACTCTTTTTCTGAAGAAAAAACACAGAGTGTTTTGTGTTACATTGGTAGTGGTCAATGGCTCAATGTCCAAACAGAGACTGGCGACGAGTGGTGTCCCTCAGGGGTCTGTATTAGGACCAGTGCTGTCTAGTATCTTCATCACTGACATAGACAGTGGGATCGAGTGCACCCACAACAAGTTTGCAGACCACACCAGGCTGAGTGGTGCAGTTGACACGCCTGAGGGACAGGATGCCATCCAGGGAGACCTGGACAAGCTCAAGGAATGGGCCCATGTGTGAACCTCATGAAGTTCAACAAGGCCAACTGCAGGGTCCTTCATATGGGTCGGGGCAACTCCCAGTATCAATACAGGCTGGGGGATGAAGGGATCGGGAGCAGCTGTGCTGAGAAGGACTTGGGGGTATTGGTGGATGAAAAGCTGGACATGAGCCAGCAATGTGCACTCGTAGCCCAGAACACCAACCATATTCTGGCCTGCATCTAAAGCAGCGTGGGCAGCAGGTCAAGGGAGGTGATTCTGCCCCTCTACTCCGCTCTGGTGAGATCCCACCTGGAGTCCTGCATCCAGCTCTGGAGCCCTCAGCACAGGAAAGACACGGACCTGTTGGAGCGGGTCCAGAGGAGGGCCACAGTAATGATCAGAGGGATGGAACGCCTCTCCTATGGGGATAGGCTGAGAGACTTGGGGTTGTTCAGCCTGGAAAAGAGAAGGCTCTTGGCAGACCTTCTTGCAGCCTTCCAGTACTTAAAAGGGGCTTATAGGAAAACTGGGGAAAGACTTTTTAGCAGGGCCTGTTGCAATAGGACAACGGTTAATGGTTTTAAACTAAAAGAGGGGAGATTTCAACTAGGTCTAAGGAAGAAATTTTTGACAATGAGGGTGTTGAAACACTGGTACAGGTTGCCCAGAGAGGTGATAGATGCCCCATCCCTGGCAACGTTCAAGGTCATGTTGGACGGGGCTCTGAGCAACCTATCTAATTGAAGATGCTCCTGCTCACTTCAGGGGGGTTGGATGAGATGACCTTTAAAGGTCTCTTCCAATACAAACTATTCTGTGACTCTGATAGTTCTGAAGTAAGAAAAAGGCAGAGTTCCATCCTCCTAAGTATGAAAGGTCAGCCTGATCCAGGAGCTTTCAGAAAACCTTATTAAACTCGTGCTACCTATTACATTGTCTTTTAAAGTTCCCAAATGCAAATGCAACAGCCACCAAAAGCAAGAATAAATGCATATGTATCATTAATACAAGAAATAAGCCAATGCATAAATTGGAAGTCAGAGTCATCATTTTAAAGTGCTTAGAGATGGGAAGGCCACTGAATATTTGACAGAAATTACTCTCTCCAAATTCCATGGCTCTTTCTAATTCTCACAACACAATTCTTTTGTGTTCTCCCCTCACTGTGAAGTACTATTCTTTCCACAGAATTCATTAATTTTAATTAAAAAATCAATTAGAAAAAACAACACGTTTTGCTACTACCTTTTGAAATGCACATTCTCCTTGCTTCTTTCTTGGAGTGGGAAAAGGAGACAAATTCAGTATGACAAACCTTAATTTGCATAGTTTTGAAGCCAGGGACATGGAGTCACTCCAAGTCAACATGGAGATGCTAGTTTATCATGTCCATGTACATTTGTTCATATACAGCACCATCTGATGCTTATGTGCTAAACAGAAATACTGGCGTTAAGCGAAAGTTGTCACACAATTCAGCAAGGTTTGAAAATAATTATGGCACAGACAATTTGGATCTGATCCCAACGCTCAAGGACGTCACACAATTTCCTTAAAGCTGAAACTTAAAAGAAAAGAAACAAACAAAAAATCCCCCATAAATTTTAAACTTTGGGTTGTTGTAGACAACAAAACAGAGTAACTCGCTTAAAATAGCAAAGAGTGGAGAATTATGGGTAAATACATTGACATTAATTTCTGTTTTCATTGGTAATAGTCAGGCCAAATTCTGCAGTGTTTAAAAGTTTCTGCTTTCTGCTAACTTTCTTCTGGCAGCCTGTGAGGCTGGTTCCAGCCCTGTTCTCTGCCAGATGGAGCGCAAAGAGGAAAACATCTGCCTCTGTCTGCCAAGGCACTGAAGACATGTCTAACCTAAAGCATGTGAATACTCTTTCCAGAGTGGGAATTGGTGCTATTAAGCACAACAGAGGCCAGATTGCACTTTCTTTTGTATTCAGGACACCTTTATGTCACTGCGCTTTGCCAAAACAATGTGAAGTGAATTGCCATAGATGAGAGGCTGACCCAAAACTGCTGTAAAATCATTGACATTCACACGGAGAACTTCCCTGTCAGGCACACTATTCAAGGGAGAAGGCAGGGTAGTGGGGTAGGAGTTGAAGGAGGCTAGAAAGAAGAACAAACTCTTCCAACCAACTCCTGTCTCACGCCCTTCTTTCACAGTGCTGGGAATTAATTTGTTTTTGCTATAGAGTCACTGTTTCTAGTCAGTTTTTGGATCCCAAATGCCATTTTCAGAGAGGCAGACAGAAGGTGCAACGCAGCCGAGGAACCTGTTCTGCTCAGACCCCAGACCTGCACTGCTGACCTGCAGTTGTCTTCATGCGAAGGCAAACACCCAGCACACGGCTCCCTGGCTCCCTCGTGCTCCTCACACATGCAGGCTGCACCCCTTTGTGAATTGGTTCCTCCATTCTTCATGTGGACGGGGCTCCTCAAACAGCTGAATCCTACTCGAAACAGAAAGGCAGTTTCCAACCCACGTTTTGAAGACGGAGGGGTGCACAGTGCAGAAGGTCTATAACAGCTCATCTCAAAAGGAGCAGCATACCACAGACATCTGTTCTTAGCCTGCCTCTGCATACGCTGCCTATAGTCAAGACTCCAGCAGCAGGGCACAACCAGCAGCGCGGGTGCCAGCAGCTCTCTGCCATCCCACTGTGGTCCCAGAAGGACATAAAGCTGTGGGGATAGTGTAATGTTTCTGTTAGTGATAAAAGAAAAGGGAAAATCTCAGTGCACCTCTGCACTCCTGAAATGGAAAAGGAACATGTATTTTTTTATTTATTGATTTTTAAAAAGCAATACCAGAACACAAATATTTCAAGGGGTTGCAAAAGGGAGAAAGGGGAATGAAATGATAATGCAAAAAGGTATAGGATATTTATTACCAGTACTCATTCTGCACCTAGTCTGCATTCCTAATGTATTCACCTACTCAAATCAATAAGGGTTTGGGGTATGCAAGGAATCTGGGACTGGGTTTAATTTTCATGCTAGTCAAAGTGATTTTTCTTCAATCTATCATATACTGTATCTGACATATGGCTTTTCTCTCAATCAGTAGTTGAACGGTACATGATTTGCGCACCAGTGAAGGTAGATTTAATACACTGGACATCGGTGTGAGCTACTCCTGCCTTTTGAATGACAAATTTAATTTTTGTAAGTTGCATTGTACTATTATTTCTGTTCACCAGCTCTATGGTCCCTTCTTTCATAACTAATGTTTTACTTCAAGTGAACAAGGATCTTTAAGACATCAAAAGTGCCTTGACATCTCTCAATAGACGATGCCAGCCTCCTTCATTCTCTGTATTTCTTAATGTGGAGACATCCAGTGAAGGAAGAACCACAGGACTGTGGTAAACAGACTTAGGAAAAGTGACTCATTGTTTTTTTGGTGATGTTACCACTGGATTTTCATTATCCAGGATAAGCGGACTAGGGGATTGAGCAATTTCCCTCACCAGCTAGCGGAGAAATGCACACGTTAAAAAAAAAGTGTAACAGTCATCTTCCATGAGATTTTTTTCTTTTTTTGGCTCAAGCTGATTTTTTGGCTCAAACTTAAATTCATTTTTCTGGTTTTAAATTGTGAAACTTGACTTTGTGTGTATTGTCTCTTTATGAAAATGAAGGATTTTGATGAACAAAACTCTTAAAAATAGATCTAGAGAAATGTCCTAATTAACATCCACTATTTTCTCAGTCTTCTAAAAATTTGCCCTATTTGCTGAAGCTTTGTATTTAATACTTTTAAGAATTTATTTTAAGTTCTTAAGACTGCTCACTGCAAGCCTTTCTTGGCTGTATTTCTGACTGCAAGCTTCCCTTTACTTTTATTTTTACTACTTCTTATATGGCTAAGAGAAGCCAAATGAAAATCTTTTACTGGCAGTCTTAATATGAACAACATAGCAACTGGAGCTGTGTTAGCCAAGAAGCACCACTTCTTGGCTAAAAACAAATGGTGAGTGTACAATGTGGAGGAGGGAGCAGGAGGAAAGGGAACTGTTAGGTCTCAATTTTCTTTTTCTTGAATGTTAAACATGCGTGAAGTTAATCTAATAGAAGAGGAGATTACAAGAAATAGGATGGGTCTAAAACACGTATTGTAGATTCTCAGAGTATCCAAAAAACCAGTCAGGAGACTGTCCTTTACCTCATTTAGGAGAAAGTTCTGAACAATTTGCTTGAAGGCAGTGCAAAGAGTATGACTGTAATTCTCCCATATAATAATAAAACAGACTACTAGACTACTAATGGGGGGGGGGGGAAGAAGGGATATTTAGAATTAGCCTCCAGGATTGTCCTCAACAAGCATTAGCAGCCCTTCCTCATCTGCATTTCTACTTAAGGGCAAGACAGAAAGAGAGGAAGTGTAAGGAGACTAAAGGGCTGGAGTTTAGGAAGCGAGAACCGCAGGACTGCTGCCGGGGGATGTCTTGTGCCTGGTATTTGTCGTGCCAAAAGGACCACAGGAAGGTAAAAGCCCGAGGGAGCACAGACCTGGAATCGGTCTCACACCTGGAATAGCAGCAAAACTTCCAGCCTTGGCTGTCCTTCCTGCTAGCAAGGGAGCTAGATCCACAGTATGGATGCTGGGTAGGAATGGCTTTCCAGGTGACCTTCACATTAACCAAAGTAATCAAGGTGCATAGATCTAGTGCAAATCCTGACTTCTTGCTGTGTTTTGTAAATTCCCATATATCCCTTTTTTCAAAGGCTGATTTTTGTAAATAATTTTTATTAGATTAGCTCTAACATTGCAGTTAGAGGCACTATCTTAATACAGCGGAATAAAATGAACCAGCTTGCTCCCTCTAAATACTTTGCCATTTTAAGTGGAGTACCAGGAGACAAAAAATACGCAAACCAAAACAAAAACGAATGTCACGTTACAAATGCAATGAAAAAAAAAGCAACATCAATCCAGCCAATGAAAAATGCATTTCTGTTGATGCTCGAGGGCATATGAGAAGTGTTAAAATATATGAGTGAGGAAATGCACTCAGTCAGATGTACAAATGACAACAATTTGGGGAAAGATTCAAAACATTGTGAAAGAAATTCCAACAAGCATCAACAAGCAGAACAAATACGCTTTCTCAGATATGATGTCTGAGAGGTTTCACAGTAGCTCATTTGACCAGATGAGGTGATGATACATCAGGAGATAACATTTTTACAATCCCAGCCTCTGCAGAAAAAAACAGATATTAAAATTTTCGGTAATGATGCTCATCTTCACAGAATCACAGAATCACTAGGTTGGAAAGGACCTTTAAGATCATCAAGTCCAACCATTAATCCAGAACCACCATGTCCCCTAAACCATGTCCTGAAGCGCCACATCCACACGTTTTTTGAACACTTCCAGAGATGGCTACTCCACCACCTCCCTGGGAAGCCTGTTCCAATGCCTGACCACCCTCTCAGTGAAGAAATTTTTCCTAATATCCAATCTAAACCTCCCCTGGCGCAACTTGAGGCCATTTCCTCTTGTCCTATCACTAGTTACTTGGGAGAAGAGACCAACACCCACCTCACCACAACCCCCTTTCAGGTAGTTGTAGAGAGCGATAAGGTCTCCCCTCAGCCTCCTCTTCTCCAGACTAAACAACCCCAGTTCCCTCAGCCGCTCCTCATAAGACTTGTGCTCCAGACCCCTCACCAGCTTCGTTGCCCTTCTCTGGACACGCTCCAGCACCTCAACATCCTTCTTGTAGTGAGGGGCCCAAAACTGAACACAGGAATCAAGGTGCGGCCTCACCAGTGCCGAGTACAGGGGCACGATCACTTCCCTACTCCTGCTGGCCACACTAGTTCTGATCCAGGCCAGGACGCTGTTGGCCTTCTTGGCCACCTGGGCACACTGCCGGCTCATGTTCAGCTGGCTGTCAACCAGCACCCCCAGGTCCCTTTCCGCTGGGCTGCTCTCCAGCCACTCCTCCCCAAGCCTGTAACTATGCATGGGATTGTTGTGGCCAAAGTGCAGGACCCTGCACTTGGCCTTATTAAACCTCATACAGTTGGCCTCTGCCCATCGATCCAGCCTGTCCAGATCCCTCTGCAGAACCCTCCTACCCTCCAGCAGATCAACACTCCCACCCAGCTTGGTGTCATCTGCAAACTTACTGAGGGAGCACTCAATTCCCTCATCCAGATCATCTATAAAGATATTGAACAAGACCGGCCCCAGAACCGAGCCCTGGGGAACACCGCTTGTGACCGGCCGCCAGCCGGATTTAATGCCGTTCACCACAACTCTCTGGGCTTGGCCATCCAGCCAGTTCCTCACCCAGCGAAGAGTAAACCCGTCTAAGCCACGAGCCGCCAGTTTCTCCAGGAGAATGCTGTGGGAGACGCTGTCAAAGGCTTTACTAAAGTCCAGGTAGACAACGTCCACTGCCTTTCCCTCATCCACTAGGCGGGTCACCTGGTCATAGAAGGAGATCAGGTTGGTCAAGCAGGACCTGCCTTTCATGAACCCATGCTGGCTGGGCCTGATCCTTTGGCTGTCCTGCAGATGCCCTGTGAGCACTCTCAAGACCAACCGCTCCATAATCTTCCCTGGAACAGAGGTCAGGCTGACAGGCCTGTAGTTCCCAGGATCCTCCTTCCGGCCTTTCTTGTAGACGGGCGTCACATTGGCAAGCCTCCAGTCTTCTGGGACCTCCCCTGTTAACCAGGACTGCTGGTAAACGATGGAGAGTGGCTTGGCAAGCTCCTCCGCCAGCTCTCTCAGTACTCTCGGGTGGATCTCATCAGGCCCCATAGACTTGTGGGTGTCCAGGTGGCTTAGCATATCCTTGACTGCTTCCTCCTGGATTATGAGGAGTACATTGTGCTCTCCATCCCCGTCTTCCAGCTCAGGGGGCTGAATATCCTGTGGATACCTGGAGTGGCTATTAAAGACTGAGGCGAAGAAGGCATTAAGTACCTCAGCCTTGTCCTCGTCCTTGGAGACAATGTTCCCCGCCATATCCAGTAGGGGATGGAGATTCTCCTTGCCTCTCTTTTTGTTGTTAATATATTTGTAAAAACATTTTTTATTATCCTTTACGACTGTGGCCAGACTGAGCTCTAGCTGGGCTTTTGCCTTTCTAATTTTGTCCCTGCTTGACCTAACGAGATCCTTGTACTCTTCATGAGTTGCCTTCCCCTTCTTCCAGAGGTGATAAACTCTCCTCTTTTCCCTGAGTCCCAGCAAAAGCTCCCTGTTCAGCCAGGCCAGTCGCCTTCCCCGCCAGCTCTTCTTACGGCACATGGGGACTGCCTGCTCCTGTGCCTTTAAGATTTCCTTCTTGAAGACTGTCCAGCCTTCCTGGACCCCTTTGTCCTTCAGGACTGTCTCCCAAGGGACTCAACCAGTGACCTGAACAGGCCAAAGTCTGCCCTCCGGAAGTCCATGATAGCAGTTTTGCTGAGTCCTCTCCTTACTTCCCTCACAACCGAGAATTCTATCATGTCGTGGTCGCTAAGCCCAAGACAGCCTCCGACCACCACATCTCTCACCAGTCCTTCTCTGTTTGTAAACAGCAGGTCCAGCAAGGCACCTCCCCTGGTGGGCTCACTCACCAGCTGTGTCAGGAAGTTATCCTCCACACACTCCAGGAACCTCCTAGACTGTTTCCTCTCTGCCGTGTTATACTTCCAGCAGATGTCCGGTAGGTTGAAGTCCCCCACAAGAACAAGGGACAGCGAATGCGAGTTTTAGATAAATCAGTCACATTGAATTTTGTGTGTGTCATTAGCTTAATCATACATTGAATTTTCTGTGTGTTACTAGCTTAACCGTACATTTTCCCCTGGTATATCTACCACCTGTTGCAAAGAGTAGTTTCTACTTACCTTTTTTATTTTCTTTAATATCTCATATTCGGTTTCATCACAGTCCTCAAATGACATTTTGTTTTCTTGAATGGAAATAACACTAGTTTCTATTCCTACTGAGGATAAACTTTTTCCATGCTTTTTCAGTATCTGCCTCTTTTTTTCCTCAGTGGCTGTGTACTTTGTGGCCAGTACTAAACCACTACTGAGAACCTAAAGGTTTTCTTCTGCTGCATAGTGACGGATTTACGATGGTTAAGGAAAATGCAGTAGCTCTTAGGTGGTGATGTACTTCCCAGTTTGGGTGCTATTTGGATTTAGAATCTAATTTAAAACCAAGGATGCTGGCAGCAGCGACCTCAAGCCGTGCATAATTCAGACCTTAACCCACTTCAGGGAAAGACAACTGAACTGCTGCCTCAGTACTACTGCTATTATCGCAGGGTCTAGTCCTGAGATGCTATGCATAATGGAAGAAGTCCCGCAGAAATCAACATCTTGCTTGCATGGATACTTGTTTGAAGGTTGCAGGGCTGGAACCTTCTCAGGGGACCACTGCCGCACGGCTCTTCCTATTGACCCTGCAAAGAATTGGCAATAGAGGTAGCAAGCAGCGTGGTACCCACGGGACTGGGCTTCAACTGCTTGTTACTGCTCTCGTGTAAGAGCCTTGTTCACGCCTGCAGGGGGAAAAGGCTTGTCTCCCTCAGTTTTCCTCATGCAGCGTCTATCACGTTCAGGTCAATCTCCTCAGCTCTTTGACTTGGAAGTACCCTTGACTAGGTGTACAGTTGTTGCAGCTGTGACTTATGACAGCATGAGGAGTACTCTCTGCAAATCTGCAGACAACACTGAGCTTGAGAGGGAGCAGCCAATGCACTGGAGAGGGCAGGACTGGCAGGAACCTCACAAAATTCAAAAATTCAAATCTTGCGCCTTGGGGGGAATTATCTCATGCATCAGTACAGGCTGGACTGGGGGTAACCAGCTAGGAAGCAGCTCTGCACAAAAAAAACTGGTGGTCAAGGTGGGCAGCAAGTTGAACAAGAGAAAGCAATGCACCCTTGCAGCAAAGGTAGCCAACAGCATCCTGGGCGGCCTTAGCAAGAATGCAGCCAGCAGGTCCAGCAGGGTGATCTGCCACCTCTATTCAGCACTTGGGAGACCATTTCTGGAGTGCTGCATCCAGAACTTTGGTTTCCCAGTGCAGGAAAGGTATTAACATACTGGAGTGCATCCTGAACAGGGCAATGGTGGTCAGAGCACTCAATGTATGAGAAGATGTTGAGAGACATGGGTTGGTTCAGTTCAGAGGAGTAAAGGATCAAGGAGACCTTATTACTTCCCAACCAGGGGACACAAAAATGATGGTGCCAGATTCTTCTCAGAGGTGAGTGGTGATGAGACACAAAGTGATAGGGAAAAGTTGGCACACAGTAAATTCTGATTAGATATCAGGAAAAGCTTTTCTACCAGGAGGGCATCCAAACACCATGGCACCAGGGCCCAGAGGGGCTGTGGGATCTCCGTCCTTGGAGATGTTCAAGCCTCAAGTGGACACAGCCCTGAGCAACCTGATCCTATTAGACCTGGTACTGAGCAGCAGGTTGGGCTAGATGACCTCTCAAGGTCCCCTTCCAGATTAAATTATTCTTTGAGTCTATGGCCTACGGATGTAGCGGTACAATGTGCAAGAGAGAGTGCCAAAAGAAAAGTAGAGAAGTCGGAGAGAAAGGAAATTTTAAAAAAAGTTATAATAGTCAAAACACAAACTGGAGAAAAAACAACAGAGAAAGGGTAAATGCTGACGTAGTGCTATCCTAAGAAAAAATATTTCTCTGAGAAATGGGGTGTCATTTTAGAAATAAACTACTACAATGTTTAATTTTATAACATTCTTAAGTACCTTAGAAAAATACTACATGTTGGAAATGCTTTAAATTAGAGCGATGGTAAGATAAATCTGGGTGCTTTGCACCTGATATTTGGGAATATTTAACAAGCTTGTAATATCTCAGATGTTAAAAACATCCTTGTAATTGATTTCATTTGTCAACATGAGCTCCAAACCTGAATCCAGGTAAGTCATTCATACATTTCAAAAGTCAGTAATTTGTGCAGTGGAAATGCATATTGTGTGAAATTACACTGACTCGCAACCTATGCTATCAGCAAAGGTCAGGTCTTCGTAGTGACACAGAAGAGATCCTTATCCCTTGAACTAATAGTTTCACTAGCTGTTCCTTCCATGGACTGACTGCCGAGGGAGGCAGGGCAGAGACTTTTCCAGTTGATTTCATATCTATTCACCAAAGGAAAAAAGATGGTCACACTACTCCTTAAGTCAAAGACAAATTTCTGAGGCAACGATGCTTGTTACTTTGTTATTAACTCTGCTATTTAATGTTTTTGCCTTGCTGTCTTTTCCCATTTTGCCTCTATTCACTTAATCTTTGCTTGTACATTATGCTGTCTCTGCCTCCTCCTTTCCAGCCCTCCTAGTCCTCTGTGAAGCCTTGGCTGCCTTCCTCACCCTTGACCCCTTGATGTCTGATGGTGCCTTAGGACCAAGCAGTCCTGCCGCTTGGGCTGTTTCTCCTGTGCTCCTTGAGCACAACATCTCTGAGGTGGGGGAACATTTCCCTTCCCACAGCTGGCTCTCCCAGCTACTTCAGGAACAGTGGGTGGCCAGAAGGAGGAGCCTGAAGCATGCCCAAGCATTGAGGATATGCCGTTCATTCAGACACAGAAGCTGTAAGGGGATGCAGGACGCTTACGACAGATGAAATCTTCGGAGAATTTAAGATGCAAACACATGTCTCTTGAGCACAGCAAACTGCAGTGCGGTGTGCAGGTTGTGGTTGGGTTTCTGTATGGAGGGGCTGTGTGTCAACTTTCTGCTTCTCAGTGAGAAACCTGTTGTGTTTGGGGTTTTTTTTTGGGTAGACAGTGAAAATACGCATTTTTCAGACTACATGTGACTGAATTTTAGCTGGAATTAAAAAAAAAAAAAATCAACCTGTCCTGGTTTCAACTGGGATGAAGTTAGTTTTCTTCATAGAAGCTAGTGTGACACTATGTTTTGGATTTGGGATGAGAAAATGTGGATAACGTGCTGATGTTTTGGGGTGTTGCTGAGCAGTCAAGGACAGTCCAGCTTCTCATGCTGGGCTGCCAGCAAGCAGCCTGGGGGTGCCCGGGGAGCTGGGAGGGGACACAGCCGGGACAGCTGCCCAGGCTGGCCACAGGGATATTCCATACCATATAACGTCATGCTCAGCATATAAAGCTGGCGGGAAGAAGAAGGAGGGGGTCAAAGGACATTCTGGCTTATGGCATCTCTCTTCCCAAGAAGCCATTACACCTGATGCAGCCCTGCTTCCCTGGAGATGGCTGAACTCCTGCCTGCCCATGGGAAGTAGTGAACGGATTCCTTGCTTTGCTCCGTTTGTGTGCGCGACTTTTGCTTTACCTATTACACTGTCTTTGTCTCAAACCATGAGTTTTCTTACTTTTACCCTTCCGATTCTCTCCCCTGTCCCACCGTGGGGCAGTGAGCGAGAGGCTGCGTGGGGCTTAGTTGCCGGCTGGGGTTAAACCATGACACAACCTGAGGCAGGTATCTTGCAGTGGCAACTCCAGCCCAAACAGCAAAGGTTTAATAAAGTAAAAAGAAATTGAGTCTTATACAGAAAGGGGTGGCAATATTAACTATAGGCACCAGTGCTATTTCTGTATATAACATCCCAAGTTTTCATATATATAGTATACTCATGTATACTATATACTAGTATATTTGAGTATAATATATACCAGTATATAGTACTGTATACTAGTATATATGAGTATATTATATACTAGTAATCCGTTGACATTTTCTCTTCCTTTTTATGGAATACTGTAACAGAACCATGGTTCTGCATTTCATACAGTTTTGAGACAGTGTGTTTAGCTTGGCATA
Source organism: Phaethon aethereus (assembly GCF_964289735.1). Lineage (NCBI taxonomy): Eukaryota > Metazoa > Chordata > Aves > Phaethontiformes > Phaethontidae > Phaethon > Phaethon aethereus. Next base: position 127,306,649 of record NC_138575.1, read on the forward strand.
CCTATGCTTTTTTACCGATTTTTGAATCCTTTATCTTTTTTTTTAATTACATTTGCTGTCTTCTTCCAATGATTAACATTTTACAATTGGGAGGCAATAGAAACATGACTCAAACAAACTAATTGTCTAACATATTAATGCCTGCTACACACCTACTGAAGTAATACAAAACATTAAAAAAAAAATGCAGACAACCCCCGAAGCCCCCAAATCCAAACATCTAATTTCCTTCCAAGTTCTAGCAGTAACAGGTCACGGTGATGCATTTCTTTTTCAGGATTAATGACAGACTGGCATTTGTCGGTTCACAAATACCTATGGCTTAGAGCCCTTAGAAATACAGCTACCTTCTGCCAACATCACACAGTTTGTGTATGCACTCTGATAGACCTACTATCAGGTATCGGGGTACTGAGCTTTGGTGGTTGTGTTTTCATTCAACAGGGGCGGCACCTAAATACTTGAGAAAAGGAGAAATTGTTGCAACACCTGTAAGTGTTCTCTAACCTAATGCCTCTGGGACATCAGGACTAGACCTCATATGCTAACTCATATAAACAGCCGTAAAAGCAATGCTGTCTGTGCTCCAAGGAGCTTGCAGCACAAATAATATTCTTTCTGTTTCTGCCTTAAAGGACTATGAACAGAATGAAATGAAACTTGGAAGAAAGTTGTGTAAACCATTAGGATCTAGTCCTGTACCTTTTGAAATTAATGAGAACATTCCTGTAGTTAGAAGAAAGATCATGGTCTTAGAAAGAAAACTGAAGCTGAGAGGGGGGAAAAAAGCTAAATAATATTAACAGCAGTATAATAACTAGCACTTATGGGGCAGATTTTCCCTGTCAAGAATTCACTGGATGATGGCTTTCCTGGCTTGATTTTTCCCTTCCCATTTTATAGTTCTTCCTCAAATGTAAGTAGCAGCAGTCGCTTTCCGATCTGCGAGTTGAATCTTCCTCCTCTTCTTTTTTAATAATCCTTAATGGACACAGTGCTCTGTCTTCTCATCCCTCTGTGTTTCTCTCTCATGAGGGAAAGCTGCTTTAGACAGTGAATTATACTCGTACCCATGTTTAATAACTAACCAAAACATTTGCCCTTGACATTCTCAGCACCGTAATGCTAATTAAACAAAATAAACAGAGATGAAATGAAAAGCGAGCTAAGTACTCATCCTTCCTCAAGATTTTAATTTGGGATCAGGAACGCTGCTGATGGGAGAGGGAAGCGGGAATGGCAAGCACCAACAATTAAAATGCTGAATTTTTTTTTTTTTTAAACCTTCCACTAAGTATCTCGCGATTTAACGGTCCCTTCAGAAAAGGAGTCAAGGTCAGACACCGCTCATCCTGAACCCGAGGCGGCCTTTCCTTTCTCCCGGTTCCTCGCCGCAGCGGCGCGTTAACGCGGAGCTGGCAGCGGGGGCGGGTGGGGCCGGGGTTGCCCAGCCTCCGCTGTCCTCCCCGGCACAGCACGGCTCGCCCCGGCCCCGCCCGGGACACCCGTCGCTTCCACGCGTGACGCCTGGCCACACGCGCGGGGTCACGGCGCGCACGCTGGCGGGCCGGCCCGGCAGGCCGGCGCCCCGAGGAAGGCAGCGGGGCCGCCGGTGGAGGAGGCCGCTCGCGGGCGGTGGGGCGGGGCGGTGAGCGGCGCGAGCGGCTCCCGGCACCGCCTGCGGCGCCGAGGGAGGGGGGGTGGAGAGAAGTTCCCAAAACTTCGCCCCGGCGGGGCGGGGCGGAGCCGGCAGGGGCCACGCCCCCTCCCGCGCGCGGCGGGGCGGCACTCGCCCCTTCCCCGGCGGAGCGCGGGCAGGGGGAGGAGCGCGGCGGGAAGGGAGGCGCTGCGGGGGCTGGTAGAGCTGCTGCACCTGGTACACCGGGGCGGGAGCGCGGCGAAGGAGGGAGGGAGCAGTGCTGCCCGCCGCCTGTGAAAGCCTCTCCCCGCCGTTAGTCAGCGCTGGTCTCGCTGCTTCTCCCTCCTCCCGCCCCTTCTGCGCGGAGCTGGGCTCTCGCTCCTATTCCCCTCGGGGCCGGCAGCAGCGCATCCTCCTCCTCCTCCTCCTTCTTCCCCCCGGGCCCCATGGCTTCGGCCGGCAGCGGCATGGAGGAGGTGCGCGTCTCGGTGCTGACCCCGCTGAAGCTGGTGGGGCTGGTGTGCATCTTCCTGGCGCTGTGCCTGGACCTGGGAGCCGTGCTGAGCCCCGCCTGGGTGACGGCGGACCACCAGTACTACCTGTCCCTCTGGGAGTCCTGCCGCAAGCCGGGCAACTTGGACAGCTGGATCTGCGAGTCGACGCTGCACAGCGGTGAGATACGGCCCGCCCCGGCTCCGCTCCCCCCCGCCGCGGCACCCTGACCCCGCAGCCGCCCTCTGCCTCGCCCCTGCCCCGTCCCTCCTTCGGCCCTTTCTGCCTCTGCCCCGGCCCAGGCCGCCTCCCGCTACCCCGGCCCCACGCCGGGTGCTGAGACTTACCCTATCCCCTCCCCCCTCCGTGCCCTGGCTACCCCGCCAGAATCCTCCGAGCCGCCTCTCCTTCACCCCTGTTCTCCCCCGGGACCGTGTCCCAGCCCCTTCCCGGGGTCAGCCCCACCGGGCTCGGAGCGGTGCGCGGGGCCCCTGCTCCGCCCGCCACCGACCGCTCACTCCCCGGGCTCCTCGCCTCGCCCGCTGCCGCCCCGCGTCTCCACCGACACCGGGAAAAGTCCCCGGCACCTTTGTCCTCCCTCCCTCCGCACCCCTCCCCTTTTCGACCCTCTTCGTCTATCCTTATCCTCCTCCCTGCTTGCCCGGTCCCTGCGCTTACCCTCCGCGGGCTGCGCCGCCCCGGCCCCGCTTCTGCCTGGCTTGGACTTCGGGGCAGGCGGCGGCGGCCCCTGTGAGCAGCGTGTGCCGGAGGGGCAGCGCGGGGGTCCCTGCTCGGCTCGCCCCTCCGCCGGCGAGGTGTTCCGGGGTGCGGGAGAGGTGCGAGGCTGGCTGCTGCGAGCGAAAGGAGCGACTGATTTCCTATGTGCCTTTGCGTTTTTCACAAAAAATCCGGAGTTTTGGACTAGCTTTGATTATTTTTCCGTGTGGCAGTTGTTCTCATGCAGTGAGAAGCTGTAGGGGATCAAAGTATCTGATAATCCCCCACCCCCCGAAGTCACTAGTCTTGGAAAGTTGGGGCTTCCATGTTATTTTGTCCCGAGTGAGGAGGTCTGGACTCGGGCTCTCCCTCCGTCCCCGAGTGTGCTTGTGCGTGTCTCCCTCTAGCAAGCACTGATCTTCCTATCGTCTTTCATAGAATTATAGGATCGTTGAGGTTGGAAAGGACCTCCAAGATCATGCTTTTTTTTTTTAATTTCATATTCGTTTGCCTTCTTGCCGCATTCCCTGTTTTGGTTTCTTGATGCTCCTTCATTCTTCAGCTTTTGAAGTCTTTGGTCATAGTTTATTTTTTTTACTGACATTTCACTATTGCTTGGAGTACTTGATAAAACGAGTTGTGAATGATATAAACAAGCTGCCTGTTGACTATTTTTTTCAGTAAATTCTTTTGTAGTATCATAATTGTTTCGGTTTTCACGACTTGTTTTATTTACTTTATGCCTGATAGCAACTTCTGGAGTCCCAATAGAAACACTGACAAATGAAGCCAGCCTCTTCCCCCCGCCCCGGTTTTCATCCCCACCCACCCCCGTCCTCCCCACACACTCGCTTGCATTGCTAAATCATCTGTTTGGATCACTGCGCTCGCCAGTTGGGTAAATCATGCAGGGGCAAGGTGTTTTTGGAAAGAAGGCAAGGGGCTGACTGTATATTCTAGATGCTTTCCTTTTTCCTCACTTCTCTGAAATCCTTGTATAGGTTTTGGGAAATAACTGATCTCTGCTTGAGCAGGAATTGCACAGGTTCCTTTGCTGTGGTTATTTTTTTTTTTTTCCGTCATTGTGTGGAGTAATATTCGAGGGTTTGAATCTTGTTTGGGGTTTTGTTTTAAATCGCTCAGTGACAAAACGAATTGTAAAGAAATGTCGGTTTCTATCAGTTACCAGGGTATCTATACAAACTTTGGAGAGCTTTCCCCAGTATAAATGGAAATTTATGTAGGAATGTCAGCTTCTACGTGTCTCCTTAGCAACACGAATCCTTTGCCCCTTCTCTCTGTCTCCTGAAATAGTACCCCCTTGATTGCAGAAAGACTTTTCAGATGGCTTGAATGAGAATCTGCTTCAAGTCAACCCCCCACCTCCGCACACACCTTATTGGTGTCCCCCCTCAATCCACCTGTGTATAGGCACACACATACACAAGTGGGACATTAGGAAAGCAGGACAGCTTATGGAACAGCGTATAAGGACGCTGATCTCTCTCGTTGCTTTATTCGTCCCCTTGTCTGTTTATGGGAAGGTGGAAGATGAATGGGTGAGGATGGATAGGAATGAAATGTAGGTTTGTTGGATACTGTGTGTTGAAAATTTGCCCTCCCCTGGTGCTTTTTCTACCCTCTGTAAAAAAATTCCTGCCTGTCCGGTTTTATTCAAGTTCCTTGAATGAGCTTTACTCATTTTTCTTAGATGCTTTCCAGTCTTAGTGGAGCCAGGTTTCACAAGCTACTGGGGAAGAAGCGAGTGATTGTTTTATTTGAGGTGACTGGAATAAACCCTTCATTTTCCTCACGTTTGGCACACAATGCTGCACTCTGAGGAGACCCGAAATACGAGAAACTGTACTGTTCTCCCTTTGCCTTCTGCTAGTGTGTTACAATTCCCATTAAAGTCAATGGGAAGGCTCCCAGTAAGTTCACCAAGTTGGACTGGGTTCATATTTGAGACCATTTTGTGTGCTTGCCTTAATATTTTAAGTGCACTTTCTTCCTACATCAAGAATCCAGCAAGCAGTATATTTTGGAGGTAGTGGAGAGCTCCCGCAGGGAAAGCTCTTTTAGCTTGATAATGGTGCAAGCAGCTTTGTAGCTAGCTAGCTGTGAAAAGCAGTACTACACGCAGGAAAAAGGCATCTTCACCCATGGTTTTAAGAGATTTACTTCATCATCCCTTGAAGGAGAGCACCTCAAGTGGCACCATCAAGGGCAAGCTCATGCTAGAAGCTGTTAAAGCATATTCGAGGTTTAATTAAAAACCTTTGTTGTAATTAGATGTAGGACCCCTGACTGCTATCAAAAGGGCAACTTAGTAGTGGAGAGCAGAAGGAAATGTACAGAGCGTGATTGCATTGGCTGCCATAGCAAGAAATAATCCTCGGTTTTCCTTCAGCATTGCTAGTGCCTGGAGTATGTGTTCCTGCATTCATTCATTCAGTTTTGAGGGCTTTTTTTTATAGCTTGCAAGCAATCCTTTGTTCTTGTACTGCTTTTAAAGCTGTGTAAGTACTTCACAGTATTGCTCGTTCAAGTATGTAACATAGTGAGTTGAATTAATTTTTTGGAAATCTTAAGATTATAAAATATCTCATGTTAACTTTTTTTGAGTCTTTAGGGTCTATGTAAATCACCTGTTCAATTTTTTTTCCTTTAATTGCAGGAGCTGGAAAGGTGTTCTTGCATATCCCTTGTCTCTCTCTTCCCTTGATGTAATTCTAAAATTCCCACAAACAGCAACTTCAGGAGCTGAAAAAATAACAAAGTTGCCAGTATGGAAAGCTTCATGATTAAAATCTTGAGATCCAGCAATGCTGCTTTACAGTTTCACTAGCTGTCTGGACATAAAATTATTTTCTATGATCAAAGCTTAACTTGGCTAATGAACAAGTTGTCTTTAAGTCAGCTGTATTTTAAACTCATGTGCTAAACTAAAAAAAAACCCACCTTGTAGGGTTTCAAGTGTTTCTCTGATGTCCTTACACAAATGTGTTTTTGTAGACCTCATTTGAAATGGATTATGTCTAGTTTGTGATGGTTCGTTTACAAATTTATCAAGAGTTATGTATGAATATTTATTTCTATCACAGCATCTGCTTAAAATTAAATGCATCTTACATACAGCTGCCTGATGTGTCTGTACTTGTACAGGTAGTTGTCTGCTTCCTGCAGAATTAATAACAGTAAATTTGAATTTATGCAATAGACTGCAGCCATTATAGTTCTTTAAAGCAAAGATATGCAAATATGATGCGGAAGACATAAATGGTTCCATACAATCTGATCTGCAGGTAAACATGTATTTTGGCTTCACTATATGTATATGCTATTCAAAGAAAACAATGGCACCTTTTCAACATTTCAATTTATTGTGAAAATAGCATGTATAAAAATAAGTTTGAATCGTTTCACACTGGTTAACTGTATTCATTCTGGTTTATGGGGGGCATATGACTTTGTTACTTCTCAACCTGTTTATTTGTTTATGCAACGTTCAGTGTTCCATAAGATTATACTCTAAGAAATGTCCATGAATGTTTGAGAGACAAAACAATCTCAAGGAAATAAGTGCAACAGGCTCCCTGTACATGTTTAAACTTAGTGGTGAACAAACCATAAAGGTTTTAACTTACAGCACGGTGCAGTAAAACAACTTGAGTGTAGTTTTATGCTTATAATTCTGTTCTAATTTGTTCTTAAAATAAAGAAAGCATCGGAGGCTGCTCATATGGTAGCACTTGAAGGGGTTTAACCTTAATTATACATTAGATGCAGGTATCTGAATTAACATGGCTCAATAGTCTTGGATGGTATCTGTTTGCCTTGAATCTAAGGAGTTGTTCCAAGGGGAAACTGCTAGCTCAAAAGCAGCTTCCTCATTAGAAGATCTGGATCATTGCTCAGAGTTGATGTTGACACATATTTGTAAAAAGCTCAGCAAGGCTGATAGCTTGCTATAAAATAACATAAGAACAAACTTAATTTTACTAAGTCTGAAAAAAATAGCTTATACAATGTAAGGAGGAATTAATAAAACATTCCTTCTGGTTTTGAAAACTGTAGTCTGTCATTTTGCATATTAGTCTCTTTAATAATCATTCCCAACGCTTGATCTGAAGGTGGATATGAAATCAAAAGCCATACTACTACTTCGAACTCACAGTCTAAGACACTGAGCAAGCTGATTGAACTTTGAAGTTGGGTCTGACTTGGAGATTGGCCACGCTTTCTGCAGGGAGCTGTACTAGATGACTTCCAGAGGTTCTTCCCAACCTAAATTATTCTGTGATGACTGATACTCTGTTTATGCCTGATGTCTACCTGGCTCCTTAAATGTGTTCAGAATGCTTAAGAAAGACGGGGACAGACTTCTTAGCAGGGCCTGTTGCAATAGGGTAAGGGGCGATGGTTTTAAACTAAAAGAGGGGAGATTTCAACTAGGTCTAAGGAAGACATTTTTTGCAGTGAGGGTGGTGGAACCCTGGCACAGGTTGCCCAGAGAGGTGGTAGATGCCCCATCCCTGGCAACATTCAAGGTCAGGTTGGACGGGGCTCTGAGCAACCTGATCTGGTTGAAGATGTCCCTGCTCACTGCAGGGCGGCTGGACTAGATGACCTTAAAAGGTCCCTTCCAACCCAAAGATTCTATGAATTTGTTAACTGCCCCTCACAGGAGCCTCAGATAGAATATTTTAAGGTATGCTCCCTCTTTTACAAATCGACATGTTATTTTAGTCTCAGACTTCCCAAGACCACAGTCTGTAGTAGCAGCAGGTCTATGACTCTTGCTCAGTAGTCTGAAGCTTTCAGTATGATTGAGGCTACCATTTCAGCCACTCTTCTCCAACAATGTAAGAGATGTGGCTACAGCACATTCGTGTGTAATGCGTGAAGTTTGTGTGAATTTATCTGATCAGATCAAGATCACCATACATCTTGTCATTGACAACACTCAAAAAAAAAAAATGCTTCTAGCCTTAGTGGGTTATTGTTACTGCTGTTGTTCTTTGGAATTTTAAAATCAGTAATGTATCCTGTTGTCTTCAGTCTTGTTTATTTAATAAAGAAGTCTTGCACCAGTAAGTTAAAAGATGTTCCTTGTGTTATGGATAATATAAGTGGTTTAAATATTTGATGAGATTTTATATTTAGAATCACGTAGAGAGTAACCTTGCCTCTGTTACTGATTTGTGGCCAAAGATGACCACATAAGATTCAAGGTAACAAGCAGGGAGGTGGGGTAAAGTCTCTCCAGCTGTATTGCTTTATGTGTTTTTACTTGTTCTATTTCTGTAATATAAAGCCCATCGTTTTGATGGGAAGTACTCCTTGAACTATTTTAACTGCTAATTGTTTTTCTCAAAGAACAATGGAATGAGTTTTGAAAATTGCATAAGATTGCCAGTTTGCTTGATGAATATCAGTAACTGTGGGAAATAATTACATTCCTGTTCCAATGCGAAGTGTACTTATTCCTTCTTCAGATTGCTGAAATGTAGTAGTATATATAGAAGAGGTCAGAAAAGGGGAGATTTTCTTGAAAAGCTTGTATAACACATCTCCTACACTTCTCTCCTAATGACATAATTCTAAGATTTCCAGGTTTTTGTGAGGTTCTTGGAGTTGTGGGCGTGTGCATTTTTTTTTCTTGAATGAATGAGTAGCCACTAATTAAAATGGCATAGTAGTAAGCTGATGTCAGAAGAATGCCACGTATCCAATGGAAGAGATGCCCGAGTACATGCTGTACTATTCTGTGAATGAATTATAGATTACATGACTTTCTGTAATACTGTGCTTGTCTTGAAGTCCTCTGTTGGCAAAAGTGATGTGCAATGCGTGTTGCCTTTAAATAAAAAAATAAAGATCTATATAATGGCAGCACTTAACTCTTTATTTGAAGATCCACTTCATTTAAAGAATTTTACTCTAGGATTTTAGAAATACAGGCAGGCCATGGCTCAGAGAGCAGCTGTACAAAAAAAAACCCCAAAGTGTATATATTTTGTAGGAGTAAGGAATGTAAGCTTTAATCTTCAGGAGAGATGTGTGTCATGGGCAGATGAGCAAGCACCTGCTATGTTTCAAGTTGCTCATACATCTGTAACCCCTCCCCAGGCATTAGACCATCTTGTTGTCTTGCAAAATCTGTCTCTCTTGCACAACAGCAGAGTTGCTTACCATATTTTTATTGCTTCTGTTGTTCAGTCTGGTCTCCTGTAGAGACAGGAGATAAAACTTTCTGTGTGCTTTGACACCACCACAAGTTTGAGTCCAGCAGTCTCGGGGCCACACAGAGCCTGATGAACGTGGCAGCTGACATGGAGACACCAGGCAGATCACTGCAGTCCGTATCTTACACGTGACTGCCATAGAGATCCTCCTGAGAAACTGAGACCATTTCTTCTTTGTGTGCTGCTCACTCCTCTGGGAACTAAACTGTCCGCTGCTTGCTCAGTGGCATCTTCAAGTGGAAGGCAGAGGAGCTCTGCTTGCCATTGAAGGGTGAGGGGAGTCTGCACCATGGCTGCCTGATAAGTCCTCTGACCTAGCAAGCATGTCCTTCCCAGGCTGAGGAGGGTAGGTGGTAGAGCACCTACTGCCCAGAGCGTCCTGCCAGTGGCCTGTTACCTTGCCAGGAATGGAGGCAGTCTCTTCCCCTCTGATCATGCTTATCTTGCTGTGGAGAAAAGGAAAGCCAGAGGAGGAGCCTGAGCAAGGGGGACGCAACTCTGTAGGTGACTGCTAAGGACTTTTCCCTCAATGCCAAGAGGCCCCTGAGCATGGGCTGTCTTACGGTAGCACTCAGGTATTTTTATATGTCAGTGGAAAGGTTTGTAAATAGCACCGGAAAGCTGGAAGGGACCAGTTAGGTCAGAGGCACCTCAAAGCAAGACTCAGATTTGGATTCCCTCCTACCTATTTATTCACAGACCCCATAGATCTCATGTTTTTCTTTTTCCAGCTTGGGTCTAGCAGATGGAAGAGGAGAGCAGTTTCAGTCTACCCTCAGAGGTTCTAGTCTAGAGTTCTCAGCTGGAGCCAGAACTGTTTCTAAGAAGTCTTCTAACTCCTGGTGTATTGCAGCTAAGGAGGTGCATGCCTTTCCTCCTTCATTAGTCAGCTGCCATCATTAGCCATTAGCATTCTCTGTCTTGGCAAGACACAGGCATATATGGGTTTGACCCAGTTAGTTGTTTTTTGGACATGTCTCTGTGCTTGTTCTTTTTTTTTCTTTGACTGGCTCTAAATGACTCTCCACTCAGCATCAGCAACACTACATCATCCTACAAGCATCTTGTACAGTACATGGGAAGTGACTGGTGCCTTATGTGGAGCCTCTGAATTTTCCTCAGGAGGCACTTGGCGATTTTGACACCCAGAATAAAATGCTCAAATATCTGTTTGTGTGTTGTCAAAATCCTGGTGAGTTAGAGCTATGAGAAAGCCTCACTCTTAAGCCCACCTGTGTTTTATACAAGACTCGGGTTATTGAGGGCTTTGTCAATGAAGACTGATTTCATAGAATCGTAGAATGGTTGGGTTGGAAGGGACCTTAAAGATCATCTACTTCCAACTCCCCTGCCATAGGCAGGGACATCTTCCACTACACCAGGTTGCTCAAAGCCCCATCCAGCCTGGCCTTGAACACTTCCAGGGATAGGACATCTACAACATCTCTGGGCAACCTGTTCCAGTGCCTCACCACCCTCATAGTGAAGAATTTCTTCCTTATATCTAATCTAAATCTACCCTCTTTCAGTTTAAAGCCATTACCCCTTCTCCTGTCACTACATGCCCTTGTAAAAAGCCCCTCTCCAGCTTTCTTGTGGGCCTCCTTCAGGTACTGGAAGGCTGCTAAAAGGGCTTGCCAGAGCTGCCGCCTTCTCTCCCCTGTTTCTTAGGGAATAGCCCAGTATGTAAATATCCTGTTGAAGAAGCAGCTGCAAACTCTTTGTCTCTTCCATAAACAGCTTCTTTTCAACATCTGTGACCTCTCATAGTTATTTCATATGTTCAAATTCATGGCTTGCAGAAGAAAGCCTTGGTGTAGAGTGTTTGAGTTCTGTCTTAAGTAAATTATGTGTTCAGCCACAGCTGGCTGATTCCCACAGACCTGGTAACACTTTTTAAGTGTCTAAATGATTTGAGGATCCACACAGAAGTAGTTTTCATACTTTAGAAAAATCTTATTCTCAATCCATAAAATAAAAAGAAAATGTAAAAGCCAGAGTGTGTCTCTGCAGCAGCTAGCAGCAATAAGCATACTTATACAAACTGACAACAAGCAGGAAATTGGCGTTTATTGTGATTTTTGTGCAAGGCTCCACTGTGGAAAGCTGTGGCTAGAGCAACTTGATGGAGGTTTGGTACAGATCCTGGCAGCAAGCACTTCTCTCCGCAGTGTGCAGAACTGTACACTGCAGAGTCCCCAAAGACCGTACTTGTGGTGCCAACGGTACAAGAGCGGAGGAGTAACTTACAGACACTAAGCTTCCCAGCGTTAGCCAATATCTCCTTCATCCAGAGCAGAATTCATCTGAGCAGATCCTTAAAAAAACATCGTTTTGGCTCAGGTGAGGTTCCAAAGGACTGAATTCTGTGGAATAATTTAATACGAGCACTTAATGGTGACTGCCGTACTTATTTTAGCTCAGTATTTCCACTGAGTTCGGTGGAGCTTGGCCTTCCACAGAAGTCTGTGCATCTGATCGCGCTGAAGAAAGAGGAAATCTTACCGACCGTGTGACAAATGCACCTTCAGAAACTAGATTCTACCTTTGTGTTTTTATATAATCGCTCACTTTAAACTTTTGTTAGCTATTTGGTGGCTAAGTTGATGAGTGTTTGTAAACTTAGAAATAGTTTTGAATATGAAGAAATTAGGAATATCTCTAGCTATCTTATTTATCCCAGTTGATTGTTATGACATTCAGTGGGTTATATTTAATTTTTTGTGTGTGGGTGCATCACCTTTCTGTGCTTTACTTGACATATTCTTTCAAATTCATTATTTTCAAATTTAAATGTTCTATTACAATTTCTAAGAATATTTATTGGCTGAAGGCAGGTATGTGATAAGTGGAAGCTTTGCGATGAGTCAGAAAAACTTACCTAAGAGCGTTGTTCTGTTTTGTTTCTTACTGAGGTTTTGTTTAGTGCTAGAAGGTCAGTCATTACCTTCATCATGTAACAGCTGCATGCATTTTCTTTCTTCTCTCTCTATGAGAGGACTCAGTGGAGAACCATGGTATGAAAGAAAGTAATACTTGTTTCTTGAGATTAATTCAGTTCACTCACATAATCTGAAAGATCCACATACACAAATGTTTCACATACTCCACAACATGTTTTTATGTCCACCACTTCTTTTACTGTAGAATACCATATAGAAAAAATATTTAATTTTGGGAGAACTTGCTGAAAACATGAACTCTATGATAATGCTAGCCTTTTGCATTGCCCTTTTTGTGTTAACAGATTACCTATTTATTAAAACAAATATTTCAGAACTTTGAGGTTTTCTTCTTCTTTTATGGCTTTTCGTGATTTTTATCCTAGTACTGAAGTATTATTTTGCCCAAGAAATAGAGCAGATAGAACTGCTCTTGATTAAAAATGAAGATACAGCTTAAAGCCTTAGGTCATTTCATTTGGGAGGAAGAAGGGAGGAGAGTCACACATTTCAATGTGCAATTAACACTGTGATTCCGTATCATTAAGGAACAGGCAGAATTTCCAAGGAGCGATGAGACCAAGCTGTCCTTACAAAAATGCACTGACTTATGTATGACTTACGTATGAGAAATTAACCGAAAAGAAACATTATCGTTGTGGTTTGGGGGTTTGTTTATTTTTTTACTGAAGATGGTAATTTTTAGAAATAGTACGGCATATACATTTTGAAAATGTGTGAAGTACCTAGGTTCATATTTATATATATTTCCAAATATTGAAATCACATCCCTAAACTAATAGGCTGATTGTTATAATAAAAATTATGCAAATGCTATCATCACAGTATATTTTTCCCATGGTTATAGACATTGTGATGCTTCTTGTGCAGTACAAAAACATGTTTGGATTTTCAGATCTAAAAATAATATATGTTAAGTGAGGCTTTTCTTAAGGAATCTGTCTTGAATTACATAATGATTGTCAAAAATACGTTAATTCTAGTTGTTCGGATGGGATAGGTGGCATTATCAGTGTAATCCTTAACATATTGTTAAAATGATGGAGAACTGAAAAAATCTAAAGTTATGCTTTCTGTTGATGTTACAGTTATAAACCAACAAAGCAACTTAATTTGGGCACAACTGTGAGCTGACAGGGCTTTTTAAAATCTATAAGTTTATTCAAATTTGTGGGGGTGCGATTTTACTAGTTACTGACATTTTTCTTAGTGGATGTGTAGTGCAAATAAACTGTAGCGATGCGCAGTCAAAAATACTGATGTGCATTCTTAAAGTGTAACCAAATTGTGTTTTGAATCCAGGAAACTAATAATTATCCTCTATAAGGTCCCATTTTTCTCATGTTTATGCAAGTTTCCGTCTCTGTGAGAACAAGCAGTTTCACTGAACTGCTGAGGCTCCTGAACTGAGTATAGTAACTTATTTGCAAGATTGGTGCATGCCGAGGAACGGTGCAAGCGTAGTTTGGATGCTCTAAAGCAGGCTCATGATGTTCATGTTCCGTGTACCAGTAACACTCTGTAACAGAGCAGCCTGCTGTTCCTGTTTTGATGCTGTGTATTATAAATCACCCCTGGGTAGTCTGAGGAAAACTACAGATTTTTATTGTAGAAAACTGTGTTTGTTGTATGTGGTTATATTGTTGTAGCTATCTAACTTACAGGGCGTTCTTCCTTCGGAGGTAGTGATTCAATTTTCTTTGGATGTTTCTTTTCTCTTGTATGAAGTCCAGCAGCCTGGATTTTTTCTTAAAAAATAATTGCTGTTAAGTAGAAGGCCCATGCAGAGGGTTTTACGTGCTTAATCCAACATAAGCTTTATTTTGTCGCCAGGTCAAATGGTTTTCAGAATTGAAAGTTAAGGTTTTTCTAAAATGACAAGGAGATTTACCCAAGTGGATTCCATGGTAGGCAGTATAGAAAAACTGAGCCCAGTATTTGTTGTGCACTAATGTCTGACTTTCATGATGTCCTTTAACCAGAATCCCTCTCAGCTGCAGCTGAAGATGAAGGCTGGTGGCATTTCATGCTCCTGTACGCGGAGGCTGGAGCTAAAATAAAGAGGCGGTTCCAGACATTGTGGCCCAGAGCACAACGTTCAGTACCTGATCCTCAGCTAGTAGTGAGGAACATTAAGAACCTCAGTTTTGTCTTACTGTCAACATCACTGAGTGGGTTCTCTTACTCAAGAAATTAATTTTGTTTAACTAAGACAGTTCTTTTTTAGTTGGGAGTGTAGGTGTCTTCCAACACTGATTTATCCTTTTACCTCCCACGTCAGTACTATAGTAAGGTAGTTTGTTTATTTTTTAACCTTTCCGAAATCCATAGATATATCTGTCCTGGAAGCTAAACTATATTCTAACCCCATGCTTATGTCATCTCTGTCGTCGTTATTTTCACTTGATTGGTGGTCTTGCCAATGTGGTTTTGGAGAGCAACAGGATACTCACTTTTTTCCTACTTAGTTACTACTCCAATGTTGCACACCTTTTGTTTACATTAGACTTTGGCATCTGATCAATGCAAAGATAACATTTAATATTTTATTATTTGCAGTGGCTTTCAAAAATCTTAGTTTCTGAGTTTTCCCACCTGGCACTTTGATTTATTTAATCAATTTTGTATGGCTTTTAACTTTGGAGTGACGTGGATTTATGTGTCTAGTCTTTGTGTAATTTTCTAGTGCAAGGATTCCTTTCGTGTTATTCCAAAGTGGTCCATTCTGTTTGTTTATTTCTGTATTTTATATCTGTGATGCACTCTGATATTGGAAGAATACTTTCTAAATCATCAGGACACTAACCACATGGTGTTTCTGCAGGATTGTGTCAACATTAAAAAGCACTCTTCATAACATTCCCATCCATAACTAAAATCATATTTCCATCCCAATAATAGTGAAGCAGTGGGACACCCAGCAAACTGACATTAGAGATTGCATGCTGAAGGTAGGAGAATGAGAGATTGTTCCCAGCCTTGGGTTTTGGTCCAGTATGAAAACAAGGAGTAAAAGAGCTTGGAAGGTTGAAGTATTAGTAAACAAGATGCCTGGATTTCGAAAAGGAATGAAAATAAATGTGTGTACTTGCACAAACACACCTTTAAAATAACTTTCCTTTTTAGCAATGCTTTTGTAGCTCTTCTATTCAGTTTCTTCTTTTAATCTCCTTCATCCTTTTTCATATAACATATGAAGGCTTTTTGGTGATAATAGCTGCCAGCCTTCCATTCCCAAACCCCACAGCTGCACTGCCGGTATCTTTAGCAGATTAGATCCCTCTTGAAACTGATGTACTGTTTTTTAAAACACTGAGTTTTGCTCTTTTCAAAAAGAGAATGTGGATTTTTGCTTTTGTTCTTATTTTAGTAACCTTAAGATCTCTAAATTTATTTTGAAAATAATGAATCTTATTTTCTTTGAACTATTGTAACACATTTGGCCAATTTAATCTGAATAGTTTATGAGTACTGGTATTTTCAAAGTAATGAGATGTGTTAGATCCCTAGGTCTTTTTCCCCACAAACTGATTTTACATCATCTTTCTTAAACTACTAAACAGCAGTGATAAACAGTAAATAGTGATCTGATTCCTTTTCTTGATGCATGTTATTGTCGAGAGACGAGGCTGTTTTTGCAAAGAGAGGCAGCACAAAGCCCGTGCCTTTCTAAAATCATACAGAAACTCTGAAGTTAGATCTCGGATGTTGTATAGACCCGTGATGGCCATCAGCTTGCAAATGGGTTTTGATTTATGTGATTTAAGACTGCAAGGATGTTGTTTGTTGCTGCATCCATTATGTATGAAAATAACTAGAAAATACGCTGGGCCAAATCCAAAAGTTGCTTTTGGGGGAAGAAAAGGAAAAACTGACACTTTAGGTTAACTGATGTTTTAAAGTCGACTTACGGTTTGACTCAGTCTGCATCTAATGATCGTTACTGCCTTTATAATGGCTTGACTTCCACCTTTTTTTTTAGTGTTGAAAATGATTTATTTTTTATTCCTTTGAGCATCTCCTTCCTTTTGGTTTTGCTCTTCATGTTATATGGCCTTGGTACTTCCCAGGTGATAGGTGTCTATGATGAGCCTCCGTGCATTTCCCTTCCTATGTCACCCTAATCAACTCAAGCAGAGGTTTGACTTACTCTTTTCTGCAAGTTATTACAGCCTGGGGGTCAGCTAACACATGCTAGCTCATCCTGACCCAGCCTCAATTTCTCATTCTAAATTGGACAAAACCAGGGTACCAAATTATTCAGTCTTAATGGAGCCAAAATCCCGACGAGGCCAACTAAGCCTTGAAAAAGCGTGGGAGGTTGCAGCACTTTGCTCTTGAGTTGCGTCTGTTGTATAAAGGTGTTTCACTAATTAGGAGAAAAGAAATCCAGAGCACAGTTGTTTATTGACCCGAGCCTTGATGCGGCCTCTGCGCTCCTCATACTCTGCCGTTTCTGTCAAGCCTATGGGCTCGTTTTACTGAAACTGTATTATTATTTTTTTCCCTCTAGACTGGCAGATAGCTACTCTTGCTTTGCTGTTGGGTGGTGCTGCCATCATTCTCATAGCTTTCCTGGTTGGGCTGATCTCTATCTGCGTGGGATCTCGGAGGCGGTTCTACAGACCGGTTGCTGTCATGCTCTTTGCTGCAGGTAAGCAGATTACCGGCACCATTATGAAAATTTCATGAGAGCGGCTTCACTTCTGTGAAGGAAGACGTGCCTTGTTCTGCATACTAATTCAGAGGTGTTTGGTTTACTTCTGTGTTAAGTCTGGTGGGGTTTTTCAGGGTACTGGTTCTGCACGGCATTAATTGTTTTTGCAGTTGCACTATTATCAATTCATAAACAAGTATTTATTTGCATTCTATTTACTGTTTTGTGAAGTACCTGCAGCAGGGGCAACTACAGAGGATAAATGTTAAAGCACCATTTTTAGTCTGTGACTTTGTGCTGCTTGGTGTCCCCATTTTTATTCTTCATGCAAAGCCATTTCAGTTATTTTAATATTCTTCCTTTTACAATTTTAAAACAGGAAAATTAATGCTTAAATGTGAACCCTTGAAAATAATGTGAAAATAAATAGGGTTGTGTTGCAAAGTGTTTATATATGCCCCTGTGCCATGAGGAATTAATTTAATTGTGTCAGCTTGCTTACTTAGTTATTAATTTAACAAGCTGTCACAGTGCAGTCCCTGTTTGGTTTTAAAAACATGAAAATAGAACAGTTTATATAGACTATCACAAAATCTTAAGGGAGACTATGAATCTGAATTGTCCGTAAGTCTGGTCCAGTGAGGTATAATTAAAATATCAAATCATCTCCTTTTGTACATTCTGGCGTTCTGGGGCTTAGTCAGCACGGATGTTCCTGTTTCTCCTGAGATTCACCAAACGTGGTTTGCCTTCATCCTGTCACTCATATCTGCGTTAGAGCCAGCAGCTTAAAGCCCCTTCTGATAGCCCGTAATGAAGAGGATGACAGAACCTTGTCTTCGGGATGTGTTAAAAAACCAAGCCACTTACAAGGCTATGAAAAGATAGGAGCGCAGAATTCGCAGGGCGTTCGGGGATGAAATCAGGCTCCGGGGAAGGCTCCTGCTGCCCCCTGCTGTTAACGTCACCGTGACGGAGCCGCAGCGCCGTAAGCTGCAGTTATTTGCGCAAGAGAGAGTGGGTAAGGTGTATCTCATTTGCTCTTCGGAAATGAATGCAACCTAGGATCGGATTTCCTGAGCAGAAATCTTGTCTTTTAGTTCTGTGTGTCCCATTGCTGGCGTGGTTGAATAAATAAAGGCACTGGTGGCATTATTGTAAAATTTAGTATTCATTCTGAGATTACAAAGCATGCTGGGCAGTTGACTTCAAAGGAAAAGGGATTATTGAATTTCTGTAGTGGTTTCTGATACGGCTGTTGGCTTAATTTCCCATAAGTATAGTAACTAAATATAGTAACTTAGTAATTGTTCATCCATATGCTGTCTATCTTGCCATATTGCTCATTTAGTATGTAGTTAAGTTTGTACTAAAAAAAGAAACAAAGAAAAAAAAAATCACCAAATCCTGCTGTTTGGCTTAAAGCTTAATCTATTCTCATCTGCATAAAATTAGTTCTAGTCTTTACTACAGAAGTTGGGGGGAAGGGGGACTTAATGCTTACCTGCAGCAAAAAGGAAAATATATTGGTGTTCACCTCTTTCCTTTGCCTCTGTGTGTGTGTGCACGTGCATTTCAGATAGCCATGACCTGAAGCATATAGGGAGAGAGATGATGAGACCAAGGCAGCCTGCCCCATTCTTCTTCATTATCTGGCATACCTAGGAAGAATCCTTCTGGGATTTGATGCTGACACTGTTAGTGTAATTTCCTACAGATTTTGTCTTTGATGTCGGCTATTTTTACATGCGAATATGGACTGGCATATCTTGAAAGAATTACGAAGAGAATCCCTTACTGAAGAGGGGAAGGTTAAGACTGCAGTGGAGTGGAGTTTGTCCCTTCTGCAACTGTCCATGTATTCAAACCTTCACCTATGGATGTCACAGACAGTCTTTGAGGATAAATGCCGCCCTCCCCCCACCCCCGCCACCTGTGAATCTGCTGACATGACAAAATATTCTGTATGACTCTGGTTAGGAACCTTCTGCCTGCCTCTGGAGGAAGGACACCAGATGAATTGCCCAGAGAAATTTAATGATAATGGGTGTCGGGCATAAAAAATCACTGTGTGGCAGAAAGGACAAAATGGAAAAGTGGTTTCCAGGCACTTTAGAGTCCAAACAGTTGGCTTCAGGCATTTTTTTTCTTCTAGTTTTGATTTTTTTTTTATTTCCTCAGCTTCAGGTTTCAGTTAGTGACTCTGTAGGTGAGGAAGAAGATTTGACTGACTAGGGCTGGAAGAGATGATAGAGCGAAGAGACAAAAAAAAATATTGACACAGATACTGAGAATAACACAGTAAGTGATCAACAGATGTGAATGTGTTTAAAATACATGCTCTGTGTAATGCGGGGAGGAACAGGTAATGGAAAAACATGGAGCACAGAGGCAGTTGCAGGACACTCTTCTGTGGAGCCACCTTGTCTCATACAGCTCTTCCCAACATTTTTGGTCTAGTAGAGGTCACTAGCTTATGTACTTGCTGTGGTGTCTTAATGCTCATGAACCAAACTGGCCCCAAAAGCTGCATCTTCAAAGTCCAGTTTCATAAACTTGTCAGTGTAGGAGTCTCAT
Organism: Phaethon aethereus; assembly: GCF_964289735.1. Taxonomy (NCBI): domain Eukaryota; kingdom Metazoa; phylum Chordata; class Aves; order Phaethontiformes; family Phaethontidae; genus Phaethon; species Phaethon aethereus. Next base: position 127,325,942 of record NC_138575.1, read on the forward strand.
GATATGGTTACCAGGTAACTGAGTGCTAACCAACTTAATTTAGAGGTAGAAAGAGAAAGTGTAATTGTTGAAAGTCCATAAAAGCCAACGAAAAAGGTAATTTAAAAGGTATTTGCCTTCTGGGGCTATGTTTTAACAACGCTTAGAAAAACAACCTGTTGAGGTTAGTAAACTTTTAATACAGTTCACAGTATGTTCTTATGTGTATGCTAAGTGAAAGTATATGGGTGAAGGATTAAAAAAAACGACGGCGGATAATATGTGGACAATACTTAGAGGATGTATCTTTCCGTTCTAACAGAGAGTAAGAGCGCTGTCTGGCAGTATTGCCTTCTGAGTTCTGTGCTATTACCAATTTTCATAATGATGTGGGAGAGAGAGTAAAAGTCTGCTTGTCAAATCTTACAATGAAGCTAGAAAAAACTGCAGATACATTGGAGGACAGAATTTGATCACGACAAATTGATGGAATGGTCTGAAGAAGTAGGACTGACTTCAGTAGCATGTAGTGCAAGTTGCTACAGGACGGCAAAAAGAATCATAGTGTCAAAGAAATATTGGTAGGAAGGATGCTGTGTAGGTTATCTAGTCCAAGTTCCTAGTTGAGGTGGGACAGTTGCTAACGCTAGGTCAATTGGCTGCAGCTTTGTCTAGACCAGTCTTGAAGAACTCCAAGGATGAAGATTCCACAACCTCACCAAGCATGTTGTCCTGGTGTGCCATACTACCTTCTTTATGATATTTTTTTCTTTCGTGATGTCTATTCTGAATGGAGATTTGTGTCCATTGCCATTATCTTAGGTTACCTGGTATTATGAAAAGTAGGGTTGTTTGGGTTTTTTTTCTATCATCGTTGCAGCTATTTTCAGGTAACTGTAGGCTGCTTTGAAATTGCTCCTTAGCTGCCTCTCCATGAGTCTAAATAAACCTAGCTTCCTCATCCTCTTCTTAAGGATGATTTGTTCTGGGCTTCCGATTATCTTGGCAGCTCTCTGGACCCTTGTCCTTTGGTTGGTGAATCCATGTTCACTACTGATTACTGCTTTGTTCTGCATGTGCTTAAACAGGGAGTCCACGAGGATGTACTCCATAAAGTTTCCAGGGATTGAGTTGGGGATGACCAGCCTATAATTCTGTTGATTTTTCACTTCTAGCCTTTTTAAAGGTGGACAAAACATTAACCTTTTCCCAGTCATCTGAATATTTCCTGATCACTGTGATTCTTCATAGATGATAGAGGGCTTGCAATCACATTGGTCAACTCCTTCCTCACCCTTGGGTCAATCCCATCTGTCCCCATAGATATGGATGCAAGTCTAAGTCATCCCTAACTTGTTCCTGCACTGCTGACACCCTCCCAAACCATGTCACTCAGAGGTCTTGGAGAAGGCATCATGGTGCATCATCTGTCACTAGACTGTCTTTCCTGACCATCATTGTATGAATATGTTTTCTGAACTTTGTTTTGCAACTGCTGCACCTGTGGAAATTCTTCTTTATTACTCTTTTTACAATTTGCTAGCTTAATGTTGTGCTCCAGCTAGGTTTCAGCCTTTCTGATTTTGTATCTAAGTATTGAAACAGTGCTTTCATACTCTCCTCTCATTGTCCTTGTTTCCTGTTCTTGTGTGCCCCTTTCTTGCACACTCACTGAGAAACTCCCCATTTGGCCAACTGGGCCTCCTGCTGAAATTACTGGTCATCCTGTGTATCAGGGTAGCCTATTGCAATATTTTAAAAATCAGCATGGACCCCCTTTCTCTTCATGCTGCTTCCCAAATAATTGCAGAGTTTGTATCAAGTACGAACAACTTCGTAGATCGCAGTTGCATGTGTGTTAATCTTTGAAACTGCAACACCTATTGGTTATTCATGAAGTGCTTTACTCATGTGAACGAGCAGGAGGAATGGTGTAGAGAACAGAATACAGAACTTACTAGTTAGCACCACTATTTCATAAATACAGACTAATTAGAAAGCCACATTATAAGGGGGTTTGGGCAGCAAAACTGTTATAGTCAAACATTTGAACAAGGAAAAAAAGATTATATTTCCCTAGTTTTAAAGTGTTTGTTGTGATTTTTGCATGCTTTGTATGGTGAGTACATGTAATTGCATATATTTCATGTAAATGGAGCAAAACTAGTAAACCTGTTCCTGTGCAATTGTCTTGCAGCTATCATAGAGCTAGTCATGAAAATGGGTCTAAACTTGAAGTGAATAGTCTAGTTTGAGATGACTAGTCTTTTTTTGAGTAGTGTTTTGAAAGGGAATTTCTTTTTTAAACATTTATTTTGCAGCAGTTTTTTTCTACAGGAAAAGACTAGTGCTTCTGAAGAAAGGTAGTACATACACTTTCCATAAGCAGGTCAACATAGCATGGAGTTCCTTTAAATTCATCGGAAGCAGATCAATAGTTGCAAGCATTGGTTTTACCATCTTTTTGAGTCATACTAGTCATTTTTCATAACTTCAGTAACTGTTGTTTCTAGCCTACGCAGGTCCCCTCAGACTCAACAGGGAGCAACAATGACGGGAGGCAAAAATAGTGCAAATTTAGCGTTATGCACTGTGGCTGTTTCTGCTGGCCAGTTGCTGCCTGCACTTCCTTTGAGTTTTTCAGTGGTGTACCTAGACCAGTAGTAGCAAAAGCAGGAACCCTCACTATAAAAATATCTAAAATACCTGTTGTGGGTTTTGCTCCTTTAGCCGCATATTCCTCTTCCAACAGAATCACTTTTTTGTTTTGTTTTGACAACTCCAATCTGTAGATTAAAATTCAGCATACTTCGTGTTAGGTTGAGGGAAGGTGCAGAGCTTCCTTGGTTGGCACTTCATGCACACACACACACACACACAGAGAGCAGTTTGTGTATTGAATTGACAGAGATGCTGCAGCCTCCGTTCAGGAAGCCACTGAAGAACTTGCTTATATCCATTCAAGTTAGGAAATCCTATTTGACTTTGAATGGTCTTAAAGATGTGTCTGAAATCTGAGCATATGGTCAGGTGGTTTTGGGTGTAATGATGCTCTCATTATACAGAATTGGAATACATAATCTTTTCATAAGAGTGGGTGCTTCCCCTTAAGCATACTCTGTCAAAATTTCTCCAGTGTTGTGCAGTATTTTGTGAGCTGGCAGACAAAAATGATATTAAAATGGAATAACACGAAGTAACACTTCAATAACTTCAGGATTAAAAATATCCTGTGGATTTTGGTATCCACATCAGAAAATCCACTATCCACACATTATTCAGATTGTCAGTCTCAAGTAAGAGTCCAAAGACTAGTCTGTAGCCTAAGTGGATGGGGTAGGGAAGAGAAATTTTCAGTGAGTGTTTTGTGAAGTGTTATCACCAAGCACGTGTAATAAACACTGGAAATCACTTCCCCATACCAGTCCCCATCCAGAGGACAGGCGAGTGTTAGCCTCCAGGCTAGTGAAAGGTGGCAGTTTGACAACTCTAGAGTGTGTGTGGGACTGAAAAGGCAAATGACAGATTTTGAGTGTGTGAAATGTTCAAGCAGTGGGAAAATATAATTAACTTTATTTTATTTTCCTGTAATTTCTCAGTGTAATTTCAGAAGCGCTTCTCTAGTCCGAAGTAGTCTTCCTTTTTATTATCCACTGGCATTTTATATTGGCACTGGCTTTATAATAATTCTCTAAAAAGTGTTTGTTCTTCTTATGATACCTAATAAACTGTAAAAAATTACCCAGTCAATGTTAAAGAAAGTAGTTATTATGGCATTACCTTGCACACTATTGAACTTTCGCCGGTGTATGTCTCAGGCTTGCGAATACTTAAGCGTGTGCTTAGCTTTGTGGATGTGCCCACCCTGCCTGGAACCAGGGCACTGGGGTACTTTGCAGAGACAGTCATGTGCTGAAGTCTTTAAAAACTGCTAGTGTGAAATGCTGGAGGGGAGCATTGCGATAAGGCCATATCGTACATTTGAGGGGCAGAACGGATGTTTTGTACATTCCTGTGCTGTTTAGTCTTTTGTGGGTGGCAGAACTAGAGGCCTGAAGAATCACTACCAGCATACAGCTTGTTCTTGTCTTCAAACCAAGTGTAATTTTCACCTACTTCCCTTGGCAATGATCCCAATTATGCTATTAACAGTACACCTGAATTTAAAAGAGAATGGATGCCGATGAAACTGTATTCTTCTTGGGAAGTTGGGGTTCTTCATCTGTGTATTTTCCTTTTCAGGTTACTGTATGTGGGGTTTTTTTGATGTAACACAATAGTTAACAGGTTTGCTGATTTCCACTGCAGACGTGTGGATCAGGCTGCAGGAGATCTGGCTCTCAGAGACAGTGCTGTAGAATGCAATGATGTTTTTTTCCTGCCTTGGATTTGATCAGTTTCATTAGCTTTTTTTTCATCATGAAGCATTTCTGACCCACCCCTTAAATTCATAATAGAAGGTAATGGTTTGCCAGTTGGAAGTTTAGTGACTGATAAAACTTCATAGATTCCTTGGTATTCTCTCTAACAATATCATTATTTCTGATTACAGTACACAGTAATGCATATGAAATACGTAATTCAGTGAGTCTCTGCTGAACATAAATATCACCTACTACAATGAATTATTTCTAGGCTAAGTAAATGATTTGATTCTGAGCTATATTTCTTAATATTTGTTTATTCTTGCTTCTTGTTTTGACTTACAATAGCTATAGAACAAGTGGTCTTAGTTTTGTTATTATGGAAGGAGTAACTGACTGTACCCTGAAAGACAAAGGAGAGACAGAAAACAGTTGGGAAGAGATTGCTTTCACTGTATATTTTGTGGACATCTGAAGGATCTTTGTTATACCATAGCAATAGCATTTGTTCGCCAATGAGGGAATATGGAGGAACTGCCCTGTTCTCTGTGGATGAAATGAAGGTGATTTTTTTTTCAGAAAGAGCAGTACTTATAAGCTAAAAATGTATGAAGAGCGTTTTAAATGTGAATTTAAGTTATGTGATGTTTTACTTGTTTCATGGAAATGAATTAAGACCTCTTCTGACGTGTTTTTTTTTCTCTTTCAGTTGTTCTTCAGGTGTGCAGCTTAGTCCTTTACCCAATCAAGTTCATCGAAACGGTCAGCTTGAAAATATACCATGAGTTCAACTGGGGCTATGGCCTGGCTTGGGGTGCAACTATATTTTCATTTGGGGGTGCCATTCTTTATTGCCTGAACCCTAAGAACTATGAAGACTATTACTAGAATTGTTTAATGAAAAGAAAAATAACAGAAGGATTACCCCATCTTTTCTAACTCACAGTTTTTTTAGAACACTTGTGGAGCACCAAACAGTCTGCTCTGTTGACAAAATAGCCTTTGCCTTTTGGGTGTGAACACTATAACCAGCTTTTACAACCATTTAAAAGAACTGCAAACATTAGGATTGTTGATCTTACATAGGCAGATGCTGCAAGCTGCTGATACGTAAGCTTCATTTTTCCCGACAACAAGCAAAAGGATCTACGTGACAGCGATCGTTGTGAGAAAACTAGTTGGAATGAGAATGCAACGCCAGCATCTGCTATTGCCTTCAGGGGAGCAGCTGGTATAGGCTCCATTTAGAAGTTTCCCCGTATCATAGAGGATTCAGATGTCTGATAAGCAGGCAATGGCATCTTGTACAATAGGCTGTGTTGGCCCCTTGTTACTTGCTCAAAAAAGCTCTTAAGGAATTAGTTGCAAGTGACTCTGTTGAGGGCAGTGAATGTAACTGGTTAATGACTTGTCTAATATCTGCATTCAGCAGTATTCTGGGAGAATGGTAAAAAAACTCCAAAAACCCAGGCCACCAACCACACAGGATTTCATGAATTGGTAATTGACATAACCGTGCCAGCTGTAGCAGATTGTTGAAGGAGATCCAAACCCGGAGACATGTGCTTCTGACTGTGTAGTTGGAAGTTGTCTCAGCTCTGAGTATTTTTCTGGGAGGGTGGAGATAAGGGGGAGTAGAAAAAGAACTCGTCTGTCCCCGAGGCATCTAAAAATGCATGAATGAATTGCAGTTGTCCTAAGTACCCACTTAACTTTGTGAAAAGAATGCATATGGAACAAGTTCAGTTATATTTTTGAAAGGTATTTGTTAGTATAAATGAATATATATAATGCAAATATAAATGCAGAGGGAGAGAGACGGTTCATCTTAAAAATGTAATATGAGCTGTGATGCAGTGGTTATAATACTAACTTTGTACACGTTCTTGAGAGTCTTGGATTTCTACCCCCAATTTTGGCTGCTGTTACGAAATAAACGTAAAATGGTTTGTCTTCTCTTTAAGCCCTCGTACAGACTCTGTCTTATGGGAAATGCTTAAAAGTTCACATCAAGTTAAGGTAGAACTGGACGAAATAACTACTTGCTATTCCATGTGTAATCTAGTACTTACTAAAAATTGTTTTTTAAGGCTGTTAAACTGCCATTTCTTAAAACTTAGGTAGGTTGTGAGTGTCTCTGATCATAAGAATACAGCTTACACCCCATCATGTCCATATTAAAAAATTAGCACTGCAGGAGGTAATCTCTTGTTTTTAAAAGCTGGGTTTATAATGGGCTGGCTGATGGTTATGTACATCTAATTACTCCTTGCTTAGTATGTTTCCCACTTAAAACATCCAGAGACTGTACACATGAAATGAAACCCAAGATAAAATAGGGACAACTTTTACATGAGTTTGATCCGCATCACTTTTGTTTTTGTTTACGATTTGCTTATTTGGATATTTTCAATTAATTGTGAACATATTTTTATACAATTCTAATCTTTAAAAATAACTATTTGTTTTAATGGCGAAATCTAAAATATATTCTATGTGGGCCTCTGCAAAAGCAGATATGCTGGGGTCGCACATCCACCTCTATCCAAATGGCTTTGCTGGTTCCACGGAGGAGACTGCCGCGTTGCTCAATGCGAAGACCGCATCTACAGTGCCAGCGCTCGTGCCGCCGTTCGCGGGGCGCAGGGGCTCTGCAATGACTGTGGGACCCCAGGGCTGCCTTTAGGAGGTTGTTGTGAAAGTATTGCTGACGTACGGAGGTGGTTTATGAAACTCTGGGGCTCGCTGGAGTTAAATCTTCTGCCAGGGCAGAATATTCCCTATCAGCAGTCTTTCCAGGACCAGTGGTGATTAATTAGATTAGACAGAGCAAAATGATAGCTTGACTTGGAAGGGATTGTATGGCGATGCCTGGAGAACAGAAAGGATGGGAGGAAAAAATTATGTCTGCTTGTTTCACAGGCACCAGAGAGTGTTTGTAGCTGCTTTTTTCCTGAGGCTGACTTAAGGCAGATATTCGGTATATAGTTGACTCTGTGTCTTTCTGAACAGCTGTGTAGTTCTGCTTTTATTTAGCAGCATGGAGAACGCTGTAGTTTGGCATGGGAATTAGGTTAGCGTAGAGGAGCCCACTGTGAGAAGATTTCTGTACCTTTCCAGGAGAACGGTGTGTTGGTGCTGACACTGCGCAGCACTTCGCCTATGCTGACAAGAAGGTATGGTGCCCAACCCGTATCGTATCTACTAATTTATCAAGTGATTTTTCTTTATGTACAGTTTGAGTGAAAACAACTGTCAGGCCTAAGGCATATGTAAATTAATGGCATGAGCTCTGAAAGTCACCCGGCTCTTAATATGAAAGGTGTTCAGGGCAAAAATTTACAAACGTGAATGCCTAAAGACAAGGTTCTTCCTTCATATTTGAGTCAGAGATCTTATTTTCCATCTCAAGACCTGCTTTTCCTCTTGAAGATAATGCAGTCTGTTAGGACACACCTCTCAAACTCCTCAGGTCCTTTGCATTTCGGCATCTAGTATGTGGGTTTAGGTACCTACCTTTAGCTTATGTTGCTACTGCCATTTCTTTCCCCGTCCCCCCCGCCCCAGCCCTTGCCCGTTTTGGCAACCGTTCTCTTTTTCAGCACTGAACTAAAAGTAAATACAATGTTACGCTGATTTTTTTTCGTAGCCACAAAAAGGATACCTGTCTGTGTCCGAGAGTATGTATGACAAATTAATAATTTTGTACGTTGTGCTTGTGTCATGCCACCATTATTTCAGTTGTTTGGCTTTATCTCACTGGCAGGCTGATTCTTTCACAACAAATCCATTATTTTTCTTCCAAATATATATGAATAAATATAGATATATAGCAAACTTGCAAGCAGGGCTAGTTATTTGTATTTTTTAAGCTTAAAGTATACCGTCCGGTGCTGACAAGTACCTAGCACCTCTTCTGGATTTCTTGCACAACTTGGTTTAGTTTTTGTAAATTTTAAAAACAAATATAGAGAGACCTATGTGTTTGAAATATAAATGATATATATGGATTAGCATGTAACTGTATATTATTAAACATGCAATGAACTGACTGGTAAGTGAAGTCTAATCTTACGGCTAGCAATGTAATTTATTCAAACTGTATTTTTGTACAGAGCAGTGCACACTAACCTATTGCCTCTGTGTCCTCTATAATGCCTAAAACTGTGCCTAGAAATTTCATTTCTGTCTTTAAAGGAAAAAAAAGACAACTAAATGCTTCATGTTGTTGATGGTTTTTCTGATGTTGTTCTTTATTTATTTTTGAGAAGTGTGTGGTATGTTTATTAAATGAATCCATCAAAACGTGGTTCGTTTTAAATGGTCATTGTTAGCAGGGAAAGACACCTGTTTGTTTTTTTTTTTATCAAGACTTTTAAGTTTGCAGTTTTAATACCATTTCTGCATTTCACGATTTTTGTAGCTTACATAAAGTTATATGTGAAAAAGTAACCGAAATAAAAAAAAAAAAATTGTTACACTAACCAAATGTGCCTGTTTTGCTCTGAGTGGAATATATATGTACACGGATGAAACTGGCCTGTTTTTTTGTTGGGCAGGCTGAGAAGGAACAGTCTGCTCAGGCTAATGAATATGCCTGGTATTCAGTTACCGTACTAAAGGAGTCTTAACAAAATATACAGGGGGGGAGAGAGAGATGCAGGATCTTGCTGATATAACCCCTCTATCTCACCTGGCCATAAAATAAATAGCACAGGGTAGGTGTCTGGGTGTCACACAACCCATACTGCCTTTATAAACATGCAATTATTGTAACATCAGAAAACCAAATTGCTTTTAATGTGGTAAATAACAAGGTCGTGTGTTGAAATGGGAATCTGTACCGAGCGCCTCATTCCTATGGGGAAATTTATTCATTATATACACATTTCTTTTCCACATTTCCAATAACTAATACTTTTTTCCATTTTGATTCTAAAAGCTGTGTTACTTATCACCCTGGGAAAAAAAAACCAAACAACAGGTACTGGTTTTGAATCTGAAACGTGGTTGTTGCAACAATGGAAAAGCGTGTTTAAAACACCGAAGATGTGATACTGCGTGATTTCTACTGTTCGGTAACGTGCTGTCCTCCTCTGCATGGCTGGGTACCAGGCAGCAGCGTGAAGAAGGGGCTGCCGGCGGAAAGCGGTGGGAGAACGGAGGGCAGAAGCCTTGGCTTCAGCGGACCCTTGCAATGAACGGGTACAGGCAGGAGGGTGGGGAGCACAGCGTGGAAATCAAGTGATGGGAAAGGAATTCAGAGCAGGGAGGGAGTACGATGGGCAGCGGGGAGAGGGGGAAGGATGGGGGTGTCTGAAGATGTGTTTTCTTTTGAACATCAGGTACGATGAGGGAGGAAGTTCACAGGAGACTATGAACCCACAGCCACTGGGGACTGAGGGAGCAAGCCCAAGGTTACGGAAGGCGCATTTCTTGAAATTTGCAGTAGAATTCTGGTTGTAGCGGGTGTGGCTTTAGGGGGGCATGTTGCCCAAGGGTTTGACCTGGGCTTAATGCCCAAATTTTAGGTCATCTGTGTACCAACGTGTTGGCACAAGGTCAGAGGGGCCCACTGGCTTACCGGAGGAAGAAATTAAGCGCAGGGTGAGGGTGCCTTACTCAAACCTTGTCTATCCATAACATGTGGAGTGATGGGAGCACTGGCCTGGCACAGGCCGGCACGCCCTCAGTGTACCAAAGGCATCCCAGCAGTCTTGGCAGTCTCGAGCAGCATCTCTCAACGTGTTTGTGTTCCACCATGAAAGTAGGCCTGCACCCTGCTGCTGAACCAGATGAAGTGTGGCTGGAAGTACGGCATGTTGTGAACATGACAAAATGTGTGGAAGATGGCGTATGAGCCCGAGTTTGTTCCAGCCAAAATGCAATTTGAACATGAGCAAGCCACAGAGCACTTGGTGGAAACAGATGGTTTGAGGTCTGCAAGTGATGCCGAAAACTCCAGCGTATAAACTCAGGCAAACATAGCCAAAGCAAAACTTTGGGACTTATCAACTTAAAAGAAGATTTTGTCATTTTGGTGTTTTTTCTGTGGACAGGGAGTTGTAGCGCTTGCTTGTTTCTGTACGTTGAAGGAGTACTTCCCAAATCAATGTTTTTGTGTTAAAAGTATAGGTGCAGTGGGATTTTGGAGATACAGAAGATTTTTCTGCTGTGTTAGTGACTTGCTGGCACTCTCTTGATGGAAAGCAGTACTCTTGGCCTTTTCAAACAAGCAGTAGATTCGAAGAAGACTTTTAAATCTTCCAGGTATCCAAAAAAGACGAGTGTTCGTCTGGAATTTGATCCGACAAGCATTGCAACCTACAGGGAGGCTGAGTTTTGTGATTTTTCCTTTGTTCAGTTAACACTGGCACGAAATTTTGGATTTGTGAGGAGAAACACTGGATGCAGGCAACCAGATGAAACACAGTAGTTCAGTGTCTCATTAAGAGCATGGTTTGTGCATAGTTCCCCTACAACAAACCAAATGGATCTGCTATCCAGTAGGCCATTGCCTACTCTTAAAGCGGCTGGTTTAATTGGTATATAGAAACTCGTAATTTTTATGAGGAATGTATGAATTGTTAGTGAGTGAAATACAGGCATTCAACTAAATTTTGAACTGTAATAGCAAAAGCACAAAAGATATATTCAATGGTATCTACTATCTGCTATTGCTTTTTTTTTTTCTCCTGCCTTCTTTCCTTGGTCCGTTTTCTTGTGCTTTTTCAGACCATGCTATTGAACCATAAGATTTGACACTTAAATGAATGGTTACATTAGGCCTGCCACCGCAAGAGAACATCTAAATGCACACAGCTGGACAGCAGGCGTTCGTGGCAGCCAGGAGCCAGGCGCGTGTTATCGCCGATGAAGGGTTCAACTTGGTGGGAGCAGCGTATCCTAGGACAGATGAATGGTGACTTCTCTGTTTCAGGAACAGTATCTGAGTTGTGTTTGGTTCCTGACTGCATTGCAGATCCTCTGCCTTGCAGCCTCCTCCCCCTCACCTGTGAGAGGGAAGGTAATAATTCAGCACCTTTCTGTCAAAGGTACTGAAGAGCGATATGGCTGAAACCTGAAGTGTTGGGACAGGCAGCGGAACTGTTTTGTGTATCTGATCTTGGTTACTGTAGTGGTACCATGTACGTTACGTCACACTGAAGACCTTGTACAACAGGGCAGCAGGGAGAGGAGTTGTCTGTTTAGATGGGATCCCATTAGATGGGATCTAATCCTCTTCTGAAAAGACTGCCCTTCCCTGGGGTTGACCAGGCACACTTGATGTGGAAAAGGTTTTGGAGTTCAGGGCAAAATGAACAGAGAGAGCAAGAGCACGAGTGAGCGGCAAACAGGGAGCCTGTTGTCCCATGTCAAGGTGGAAAACCACCAGGAGAAGTAAGTGACCTTCCTGCCTGCAGAAGAAACAGACCCAGAGCCAAGCTTCAAGGGTGACAAATACTACAAGTCTCCCAAGAGATCTGTAGAGTTAGTTTCAGCTCCCTGAGAGGTGCTGGACTGCAAAACAGGTTTAGAGACTTTTGTCAGCTCAAGGCCTGAACACAGGCCTCCCGAATGCAAGCTTCCTGCGATGCTTTGGCTCTTGTAGGTGCCACTGGTCACTACGTACCTCCTGAGCATCTCTGTGTACTGCACTGTGCACCATAACTAAAACCCTGTCCTGAAGGGAAATGTGACCCACTGTGCAATGAAACTTAAGCTGGGCAGGACATGGTGGGATTTGGGATAGTCCTCAGTCCTGCCTCAGTTGACTAGATGCTGACAGCTGTGTGTCTTGGTGAGGATGAAACTACCTGTAACTGAGATAAATCGTAATGGTACAATTGGGTACAGAAGAATTTCTGCAGTAGCAGACAAGCCTTGGTATAGAACAATGATAAATGGATTCATAAATGCCTTCCTAAATAAGAGGAATATTTTCTGAGTGACTCAGGGCTGCTGTGAGCCTAAATACTTACCTTTGTCTCCAGGTTGCTATCGCAGAAGGCACAATTAGAGCCATTCTCTTAAATCCTTTTCATTGAGAACAAGTCATGTTTTTTTCTCGGAGAATTTTATAATATTAGAACTATTTAAAATGCTTAAATGTATTCAGGTTGTGAATTTTAAACTCTTTTAAAATAATTTCTTAGCTGCTACATCTGGTTTAGGTTCTAGCTTCTTTTTTTCCCTTTTAACTGCTTATCTATTTTTCTCATCAACGGGGAAAAAAGCTAAAACATTTGAGCCACTTGGAAGTTAAGAGACTAGGAAAGCAAGGCTGAATGTTACATTTACCTTGGAATAACAGGACTGGGGGGACTAATTTCAGCTCAGTAATGTCTGAGAAAAAGTGAAATTAATAGCAATGAAGAAATACAGCCACTCTTTCCTACACACTCAAACTTTGTATCTATCTGTTACCATTTCTTCCCTTGATGCTACAAGAAAAGAAGCATTTATTTCAGGATTTGTCCTGGTTATCATCTTTTGAAGTAAGTATGCCTGCTGTAAAGCTGTATAACAAAGTACTTGTTAAACTACTATCAAGAATTTCTGATGGAAATGTTTAGAATACCTAATTTTTAAGGCCTAATTGGAAGCAACTTAAATTATTTCATCAATAAAATTTGCTTGAGGGGAAGCCAAAAGGGTTTAATGAATAAGGGTTTAATGAAATAAGAAGCCCTAGCTGGAGAAAATTATTTTCACTGCAGACCATCTGCAAAGCTTTACAGCTGTTGGATTAAAAGAAAAACTACTGAATTAACCTGAATTTTTTTAAGACATGGACATTTTAACGTAAAAGATTATGCAACTTACAAAGGAACAGGCAAAGAGAAGCTGAGAAGCGTAAGTGTGAACAGATTGCACTCCATTTGTTTGAAAACAACCCTTACCTGACTGAAGTGCAATGCCATTATACTCCCTACCAAACAACTTGTAATTCTAAGACGCTTATTTTTATGGCTGTTTTTAAAGCTGTAAGAGTGTGACAATATGGTGGTTTAGGCTTCAGGTTTTAAAATGCCAATTCTCTTGGAAACTGGAGGTGCAAATCCAAACTACACTCGACTCATGCCTTCATCCTGGCAAAGTGTGTTTGATGCTATTTGCAGCTTGCGAGTCTTGAGTCTCTTGGACAAAAGCTAAACTCCCAAGTATTTTACCGTTCTGTGTCTATACAAAAGAAGTCTTTGCAGCAGACTGGGCAGGGGGGGCTGGGAGGGAGCCGTTTCAATTTTCTTACTAATTCCCCCTCTCTCCGTGCAGTTGTACTCAGGCACGTGCGTGTCTGCGGGCACCGACTCCCCAGCTCAGAGGGATGTGCAGCCTGGCACCGCTGTTAGCGAAGGGCTTTGGCTAATTGCGCTCACACGGGCAAAGCAACTGTGAAGGAAGGAGTACCGGATCTTTTCCTGCTTGAGTCTGTCGAGAGTTGCTTGCATAAAATGTGAATAAGTAAAAGGTGTAACCAGCTATCCTGGTGGTGGCTGGCCAAGTCCCAGCCTCTCCGAAAAACGCTGAAATTGCCACTAAGTGGGCAGCGCTCTGGTGCACATGTGCATCTGTAATAAATGACCTACAGTGACACACTGAAGACGATGAAGCTTTTTGCACAGGCAAAATCTTCTCCGGATATAAAGTATAATGTTGGCAGGGAAGGATACTTAACTCTCATGTCCTGGACTTGTTCCGTATACAGAGAAATGGAATACCATCAAACACTCATATATGCTTTCAATGTATAAACTTAAAAAAATCAGGATATATGTCAATGGAGAGTTATATGGACACCATTCTAGGTTGTTGTTCACACTCACTTTTTAGCAGAGCTTAATGGGGACAAAGTAGGTGGCCATGCTCGTAAGAAATTAAGAATGGGGAGAAAAAAATGAGAACCTCACAAGAAACTAGCAAATGTGAAAATTTCGTTGTTCATGGGCTACACATCTTCTGCACAAAATCTGGCAGTTGGAGAATAATGTTTTCTCATACTTGTATTTTAATGAGGAAGTTTTCTTGCTCATCAGTTAAAGCTTAAAGCTAACGCTGCTTTGCAAGCCTTATTTTCCAAGAAATCTGAATAGACACAGGTTAATTATTTGCTTACAGTAAAGCTCTTCACACCTCTGATTCAATTTTGTGGGTCTCCAGCAGCTGAAACTCCTGAGAATAGTTACACTAGTTCTTTTAAAGATCCGATTTTTAGTATTGCAGCAAAAGTTTACAAAAAAGTCAGATCAGCAGCCTCTGCCTCCCAATGCAGTCACGTATCTGCGGAATTCAAAGCACGGTTCTCTAGAAGCTGCTAATTGCCTGTCAATCATCTGGCACACTAGCGGTTCACACATTTTTGCTATCGACCTAGCAGATTAATAGTATAACCCAAACAAAGGAACAAAGGCTAAACTGTTCAACTGGGTAGGGTAATGTGTGGTCTTTTCAGGCCAAGATTAACAGAGAAACAGAAAAATGGTGTTCTTTGTAAAACTAAAGCTGCAGTGACCTTAACTCAGGCAAACAGACTGAATGAGTTCAGCACTATTTGCCAGCAAAACCTGAAACAGCAGTGCTTTAAAAAAAAGAGAGAGAAAAAAAACCTAAAAAAAACCCCCAAACCTTACACTGAAAAATCTTTCCAAGCAAAATGAAGTAAAATTAAAATTAATTTAGTTTCACCTTCAGGAGACAGCAGCATAGCTAAAATGATTCACAAAGCAATGCTAGAAACTGTTGACCATTATGCCACAGCTTTATGCTGAATGTATTTTTAGTATCTGTGTGATTCTATTTTCAGGACAAAACAGCGCTGTTTAAAAAAAGAAGGTTTAAATTTTCCTCTGGTATCTTTGGGAGTTGTATTCTTGGATTGAGGTCAATCAGAATAAGGGTACTATTATTACTGAAATTAATATTTTTGTAGTTCCTCGTATATTGATCATAGCTAGGAATTCCAACCGAGACTAGGACTCCAGGGGACTAGCACCGAGCCAACACCAAAGGCGAGCCCCTGAAAGTTTCCAGTCCCTCTGTACTGTGGAGTTTCCAGCCAAAGCTTCATAACTGAGGTTGCAGTGAGATTTGCTCTGGAAGTAAAGCAGCACTGGCTGACTTGTGTGTGGACTGACTGCTCCAAAGAGCGTTTTAGCTACCTTTATTGACATTTACTTGGCATTAATTAGCAGGGCTCCTGTTTAGGATGAGGCAAGGGCTGGAGTCAGTGTGAAACCACACCCCAGGCGGGGTTTGAAGGTTTGGGCTGTGTCACAGCGGAAGGAAAGGAGGGCCAGGAGCGGCAGCGCACAGCTGGGCGAGGAGGAGCCCAGCGCTTGGCAGGTAGCTCCCCCGGCCGCCCCCGTGCACCCCGGGGAGGACGCTGGCTGAAACACCGCCTTCGGCCAGCGGCAGCCCTGGGAGCTTGTGAGACGCCTGCAAGACGTTTCAGCCTGTGTCAGGAGCGGCTGTGTGAGCCGCATGTTTGGAGACCTGTCGTGACTGTCTTAGCTGTCCGCAGGCCACCACGGACTTCGTACGGAAACCTGTCATTTTCCTTACCGACGGCCGATCGCACCAGTGGCCTCCACAAACTGGACAGTGGATGAAAATGTGGAAACGAGCTTATCTTTAAAAATAATTAATTAATAATTCTCGTGACTAACTCTTGGTCTGAAAAGCTGAAGTCAGATAGGCATCCTGAATGTTTAGCTTTGAAATCCCAAGATAATTTATATTACCTGTGTGACTCATAGTGCTGCCACTTTCATTCCCTGATTCAGTGCACATAATTCATAGAAAGGGATTTCTGAAATGTAGCCCTCTAGGTCGGATACAAGTTTTGTTTCTGTGAATATTCTGAAATATTAATTTGAAACTTTTTGTTGCTAGAGTTACTTGATTCCGTAAACTCATTCATTGGCCTATAAATTCTTCATGAGTTACAAGGTATCCATTCTTCTTTAGTGCAGGATGCAATTAACACTGTTTCATCTTATAGTCATAAAAAAATAAGGAACTTTCAGCCTGGAATCAGAGCCAGGAGACTTTCAACTGCAGTCAAAGAAACTAAAGTAAGGGCATATATTAAATGCAGGTAGAAGAATATTTCAGACCTTAGAAAATCCATTGAGAAGTAATGAACATTGATGAACGTATAAAACTTGCAGAAAGTCTCATTTATTCATTCAGAGCTTCAATAAAGGGCATCTCATTTGTCTCCTACACGGCTGGAGCAGGATGGATTACACTACATAGTGAATATTTTGGTTTGCATTTTATTGATCTAAAGGGGAAATACAGATTGTACTGTACAGTATGAACTGGATTCAAAGCCACTAAAGTCAGTGGAAAGATTCCTTTTGACTTCGGAGGTTTTAGAGAAGCTTACGTCTGTGAAGTATAAGTTGCACAATTGATGTAAATTGGTTACACAATCCTGGACCAAAGTGACAAATACTTTCCGTCCAGCCCAAATGAACTGTAGCTACTTCCTAGCCTATTTTCCTATGAATCTAATCACATAGAACAAAACTGCAACCTTCAGATTAACAGATCATCTCAGATAGGAGGGGTTACATCCAGTCTGTGTGAGCCCATAGAGGTGTGTGCATGCATATATCCTCCCACCTTGACTTTCAGGGTTGCCTGTAGAATGTGGGCTTAGAAATATAAATTTTGGGCAGAAATGGCTAGATGCTAAATGGAATTTTTTTCCACGATCTTAGAATGACACTTCGCAGTTATGGGTGTAACCCCCACATTACTGGAACCTTAAATGCTAATCTAAATTGTACCCAATGGGTTGTGCCTTGGAGTAGCAGCATTCAAGGGTATGGTGGAAGAGAAAAACATCCTTTTTTGGAGATGAAGCACCAGATGCCAGGAAAGAGATGATGGATATCAGAGAGGGTATTCTTCGTCCCTGTGACTGAGTCTGGTTGGAATGTCTCCAACAGACAGAAGTTTCCTCTTTTCAGCCTCCTCCGTCAGAGTTTGAAAGGTCTATAGGTAACTTTGAAACTGAAGGAAAATGGAAACCTCTCATGTCAAAGTAAAGACAATGGAGAATGGATTCTGACTCTATGGAGATGGATTTTAAATATTTGTGCTCTATATCTTTTTGTTCTGTTGATATTTTAAGGTAGATTTTTTTTTTAAGAGAAAATGCAGAGTAGGTAACATTTGGAAGAGCTACTGAACTTCACTTCCAGTTGCATCTGGTTCTGACTGGCAGTATTTTGAATCAAAATTGCAGATTCTTCTTTGCAATATCTGTACAAAGGCCATGAGATAGCAATTTTCCTCTTTACCATTTTTTCACTTTATTTCAAGAAATTGGAAAATTCTCTGCACCCAGATCAGCAGGACAGATTTCTCCTGATACTTGAAGGGACACAACAAATGACAGTGGAGTTCAGCTCCTATATGGTACAACTTGGCCTGGAACATCAGAACGATAAGATAGATATAATGTGTGCTAGTGACAAATGTATCACAAAACATTAATATATCACAATGATGTTCTTTGTTCTCTGATTTTAACAATTGCCATTTGTCTTTAGTTACTCGTGATGAAAAGTTAGTTCAAGGTGTCCACATGCATATTTTATAAAACCCTTTAAACAGGCATTAGAAAACTCTCACTATGCTATTTAGTCTTTGCTAGGAATTGATGAGTCCTGCTGAGCTTTGCTTCAATTTTGATATAACTCAGAAGGGATGTATAATTTGTTTTAGAAACTGATGAGGTTTCAGAAATGTGCTGGTTTTGGAGGGAGTGTAAATTAAGATGGTTCATGAACATGTGGCTACTTGTACTTCTTCTGCTGTATAACTCAGTAGTAGAAATGTGCTTCTGGGAACAATAGAAAGTGCTGAATGGGCTTGTAATGTTCGCTTAATGACAAGGAGAGAGAGGAGGAAGGTTTGGACTACTGCGGAGAAAAGGATGATTTTGGTAAGACGAGTGATTGCATTTCAGAGCTGGTTTTCAGAGGGACTGTGGGTGACACTGGCAAAGCCTTTTGCAGGAAGGCTGGGCAATACCCTCTGTTCAGATTCTGATGTTGCTCCCCTTGCCAGAGCCACTAAGAAGTTAGAAACATGCTCAGATTTATACAGCCATTCGGAGAACTGCATTTTATCACTGTCTTTTCTCCACACAGAAGCCCTCTGCCTCTGCTGGCTTGTACTTTTCTTCCAGCACACTGCCACCAGTCATGCAGCAGGAAAGCTGAGCTGTTGATGTGCTAGATGCTGGGCAGCCTTATCAGACAAGAAGAGAGTCAATGAAAGCCCTTTGCCTCAAGACTTAATTTGGGGCTCAAACATAAGTACTTGCAAATGATATAAAAACCATCACTGTAATTGCCAGTGTAGGCTACAGTCTGGCTCTAAATTTGCTTTCTCCTTAAGTGTCTCTTCAACAATGACAATGACCAGACCAAATCTTTAATCTTCTTTTATGCCATGTATCAGAAAAGTCAACCTTAAATAGTTCTTGAGTATTTCATTGTGTCATAGGCTGCACGTTTGGATCTATGCTTACGTTTAAAATTTCCCACTACTACAGCACACAATGAATTTCTTGCACTTCAAATCTTGAAACAAGACAAATCCTACTTCTGCTTGGGATGTTCTATACCATAAATGCCAGAGGAAAAGAAAGCTACTATGGCTTAACCACTTTTTAGTTACAGATCCAATAGTTACAGTGAAGAGAGTGGGAAAAATTATATTTGACTCCAGGTACTGTGAAAATCTATAGTAAGTTCAAATACCAAGGTGTCAACAGTTGCTCAGAGTATCTATTCCTGCTGTAGTCTGCACATTAATTTTCTGGCAATGGGAAAGGAAATTGTCTTCTTCATAGGTTTTTATGGTTCTGGAGTGATTTATCCACTTTTTTTTCAAAAGGCTAGAAGACTGTGAGGTCTTGAACCATCCTCAAAAGAGTGCTAGTGAACAATGTGTACAATGGAGCAGGAAACACAAGAAAAGCAGGGAAAGCAAAGGAAATTATTATTATTGCTTTTTATAATGATGATGATGATGACTGCCAGAGCTAGTTACTGGTCTATAGTACAGAACCTCTCCACACCCTTCCTACAATTTTCTCATATCCTAAACGTGTAGAATTATTATGTCTGCATCTTTTCTCAGCATATAGCAATAGTATTCTTCAGACAACAAGGATACAACAGGGATACTTGATTCCAACCCATATAGTCACATCCTGGAAATGATACTAAATGGACTAGGTAAAACATGAATTTCCACGAGCTTGCTACTTAAGTACTGTCCCAGACCGCTGCAACATCATCAAGCATGACAAAAAATAAGAAGAAAAAAAGTTGTCTTCTGTATTTTACATTCAACAGCAGCCACACTGCATTTATCTACAGTAAAAATGCTTGTGC
Source organism: Phaethon aethereus (assembly GCF_964289735.1). NCBI lineage: Eukaryota > Metazoa > Chordata > Aves > Phaethontiformes > Phaethontidae > Phaethon > Phaethon aethereus. Next base: position 127,345,707 of record NC_138575.1, read on the forward strand.
ATCTGCTTTCTTCCCAAAGCTTCAATGCATACTAATTATTTTCTCATGTATATTAACAAGGATTTTATAGCTTTTGCTGCTTTGTGCACTGTTTCAAATCTTTATCCCATGGCTTTTCTGCTATCTTGCTTGCTTAAAGCGGAAAATATTTTTTCATAAAAGCCTGGTGCAAATTCCTTTTTGTACATGGGCAGAGTCTTGTAAGTTTACTAATACTGCATAGTACAAAGACCATACTCTTTAGAGGATCCTTACATTTCCTGGGTAAAGTGAAGCACTGAAGTATGCTAAGATGAATTGTCTTGTTTTATGACGTTTCATTTGCCTCCAACCACGAGTTGGACAGGGCAGGTCCCTCTATAAAGGCCAAGGGACTCATTACAAGTCCCCACACTGACAACTACCCTTAACATCACACGTACTTGGTATATATAATTTACTAATCTTACAGGTATTTAAATGAGAATACAGCTCTAAGCTTTGTCCTCATTGTCCTGGTTCCACTTCTCACCATTCCTTGTCTCTGTCTTGCTTTACTTGAATTCCTAGTAAAATATCATCTTATTTGAAATAATTCACCAGTCTTTGATATATCACCTTGATATTTACTGAGAGAAACATATATTTTTTTCCTGAAGGAAGAGAAACATTCCTTCAGCATACCAAGTCATAATTAAGGTCAGCAATTTCCTCCTCTCTCTCCTCATGTAGGCAGCACTGGAAATATCCTCTCCTATATTACTGCTTGGCCTAAATAATATGTAATTCACAATTGGTATTAATACTGTATCCGGCCATTACACCTTGCTCTGCTTCAGTAGTTCTCTCCACGGTCCAGGGGTTGCCTTTATTAGCAGGTCAGCCTGAGAAGTGAGCCTGGTGGAGAAGAACTGCAAATAGGATTCCCAATCCCCTCCTAACTGTTCTGACATATTATCTAATCTTTGCAAGCCCATAAAACTTTAAGATGAGAACTACCTACACATTTAACTTCACAATACAGTCACACTCGGCTGATTTTGAGCTTTTTCCCCACACACATACAATTCAAATAGATCCAATTTTTAATTTATGGTGGGAATCGGAGGGTAGGGATAATATATTCCATGAATGCACTCAAAATATTTATCATTGCTAGTTAACAGCAAGAAGCTTATTGTGTTATATGTTAAAGAGTTTTTCACATTATCTTTTGTAGTGAAAGGGATGTAGCCTTGTGCATGGTGCTATGTGTGCTTTTGGCTAGGCCAGCTCATCCCACTGAAAGGCAGAATCAAAAACCACGGCTCCTCTTTTAAAACAGTTACACTCAGTCCATGGAACCTTGACTGGTTGGCTGATTCAACATATAATGCTTAAAATGAGAGTAAAGTCTGGAAATTGATTCTATAAAACTATAGTATGGGGACTTTCCACATTTGCAGTATCATATGGCACTTCTTTCACTTTGCTTGTGCATTGGTATTATTCCTACCTTCCATCTTCTATCCCTGCACGCTGCCCTTGACAGTCACATGCTGCCACCTCAGTAATCTGCTACCAGATTACCTCTTCTTGGGTAATTTGAGAGAGTTGTGTTTTTTTCAGAAGTTTCTTCATTTTTGTAAAATTATGTCCGCTTCCTTCAGTACAAAGAAAGAACACCTTAAATTTTAGGGTTACTCTAAGATTTAGGGAGCATATCTGGAACTCCCAGGTCTCCCCACAACTTCTTGTGTAATCCTGGGAGCATCCCTGAATCTTTTCAAATTAGTCTTCCTCATCCTTATAATGGGGTGATGGTTTGGTACCTTTCTACTTAATAGGGTGTCGTGGTTTAACCCCAGCCAGCAACTAGGCACCACACAGACGCTCGCTCACTGCCCCACTGTGGGACGGGGGAGAGAATCAGAAGAGTAAAAGTAAGAAAACTTATGGGTTGAGATAAGGACAGTTTAATAGGTAAAGCAAAAGCCACGCACACAAACGGAGCAAAGCAAGGAATCCATTCACCACTCCCCATGGCCAGGCAGGAGTTCAGCCATCTCCAGGGAAGCAGGGCTCCATCATGTGTAATGGTTTCTTGGGAATGGTTTCTTCTTCGGATGCCATCATTCCGAACATCCCTCCACCCCTTCCTTCTTCTTCGTTCCAGCTTTATATACTGAGCATGATGTCATATGGTATGGAAAATCCCTTTGGCCAGCCTGGGTCAGCTGTCCTGGCTGTGGCCCCTCCCAGCTCCCCGTGCACCTCCAACCTTCCCGCTGGCAGACCAGCACAAGAAGCTGGACTGTCTTTGACTGCTTAGCAGCAACTGAAAACATCAGTATGTTATCCACATTTTCTCATCCCAAATCCAAAACACAGTCTCATACTAGCTTCTATGAAGAAAAATAACTCTATTCCAGCTGAAACCAGGACATAGGGTTAGGAGCCAGAAGTAGGAAGATATATACCACCTGATGAGATAAGCATACTAAAGAGGTTTCAATGATCATTTCAGGAGACAGAGTCCATTTCTAAGGGTAAAACCAACTAGAATTTTAGAAAAGAGTTCTGTAGATCATTTAGGTGAAACACCGAGGCACATGGAAGATCTGCAGACAGGTAGCTCATTTGCCTCTTTTATGTTTGCTGAATCTGCCGAGCTAGAATCACAGAACTGTAATTATCATGTAGTTTGGAGAGTCCTCTGGAGGCCAGCTGGTCTAGTCCTTAATCAAAAAAGGGTCAGCTAGACAAGGTTGCCCAGTTGAGATATAAATAACTCCAAGGATGTTGTTCTCACAGCCTCTCTGGGTGCCTGTTCCAGTGGCTGACCACCCATTTTACCTTGTGTCTAATCAGAATTTCCTCTGATCCAACTTGTCCCTGGTGCCTCTCATCTCGCCACTGTGCATCTTTGAGAAGAGTCTGTCTTATCTACACCCTGCCATTAAACAGCTGTAGACTGCAGTATATTCCTTGACCTATCTACTCTCTGGGCTTAATAAATTCAGCTCTTTCAGCTTGTCCCCATATGCCAAGAACTGTAGCCCTGGGAACATCCTGGTTGTTCTGTGCTGGACTTACTCCGGTATGTCAATGTCTTTCTTGTACTGGGGAGCTCAAAACTGCACAATGCTCCAGATGTGGTCTCACAAGTGGCAAGCAGAGGTGAAGGATCATATCATATCACATAATAGAATAGTTTGGGTTGGAAAGGAACTTTTAAAGGTCGTCTAGCCCAACCCCCCTGCAATGAGCAGGGACATCTTCAAACAGATCAGGTTGCTCAGAGCCCCGTCCAACCTGACCTTCAGTGTTGCCAGGGATGGGGCATCTACCACCTCTCTGGGCAACCTGTGCCACTGTTTCACCATCCTCAGTGTCAAAAATTTCTTCCTTAGACCTAGTTGAAATCTCCCCTCTTTTAGTTTAAAACCATTACCCCTTGTCCTATCACAACAGGCCCTGTTAAAAAGTCTGTCCCCAGCTTTCTCATAAGCCCCCCTTAAGTACTGGAAGACTGCAAGAAGGTGTCCCCGGAGCTTCCTCCTCTCGAGGCTGAACAACCCCAGCTCTATAGCCTGTCCTCACAGGAGAGGTGTTCCATACTTCTGATCATTTTTGTGGCCCTCCTCTGGTCCTGCTCCAACAGTTTCATGTCTTTCCTGTGCTGAGGGCTCCAGAGCTGGACACAGGACTTCAGGCGGGGTCCCACCAGAGTGGAGTAGAGCAGCAGAATCACCTCCCTCGACCTGCTGGCCACACTTCTTTGGGTGCAGCCCAGGATACAGTTGGCCTTCTGGGCTATGGGTGCACATTGCTGGCTCATGTCCAGCTTTTCGTCCACCAGTACCCCCAAGTCTTTCTTGGCAGGGCTGCTCTCGATCCCTTCATCCCCCAGCCTGTATTGGTACTGGGAGTTGCCCCAACCCAGGTGCAGGACCCTGCACTTGGCCTTGTTGAACCTCATGGGCCCATTCCTCGAGCTTCTCCAGGTCCCTCTGGATGGCATCTGGTGTCAACCGTACCACTCAGCTTGGTGTCATCTGCAAACTTGCTGAGGGTGCACTCGATCCCACTATGTCATTGATGAAGATATTAAAGAATACTGGTCCCAATATGGACCCCTGAGGGACACCATTTGTCTCCAATCTCGATTTGGACATTGAGACATTGACCACTACCCTCTGGATGCGACCATCCAACCAATTCCTCATCCACCCAACAGTCCACCCTTCAAATCCATCTCTCTCCAATTTAGAGAGAGGGATGTTGTGGGGGACTGTGTCAAAGGCCTTACAGACATCCAGATAGATGACATCAGTAGCTCTTCCCTTGTCCACTGATGTGGTCATTCCATCCTAGAATGCCACTAGGTTGGTCAGGCAGGACTTGCCCTTGGTGAAGCCATGTTGGCTGTCTCAAATCACCTCCCTGTCCTCCATGTGAGGTCCCTCCTGCTTCTTGCACTTTGTCTCACCCAGGATGCTGTTGGCCTTCAAGGGCCCATTGCTGACTCATGTTGAATTTGTCCACCAGGACCCAAGGGTGTTTTTCAGCAAAACTACTCCCTGGCCAGTCATTCCCCATCCTGTAAACCCATGGAGTGGGCCATCCCATCCCAGGTGCAGGGCTTTGCTTTTGATTTTGTTGAACTTGGTGAGATTCTCCAATCTGTTGAGGTCCTTCTGAATTGCAGACCTGCCCTCCAGTATATTTAACTGTTCTTTCCAGTTTGGTGTCATTTGCAAACTTGCTGAGAGTGCTTTCTGTCCTATAGTCCACTAAACATTATTGATTCCACTGCTGATCCCTGAGGGATGCTACTAGTTACTGGCCACTAGTTGGATTTTCTACTACTGACCATGGTGGTGAACCTTTGAGCTAAGCTATCCAGGCCATTTTCAACCCTATTTACTGTCTGCTTTTCCACTCTATATTCCTCTGATTTGTCCATAAAGCTGCTGTGGGAAAACACATCAAAGACCTTATTAATGCCAAGAAAAACAACATCCACAGCTCTCCCTTCATCCATGCTACCAATCACCACAACTGGTAGATGGCTGGTAGAAGGTGATCAGGTTGGTCAAGCATGATTCGTTCTTGATAACTCCATCTGGCTGTTCCCAGTCACTTTCTTCATCTTGATGTGCTTGGAGGTTGTCTTGGTTTCAGCTGGGCTAGAGTTAATTTTCTTCAGAGAAGCTAGTGTGAGACTGTGTTTTGGATTTGGGATGAGAAAATGTGGATAACATACTGATGTTTTGAGCTGTTGTTAAGTAGCCAAAGACAGTCCAGCTTCTTGTGCTGGCCTGCTAGTAAGAAGGCTGGGGGATGCACGGGAAGCTGAGAGGGGACACAGCCAAGACAATTGACCCAGGCTGGCCAAAGGGATATTCCATACCATATGATGTCATGCTCAATATATAAAGTTGTGATGAAGAAGAAGGAAGGGGTGGAGGGACGTTCGGAGTGATGGCATCTGTCTTCCCAAGAAACCATTACGCGTGATGGAGCCCTGCTTCCCTGGAGATGGCTGAACACCTGCCTGCCCATGGGGAGTGGTGAATGGATTCCTTGTTTTGCTTTGCTTGCGTGCGCGGCTTTTGCTTTACCTATTAAACTGTCTTCATCTCAACCTATGAGTTTTCTTACTTTTCTAATTCTCTCCCCCGTCCCACAGCGGGGGAGTGAGTGAGCGGCTGCGTGGGGCTTAGTTGCCAGCTGGGGCTAAACCATGACAGAAGTAAACAAGAAATCAAAGCTTTACACCTTAATTTTAGTGAAATCTGAGAAACTGCTATCAAAGTGACAAAATCTGGCTGAATATTGACGGAGCAAATCTACTGAGCTATTTCAGAGTAGAACCATATTTTGCTTTTAGCATTGCCCAGGCTTATCCTAGCTAGTGTAAAAAAAAAAAAACAAACCCAAAAAACCCACTGCATGCTGTCTTGTGGTGGAAGGAGTCATATAACCACAGATGTAGCTAAAGGCTTTGGCAACAACTCCAGTAGGAATAAATTTAGGCTCCTTATACACACACAGTTACAGCCATCCTATCAATTGTTCTGAACAGATTGTATTAGCTGAGATCTGATACCTTGAATTCAAAGTTTATTATATCTGTATGGCTATTGAACTTTCTGAAGTGCAGGGATTGCAGATAATTTCATTTAGAACTACAATCCATTCTTAATCTTAACTGCTTTCTTAGGCTGTTGTATTTAAATTCATATTCAAGAACCTCATGTTCCTTACATGAATGTTTCTTTCAATTAAACAGCATAAGTGTTTGCTACTGTGAGTGAAATCCTGAACCAAACAGAAATTGGATAGTGTTATCTCTGGGTGAATGTCTTTTGAGATAATTCCTGTTTGCTCTGCCTCATTAAAGTTGTCTAGCATATATTTAGCTCTTTAAAAAAAAAAAAGAAGAGAAAAAGACCTTATAAGTATTCCACTTAAACCCATTTGCTTGGTAGGGTTTGCTCACCTTGTTTATAATTATCTCTACTTTTTAAATGTCAGTCTTATAACGCTAACAAGTCCCACTTTCTGCAGCAAGTATATTTGAAGGAGACTGAGGGGAAGGAAAGTCCCTTCCTTTTCCCTTTAACTTGCTAGGCAGTACAGGCTGCTGTCAGCTGCACCTTGTCAAGTACAAAGAACATCTTACTAATACCTTCAGTTTTTGCACTCCAGTTTTACAACTGCATGACTTATGCGATGGATTATATTAGTGTTTAATCTATTTTTTAAGGCTAATTCTCAAGAATTCAGTGGGATTTATTTGTTTGTATAATTGGTGCCTAGGAAATAGCAGTGAACTGTCTCACCTCTCTTTCATAAGAAAGGTGTGTGTAGTTAGGGAGCAATTGTTTTCTTTCAGTATTAGAAAAAGTTTTTTTTTAAAGAATGTTGTTTCATTTTTTCTAACGTATTTTTAGAATTTCTCGTAAGTAAAAATAACTCTGCTACTATCTCTCTAAGCATCTCCAGGTAGAAAATCTTTAATCTTCTGTGACACCTTTGTTATCATAAATAAATACCACTGTGAATGCAAACACTCACAGTAAGGACCTACCACTTAGTGAAAGGAAATGCAGGCGTGAGGCAATTGTATGTTTCAAAGGTTTGTTAATGTAAAGCAGAGCCATTCGGTTCTAGGTCACCCGTTTATACCAGACCCAAGGCAGAGGTGGTAAAAGATCTTTACATTCAGATGGCTGTGCAGTGGCCTCAGCAAAAGGAATGCATCTACTGTCTAGTTTCCAGTGAACAGGTGTTAAATTATTAAATTGTTGCCACAACTGCAAATCCTGTCTCCTTGCTTTCCCCTCCCCTTCTTTAGCTGCAGGGAGAGACTTTTCAGCAAAGAGACTAATCCAGGAGTGTGGACCACGCACCCTCCTCTCAGAGGTGCATCTGGTGGTTTTCGGTCACTGTTAAGCTACGCTGGCTGGTGTGATGGTTTGCTCTTACCAGAGAGTGAATTTTCTTTGTGTCTAAGGAATTAACAACAAAATTCCTAGATTTGCTCATCTAGGTCTGTTAATATAGGTAGATCCTTCCTGTAGGTACCTATTCTTGAAAATTTGGGATGACAGTTTTTCATAAGTGATTCCAGATATAAAAGCTTAGAAGCCCAACTGGAGAGATCTGAAGAAAACCCGTTCTTTAGAAAATGATAGATGGTTTCCTCTGAAATGCTCTGACCGATCTCAAGCCAAGAATCAAAAATAGCATAGGCGTATTAGGACTAGTCACTGTGAAAACTCTTTGTTTTGGTGTAAAGTATTTCATAGAAGCAGTGATATATAGAAGGGCTACTGTTGATGTAATATCCAAGAATAACACTCCAGCTTGACAAACCATTAGCAAAGCTCTAGCGTGGAAAGAGAAAGCTCCTCTAATGAGCTGAAAAGGAAAACACCTGGCCATTATTCAGCAAGAGCTTCTCTATGCATCAGGTAAAGTTTTACACAGCTGCCTCAATAACTACAAGGTTTCATTCTTCTACTTATGACTGCTGGCAGAGGTCTCCTGGGCATTCTGCAATGTTTTAGCACTGTGAATTCTGGGACTTTTTTGAAAGATCAGAACTGAGTAAGGCATACATATGGCTAGAAGGATGTGGTTGTCTGGACAATCATATTAAAACCACAAATAAAACTGAGTATGAGACAACTTGATGAAATACTCTATGTAAATATAGTGTTGTGTCCAGCTCTCTTTGTTTTGAGATGAATGTAGCAGCATAGGTGTAGTGGGACCTTTGCTAGCTGGTATAAATTTCTGTTGTGAACGTTTTTATATGTCACTTTTACTTATACTCTTCTCTATCACATATCCTCCCTGTGCCTTCCTCCACTGTAGTCCTTACAATCCCTCTAGCATGTTTTGTGTCATCTCAGTCATAGGGAATGAGTTGACTGTGGTCTTCTAGAGTTTTCGTCGAGTAGTACTGAGTCCTGCTTTTGTGCCACAGGACAGACTTGCTTTTCCCTAAAGACAGTGATAAAGTTTCCATTGTCTCAACCAGGATCCCCAAACAGAGCTTTATTTTGAGAGTGAATTTTCCTTTTGCCAGCTTTTTCCCTTTTGCCATGAGATTGCAGGGATAACGTTTCATTCTTAAGACATTTATTTGGATCTATAGAAGCCAGATCCTATCTGATGCAGTCTTTCTAAATGCTGAACAAACATCATTTGCCTGAAAGAAATACGCTTGCTTAATTTTTCTTCCTTTTAATCCCCAAACAGAGGAAAGAATGTTGAGGGACTGCAGTCAGTGGTTGTGAAATGCAACAAAATAAACTCAGTTTTGTCCAGCTTCCATTTTGTCTAACTCTTCTTTTAAAAGAGAAGCTTTCTTCTGCCTCCCTCTTTTAAAAATTAATTATTTTCTTGCATGCCCTTGAACATTTTGATCTTCCAGTCATCCTGTAAAACCTATCTACTTAATGGGATTTAGGAGAGAATGTGGAAATGTATTCCAGCATTATGGTGTAGGTTTTTTTGTGGCTTGTCAGATGAAGTGAGTTATTTGCCCCTACTGAATGTTTGTTCTTTAATGATGCTAAAATTATGATTTGTTGTAAATTAATGTCTCATAGTGAATGATCTTGAAAAGACCATCTCTACTATTCAAGTCTTCTGGTTTATGCGTGATTCGTGATGACTTCTCATTCTATGCAGTACAGTTCATTTAATTGAGAGCATTACAAATCTCATAAAAGGGAATGTGTCTGCTACAGTGCAGTCTGGTGCCCTTAGTAGCTAAGTGGCATGTCAGCATGTGAAAATCAATTGAAACCTAATACTGGCATTGCCTGCAAGTTGGAGTGTTCTACAGGTACAAAATGGTATTGTAAAATGTAATTCTGGTTGCGTGGTCCTCCATTTGTCTGACTCATTCTTTTTTCCTGCTCTGCTGTAGCCATTAAACAAATCAATCCTAATTCAGTGTAGATCCTAAAGCATTTTGTGCAAAGCTTCTTTTTAACTGGCTTACAAAACAAAAGGTAATACACAGCATATCAGCACAATGTTGTCCTCTGAGCCAGTGGCACATGTAGTGATCACTTACTAGGCCACCGCCCACTGATGTGTGTTGGTTCTCCTGCATTTAAAAGACAAAAACACCCCAAAAAAACTATTTTCCCTGGGAATCCCCTTTTCACCACTGATTGCCTTAATTTGACTTTTATCCAGCAATTCTTGCAAAACTCACTGTGTTAGATTATCAGTCTTGTATTTCTGCTAGCAAGGCTTAATGGGCTCTTACTTAGAGAGCTGCCCCCCCCCCGCCATGGATACCTGCCCCCCCCCCCCCCAAGTATTACTTAAAAGTAAACGTAGTGGTTTCTCCCTATTGTTCTTATTTTTCTTCAGGCTGTGCAAAGTAACCCACAAAGTTATTGATTCATTCGTTTAATCCTTGCGTTTACTGTAGGATGTCATAGTTTCTACCTGGATGGTTCTACTCGTCTGTTGCTGTTAGTTTATTGTTGTCACACATGACAATTTTGGGGTTTGATACTGTTGTGCTTTAAAAAAATTCCACAAAACCCCACTAGCAATTTCCTTGTATACTTCTCTTGCTTATTGGGGTCCTGACTTGTTTTTTTTTCTGACATTCCAGTTTTTTGAGAGCTGATCTGGAGCTCCTGAAAAGTCTTTGATTTTCACAGTACTTTGCTGAACACCTTTTGCTGTCAAGCTTGTCTCAAGTTACCTTGCTGAAGCAATGACGGCGGTACAAGGGGATATAGCTAAGCTAGCTTTAAACGAGTTTCCCCACTGCTGGTAGCTCTGTGCTGCTAGATCAAGGAGCACAGTTTGCTGTAGAACCTATCTGAGAAGCTGGGTAAATGCTAAGGAGTTTAGCGCATGCTGAGCTCTGTACTGCTATGGTTATGATGCCAACAAGTGCCCAGCTTGTCTAGTTTAAAGTGAGGCTACGCAACCTCCGTCACTCCGGGAGCTGTGGGATCACTGTGCATTACACCAGAAAGAGAAAGCCTGGGCTGAAAACAGATGTAATCACTGGCTGCCTTTAATGTGTCGTACTGAAGTATTTGTTTCTCACATGAGAGCTTGGCTCTGCTTTCTCTTATGTCCACAGCTGACGACTCCTATTTTGAGTCGTTTTAGGCATATATTTCACTACAATTCAGATACTAACACTTGTAAACAACCACCACCCCTACACCCAGAATACCATGAACTGTTAGTTTTGTTTGAAAAAAAAGGTCCAAGTCCTGGCATAAATTCATCCCCTGATAGTATCTGTCCAGGATCTTAAAAGACACTTGGTCAATGTGGGAAACTATGGAAATGGTGTTACACTGTAAGCCAAAAGTTTTTCATCCTTACTGGATTGTTTTAGCTATTTGGTTAAGGCAAGGTTTCTATAGAAAGGTCTACAATTAATTTTATTAGACCAGAAAAGGGGCAAGCTGTGGGCATACAAGTGTTTTCTCAGGTCTAAACCAAAACCAACAAGCTTAAAATATGTTGGGAACAACACTGTTACTAATTCCTTGTGTAAATGACTTCACCTCTCTTTGCATCTTTTTATTCACCCTGTCTTTGTCTTGGCTTTTTAGGTCATAATCTTTTCAGGAAAAAGATGTGTTCTTTTTCTATATGTTTGTATAACCTATCACAAGGAAGTGCTGCTCTTGAATGGTGACAGAGGATGTGGGCACCTCCCTACACTACATTTTTCTCTTTGTCATTTTCTTCCCTGTGAACAGGAGCTTGTTTTGAATGTCTGCAGCTGGTGTCGGAGGCTAGGTGGAAATATAAAATACCTGAGTCTTGCTCAGAGCATCAACCATCACCTCGCTCTTTTGGGTGAATTTTCCATCTGTCCATGCTGGTCAAATGGTCAGTTTGGGATCATGGTGTGTGGTCAGAAGCATTGCTGGAAGTTTCTTGCTCCTGACTGCATAATTTCTGGTCTTGGATTGCTGAGCCTGGTGAAAAAACAAAGGCATGTGTACATTACAATCACAACAGTTTAAATGAGTTGATCGGACACAGTAATAGTCCTCGCCCTGACAACACGAGGTTTATTTCTGCCTGATTTAACACATTTTTCCACACAGATTTAGCAGCCGGTGCCAAGCTTCGTGTTACTGAGGCTCATGGGAGACCAGCAGCAGTGTTAGTTAGCTACAGTCATGGCTGTGGTGGCAGTACCAGGTACATCCACCATCCCAGTGAGGGGAGTGAAGTTGACCCTTCAGCCTTTAAACACAGGGTATCTTATTTGTTAATCAGTATTTCAAACAACTTTGGCATCCCTTCAGCAAACATTCCTAAATACGGCCCAGTTCTTTTTGTGCCACTGTGCGAATTCATCTGAACACCTGCTGAGGTAAGACAGCAGAAACAGGCTCACATACTTAGCCTCACCTCGGTATTGCTTGACTTGCGTGGTCAGCAGGTCAAGGGAGGGGATTCTGCCCCTCTGCTCCGCTCTGGTGAGACCCCACCTGGAGTCCTGTGTCCAGCTCTGGAGCCCTCAACACAGGAAAGACACGGACCTGTTGGACTGCATCTGGAGGAGGGCCACCAAAATGATCAGAGGGGTGGAACAGCTCTCCTATGAGGACAGGCTGAGAGAGCTGGGGTTGTTCAGCCTCGAGAGGAGGAGGCTGCGGGGAGACCTTGTTGCAGCCTGCCAGTACTTAAGGGGGGCTAATAAGAAAGATGGGGACAGACTTTTTAGCAGGGCCTGTTGTGATAGGACAAGGGGTGATGGTTTTAAACTACAAGAAGGTAAATTTTGACTAGATCTAAGGAAGAAATTTTTGACACTGAGGGTGGAGAAACCCTGGCACAGGTTGCCCAGAGAGATGGTGGATGCCCCATCCCTGACAACATTGAAGGTCAGGTTGGACGGGGCTCTGAGCAACCTGCTCTCTAGTTGAAGATGCCCCTGCTCATTGCAGGGGGGTTGGGCTAGACGACCTTTAAAAGTTCCTTCCAACCTAAACTGTTCTATGTTTCTACAAGTCTGTGTTGATTTGCAGACATTATTTATAACTTTGGAGGTAAGCAGTAAGTTTGTTTCCTACTTGTTTATCTTAATCAGATTTTTTTCCTGGATGCAAAAATAAGCCAGTACCTATTGTAACCGCTGCACTCTTCCTCCTCATAGAAGAGAGGTGCTGAGTCACTGATAAATAATTCACTTAGGCCTGAAACCATCCTACAAGCCAACTTTTATCTGCTGTAGATACTTCACTCTCTCATTTACCTGCCCCGCTTAGGTCATTAGGGGCACCAAACAAGAGCAAGATTGGCAATCCAGCCTAGTGGGGGTGAAGGAAAAGAGAAAACTTTTCCCTCTCTTTACATTATACTTCTGTCATAGCATTGAATTGTTCAAATTATAGCATGTCAAGTTACATTATTTAGTATCAAGAGACATTTCAATTTTACTCTCCCCAAACCACTGCATCTGTTTTTTCAAAAAATTACTGTTGGCTCTGTAAAGAGCTTGGGAATATTATAAAACTTGAAAAATGACTAGTTAAATTTGGAGGTTGGGCTATCATGATTTAGATGTTGACATGGACTTGAAGTGAGCCACACACTGCACAGAAATTATTCTGAAGCGATGAGTCTGTTTCATGGGTTTGGTGTCTGATTTGGACTCGGCACAAGAGTTGTTCTCACCTGCTAAGCACACATTGTTTTTCCAGCCATGCCTCTGTAACAGCAGTGGTAGTGTTGGCTGGGTCTAGTATGACCAAATATTGTGAAGAAAAATGAAAGAAGCAGTAGCTGACACTGTGCAACTGGCCTGAGACTACCAGCTTCTCCAGGACACCAACAGCCATTACTGTGAAGTGCTGACAACTGGGACCTGCTGTTGCTGTGTCCCAGGATGTCCCTCTCTAATTCACTGTGCTTCTTGCTTAGAAGGTTATCTGCAGGCAAAAATGTCAAACCTGTTGCCCTTTATCTCCCTCTGTTCTGGCACATCACCTGTTTCCCACAGGAGTGTGGCCGTTCTGGGGTGACTTTATCCAAAGGGAGAACAGTGGATCTGTTTGGTTGCTGCAGCTGCAGGCTGCTGCTCCTTACCCTGAAATGTGCAATGTCGGTGCCATGAAGTGGTGCCAATTCCCACCATAATTTTCCCCCTTTGCCTTATTTGTCATTTGCATGTCTTTGCATGTCTGCAAGGTTCACTGACTGATGCCAGTTTCTAGACAGCAGATGTTCTTGTGTTCAGCTTTCAGCTGAACAAAATATCAGCCAGTGACAACCCAGACCTCTTTGCTTCTGTAATTTAAATGCACTAAATGTGTCATGGAGTCTACCTTAGTGCTCACAATTTGGTGTTTTCTTTTAGAGGACCGTGTGCACATTCGTAGGAAAAAGAAGCAGAAAAACGGACTGCACTTTGATTTTTCCCCTCTCTGTATCGGTTACTCAGTTGGTTGTTTGGCCACTAATGGTTGGTGGCAGAGATTTAGCCAGAATCCATAATTCATGGACTCTGGTTGCTCTTTAGTTTGCTCACTGTTCACAGTGGCTTCCCTGACGATATTTTTTGTGTGTTCTTTCTTTTAGAAGCTCAGAAAGCGATGTTGGTGCGGAGGAGAAGAAGGAGGAGGGATGCGCGTGCCCCCTCCTCTGCCCCCTTTTCCAAGGTCTTTGGTTTAGTATGAAAATTGCTTCACATTTGCTATTCACCAGTTCTAGCAAAGTGTTTTGGGGAATCAGCATGGTCCAATCTTTACCAGTAGGAAATCATCAGACCTTAGATATGGAAGGAAGTTGCATCATCAAAAGACACATGTTTTCAAAATTTTCAGGTTTGGTACAAATCAGGTGTCTTTTTTAACTAGAAATATATGTGAAGTTCATATTCAGGAAAGCAAATTAGCTTTAATAATTACTTATTAATGAATTTTCTCCAGAATTATGTTCTCATAGTAATTCGTATGATTTTTTTCCAGGTTTATTGAAAATATCCTTTTGTTAGAAAACTAAAACATAATTTACCATTGGTGTAAGGACAAAGGTGTAAGGACTTAATTGCCAACTTGTTCATTCCAGTACAAGTAGTTGTGCTTTTGAAGCAAAAGTCATATTTTACTAAATTAATTGAGTTTTTAATGAACAAAAGTTCTCCTGAGTTTCATTCAATTGTGGGGTAAATGTTTCTCAAGTGGTCCATTCTCAGGCAATATCTACTAAAGTTGAATTTGATATGCTGTATGAAGATTCTTAGCTCCGGAATCTTCATAAAGAAATCTCATGAAACAAAAATGCTATATGGGGGTATTTGCTTCAATTAGCGGACTAAAATGCATTGCTCCAGGGTACCCATTTTTCCATACTACAAATAAGATCTTATTCTCTTGGCCTATCATTTGGCATAGGCAGAAATCTTTAATTGCTCCATCCATTTTACTGTTTGCTTTAGGTATTTCTTGACTTTCTCTTAGGTTTTGTGTTTTTTTTAACTTCTTATTCTTTTAATGATTTAGGAATCTCTGTCCTGATGACTTTTAAATAAAACCTGTTTCAAAACAATGCAGCTGAAAAGTACTTATTTTGGCTCAGTACAATTAGGTTCATTTAGTGCATCTGTATATTGCTGAAAGTTTCCCTGTCTTCTGTGGGTATTTCTCTTTTTTATTTTCCACAGCTGTGAAGTTACAGGTGTGTCTTAAAGAAGTATCATCATACCAGTAATCCACAAACAGTTTCTGCAGGAATTTCTTTTTTATCTTTGTGGCCAGTGAGTTGATGATCAAGTATATTTTCACCAATCTACATAAGGTCTTTTGTAGCTCTGAAATCAGAGGTTGTCTGAGGTAGTGGGAGCAGGAGGTATATTAACCAATGTTGGTTAAATGAAGACCCAAGCATATGCCCTAAGCTATCAAATTCCCACAACTATTTCTCAGCAAATAAGGACTTCAATATAATTATTGTGAGCTCCATAGAAAATAAAGATTTAGGAACATATTTGCTTACCTTTAAAGGAAATGGCTACCTTAAAGCATCTATGATAAATTTAACAGGAGACTGTCTAAGAAAACACTGTGTTAAAAAAATTTAACCAAAGATCTGTTCCATTACTGACAACAGGAAAAATGCAGTGAAACCAAAAGAAAAAGTCTGTACATCTGGTCCACGGGAAGAAAAAAGAAGGCTATTTAAGCATTTTGAAAATAAAAACTTCATATGCCATGGTGTTCGTTGTATTTTCTTGAATATTGTATTCATCTGATAAACCAGCTTCCAAGCATTAGGAAGACCTCTGAGTCAGAACGTGTTTTGTTTTATTAATATCCAAGCTAATGAAAGAGCAGCTCCACGAACAAACTCCATCATGTGAGTTCGAGCATGCTCTTGGGTCTTCATTTAGCCAGCACTGGTGAATAGATCTCCTTCCCCTCCTTCACCTCAGACAGTCTCTAATTTCAGAGCTACCAAAACCTTCATGTAGACTGGTGGAAAGGTACTTGGCCATTTTCTCCCTGGCCACCGATTAAAAACAAATTCCTGCAAACACACAAGTGAGTCTTTCTTTCTATTTTGCTACAATACATTCATTTATGAGACGTGAATCCTGGGCAGAAAAGCTAATCCTAGTAATACGTTTCCCTTTTTTGTATGTTGCCCTGCTATGAAATCTGTCCTGCTCTTAGTGCAGGAGTTCTGCTTGAGATGTTATGGGTCAAATCTGTTTTCTCTTTGTGGCAGTGCTATGTTTTGAGATTTATGCATTCCCTTGGGTAAAGGATTACCTCATACAACAGATTTGATTACACAATATAACGTCAATCTAGAAATAAGGGCCAGGCCCACTGCTGAGATGAAAACCAGGAGGAAGACATTGTAGTAGATCCTGCACATTTATTCTAGCTGAGATTTTCAGCAAAAGAATGCTGTGGTGACCTAGCTGTCTGGGTTAACTTGAGAAGAAATCCTTTTCTCATGGTATTTCTGAGTTAGAGTCTGACACTTGCCCATTTCTGACGAGAAAGATGATGTCTACTGATGTGCTACATTATTGTATTGCAATAGTTTCTCAAACTCTTTTGTGCTTCAAGTTAACCCTATACCACTATATTAAGGAACTAAGTGCACACCCATCATGATACCGGGGTGTTTAGAAATTATATCCCTTCCATAATATTTTGAGGACAGGTACTGTAGCTGTGAAGTAACTGTAGTAATTTGTGTCTGTGAAATGAAAAATCACGGAGCAGAGACAGAATACCTCAAGTACTCTGCAATTTCTATAGTGTTTTTTGTTATCCTCAAAGGCGGGCAGAAGAGAATTGCAATACTGTCATAATTTTCCACACACAAAACATTAATAAAAATTGGTTCATTGTTTAATGTTTTACTAAAAGCAGCTGCTTCTTCTTCCTGGTCCTTTCAGGTCACTATTAAAATTTAATATTTTATGACACCAGTTGCTGTTGCTTACTTTAGGCATTTACTCATGCCCTAAAAGCTCAGCACTTAATCTGACACATCCCACCTGAGACATCTAAGAGCTGAGTGAGTCACCCATCACTGCATAACTTCTAAGGCAGCTCACTGATACTAAGAGGGGTAGCCCTGCTCACATGTGTCCAGCATGTTGCTGCTCTAAGCCCAGCAAACAGCTGTGATGACACAGACAACTTTCACGTTGTCCGAGTTTTGGCTGGGACAGAGCTAATTTTCTTCCTGATAGCTGGTATAGTGCTGTGTTTTGGATTTCGGATGAAGATAACGTCGCTAATATACTGATGTTTTTAGCTGTTGCTGAGCAGTCAAGGACTTTGCAGCTTCCCGTGCTCTGGCCTGCCAGCGAGCAGCCTGGGGGTGCACGGGGAGCTGGGAGGGGACACAGCTGGGACAGGTGACCCAAACTGGCCAAAGGGATATTCCATACCATACGACGTCATGCCCAGTATGTAAAGCTGAGGGAGTTGGCGGGGCAGGCGCCGTGGCTGGGGAACTAACTATGATCGGTCAGTGGGTGTTGAGCAGTTGTGCTGTGCATCACTTGTTTTGTGTATTCTTTTATCATTATTTTTATCATTATTATTATTCTTTTTTCTTTTCTGTCCTATTAACCTGTCGTTATCTCAACCCACATGTTCTACCTTTTTTTTCCAATCCTCTCCCCCCGTCCCGTTGGGGGTGGGGGGGTGAGCAAACGGTTGTGTGGTTGTTTTAGCTACCTGCCGGGTTAAACCACAACACGTGTACACACAGGAAGTTTCCTTGAAATCCATAAAGAAAGATTGATCTTGGTAAATACCACTTAGTGACCCTTTCTGTCATCCATTTGTGAGTGCACACTCTACAACACTTACCAGGTGACCGTCACTGGGCAAAAGCTTTTGGAGAGATGACAGCACAGAAAAGGCCTTGTATGTGTGCAAATATATTGGAACAAGTTATCCCCTCTCTAGACAGCAGGAAGAAAACATTTTGCCTATAACTGGGCTAAACAGTTCTGTGAGGTACTCCACGTGATGTGGGAATCGCTGCGTGACTCACCGGTGCCTCCATAGACGTGAATGGATAGATGGAGCGGGGGAGCTGTGCTTTTCTCTGTAGAATCCCGGATAATTTTTCTTTAAATTACATAAACGAGTGAACATTTACTGAACTCTCCAGGGCTGTCTGAGTCAGGAATCTGCAACACAGAGTACCCTCTCTGCTTCTTGAGTGTCTACTCGTGTTCAGAAGAAGACATTCAGAGTTGTTGGCTCTGAAAAAGCGGCTGGTTTTAGTTTGCATGCCTGCTCTTTCTCTTTAAGGCCATCATAAAACCACACAAGAAGCATTACAGGACATCTTTACCATGGAGTTTTTTCAGCTGGCTATAAGGAAGGCAGTAAGTAAGTTCATACTACCGAGCTCTGTATATGAAATGGTACAAACTACTAGACTTCTTCACATCCAGATCATCTTGGATTGGGGACTTGGCAGATTTTTCCTACAGAGAAAAGCGTAATTGCCCTATCTTAAGTATTTTTTTAAGGAGAGCTGTAAAAGATGACTGTTTACTATTCCCCCAAACAGAAAACACCATTTAATAAGGTAGTATATTGCATTTACACATCCTTAGGTGGGGTGTATGTGAGTAAATGCACAGCTCACCTTTGAGGACATGAGCAATAATAATAATAATAATAATAATAATAATAATAATAATAGTAGTCAGCAATTGCAGTAGTAATTAGGGGTGAAGATTGCGTGTCGTCTGAAAGCTCTGGTATTGCATTGTAGCTGGTTTGTCATTTACGTGCACTGCAACTTCTTGACTGACTTCGTGAGAACAAAAGCCTGCTGACTGAGATCAAGCTTACTGACTGAGATCACTAAGCTTGATCTAAAGTCTTGAAGCTGGGGCTTTCTTTATTGACCATGATTTATTTACCCCTCTCTAACAATACACTTCATCTTCTTTTAATGGACAAAAATTAGGTTATCTCTGCCATGGACAAGAAATGCAGGGAATCCCAACAATAGCAAGGAATAGTATTTTTATATTTTGCCTTCAATTTCCCACTTCACCATTTTAAATTTATTCACAGCCACTACAAGAAGAGATACATTTTGGCAAAGGATAACTTTCCTTTACAATTTTCCTTGTAATCTTCTGGCAAATTTTCCCTTAATTAAAAAAAAAGAAAAAAGAAAAAAGTAAACATTAAGAGGCTGCATTAATGCCAGCTATGCTGCACTGTGTGGCCATTTCCCTTCTATTTTTGACACATGAGAATTATGCTGAGGAATATGAAAGCAACATAGTCAGGATTTCCTTAATGAGAAAAATGGCTTCGGAACTGTACTGGTTGCATAAAAATTGAACTGATGGGTCACACCTGATCTAAAGATTTTTGTTGCTGGTTTTTTTTTTCTTTTGTTTGTATTAATGTGAGAGTGTGTGTCAGGCTGGATCCACTGAGCAGAGCTGAAACCTGTGGGGTTTGCAGCTTCCCAAAACTATTTTTACGCATAAGCTTTCTTGGAAAGTTCTTTCTATTTATCTATAGAGTCTTATTTTCTTCCCTTGACGTTTCTTCTATCATCTGATAAAACCATCTTACAAGGAAAAAGGAAACTGTTTTTCCTCTCACAATACAGATCAGATATCTGATTTAATAGATTGTGGTGATAATATTTCCATTGAACAGGTCAAAATGGGATGCAGCGGTATTTTTAAGTTGCAAGCACCGGCTGTGAGCTGCAAAGCTTATTTTTTCAGTTTTCAAGGTGTTTTTAATTGAAGCTGAAATGAAATGTGGCAATACCCTGATTGCAGTTATTCTTTCAAGGTCACAATGTAATCCTTTAACTTCATTTTCTTTCAGGCCTTACGGAGCTTCTCTCCCTTGGGAAATACAGGGTTATTCAACTTGCTGAGGGAAACAGGGAGGATGTTGTTTAATATTTTGCTTTGTTTATACAATGCCGTTCGAAACATTTCAGGGCTCTGATTAAACTAGAGGAAATGACTTTATAACTGGGGTTCCTAAAGGCAATATATTCTGGGGCATGTACTCCAGACTTTCTCTGCCTCCAACAATTTTGTAAATAACTTTAATATGCCTGTGAATGCCATAGCTGTGTATCAGCAATGTCTAGAGCATTGTTCAGGGGAAGGAAACGGAAGAGTGAGAACATTGTGAACAAGCTCCTGACAAAAAAATGCAAATACATCTTTTTAATTGATAGGTTCTGTTTCTTCAAGGTAAATAAACAATAAAATAGAAACCTACTATTGTGAAATCTGATATTGCAAAGTTGTTTTTAGGTAGAAAACTGTTGAAGCACGAATCTTGGATCGCTCACTTAATCTTGTTTAAATGAAAACCGCATCTGAAGTTCCTGAATTAATTCCTCCCACATTAAAATGCTAGCACAGCTTAGATTAAGACATATTAAAAAAACTCTCACTTCATTAAGAAGTTATTAATAGATTTGCTGTAACCAGTCATCTTGAAGAAACACAATGTAATATTTTTATCAGCAGATTGTGAGCATTTTAAAAATAACATTCAATCTGAAATAAAAGGCGCTTGGAAGGAGTACGATTAATAATTTCCTGCAAAGACCGGCAAACGAATTAGGCTGGGTGGGATTATTTTTCTTAATGTTCCTCCCGTTGGCAGAGAACTGATGACATTCGCGTCATTAACGGGGGGACAGGGTAAGGAATGTCACTGGCACTCCCTCTTCCCAGGTCTTAGCGCCCCACGTGCGGCAGCAGAGGCGCGGGCGGGGGCGCCCGGGGGCTGCCCTGCGGGGCCGGCGGGGGTTGGAAGCGCCGCCTGCCGGACAGCCGGCGGGCCGCCGCGGCCGCCCCTTGGCCCCGCTGCAGCTGCCGCGGCCGGTGGCGGGACCGGCCGGGGTGGTTGTGCCTTCCTGGCCGCCAGCGAGCTGCGGTATTTGGCAGCTTTCCGTGGGAGATGGAGGGAAGGTGAAGGGGAAAGGAAAGAGAGAATGGGAACGGCCGAGTGGACGCAGGACTGCTGATAACTAAATCCTGCGGGCGTGCCGGGGGCTGCCTGTGCCAGCCTTCACTTGGAAGGTCCGGGGGGGTTGCTGCAATTTTCATCATCGAGATTTTGCTAGTTTTAAACGCCACTAAACTCTACCAAATGGTTAGCCACCCTAGACAAACTTAGCAGCTGGAAACCGGAGGAAGTTGTTTGCATTTAACTGATTTGGGAGGGAGGGGAGAACCGTTAATGGTACGAGTGCCAATAATACAAAGAGATTTTCAGGCAGCAAAAGCGCTGAAATGGGACGCAGGTAATCAGCAAGGTTTGGAATGCAAGCAGTAGCTACCTAGCTGATTTTCTGAGAGGCCTGTGAAACAGCCAGGACATGACCGTCAGAAGAAAAAATGGTTCAGAACTGTTTGGTTTTGTTTCTTTTTCAAAGTTTTGCAAGCTTTCTTCTTGAACTGCGATCTATAAAACAAGCTGAGCTTAAATTTTGGACTCTACGTGAAACATTGCATCAAAATATATAATAAAAGTGAGGTTGGTATGCACAGGCCAGGGGTGTATTGCACTGCATTCAAAACAAAGCACAGAATGCAGGGAATGCCTGGATGGATGCTATGTAAACTACTGAAATTAAATCTGTCTTCTGAGCATATTCCAAACATTCAGCCTGATGAAATGCTTACTGGCTACAACCAGAAAATGAAAAGGGAAGCTATAATGAAACTAGCGTTTCAGTCTTAAAGCATAGCTGTTGCCACAGCAACCTCTGTAATGGACACATTTAATCCTAAAATTCAGCGTTGCATCTGAGCTGACTTGAACGGTAAACAGGATGTCGGCGCTCGCAAACCATTTGACTAGCTGAGAAGAGTCTAGCCTTCTCAGTTGGGATGGAAGGGGTACATGTACATAAATTGGTGATAAAGGATATTGATTACCTTGACAGCCTATAAATTTTCTTTTTAAGCTATTTATTGGGTTTCATAAGCCTAACAAAGATAAGCATAGCAAAATGGTATTCTGAGGAAGATAGTAGGCTGAGATAGATATTTTTGGAGACTGTCAGTTTTTGCAAGCCTAAGGCTCATGCACTAAACAGTGGTTTAACCTGCTTCTGTTTACCAGCCTTTTCAGCATGGTATCACAAGATAACTGATCTGTCTTTGGTTTGCTCCCTGGGTCATATCTGTTTTACTTAAGGTTGTTTTTCTCCTTGTTTTAATCCTCTGTCTGCTTCTACCAGAATGGAAAAATGAGATGACACCCTGCCAGTTTTTAGGACAAGTAAGAATCTTAGTATTTCTGAGGACAGCATGTCTCACTGTTAGGTTCATTATTCCTTCTAGACTCTGACTTAAAGCATAAACCTGATAAGTTTTATATGCCATTAACCAGGCCATGAATTTCATTTTACAGAGTCTGAAACTTGTTTCTTATTGGATCCCGCTATGATTTGGAAGGAGCAGAGAAGTTTTAAGATGGGCAATGTTGTGACTGAATTATTTTATTTGCAGTAGGTATGTCCGATCTCCGTTGTTTTAGATGATATTGTTTATACTTCAGATAATGCAAAGGCAAGATGGCTTAACGCTTAACTTTCGTGCAAAGCAGGCAGAGAGAGATCCATGAAGCACAGTAGTTTAAGACCCTTGTTTTTTAGCTCCAGAATGTGAAAGGGATTGAAATAATATAGGCATTGGTTTACACTGCTGCCATTTGCTTGATAAATTAATCTCTTTTCCATTATGTGGACTGAGGCTGTAAACATACCACATGCCAGCAGGGTTCACCAAGGGAGGGCACAAACAGTTCATCTTGCTACTTAAACACAACGCAAAACAAGAGCTACCCCAAAAAGCCATACTACCTCGCTGGCTGGATCCCAGCTTGACTCCTTGCTTCTCATACTGGAATCTGGAGCAGCCTGCCTATTCTCAGTGCTAAGCCTCCTATTGCAGAGAGAGCCGGACAGGCTGGAAGAGTGGGCTAGCAAGAACTGTATGAAGCTCAACAAAGACAAGTGCTGCACCTGGGACGAGATAACCGCAGAGCCCAGTACCGGCTGGGGTCTGTGCGGCTGGCGAGCAGCCTTGCTGAAAGGGACCTGGGGGTCCTGGTGGCCAAGAAGCTGAACATGAGTCAGCAGCGCGCTGCTGCAGCTACGGAGGCAAATGGGATCCTGGTCTGCACCCGCAGGGGCACTGCCGGCAGAGACAGAGCTGTGATCATCCCACTCTGCTCAGCACTTGTCCGGCCACACCTGGAGCACTGTGTCCAGTGCTGGTCCCCGCAATTCAAGAAGGATGTGGACAAACTGGAGCGGATCCAAAGGAGAGCCACGAGGATGACCAAAGGGCTGGAGAACCTGCCCTACAAGGAAAGACTGAAGGAGTTAGGACTCTTCTCCCTGGAGAGAAGGCAGCTGGGGAGGGACCTCATCACAGTATTCCAGTACTTAAAGGGCAGCTACAAAGAGGACAGAGGCTCTCTCTTCACAAGGAGCCACATGAGGAAGACAAGGGGTAACGGGTACAAGCTGCACCAGAAGAAACTTCATCTCAGTATAAAAAAGAATTTTTTTACAGTGAGAGCAATCATTCACTGGAACAACCTCCCCAGGGATGTGTTGGAGTCCCCATCACTGGAGATTTTCAAGCCGTGACTGGACAGGGTGCTAGATAATCTCATCTAGCTTCCCTTTTCCATATAAAGTTGGTCAAGTTATGTTTTGAGGTTGCTTCCAATCTGGGCTATTCTATGAGTCTTTAATTCAATCCCTTAAAAAACAAGCAAACACACATTTTCAAGACCTACTGTCCTGACTGCAGTAGGTAATCATATTTGATTGCAGTGAACCACTTCTTATGCCTCAGTGTGCTAGGAAATACCTGCAAAGTGAAGTTATGTTAACTAAAGGATCAATGAGGCAAGAAATAAAGCTAAGCTTGAGATGTGAGAAAGTGAAAGGAAGCATCCACAACTGAGCTAAGCAATGAATTAATGACTAGGCAATGCGGGCCGTGAGAGGTACAGTTCTTATTTCCTTCCTATTTTTATGTAGTGGAGTAAAACTCACCCTTTTCATGGATGAAATTACCTGTGAAAGCAGAGTGCACGTGGTGTTGCTGGTGGCTCAAAGCGGGCACGAGGGAGCTCTGGGTGCCACCCAAGACGGCTCTGCAAGGAAAGCTTCTTTCTCCGCTGTCAGTGCTGGGAAAAGGGCTGCTGTGGGCAACAGTGCCTGCGTCACGCTGGCAAGTCTTGCACCCACAGTAGCCCCAGTTTTTAGCTTCTCTCAGGAGCCTGCGCGCCTGCACCCGTGGCACTAGACCGCGCCTGCCTGTTTGGTAACGCTGCTGCAGGCTGGCTGAGGGCTGCCGGAGGTCGTGGTGCCGGCAAGGAGCTGATGCCGCTTGCCGGTGGGCTGGCAGCGGGAAGGAGGGCAGCTCTGGCGAGAGGCGGCTGCAGTCGGGGTCACAGGAGCGGCCAGGAGAGCCGGTGGTGGCCGGCGTGGGCACGTGCCGGGGGCAGGTGTTGCGGTGCGCTACAGCCGGCCATCGCACCCCATCCCCAGCGCTCCCAGCCGAGCTCGGCTGGAAGCTGAGCGGGGGCAGGAGGTGTGGTGGCACGTTACCTCCATGCCCGAAGGCCCCTTTGCCTTCACAGGTCAGGGCTCATCCCCGCTGCGCCGCCTCGCGCCCCTTCCCTCCCCGCCGCGGAGGCACCGAGGAAAACCCTCCCTGGGAAACAAATGAAGATGTGACCCCTGCCAAAAATGCATGTGCTGGAGTTCTCCCTTTGATTATACAGGGTTCAATACCCCAGTATGAACCCTCTTCTCCTTTTCCCACATGTGGCTTCCTCTTGGTATTATCATCGGTCTCCCCCTTGTAGTGTCCCTTCCCTTGTGGATAGCCTTTCAGAGGAAAATGGTCATTTTAGGTCATAAGTTAGAATCAACATTTTCTCTTTAATCTAAATATTTTGGTTATAGTTTCATGTTTTCCTCTCCAGCTCTTTTTCTGAATGCTGTTGAACCCATGCATGACTTTTCTGTTTTTCTGGTAAAATTTCTCATAGACCCTTTTGCGTTGAATTCTATCTCCTATTTGCGGGAAGTGATGCCATTGCTTAGGCTGCTTCAAAACAGATATTTACTAATTTTAGGACTTGTTAGACAAATTCAAGTTCAAGTTTTTGCCTCTGTGTTCTGGCAAAGAAGCTGTGGAGGGTGAGGCTGAATTACCACCACCTTGAGAGAAAAAGCAGTAGTAAAAAATGATTGCCAGGTACCAAGAATTTTGACAGTTATGTGCTTTGGAAGGTTGTCGTTCAAGTGCACCTCAGTTATTGCAAACTTGCTGAACAATTAGTTGTTTGAATTTATAATACAATAATAAAAGGAAAGAGGCCGTTGTGGAATTTGTTAGTTATAATCAGTGACAATTTTGAAAATCAATGACATTTAAAAAAAAAAGAATATAAAAGTGGGACATAAAATATATGTAAAATGATAACCGTAAAAATGCCTTCACTCTTATATAGTCTGAATATCAGATGTTCCCATAATGGCATGCCATTATATTCAGTCTTGTCCTGTCTTCATTTTTAAACAAAAATAACTGTAAAATTAAGTCTCTACCAGTAACAACTTCTATTGTGGCTATATGTTGCACTTAAAACAGGCAATATTTTATTCATGTAGTACCATTGTTTATTAAAACAATATCTTAGAGTGAAGTCTGGGAATTGCAGGCACCGTAATTTTTTTATTTGTGTCAACTTTGAATATTCTTTGTCAAGTGAATTTACCATACGCTCACTATTCCTGGCGCACACTGAAGTCCCCTAATAACGTGAAATTATTTTTTGCATTACTTACTTTGTATTCATTGAGCACTTTAAAGATAATCAAGAGACTGCCTTTAAATTTGACATCTATTTAAATAGCAAATATGTAAGGCAATATCCCTTCCGCTGAATCCGTTCCATTACTTTGCTTAGGCAGCATAAAGCAGTCAGCCTCTGGCAGCATCTGTCCAGCTGGGAATACCCTTGATGAAAGGGAGATTTCAGCTGGCATGTAACTTGCTTACCCACCTCCTTTACCAGTCAGTCACTCCACAGCAGACACGCGACGGACGGGGAGGCAGAAGGGTGCACGTGCTGTAGGGTGCCATGGGGGGAGCTCTACCAACAGAAGCGGGGAAAAGTGACGATCGTCAGGCCATCGAAATATCGCCACAAAAGCGTTTTGGGTTTTTTGAGAAGGGTTCGTGCTGAAGGTACAAGTCCTCTGACTCCAGTCTTGCTCCTGACTGGAGAGTGCCCGGGGCGGGATTGGGGAAGGGGGTACCCCCAGGCGCGAGCCCATGCTACAGCCCCCGCTGACCACTGCAGCCCAGCCTGGGCTGTAACGGGGGGCTGTGGCCCACGCTCCGGCTCTGCGTTCTGGGATTCACTGGGCGGTCAGAGGGAGGACCAGTGAGTGTCTTCCTACTGCCTGCCAGGGAAGGGGGGGAAAAAAAAAAAAAAGCCAAAAAAGGCTTTTTTGAAGGTCCTTGCGGACGAACGGTGCTGGCTACTCCAGAGGAGCAGCCAGCCTTTTCCAGCTTTGCAGGATGCTCCAGCGAGGACGGCAACCTGCAGCTTCGCCACCGACGCTGCTCCCTCTCGACCATGGCTGCCCGTGTGTCAGGCTGTTACCCCACCTTCTGCATGGTCTAGGTGCCGTCTAGCACGGGGCACCATCTGGTACCGCGTGTGATCCACCAGGTTCACAGTCACCTCTTCAAATTAGCAGGTGGCGTTATCGCTTGGAAGTCATGAAGTTGTGGCCACCTCATACGGAGTAGATTGCATCTCACTTTTTCCAGTGCCATAAGCTTCCAACAGGAGAATTTGTGACTTGGAGTTGCACTGTGGAGTATTAAAATACCTTATCTATTTTTGTCCCAGAAATTGAATTCTTAAGTCTTAATCTGAAAGAAATCCAAGGCTCTTTTCTGCATCCAGAGGAGCCAAGAATAGCAGTAGCAACAAGAAGCAAAGCTTCCTGTTCTGTTGAACTCAAAGTTTTAAAAATGTTTCTCCTTTTACAGCACACACCAGAAAAGCAAGAATTGCCACTGTCCTCTCCTTGCCCAAACCCTAGCACTGGCGTACGCACTCAGCAGGAGCAATTTCTGAGGATATATGAACCCGCATCTCCCCCGTATCAGCTAAACATGCTGGCTTCTGTTTACACAGCCATGTCTTCTTCCAGATGTCAAGCTATAGTAGGAGGGAAAGTCTGTGTGACGTTAGTGGAATTATGTCCGAATCCAAAAACCAATGTCATCCTTATAGCATGCCTGGAGGTGAACACCTGAAGATCCAGTTAAGAATAACTCACCATCTTTTGAATGCTGTTTTATTTTAAAATCCAGCTTTGGTTGCTCCCAAGAGACGTGGACACCGCTTGCCCGACCTGGAGTACTTCCAGCATTTATTGTTGGCAGTATTTGTTCTTAAGCAGTGATTCATTATTTGCTTCCTTTGATATTTCACATTGTAAGAATAGTGAAGGTAAATTGTTCATATGATCACATGGATGCTGCACATCTCACAGCAAGTTCACTGCCTTCTACCCCAGTGTTTTTACTATATATAATAAGTATTAGAAATTACTTTCAAGGAAACTGAGATCTAGGGAGAAAAAAACCACTGTAAAATGTATTGATGAAAAACAAATCTAGTGATATCTTACAGTGACTGCTAACATCTGAACTAAGAAGCTATAAAATAATACTCGTGGTTGTTTTACCATTGTTTTCTCCTCAAACCTGGTTGTAAAGGGTCGGTTTTATTTTGCTTAAGTAACTTTTGCCTGATGTGTGCACCTCCATCTGTGAAACTTCAGTGATGCTATCTGAGGAAAATAGGAGCAGAGGGAAAACATTTTAGCTCCATACTCACTGAACACAAGACTAAAAGGAAGGCCATGGTGCATTTTTAGTAAAGTAGGTGATTACACGTAGAACATTCCTTTTCTGTCTGGGAAACCATGTAATTTAAAGAGCAATCTGGACTTCCTTGGTCAGCTGGTTTCAAAAATAAATTTTCAGTTCTGTTGCCAGTTATTCTTCTTCTAGGCAATTCAGAGAGTCCTTGATAATCAAAATCAACTCTCTGTTCTGTTGCATATTAACACTGTAAATTGTTGCACCTGGAATTGATGAACCCGTGGTTTATTATGCTAGAGGAGTCACATGCAGCTGTTCTTCCCCCAAGTGATTCATTATCGCACGTGAGGAATGCATCCTACATTACACAGCAGCCGAATGAGTTTCCCGTCTGCCATTCAACCTTCTAAAAACTAAAAAACCCCCACCAAATTAAAAAATTGTTCTGCATCAAAATTAGGCCAGAGCGCCAATAAACCCAAAAGTTATCACCAGAGAGCTTTCAGTAAGCAAGCCTTTTGGAGATACGCCATTGGAGTCCCCCAGCTGTAGTATTTATTACAAATATTTTTGTTCAGAGATGAACATTGTAAAAAAAATTACCAAAATGTCCTCAGACACTGAAATAGGGGGTGATAAATGTTTTACATATGGCACAAGAAGTTTAACCTTTCTTCAGAGTATTTCTCAAGCATTAAGGTGCAAAAGATTTCTGTTCTGTTTGTAGCTTTTCCTGTTGGATATTGGACAAGGTATTTTATTTCTCTGGAGGAAAAGCCAAAGTGTATCCATTAGACTTGTCACTTGCCATATTCAGAAGGATGAGGTTTGGCTAATCCAAACACCTTGTGCTGTTACAATAGCTCTGCTGTTATATGATAGTTTAAGATCACCTCAGCTTGCGCTGCTGCTGAAAAAGGCAACCTGCCTTCCCACCACCCCTCGCTGCTTACCCCCATCGCTGCCTTCCTACTGCCACGACATGCTCCAGGTGAAAGCTGACCCTGAGGACAAGCAAAATGGGTGCTTCTAAGCCAGACCCACGAAATAAGCCCATTCACTCAAGGTCTGGGCTGCAACACAAAGGAGGTGATGGGAATATGTACACAAAGCATCCAGGGAATGGTGGGAAAGTGATTCATAAGACAGGTAGAGGCTAAATCGGCACCAGGTGGCTGTGAAACCACGCGTTCACATCGCTTAGGATTTGTGTATTTTTTCAACTATTGTTTTTGTATCAGCAGAAACCCTAATCTAAGCACACTGATGCCAAAAAAAAGTAGATTCAGCTGCTATGTACTATTTAGTTTGGGGAGGTGCTATGTCCTGTGCCAGTAAAGGCTGCATTTGCAATGGGAGTGCTTGTAGATACCAGCAACCTCCTCCTTGGCTGCAATGTACTTTATTTGGCTGCTGTGAGCTGTGTTGACAGTTACGAAAATGTAGTGTTCTGGGCCCCAGTTCTCCAATGAAACAGAAATAACCCCTTCCCACCTCATGGGAACGCTGAGAAAATTAACACATCAAGCAACTGAAGGTTTGAGATACTGCGGTAATGACAGCTGTATAACATTTCAGTCTCACTTGGAGCTTAAACCAGTCTAACTGCAGGCTGGGCTGCATAGTGGTGATTCCTCCGGTCGGTCTCCTCCCCGTGTGTCTGTTCCACACTTTTTCTGCACTGCTGGGGCGTTCCCACCAGTGCAGCGTGGCGTTGCCCACGCCATCAGCAACAGGTTCTCCACAACCTCTGTTGAAGCGACTTCTGCCGTTTCAATCTCTCCGGTTCCCTCAGGGCTTTTGCAGGTCTCTCTCTGACCTGCCTGTAATTATTCTTCCTTTTTATTCATATGCCTCTTTCAAAATCTTAGCAACGTTAGTCTGTCTCTCTAACTGATTATGTGGCAATTTTCTTACTCCTGGTTTATGGAAAAACTTGTCCAAAATGTTACGATAGCTTTAAAATGGGTTGACTAAGAATGTGTTACGAATGTGTTAGGAACATGTTAAGAATGTCTGGCCTAAAAAGGGCCAGATAAATAATGCTGCCTGTAAGAAAGCTATCTGTGAAGAATTTTTCCAAACCCAAGTACTCTGGTATGAAAGGGCTTTCCAAATTTCACTTGCAATATATTGGTTCGGATGCAATATTAATTTATAATATAATATAAATTAATATAATATAATTATAAATTAATATATTTAAAATTTAATATATTAAAATATATTTTAACGGATGCAATAGCTTTTAAGTAGATCTTAATAAAAATACCTACCTACAGTATAACAGCATGGCATATGCACACTTAGTTACCTACAGTTGCATAAATGTTAATGCATGCTTAAATTGAAAATTCCCCCTGCTTTCAGTGTCATTAAAATATATTTTGTATTTACATACTGTTTGAGTGACTGGATTTCACACTCAGGCTCTTCAGCAGTTTTAATAGTTTGTTTGTTGGGACACCTGGGAACACCAAGACATAAGCAGGCGTCTCTTTGTAGCCTGGACAAAGAGGTGTATCAGTTTTGCTGCTGAAAGAAGAGGCGTCCCGCCCTACCTGGAGCCTACTTGCTTATCTAGTTCTCTAAAAACTGCCTGCCCATCTTTTATAAATTAATTTTATTAATTAATGTGTACCCATTCTGACAGTCAAGAATATTAATGTACATGTACGTTTGCAATATACAGAAATATACACAGTTTGATAATGGTAAACTTAAAAATATATGTATGTATGGTCTCACTTAAAGAGTTTCTGGTAAGCACTACCTATTTTGAACTTTGCAGCAGGCCTCAGCCAAAAAAATATTTTTTTTCCTTGCTTCTTTCAACTCTATTCAGAAAATTAATAAATGTCAAAAATACATTTGGAAATGTAAGAGAAGCCTCTGTTATTTCCTTTGGCTTCACTGTGAAGAGCCCATCACTTGTTTCCTGGCAAAGAGGAATAACTCGTAAGAATCTACTTCTGAAGCTCTTGTTAAAGCTTGTTTAAAGAACATCCAAGGACAGAGCTGAGAGGAGAGGCATATACAGGTTCTTCAGCCCTCGTCATCCTTCATATTTTTGAGCACACAAGGATTTACTTGTAGCTTTGAACTCTTACAAAAATATGATAATATAGGAGGCATAAACACATTGTCATAATTTAAATCAGCCATGCTATAGTATACAAATTATCTCCTTTCGGGATCCAATTTTTTTTAGGAACAGTAGGAAGTACTAGGAATTTCTACCCACACACTCGCTTGTAACAAAAATATCTTGCTTTTCTTCCTATGGCATCATTCCCTCTTCAACATATCTGGATCCTTCACAATCCTCAAGATACTGTTGTGCACAGAAAAAAAACAGAACTGGTCATGGGCTTCTTTTTTTTGTTATATTATATTAATGTAGAAATAGTATGACAAAAGAAAAACAGCCAGTTCTAATCTTAACAACAAAAGAGGCATAAGACAGCTAAGCAGTCCTCAAATTTAAATACTCACTTTGATAAAGCAACATCAAATGCTTTCACAGCAACAGCTACTGCAGTGAAATTGAAATTATGTTACCTGGACTTTTTCTTACTGCACTATTACTGTTACCAATGCCCATTATTTCACAGAAAAAGGGCCATATTCAGTTCTATGGAAACTCATCTAGAGAAAAAAAATTGTTCTTGTTATAGTTCCTCGTTCTCCTTTCCACCAGCACTTTCTTCTCTCCTCTCTTTCTGCCTTCTGACAAACACTCAGCAATGATCGGAAAATATCAATCAGCTTTCACGTACCATACACTCTGTAAGACTTCCTCCACTTTCCTAATAAGAGTAAGAAGTAAATCATAGAATCACAGAATACCAGGTTGGAAGGGACCTCAAGGCTGATCTGGTCCAACCTTTCTCGGCAAAAGCACGCTCTAAGACAAGATGGCCCAGCACCCTCCCCAGCCTAATCTTGACAGTGTC
Source organism: Phaethon aethereus (assembly GCF_964289735.1). Classification (NCBI taxonomy): domain Eukaryota; kingdom Metazoa; phylum Chordata; class Aves; order Phaethontiformes; family Phaethontidae; genus Phaethon; species Phaethon aethereus. The sequence goes on from NC_138575.1 coordinate 127,377,591, forward strand.
CAATATTGGTGAGTCCACCACTTCCCTGGGGAGATTATTCCAATGGCTGATTGTTGTCACTGTGAAAAATTTTCCTCTTGTGTCCAATCGGAATCTCCCCAGGGGTAACTTGTACCCATTACCCCTCATCTTTTCCACGTGACTCCTTGTAAAAAGGGAGTCTCCATCTTCTTTGTAGCCACCCTTTAAACACTGGAACATGGTGATAATGTCTCCCCTAAGCCTTCTTTTCTCAAGGCTGAACAAACCCGGTTCTCGCAGCCTTTCCTCATATGGCAGGTTTCCCAGTCCTTTGACCATCTTTGTGGGCCTTCTCTGGACCCTCTCCAGGTTGTCCATATATTTTTGCACAGTGGGGACAAAAACTGACCACTGTATTCCAGGTGTGGCCTGACAAGCGTGGAGTAGAATGGGGTAATGACTTCTTTATCTCTGCTGGTGATGCCCTTGTTGATGCAACCCAGCACCCTGTTTGGCTCGCTTTGCCGCAGCAGCACGCTGGTCACTCATATTGAGCTTGTTGTCCCCCAGGGCCCCCAGGGCCCTTTCCACAGAGCTGCTCCCCAGCCGGGTAGATCCCAGCCTGTGCTGCACTCCTGGATTATGTTTTCCCAGGTGTAAGATCTTACGTTTGTCTCTGTTGAACTTCAAAAGGTTCTTGTTAGCCCACTCTTCCAGCCTATCCAGGTCTCCCTACACAGTGGCTCTCCCTTCCAAAGTGTCAACTTCCCCGCTCAGTTTGGTATCGTTTGGTATCATTGGCAAATTTGATCAGGGTACACTTGATCCCATCATCCAGATCACATATGAAGATATTAAACAGTGCTGGGCCCAATGTCAGTCCCTGGGGGACCCCACTTGTGACAGGTTGTCAGTTTGAAAAGGAGCTATTTACCATCACCTTCTGGCTGTGGCCTATAAACTTTTGCATTGGGTAAGTTTCACACTACCTTCGCTTCTTGGTCATGCTCACCATTTGTTGTTTAATATGTAAGCTCTAAAGAATGATTAAGAATTTTTGTAGTAGACCTTTCAAGAATGGATGTGTAGAAACATAAAGTTACATTTCATGTCATGCAGACAGAATTTTCCCTTGAAAAACCTTAAGAAAGCTCAATAGAATATCCTGACATTTTCTAAAGAAAATCAAACGAAAACCTAAGCTTGCATATTTAATCAGGAAAATTGCACATATTTTACCAGAAAGGATTCTGATTTAAGCGAATGGAGCCATTTTCGAGACTGCAATTGCAACACTTTGGCTTCCTGCAAAACCACTTGCAAGAATAGCCAAAGTAAGTATAGCTAGACTATACTTTCCAGGTTCTAGAAAGCATTTTTGAATTAGTAAACACTTCATGCAAGCAGTAAGGCAAAACTTGCTACACTTACTAAAGGGAATTTGGATTACTCAGCATGCTAAAAATTTCCCTGCTGCATGCTACTCTGAGGTAAAAACAAGTGGTTAAGTGGAAATTAACATTTCAAGAGTAGCCACGTGATAAAAGAATGCAGGATATGTGCAAAATTATGCGGGATATTTAATTTCAGACACTCAAGTTACATTATTGCAGAAGATACATACTGTACAATTGATAGAATTAACTTGCATTTATTTCCTAGTGAAGAAATGCATCACTCTCAGAGGGTGATAGTGGCCGGCTAGTGATCTGTGTTTGGAAGGTGCCCTGTTATCTCCAATCGTGGTTTTGTTTTATGAAAGCTTATGTAGCATTTCATTAGTGGTGAAGAGCTTCACAGAATATTGCAAACTCCTTCATTTTCTTCCAGAAAAGAACAAATACTGTTCTGCAGTCGGCATTGTAACTTATCCAAAATGGTCATAAGAGTCTATGACAATTGCAGCTGCAGGCAAAAAATAGGAAAAATGCTAAACTTCAGCTAAATGCTAAATTTAATGATAAACGATGTTAAACTTTAAAACTCATAAAGTAATTTCACAAAACTTGCAAGTATCTTAGGTCCAAATTCTGCTTCATTTGTATAGTTATTAGTCATTCATTCAAAATGCGAGTTTTCTGAAGGAGTGGAATACTACAAAGCACGAAGTGTATGTATGGTCTGTAGTTTCTGCAAGTGTGGGGAAATCTAAACTTCAAATTGTCCAAATCTCTTCCAAGAAATATTGAGCTGTAGCACCATTTCATACATTGTTCGCACCTTCCAGGCACGGTGAAAACAATACATTCTGGTCTTTGTGGCTATAAAAGTATGGTGTATTAGGACATTTTTTGAGATGTTGTTTTGCCTATGGCCAGCTAAGACAGCTGGCTGGCCCGGCTAGATAAACAGAAAAAAAGGAATAGCTTCCACTCCTATAGGAGGAGGCTACGTGGAATTAACAGCCGATGTTTCCTCCTTTCTCCCTCGACATCTGCAGATGCTGATCTCGGCCTGGAAGCGCTGGTGCAGAGTGAGCGCGCGGGTGCAGAGGGGCTGTGGCGAAATCTCTTTATCTCCGAGTACCTCTGGTGGGGTATTTTATCCCTCTGTCCTTTTTGCACTTGTGATCTCGCACATCCCAACATTCTGGTGCTTGGGGCATTGCTTTAGTGTCAGTTAGCAGACAAAATAGAGACCCACTGCTCTACAGCAGTCTTGGGACTCGCTGCCGTTTTGATGATGAGGTATCTCAGGGCAAGACAGAGAGGAAGGAAAGACCCACTTTCTCTTCTTCCATGGGGATAACTGTCCCACAAGATGGGATTCAGGAGTAATGAGGCAATGGGCCTGAAGTAATCTTCACAGATTGCATCAGAGTGCTCATGTGACTAAACTGAATAAAAACATTCCTCTCCCCGTTGCTGTCTCATCCCCAAAACACTGGAGGCAGTGCAAAAGAAAAGGTACTAGACTGTCATGTCTGGTACCATTAAACTTCAGGGAACTAGAAATCCAAATGATTAGTAAGTCTTTAAACCTTATGAATTATGAAGCTTGAAAATTTGCAGATGCGAAAGGATAAACTGCTTTTTTTTTTTTTCCTAAGAGACAACTAAATAATAAGCTGCCGAAACTGTAGAGGATTGTTTAGCTTTAGTTAAGTGACCTTCTGAAATTACATGTCCTGCCAGCACATCTACTTGCTGCTATTCTAATAAGGACAGTATGCCTGGAACTGCAATTAGGAATAAGAATTTCTTGAAATGAGCAGCATGATGTCTTTCCCAAACAATAACTTAAGCAGTTCTATATTCCCTATTCCTGAGAAGTGCTCTCAAACATATGTCTTTCTCTACTGAAAAATGCTTGTATGCTGCAAATGCTTAGGTACGCACTCAGCAGTATGCATAAAAGTAGCCTGATTGACTTCAGAACAAAATTTTAAATATGTATGTAAATATTTGCAGAGATTGGATCTTTGTAGAGATAAGCTTTAGTTGTTTTTAAGGTAAATAACCCTTTTTATAAAGTTCAGCCAGCAAAACGTGCATGACAATTTTCTACCTTCAAAAAGTGGCGGTGCCAAGCTGGAGACTCAGATGGACAGTTTCACTTGGGCGGTACACAGAAGCCGGGTCTTTCCCAACAGCCACTCTCGCTTCCTGCCTGAGAAAACCCACAGACATAACCTTAAAAAGAGCTTTCTCCTTTCTGTCTTATTGTGCCAGACATTCTGATGTGGGACAGTCCCCACAACTCTAACATTTCCTTGAAAGCATTTTCTTCCTAAACGTTGGTAGAAGCAGTTTCATTTGGTTGATTACGGAAGAAACAAAACTGCAGGTTGACTCTTTATTAAGGGAGAAAGGAGTATAGCTGCTGTGGCTCCAGCTACAAGCTTTGTATGCAGATGGTTATTACTCTGTTTAGAGGCAAAATAGCGGCCATTATGACTTCCTAATTTATTTATCACTTGATTAGGAAAAAATCAGGTGACCCAGTCAGGCGGGTTGCGTGGTTACCCTATTGGAGCCATATTTATACAAAAGTTTCTTAATAGCATTTTGACAATATAAAAAGCTTTTAAAGTGTAGGAAATGTAATTCATATTCACTTGAAAGCTTTTGCACTGCCACTTCAATGAAAAGCAGCTTTACTGCAAATAAGATTCATACCTCAAATTTCTAGGTTTTTATTTGAGATTGGAAAGAAAACAACTTTAGTTTGAAAGTTGATTTCCTGATAACAGTGCTGGTACATGTACTTATTTCTCTGGTGGCAAACTATCCTGTGAATTACTCTTTTGAATGATGTGTCAGCATCCAGAGCACTGACTGTTGTCTGGTCATAGTGTCAGACTGCAGTCCCGTGTGAAGCCGGCTCTCTGCTCCACAGTACGGAATTACGGGTCAGCAAAAGCCGGGAACTGATCCTGTAAGAGAACTGCAGCTGTTGTAGTTGTTTATTATTAGTACCGGACTCATACCCCAAATAATCCTCATTAGAACTGGGCCCATTTGCTTCCACTTTTCTTTGGAAAAAATGCTGGTTTGAAAGCCTGACAGCGTGTGAGGTAAAATTTAGCCTCATGCTATGTTAAGTAGTTTCTCTCTGTTCTGTAAGGAAAGTTCAATGGCTAATTTATCATGAATGTGATCATTATATAATTGTACCCTATAAAAAATGCGATCTGCTTTTTGAACTGCTTCAGGGAATCAAGACTGGCTTTCTGAAGTTTCTTCTAGGCTCTACAATATTTTGTGAAATGTCCCTGAAATACGTATTGACAATAATTTTCAGTCCAGTACAAGAGAAAAGACGGCTGCTAGCATATTCTAGGAAAGCTGTAATCACCCTGCTTATGTTGTAATTTTTTTTTTTCCCAGCCATTGTTTCCCTCGTTCCCTAGTAGGCAATGTTCTGGTGTCATGGTAAAAACTGAGAAAAAGTGAATCTCTGTAAAACGTTGAGCAATGTTTTTGATATTTTAATTGTTTTGGTTGACAATAGACTACAGATATCTGCTTTACATGTTTACACATTCCTGTGTAAACAGGAATGCTACCAGTTTAAATGATTTATATTTTTGCACTTGTTAAAAAAACTAAACTGATGTAAACACTCATTTGGAAACTCTTGCAGTAGCTTTAAGAGGATCTATCTGGGTTTAGTTGGTACCAATGTAAACAGCAGATAATACACATGATTATCAGTGGTATAGATAGGTTTCCTGAGTTAATTTGAAGCTAAACTGCTAAAACTGCACTACCACATAAATCATACTCTATTCCAAGGTTAAGAAATCATTCCAGTTGGACAGGTTTAACTAGCAAAAGAAAACTAACTTACTTCTTTCAAATGTGCTATTCACTGCAGTGAAAATACGTCCCTAGCTTGGGAATTTATGAACAAGCAGTTCCAGGAAAATTGTGCCTGTGCGACTGGGCAGTGAGCGCTGGGCTCCAGCTGCCTGAAGGAGCCCTGCAAAGTGGCTGGTAATGAAGTAGGGAATGATCTTGAGGGAGAGTATAAGGATGGGATGTGGCTTGCTCTTTCATCCTTAGCTAAATGAAATGTCAATCCAGGCACTAAGGGAGTTGTTTACCTTGAGGGAGAGTGCTTTAACACGAATTTGCACCGCTCTGGCAAGACTGTGACCAAGCAACTCTTCTCTGCACAGTAGAGCAAGCTGCAGTACTGAGAGAGGATTGAAGGGTTCTTTGGGATGATGGGTGACCCTCACTATTCACTGCTTCAGAATCTGGGAGAAAACTCTGGTTTAAAGACAGTTGCCTGAGGGACAAATATTTGATAATGTACATAGAGTGAAAAGCACCAGTTAGCTGGAGATGAGAAAGTGAGACAATGCCAAGGAACAGAATTTTTTGTGTGTGTGCCTTGTGCATTGGAGCTCCTTGAGATCTTAGTAGTGGAGTGGCTTTTATTCTTCTTGCTCTGCTCCATGACTACAACTGAAGAGGAGGTGTAGATGACATAAAAAGGCTGGTGAAAATTTAACTTCTTTTTGCCTTTAAATAAATTGCAGTGTATTTCATTGAGATCTGCCTTAGCAGCAGAACTACCCATACCACTTTTCTGTGGCAATTTCCTAACACTCTTTAAGTATACTTTCCAGTTTGGTGAAATTCTGAAGATTCAGAAAGTACAAAATAAGTAGAAAAAAGATTTCAAGATTCACATTGAACTTCAGAACTGCATTATCCAAATAACTTTCACTTACTAAGTGATTAAATATTCTGCATTTAAAGAGCCTTTAGAATTCCCTTTAACATTGGTAATGTATATGAACTTAAGGCAAGTCACTACTGATACTGGCACCAACTTGAACGTGAAGTCTGTCAGTCAGGCAGCACATACTTTAGAAGGGAAAGACAGGCACAGTAGCTACTCTGGTGGCCTTTGCTTCCCTCCACCATAAGCCACCCCATACATTACCTGTCTAACTCCTCTGAGTTAAGCACATCCCGTGTGTCCCTGTGTTCAGGGCCCTCATGTTTGGGGCTATGACAGCTACAACTGCAGCCTCCACAGGCACCTTGTACCACCCGGGGCACCCAGACAGCTACAGTGAAGTTCAACCAAGTCCGTAATCAGGCTTGGTAAATGGAAGGGGAGAGAGAGACTTGAAGCTTTTGAGCCAAAAGATTTCTCAATCCCTTACTCCACCCTTGACCCTTGTGCAAAATGTGGTTACTCTGCCTGAGACTGAATTCTCATTCCTTGAAGGCAATGCTACCTTCATTTGGGCAGTTGTATCAGGGTAGAGAGTTCATGACCATGGCTCACCCTCAGATGAGCAGAGATTTTTGACAAGGGGTACAGCTGATAGGTGCATCATGTTCAGGATGACCAACCACCCTTGTAAAACACCAGGATGAAGTGCCCTGATTAACTCCCTCCCTCTTCCTCCTTACAACTTTCTGCAGAAAATGTCAGTTAATTGCAAGCCACAGAACTGACCTCTCAAATCTTGGGAACAGAAACAACTTACTAACGGGCTTCTACTGGTCCTCTGGGTTAGGTATTTCTTTGATGAAATATACTCCAGAGCTTCCCTCATGCCATCTAGTGATTTGCCTTGTGACGTCTACACCTCCTTTCTATTGCAAAGCTTGACTGAAAGTGTCCTATCTATAGAAATACAGTTGAGCACAAAATTGACCAGGAACAACTGAAGCATTCAGGACCTCTGAAAAACAAGGGGAAAAAAGAGGGAAGAAAACAACTCAGTGGCCCAAAAATGTTAATCAAACTTACTACCTTTATTAGGTTTGCTTCAAAGCGTTGTTTAACTAGGCTAAAATAAAAAATGAATGGAAAACTTACTTTGCAAAGTGATTTTCCAGACGTGTTGTTTGGAAACAGATGGCACAGAGGCTATTTCTGGTTGTTCAGGAGACAGAGAAATGGCATTGCTCTGAAATGTACCTTGGTGACTGGATCACAGATTAGACTAATGGAGAATAGAAGAAACTTTCTGAGTTCAATAAAATGAGGAGAAGTTGGTCTTTTCTGCTACATGAGAGACGACATGTTACTGGTGGAGCTGGGAAGAGAGCTGGCCACACAAAGAGCAGTCTGCGGAGTTTTTCAGATATGTGCACTAAACAGCAGAGTGGGTGGGTTTGCTATATGTGTCCAGAAGTAGCCCATGCTGTGAGGTGTTTTGGTGCTAGATTGCACTTAGTCTACTGTGCCTGACCACTGCTGTCTTCTGAGCAAGGTATATAATGCTAATACGTGATTAGCCCCAGATTTCTGAGGAAGACCATGCAAAGTGGTGATTAAGGTGCAAGATGATTCCAGAGGGGTTTTCTCCATACAGGTGTAGTGTATTGCCCAAACAAATATCTAAATGTTAGGTCAGAGTGGCAGACAGCATGTGCTGCCTAAAAAACCCTCACTGGGCCTTTGTCCCAGTTTCCCATTGTTCTAGCAACTCATTTGTTCTCAACCTTCTAGCAATGCAAATATAAATATCAACAGCTTTATCTGACGTCCTGATGGAGGTGGTAGCTGAGGGTCGGTAGGTGCATTGTCCCTGGGCAACCCAGTTGAGTTGCCACAGACATTAAAACCACGCTGTGGACTTTCAAACGTGCCTATGTAAGAGTCACACCTGAGTTGACTGCCTGCCATGGGAGGACTAGTTGTGACTTCCAGGCCAAACATCTTGTTTCATTCTTATAGTAACAACAGGTAAAATGTGCTAGGCATGTATCTACGTACTGCCTTCAACTTCATAAATTTAAATTTTTATTTCTCCCCTGTGCCTGAACTGTGAACCCCACCATCTCCCACAAGATAGTTTCATACTGTTGGCAAGAAATTTTGTTAGCAGCAAACCTAATGAATCCAGGCATGTTCTTTGCAGACATTTACAAGTGCTTGATTTTATCCCATATTCCATTAACTCTTCCCTAGACAGATGATACAGTGATTAATTTATTAAATTAAATAGCAGCCTGTCAGATATGGCTTGCTGTTGTGGGATGGCAACCTGAACATCTTGGTTCTGGGATAAGGTGTGAAGGCTGTGGACAGCTTACAGACCTGCTCAGGCACCTTGGGCCAGCCAGCCAGCTAGACAGTGGCATAACGTAGGTGCATCCATATTGCAGCTAGGGTTGGACTCAAATACCCATGTCCTGTTCCTCTGCATTCAGGTTTTACCACCCAGAAGGCCAAGTGACATGTGCCAAAATGGAGCCAGAGCACACACACCAATGTGTAGGTGGTGTGGCCGACCAGGAATGAAGACCTGGACCTGAAGGTGAGAGTTCCCCACTATAACAGTACAGCTAGACCAGTACCCAGAGCGGTTTGCAATGACTGAAGGGACATTGGCATCTCTGAGCAATCCAGAGCAGGAACTTATACACAGAGAACAGGGCAAAAACTATGCAGTGTGAATACTTCCATTTATTTTAAGTGCCAGTAGCATCATATGTTGTTCCATCACCTTCAGTTCTAACCTGTGTTACAGGTGTTGAGTCAATTTCTGCCTTTCTCGGTGCAGAAGTCTACAGTTATCTTTTCCTCAGAAATGCAAGCCTCATTTCACAATCTCCTCTTCACCAAGGAGAAATTCTGGGAGCCTGCAGGGGCAGCAAATGGGCCTTATCTTTGAAGTCTGTTGACATCTAGATTTGTGCAAACCCTGCTCAGTGGGTTCTGGGGTTTCCAGCTACTCTGCAGCCTAGAGAACTTCACCTGTGGCAGTGGTACTCCTATTAGTGTCTGCCCCTCACTCTTTGCAGTAATCTAGTGAGTGCTAAGGTTCTGGATATCCACAAAGTCCAGGAGATCATCCATGGAGAGGACCCACTGCTGCATACCCCTTCTCCAAAATCTTTCCACAGAAAATGTGAAGGTCTGGACATAGATGCAACACATATTCAGGTCTGATATGCACCTGGAAAATTGTTCGGAAACTATTTTTATGGCTGTAATTTCTATGTGGTGCCAGAAAATGCCTAGCCTGGAACTGACAGGGAACTGTTTCCTAGAGTGGTATTGTGCCACCAGTCCAGGACACAGGTACAGAATATGGAGTAAAGGTGTAGTTTCAAGCGATTTTTTCTCTGGGAATGCTATTCTATGAGGGTTCCATTATTTTTCACCACTGGCCACACATTGCAACTCCTGCACGTCAGGTTACCCTCTGTTTTGTTGTGCCAATGCTGCTATATTTAAGACTGCATTTTAAAATGAATTGTTGAAATGGTACATATTTGTTTTTAAGTCAGGCTTCAAAAGAGCCGTAGAAAAGTCCAACAAGGAGGCAGTCCAGCTGGTATGGGATATGTGGCTGGGAGTAAAGGGATCTGAAGAAATTTAACATGGGGCTAACCTAAAGAGGTTTTAGTTGCATTCCACGTGGGACTATTGTGCTTTAAAAATGTTACAAATTTGGATGAACTACTCTTGCTGTGGCAAAACACTGGATAAAGGCAACCATATCTGGAGGTCCTGGGCTGAGCAGTTACTTAATCTAATGCTTTCTAACTTCTGGTGAAGACAACAAAGGAGGAACGTTTACATGGCAAAGGCATCTGAGGATTGCTGTACTTGCCTTGGAAAGCTGGTATCACCACACAGCGGCATAAGCAGCAAGTGGGTAACAGAAATAGATAGAGGAATGAAGCAGTCGGCAGAAATAACTAGTGGAAAGGGCCTAGCAAGAAGAACTAGTGATGGCAGTTGGGATGAGGACAACTAGCAAGGAAGGGAGCCATCAGAAAGAGTAAGTAGAGAAGATAGTTTCAGCTTAAGTGCGGTCAAGTCCAGTTTAAGTCCAGTGAGGACTCCCTCCCCAGAAGCCCAAGCTGATATTAGCAGATAGGTGGTACAGCTTCAGGATGAAATGTGTTTGGGCTGATGCACAGCAAATATGCTTTGCTGTAACAAGAAAATGAGATTAATTCTTATCTGTTCAGTTTCGGGGAGGACACTAGTTTCGCTGTTGGATATTTTTCTCTCTTTAAGGAGCAAATATCCTCTTCTGCCTGGTGAAGCCTATGTTACTCATTAGCTGGAAGGGATGCAGTATAACTTGTTGCCCACCTACACAGTCAGGCACTTTCTAAAGGCAGGACATTATTTTCCATTTTCCTGGACAGATGTTTTATCATTTCAGGGAAGACACACCGAAGCCAGACCCAGTTCAGCCAAGAATTGGCAGACGCTGCAGTTATTATTTAAGATGGAGCAAGATGCTCATTAATGAGGCTGACAGAGAAGCAAAGCTGTTTCATTTCAGTGTTTCTGTGTCTGCATAATCTTAAGTAGCACTCCAAACTATACTGTAAGCCTTCATCATGCCAGTTAGGCTTTTTACTATGATTAGAGGTATCTGTATACTTCAAGACAGTGAACTTGGAATGAGCATTACTGACTTTTCTTCATAAGTGGGTTTCTTATGTTAAACAGAGCCTTGCTTTTGCAAATTTGTCAAAGTACCCTGAGTTTCTTACAGTTCTTCATCACAAAATGCAGTTGACCTTGCCTGTGGTGGCTGAGATCCAGCTTAATTCCTCTCCCGGCTTCTGAAGAGGATGGTGTTCTCATGCTACACAGTTTACAGCAAAACAAATATATTTAAGTTCCATTTAATCAAACTTCTGGTAAATTTTTCCTATGCAAAGGATTGCTACATAGACCCTTGCGGCATTTATTCACTGTGGCAAAACTGATTAAATACATTAGTCATGGGATTTTGGTTCTGATGATAAATGAAGAAAAAGGATCACATTCAGCAATGGCATCAAACTGTCCCGGCTGAGGTTAACTGTGATTTGAAGCAATTGTCTTTTGTCTTTTGTGATTTTATACTGACTACAGTTTGCATGCTTGTGCTTCCGGGGTTTATTTACATCTTGTAATGAAACTTTTTTATGAGTCCCTATTGTCTTATTAATTTTCTGGAAATAATTTTATTTGGACTTTCTCAATCATAAAGATAAAGAAATGAGGAATACAATCCTCATAGGTGTATCCCCTGAATACCTGTAGCAACTGTCATTGCACTTCATCACCTTCTCTTTTTCTTCCTCTATGTTGATATAACAAGATTACAGATAGGAAGTGACCCACATTTCAAAAATCTATTTTAAACCAATTACAGATACACACTGTTGACACGAAGTTGACTCTTTCATGGTGTGTTGATGCAACATTCAGTTTGTTCACAGAAGTTGACTTAATTTCACTCAGGTCATTTGTAACGCTGTTCAAAAGAAGATAATTAGTTAACACAGATCCTTTTTAATTTTTTTATCATGATAATTTCTCTTGCATAGTAAATAATAATATTCTATATTTATTTGTTGTCATAGTACATCCTGATTTCAAAGGGAGTCAGGAACCACAGAGTCTGTGTGGTGTAGAAAGCTGTGATTTTTTTATATCATGTTTAAATAGGTCTGCAACTATTACTCTATAATTTCAGTTATAGCAAAGGTGCCCCATATCAGTAACACATTTGTGTTTCATTCCTATTCATGTTGAAAATGAACTTATTGTCTTGTCATTTAGCACAAAGTGGAGTAAAATTGAGAGTTTGCCTCAATGAGATTTCCTTACAAAATACCAGGAATAAATGTGAAAGCAAAATGGAATTGCTCACAAGTTTTCATCAGTTTAACCTCACACAGTTATAAGGTGATTTTTTATTTAGTTCACTTATAAAATATTTATGCAGAGATACTCATGGAGAAGCAACATTTCATTCAAAGAACGGCTGGCAGTAAGGGGTAAGTTGCACATTAAAAATAAATTAGAACACAATACAAAAATAGGAGTGCTTAGAACATAATTTTCTAAAAATGCACATCTGCAACAAGCTCCAGTGGTGCATATAGTAAGTGAAGTTTGTTATTTTTGTACAGCTGCTTATCTGTTATATGCCATTTCTTGCTGTAAGGGGAAGCAAGCTGCTAATTCATTCAAATCAGCAGCAGCAAATGCAGTCCTCTGTGCATTTTTTCTTTGATTAGGTTTGTTTTTTCAATTAGAAGTTGTCTCTTCTGCTGTGACTCATACCACTGTTATTTATTTACCTTATAGTATTACCGAGGAGCAGTAGGCTAGGATCATAGACCCGTCGTGCTGGCTACCTTACCTACAAAAGGACTTCTTATTCAGATGTGCAATCAATCAAAAGCTCTGATCCTGGAAAAGCTCAAAGCTATATAATAAGAACACCCTGGTTAATGTGGGACAAGTAAATGTCTTTGATGATTTGGGGTTTGCTGGGTAGATGGAGTAAGCCAAAGGCAATAGGAGAAAGTAATAACAAATGAAAAATAAATACTAACAAGACTTAATCATGCTCCGGCATTGTCAGAAACCCAGAAGGGACCAGCTGAAGATACAGGATTTCTTTATGAGGGTAGATTTTTTTTATGGCATACCTACTCAGGAGTGATCAGACTGAATTTTATCCAGACTTTTTTTTTTTTTTTTCAAAAAAACCTGATTTAAAACCACCCTTCACCTGGCTGCATAACCTTTTTTTCTAAAATCATTTGGTGAACAAAATAAATGAAATACACAAGTGTACAAAGAAGAAAAGACAGAGGAGAGAAACAGAGGAGCAATTTCAATTTGTAGTTCCCAAACATAGCAATGGCAATTATCTGAATCTGTTAGAAAGAACATGCACATCTGCTGAACAGAGGGGTGGGTGACATGGTAGTACCCAAAATAGGTGCAGGACATAAGATTTTAGCAAGTCATGTCCAAAACTGCATATCCTTCCATTACACTTGCTACAGAGGACATTATCTGGGCATGGTTATAATTTATATAATTATGTATGTATTATAAATAGTCACTAATAATTATATGTGTAGACTCAAGCAGATTGGATAAGGTGTTCTTTACCTCTGAATGATAAGACTAGTCACTGTCTCCTACTTATTAATTTTCATTTGTAAAACCCTTCCAGTAGGTGGATAGTGGGGGGTGGACTATGTTATCTTTTGGGATTGCTGCATATGGGACTTAAGGGGACAGGTGCTATATGCGACAGCAACAGCAGTATCAGTGGGAGGAGAGGTCATAGTGCTTGTCCTTCCCAGGCTCCCAGTTAAGTTGTCACAGTCCAATATTTTGCAGCTTTCCCCACCAGAAGAGTGTAATCCACTTGGTTGTACCTAGTGATGACCTCTGCACCAACACACATTGTCTTTTACAGCTCAGTTGCATGTACTGTGAGTTTTGTGTGTTGCATTCATAATTCCTCCCACTCTTTGGAGTCCATTTTCTTAGACTGTTCATTCTGCATTTTTTAGACGTCATTGATTTTGTGTCACAGGATGTACTATATCAATTCAAGGAAAAAGAAAAGAGGCATTCAATAATCTTATTTGAATCTTGACAGACCTTATCCATCAGAAATTAAGTATAAGGTCATTCATCCTTTGTTGAGACTGAGTCAAGAATTCTTTCTTTTGCAAAATGCAAAATATTTCAAGCATGTGACTTAGGTTATCCCTAGACTAATTGTGATTTTTTTTTCATATCTCTTGTATTAAAATGTTCCAAACATTTTTCTTCCAGTAAGCTTATTGCTTAAAGGGAATTGGAAACAGACAACAGCTTGTGATCATCTGCATTATTGTTAAACTGACAGTTATTTATTCACAAGGCAAATGGAGGAAAAGGTCACATGAGGTAATTGTCAACTTGTAATTTCTGAATCTATATTCTGATTTAGTTGCAGTACCTCACATGAGCTTCTCTGGAGAAAGTGAACAATTTACTGTCATGATCACTTTGGAAAGTATACAGAGTGGTTAAATTAGGTACTGGAAAAGATTTTAGCTGACCAGAGAGTTCTTTTGTTCTGAATGGTCAGTTTTCACTCACCCTGCTAAGCTTACTAATGTTTGGCTTACTGGAAATATTGGCATTTTCGCTCCTGCTTGAACAGGGTGCTTCTCACATGCATGTGCAGTTGACTTGCAGTTCTTGCCTAATAATCCTTTGAGTTCATATATACCATTATATATACCATAATACCATTAACCAAAACAAATTAATCCAAAAATATTTCTGTCAAATCTTTTCACAATCCCCTTCCCATACTAATGCCAGCTGAAAAGGATGGGGTACTGATAGTATAGAGTGCAGTGCTCTCTCACGGTCTGTTGTAGTAGAGGGAGTTAGAATTTTGTAAGTTGTTAACTGTTGTGGTTAACTCAGCTTAGACTACTTGCTCACAGAGATAGTTTGTAGGATTAGTAGTTAAAATATAGCTAGTTCGTTAGTGATTGGATTGGTATGGAGATTAGGGACCAGACAAGTCCAAGTTTAGGCAGTAGAAAACCAAAAAACAGAAGTAAACTTTGTTTGGATGAGGTTTGGAGGGGAGGGAGGGTTCATGAGGAGGCCTCTGAAGACAGTACAAACCCAGCAGGAAGTAGACAACTCTGCGGCTGCCAGTACAGACCAGCTGCTCCAGCTTCATTGAGGAAGTTTGTAGTTACTGTTGCCTACTTCAGTGGGAGTCCCTAGTGGGATGTCTCTAGGGCAGGCACGTCTCAAAGCAGCCCTCAGCCACCACAGTGCCTGGCCTTGCCAGACCATGGGTCATGCCATGTCTTGCAGTGCACACCATGGGCACTAGCACTAAGGATATGGCATAGGTGTCTTGCAGTTCTGTTGATACCTGTGAGGACTTAGATACTCTAGATGGCTGAGGTCCAAGTATAGATCACCAAGCTGTTGAAGGAATGATTGAGGTACTTGGAGCAGTTGAAGGAATTAATGGTAATGTCAGGAAGCCATGAGGAAAAGTTCTTTGTCGGTGAAAACCAGAGGTGATGAGTGAAGGCTGTAGTTTGGTGGTTAATAGAGATGATGATAGCTGGTTCCTGTGGCTGGAACAAACAATGGCAGCTGAAATAAGTGGAGGCATAGTTCAAATTTGGCTGAAGGTCACAGCTGAAAGTGATGGAAGTGACTGGAGCTACTGGAGGCACTCAACTGGAGAGGAATTGGCATTATCTGGTAGTCTTGGTTGCGACAGTGATGGGCTCATTGTGTGTCAACGCAATTTGTGAAAGTAGAATTTGTTGTATTACAAGTAATGTGTTTTCGTGGGTGAGAAGTGAGTGTTGTAAGAGTTGATGAATTCATTCACGTTAGTGTACATTTCCTCCGTCTCTTGTAGATTGATACTTTGTCATCTAAGGAGGAAACGTATTCAGTCTTCATTTTTTTCTGGGGTTTTCTCTTGCACAACATCCAGAAGAGTTACTGAATTCTGTGCTCTCACACTGCTTTGTGCTTAAAGTTAGAGGCAGCACAGTCAATCAATTTTCTTGTTCTTTTGCTAGACATGATCCAAATTCCCAGTCTCCCTCTTCCGTGCTCACAGTCCAGCACAAGATCCAGTTCCCATGAATACTATCTCTCAGAAACAAAAGTGATAGATTTTGGCTACTACTTATCATTTGTGCGACAGCATACATCCCATAAGTCCTCACAAACAGCTTGGGGCAGCACTTTTTCTGTGTCTGAGGAGAGAAAAGAGAATCATATTTTAGATAACTGTATCATTGGTTCTCCCCTGGAAAAAATGTGGAGAGTATTGACTTGGCATGAGACCTGTAAGGCCACAGAGGAAGCTCTCTGCCAATTTCCCTGATGATGCCAGTCTAATACAAAGATCTGACAGCCATGAGAGAGACTTGCAAGCATTATGGACACAGAGAGAGACAGTATCTTCCTTGGTGAACTGATTAGGTGTGGATTTATGACATTGCATAACCAGATAACTTCAGGAAGCCAATTCTGGTGCCTTGGCTTCAGGTCAGTGGAGGGGAGTGAAGGGGAGTCTCTTGTTTGATGATACAGTGATTCATGGCCAGTAAAATTCATGGCAGGAGCCTCTCTGTGAAAAGAGGCAGCCCTATTGGCACTCCAATTAGCTGTGCTTATAATTGATGGCGTGGAAATCACTGTGATTCATGAGCAATAATATTCATGACAAGATCAACTCTTTCATTTCAGGGAAAAAGACCAGGAACTGCTCTAAATTGCACATGATTGTGATTGATGGCTTGGGAAGATAAATGGTGAGTGGGTGCCTGAGACCAGTGCTGTGCTGAGAAATTTATTTAAGCCACTTTGAGAGGAAGAGGGAAGAGAGAAGAGAACAGCTGTCTGAGCACCCTTGCCTGTCAAATACCTCCCACAGATTCTAATGGGGCATTAAGGTCTAATGCAAAATTACAGCAATGAGTGTGGCTGCAATTTTGTTATATTGACTCTCCAACCTTTTGGCTGCTGTGAGTACATCCAGTATTTTTTGGTACATACAAATTTTCTTTGTGATCAAAGAATCCCAGATGAAAATGACAAAGTGAGAGAAGGGAGGGAAGAAAGAATGGGTGGTAGGAAGGTGACAGAAAACAGAGGATAAGAAGTAGGGCTGAGTAAGTTTCTACACCTTATTTCCTAGCAGAAGTGGAAAAAGCAGAAGGTCTCCCGCTAAGTGGGAGGGGTGACAACCAGCACTGTGCAGTGAAGAGCAGGACAGGGTCAGGGCTTCAGCAGAGTTCTATGCAAAGCAAAGAGTCACAGTCTATAGAGTTAGAAAACATATTTGAGGGAACTGGCATGGATTTATTTGGAAAAGGGAAAAATTGCATAAGGAAAATAACCAACAGAGATGAGAGCACTATGTCATCAGCCCAAGAATCTGTGGGTTCCTTCTGATGCTGTTCAAAAGATATCATCATCTTCAGCTCGTTCTAAGCATTGTAGTGAAAATCCTCTTACCCTTCCTTCTTTGTCATGTCCTCATAGCACAACTTAAATCTAGTGAATAAACCCATCTACTCAAGATCCATCTTCAGTAACAGATTCCAATATGCAGCTTTTCACCTCTTCTGCCTCACAACAATCCTGTTTACAAAAGGTTTCAGACTATAAGTTTCAACTTTCATACCAATATTCTTAAACTGGAACATCTTGCTTATTAAAATATTCTGCTGTATAGAAATACTAGCTTAGCTGATAATATCTGTCATCAGTACCTAGTACCCAGGAGCCCCGGTCATGTACAAAGACTCCATTAAGCTCTGTGTTGTCCAGACAGCGAGGAAAAAAACCTCCTAATGTACTGAACAAGTAAGATATATGAACAGTGAATGCAAGTGAGGCTATAGTAATGCTTAATTACTTCAGCTGCTTGTGGGAAAAAAATATTTTTAAAAGTTGTATTTAACGTGAAGCTACTGTCCTACATTCTTCTCCTGTTTTTCATTAAAGATAGAGAAAGTACTTCCATGGTTGCAAAATCTGTTCCTCCTCAGCATCTCTGTTTTCCTCTGTAGAACCAACTATAAAAATGTAACCTGCTGAGACATGTCTTTTGGAGATTCTCCATGTGCTTAGCAAAGTCACTGACTGAACCTGAAGCTGTGAATATGGATCTAGTTACATCTGTAGGCTGGAGCAAGGGCCTGTTCTTATTTAAAAGCCATTCTTGTTCCACTAGCTTTTAACATGAATACTGCCAGTAAAATAATGTGATGCAATTTTCTTTTGAAAAGATATGCCTCTCTAAAGTGACCAGGCTGACCCCTATTCCCCATGGGCTTCTGAAGAGCCAATTGTGCTTTATATAGGGCTGCTGAGCTATGAACAAGCTCTGCTGCTGATGGAGGTGTCAGGAGAAAAGATGATTCGAAAGAAATAAGGGAATCACCCTCACAAAATGCCAGTGGCTTTTCATAAAGGGCTCCACCTGCTGAGCTCTAGAGTCTCCCATCCTAAAAAGGGATTTCTCTTATCTTAAGAGAAACTGAAACTGTCGTATGCTACTTTCCATGAATAAAATTCCATTTGTTGTCTGGTGCCATCTTCCTCTCCTGTCTCTTCTAAGGGAGAACAGTAATGTAGCAAAAAGAATGACAGTTATATTAGAAATAACATTGTGCACACAGATGTCACTCAAAGTATATCTAATAAGTGTTTTGTAGACAGATATGAGTTTTCTTTACTCATATATTAGGCTGGGCAGTGACAAGCCAGTTCCAAACCACGTAGTGTGGCACTATGTTTAAATTAGTAAACCTATAAAGAGCGTGTGTATTTGCAATCATATCCTCCATCTCATATTTACACTTTCTTCTTTCTAAAGTTGAATCTATGGTACTGAAATGGAGTCTTTGGAAAAAGTCTCTGCTGACATACCTGAAGGCATATAAATGTTGGAAATCTTGTGAGAATATCTGCTCTATTGAGTTTTCAGAGAGGCAAGAAAAATTGTTCCTGCAGCTGAGTAAAAATTCTAGGTCTTGTTTGATGAGAAGTTAAGACAAACACAAATGCTATTTATCAAATTCAGAATGGTTTTCATGAGGGCGAACAGTAAATGCCCTAGTGTGGTGACCTTAATTACTGGAAGTATCAGCAAAAGATGGATTTCAAAAAGAAAAAGAGTTTGGAGAGTCCTGCAGCCCTGGCTACTGTGCCTGCCAGCAAAGCTAATCACTCTTCCTTCCAACCTTGCTCTCTCTGTGTTTGCAATAGGTAACCCTGCCTTCCTCATCTCACCACAGCATTGACTTTCCTCCTTCAGCTGATTGTTATTCATCCTCTAAAATTAAAGACTCCTGCAGTGATAAATTGATGTTGAAATGGTTGTTCCTTTCCCCAAACTCATTGTCATTCAGTCACTCCTTTTTTAATCCCCTCTGTTTTTCCCCTCTGTTTCTCCCTCAGTCACTGTTGCCAAATTCATATAGACCCCAAGGCCTGACTAGTCCCCTCATTCTCTAGTTCAGTGTAAGAGCCATAAAACCAAAGCCATGTGCTGATGTTTACCAGATGTGGTTTTATTTCATCAGATCTTCTGATGAGAGAAGAATCTCTTTGCATAGATCAAGAGAGGCTTAGCATATTTAGGCTTATTATTCCATCTTGTGCCCAGCAAAACTAAGTGTACCTCAGATGATGTAGTTAATAAGGTATATTATTGTGGAGATGAAGACAAATGTTATCAGAGAAAATTTCCATGCATGCAAGTAAGTAACTTCTTTTAGTTTCTCTAATTTCTGGTAACTATTTATTTTAGTCATTTTGAATTAATCGTTTGGTCGTGTATATTTTTTGGCTAATGTTTATGGGCATTAGTTGCTGTGAACCAGGGATCTTTTGCCCCGCAGATATATTAATGTGGTTCCCTGTAATGCTGTTATGGGCATACTAAGACATGTTAAGATCCTGCTCAAAGTTTTGCATTATCTCCCTTGTGTACGAAAAGGTTGGTAGATCTCTAAGGCTTTAGAGATAGGTATTTTTACTTTCTTCTTCATACTCTGTTAGAGACACACTTGTTTGCTTCCAGAAGATTTTCCTACATAGCAACAAGAGATGGGCAAACTGTTTTGTACAAACTCAGAATCTGTTCAAACCAAAAGATGAGCCTCTGCACTGAGTGTGATTTTTTAATAATTTGGAGATAACAGTTACATTTCATATACTTCTTCAAAGGCAGTAGGTTGATAGTTGTTAAAATCAGCTCTTTTGTTTGTCTCCAATTACTAGTATAACCCAGTAAGTTGTTTCAGATCTATAATAGATATTACACTCACAAGGATGATGGTGTAGAATTTTTCAGACAGAGTAATAAACAGTGCCTCCCCTAAGGTGCTTACAATCGAAATAAAGACTATGTCTTAAAGATTATCAAGACTGGCAAGCCAGGTGCCAATTAATCCCCAATTAAATTGATTGTTTCTTATCTTGTGAACAGGATCTGGACTGAAACCAGCTCATTATATATAGGCCCCTATGCACTGCTAATTGGATGGCAACATTTTTCTGTCATTATATATTTGAGTAGATCAAGTTAATGATGACCTAGTGGTGAAAAGTTCTTTGTACTATTACCTGGTACTTCATTTGCTAAGCTTGCAGAAGTACATCATTGCTATTATCAATGCAATTTAAGAAGTGATAACATAACTTAAAAATATCTCTGATAATTACATAACGATGGCAATAACAGGTTGGGGAGAAAAGAGAGGTAGCTTAAGGTCAATATGATGGTTTCTAGCAAGTCTATACAAATTCCCATTATGCAAGTCATTTATTTTCCCCCATAAGTTTCCTTTTGCTCAGAACAAGAGCTCTCTACTTCTGTGTCTTCTGATTCTTGTGGACATTCTTAGTTATAAGGAAAGCTACCTGTTGTAGCTAAAGGGTGTGAAAATAACAGAATTTAGGCTCTGGGAAAGCAATTAAAAAAACCAGACCACCCTGAAACTGACTCTCCATATGTTGCTTTTCTTAGAGGCAATCTCTTCATGTTAACCTTTCCCTTTCTTTTTCCTTCCTTCCAGGACCATGAATATTCATGAGATGCTATTGAGTTCAACCTTAAATTTCACCTACAAGGCTAACTTCAGGTATTGTAATAAATTTCAGACTTAACACAGATTTGCTCCAATTTTGCCAGCTCTGAGTAACCGACTAAAAGGTTTCATTGTCTTCCTTGTCATGTGTGATTCATGGCAAGGATGGACCTCTCACATGGATAGGTAGGGCAAACTACAGCACATGTCCCTAAAACTGGAAAGCAGCCATAGAGCTAAGTAGTTTGTGGATTCTCTGAGCAGAGCTTGAGCGGTCTGAGAGGGAAGAATGCCACACGCTACTGGTGAGAAGGAAAAGTGGCAGGTTGCTGTCTGTTTGAGAGGTCAGACAAGATCAGAACTGCCTCTTGGCCATACAGTTGACTGTGAAATGTCAGACAGATAAACAAAAATCATTGTTTAAACTGCATGTCATGGACCACTGCTTCTCTGCAAGAGCTGTGGAGCAGACGCATTATGGCATATTTGAAAACAATACAGAGCCTTGGAGAGTTGGAATCTAACAATGCTGAATAAAAGCATTGCCTATTTCTATATCCAAGTAAATTAAATGCTATGGACGGTTTTAGAAAACTAGCAGTGATTGCACTGGCTTCCATAAATGCTCTTTTAAAGAACCTACAAATTGTTGATACATGTTCATTCAGTAGCTATACAGACACAGTGTTTTAAATTGTACTTTCATTCCATTTTTGTAATCTCTTCTATTTCATGGGGATTTTAATCGTTCTATAGCAGAGAGACATACTATTTTTTTTCACACCTACCTTAACCTCTTCTCTGAACCTACTGACAATGATGGTGCTTGAATAAGTAGCATCAACAATAATCTTAGAAGCTCTATGGAAATCTCAGATTCAATTTTTCTCTTTTTATAGTTCCTTCTAAAGAAGAAAAAGAACAACAACAACAAAAATTGCAAATTTACTTTCCAACAACTTTCAAAATTAGAGGGCAGAAGGAGGCATGGTTGTAAAAAATAGGTTGTGAAGGCTTAGTGAAAATAATGCGCACTGATGCTCAGTGCATCGAACAAGGGAAAGGAAGTTACCCTTTCAGTTGGATTGACATGACTCTAAAGAAATCTACTATCAGGGAATTGATCAATCCCATCCCTGTAAGTAGAGCTTCATGAAAACTAAAATAGAAAGGGAAAATTGGAAAAATCTTTCACTGTTTCTGTTTTAGAAATGAAAAAATGTAATTCAAGACAAAGAAATGGAGGCTTTATTTAGTGAAACTGATAAACAACAGACAGAAGGGAATTTAGTACATGATTTAGCAAGCTACACCATTAATCCCAATATGACTTATGATTACTCAACTAGATGCCTTCACTATCCCAACAGAAATGGGTCGGGCCCCTTAAGAAAGAATTTATCTGTTAAGCAGTTTGGGAATGTATATGGAAGATGTTGAAGATGCAATGTATTTGGATCCAGCTGAAAGAGCAGATATTAAAGAATGTATTTTTTTCTGTGCAGACTATCAAGTGTTTTTAGTAATAAAGTACTAAACATGAAAAAAAAATACAGTGGAGAAAACCATCCATTTTGGCCTCATCTTCACAACCTGCTAAGCTACAAGAATGCAGAAACCTAATTAATACAAACAGAACAGCTCAAATAATACTATTCAGGAAGAAAAAAATGTTAAGCTGGCACATAACAGACTGATATCAATTTCTGCTGATGTAAGGAGCTAGTGGAGCAAGCTGGAGGTGGGAAATACCATTTAACAATCCCAGTGAAATACTTCTGAACATTGTGCTAAATGGAACTGTTATAATTACTTTCACAGGCGCTTGGATACCTGTGGTGGGTTGACCCTGGCTGGATGCCAGGTGCCCACCAAAGCCGCCTGATCACTCCCCTCCTCAGCTGGACAGGGGAGGGAAAATATCATGAGAGGCTGGTGGGTCGGGGTAAGCACAGGGGGAGATCACTCACCAGTTACTGTCACAGGCAAAACAGACTTGACTTGGGGGAATTTGTTTAATTTATTAGCAATCAAATCAGAGTAAGATAATGAGAAATAAAACCAAATCTTTAAAACACCTTTTCCCTACTCCTTCCTTCTTCCCAGGCTTAACATTACACCCAAATTCTCTACCTCTTCCCCCCGAGCAGCACAGGGGGTCAGGGAATGGGGCTGTGGTCAGTTCATCACACGTTGTCTCTGCTGCTCCTTCCTCCTCAGGGGAAGGACTCCTCACACTCTTCCCCTGCTCCAGCGTGGGGTCCCTCCCACAGGAGACAGTTCTCCAGGAACTTCTCCAACATGAGCCCTTCCCACAGGCTGCAGTTCTTGTCCCCCCATGGGTGCCGTCCTTCAGGAACAGGCTGCTCCAGCCTGGGCCCCCCACGGGGTCACAAGTCCTGCCAGCAAACCTGCTCCAGCCTGGGCCCCTCCACAGGTCCTGCCAGGAGCCTGCTCCAGCGTGGTCTTCCCACAGGGTCACAGCCTCCTTCGGGCATCCCCCTGCTCTGGCGTGGGGCCCTCCCTGGGCTGCAGGTGGAGATCTGCTCCCCCGTGGAGCTCCATGGCTGCAGGGGCACAGCCGGCCTCACCATGGGCTTCCCCAGGGGCTGCCGGGGAACTTCTGCTCCGGCGCCTGGAGCCTCTCCTGCCCCTCCTGCTGCTCTGGCCTTGACCTTGGTGTCTGCAGAGTTGCTGCTCTCACACATTCTCACTCTCTCTGTCTGCAGTTGCACAGTTTTCTTTCTCCCCTTTCTTAAATCTGTTACCCCAGAGGCACTACCACCATCGCTGATGGGCTCGGCCTTGGCCAGCGGCGGGCCTGTCTGGTAGCCGGCTGGCACTGGCTCTGTCGGACACTGGGGAAGCTTCTAGCAGCTTCTCACAGAAGCCAGCCCTGTAGCCATCCCACTACCAAAGCCTTGTCACACAAACCCAATACAATGCTATAGTAATGAGCACAAAATTACAATAAAATGGGAAAAAAAGGTCTCTAAAAAGTGCAGTGAGAATGCAGTTCAAACCACTGTTTCCAAGGCTGTGCGCTTTTGTATTTGTACCAACATGAATACCGAAAAATATTCCATAACCCCATGGTGTGTCCAGCACATCTGTGCTACTCAAGTGAATTGGTTGTCTGTAGACATTATTTCAAACAGAGTAAATTTTAGGACTGAGAAAATATTTTGGATCTGGCAATATATTTAGTAAAGCAGGTTTATTTTTCTCCTTGTGAACGTTTTGCAAAACAATACTGAATTTTCGCAAATGGATTTACTATTCAAAGAGTTCTGAGTGGCAGTTTGTTCCCAAGCAAGTCACTGTAAATATTAATAATTCGAGAGGTGTTGTTTAATTGCACTGAAATTGCACGCTGTGGTCTTGGTTCCTTGGTTGACTTAACTTGACTCTTAACATTATGTTTCTGATATGAATGCTTGCATAGGAATCTGACGTATTCCTTACAAGTACTCTTGAATATTCATTTAATATCTTTTACTTTGAAAAATAGTCCTGAAAGTAAAGTGCAGTTTCCCAGAACATGAATTAGGAGTGAACTCAAGAACAGCAAATTCAGACCACACTTTTCAGAGATTTGAGGATACCTGTCATAAAAATTTTAAACAATTAATCTTGCTAGTTTGGGGGAGTGTTTTAATTTTTGTTATGTTTTATGAGATTTGAAAGTAAAGGGAAAAAAACTCTTTCTGTGAAAAAAAAATTAGTTTAGTCAACAAACAGCTTTCTCATAAAACTTGTTTTTAAAGGGAAAAATGTTGACCCTTTTTTGATATTTTCATTGCTAGGAGGGCTCGTAATAGAGAATCCCGTCAAGCAAATGGAGCTGGAGGGAGAAAGAGAGCCTGAGGGGGAGGGAGCCATGAGAGAAGGTGGCTTGTCCTTGTGCTAGGATGCACAATCCATCTCAGTGACTGCCATTGCTGCATCTCTGTGTAGCCAGGGAAGAGTACAGCCACTCCTCACAGCCCCGCAGCTTGGTGCAGACTTGGCTCTGGGACCAATTAAGATTTTAAAAAGACAGTGAATTCTAAAAAAAACCTCTCACAATAGCTGTTGAACTTCATTTCCATTTCAAATTAGAATCATCCTCATGACACGGTGAAAAACATTTGTAACTGCTCTAATACTAGTTGTATCCTCCCCCCCCCCCTTTTTTTTTCAAGAATGAAAAAAAACTCCAACAAATAAAAATCCTTGTCTGAGATGATATATCAAGTTTCAGCTTGAGGCTCATTTCCACAGCCAAGGCACAACCTCTATACTCAGAAATAGAGGTTTATGAATGGTAACACTGACATATCTTTAACGTCAGCTGTTAAGATGTACTGCTAAAATAACTTGCACTCATTTGCTTTGTTTTCTTCACAGACCAGTCCCACTGGGTTGCTGTTGCCTTCACACTACACTGTTGCAGTTACTTCATTTAACAGCTCGTGCTGTTCTTTAGGTTGGCTGCCTTAATTACCTAAAATTAGACAATTCTTCTCCCCCTCTAACACACTTGGATGCTACAGTTTGTGGAACAGGGGACTGGTCCTCATAAGCACACATCAATCAGTGATTTCTATCTAAAGCCTGTCCACAGGTTGACCCTTGTCTCTTCCCTACCCTCAGGCTCCAACCTTCCTAAAAGATAGATTGTCACTTTTATTTCTCTTTAAATTCAGATATAAAGTGGGGCTACAGCCTGTCTTACTGGCACATGTAGAAAGGGGGAGCTACCCAGATGGGTACGTACAGATGCAACTTCACGTGTGTGTGGCTTAGGGAGACAGCCTTATCTCCTGCCTCAGCTCTTCTTGGCGCAGTATGGTTGGCTGCAGAGGAGGAGGATCCTTGGTCGCCCCATCTGCCTCGGTGCAGGTTGCATCTGAAGACAAGGCACCAGCAGCCAGTCACACTCACCTCTATTCCCAGCAGTGAGTGACTGGGCAATATAGACCTCAGTGCCTGTATGAGGCAACGTTTGCTAACTCCTTGGCAAATTAGCATGCTGGCATGCTCTGGATGAGTGAGTGGTCCTGAGTGCCACAGGCACCAGGGTTTCTATTTAGCCTTATCTGTGGATGCTTCTTGGAAAGCACTAGCTGAAAGCAATCTGTCTTATCCTGGTTCAATACATTTGCTCCTCCGGGACAGGCAGGGCAGGAAGCCTGCACCTATCATCCACCATGCAGCACCCCACAAATTCCTCATTCTGCTGCTGCTCTGGCCTCCAGCATGGGCCTGTCCTGGCTTCTGGTGCATATTTCAGTTGTGCTGAGTTCCCTTCTCCTGTGGAGCTGGGCATAGGGGAATGAGCACTTCTTCCAAAAGGATTACTTGGGCTGGCAGCTGTCTTTCAAAGCAGTGGAGGAAAAAGGATAGATTTGGCTCTGGTCTCACTTGAGAATGTTTTTCTTTCTACCCACTAATGCCACTGCATATCAGGCTCCAGCTAGATCGGCTCTCAGTTGCTTTCAGAAAATAGTCCTGACAAAAAGTGCTGTCAAATAAGGGCATCCACTGCCACTTCTCTATCCTTCCTGGGCTAAGCTGCCAGTGAAGCACTTACGCAGCAGAACAGCCTGAGCAGCCCTTACCACTGCAGGGACCCATTGCTCTCTCCTATTCTGTTGTTCTCGCTTTCTATCGTTTCAGAGAAGTATTGAATTTCTCTTGTAGAGACAATATCATTTATTCTGATCTCATCTCCCCTGCCATAAATTCCCATGTTTCCTTCAGTTCTTCTCCATTCATGCCTCAGAAATTGATGCTTCTAGAGAAGGAAAACTGGGAAAATGTGTGAGTTGTAAGATTAGCCACAGAAGGTTACAGGGATGTGTCTCTGTACATGCAGAGACTTCTGCAGGAAGGAGGCTTTGCCGCACCTCCAGTGCAGCCATCAGCAGAGTAGCTGGCCTAAGAGATCCAGCCGGTGCGAAAGAGACGCCAGCAGAGAGAGAGGGGGTCATAACTAACTGATGTGGGAGTATTCACTTTCTGGGTAGTTTGGTTAAGGTTGTTTTAGGTACCAGTTTTTTTCTTTTGAGTTATCAGCGCCAACACGTAAACAACTATTTTGTGGGACTTTGATTTGTTTAGAGCTGTGTATTACTCTTAAGATGCTGTTAATTTGGAGGACTTCTCTAGAAGTCTCCAGCTGCAAAACATCTCAGATGTTGCCTGCCTCTCAGGGAACCTTTGGCTCAGGGTCTGGCCAGCTGAGGCCTGTTTCTTCCTGAACTGGTTTCAGAAGACTTTAAAATGAGACAGAGCCTCATTTGGGTGGCTTGGGTGGCAGAAGTGTCAGCGCAAAGCCCTGAGGCCCTGGGGAAGGAACGGGTTTTCTTTAAGAAAGGAAAGCAAAGATGTTTAGTACTCGACCAAAATAAAGGTTGCTGACATCCGATGGGCATGAAGTACATGGAAGTTTTAACACGTCCTGTTGCCTGACTTGGTGCCTGGGGAATGGCTTTTCTCCCAAATTCAGTTCTTTTTCCCTGTGAACACACAAATCTGAAGCTCTGCTCTCTCTGCTTCTGGTTGTATCCTTGAGTGCTGGTCAGTTCTGCAGAGTCTGGGCTCTAGGGCACATCCCAGGGAGATGACAGTGTCCTTACACCAAGGTCCTAGAAATGGTGAGGAATGTCATCTTCTGCACAGACATGTGGCATGCCTGCCTCCTGGGCCAGGTGCTTACATATTATAATGCAGTCCAACACTGCAAACAATCTGATGAAAACTGTTCCCTGCCAATGAAGACTTCCCCACTCTGGCCCATATTCTTTTCTTCCCACCCATCATCCTTAAAAATGATGCTAAGTAAGGGAAAGAGGAACACTTTCTCTATGAGTTGGTGGGAGAGTGGGTATTTGACTCAGAAGTGGGTACCTGTGAAGCCTTCCCAGGCAAAGACCACTGGTGGGATGAATGTCAAAGCTGTGTGTGTCCCATGCATCAAACTAAGGCACTCTCAAGGAGAATTAAGTATTTGAGGTGTGGACCCATACAAGGATTTCCAGTCTGGTGTATTATCATGAGAGTGCTTTAAAAAAATGTTGATGCAGTTGGTTGGAAGTGAATTGTAGTGGGAGAAAGAGCAAGCTTAAAAGGCAGTGACTTCTGTAAAAAGATGGTGAGCTAATGAACTGTCTCCTGACTTTCTGATTCCTTTTGTGGTGAGGGAAGCAGGAGATTATTTGCATTCTTTGAAAATATATAGTATTCAATGGAAGAAATATCTGTCATCACTTTATTCTCTTTACAGCAAAAACTGTGGAAGTTCTAAGAACTCGCTAACCACTCAGGTCAAAGGGGAAACGCTATGGAAGACAGTAATAGTAATCTTTAATGAGGAGTCAGTCATCAATGCAGCTAATAACCAGCTTTTTGAAGAGTTAGCATCATTGGATTTTTCTCCTAACAAGCCTGTCATTGACTGCTGGCACTTTAATCCTGTTCTGCAGAAGTGATCTATGGCCTTCTGCAGCATGTTAGAAAATTAAAGCAAAGCTCAGTGGATTTGGCTTTTGCATTTACCTCTTTTAATCATCACCACACCCACAGGGCAAAAAAAATTGTGCACATGTACGTGTTTAAAATACTGAGCGCACAGAAGGCCACAAAGGGCTTGGAAGGTTCAATGATAGTCATTTTTATTTTTTGTGGGCTGGCAGAGCTCTTGACCAGCTTTAGTTCTAATTAAGTTGGACAACGACATGTTTATTCCTGGTGTACTATGCTGTTGTTTGCCTGTGCATGGTACAGCAGCTCTCAGTGAGAACATGAGCTCTCAAATAGCTACATTGTTTAAAAAATATTGAATTCTGTAGTCATGCACTAATAGATTAAATTATGAACTCTGCTGTATTGCAAACATATTGTCAGATTGTAATGCTTCAGTTATGTCTTTATCGCAAAGGTTAAAGGATATACATCATATCACACCAGCTGGGCTTTTGGAATTAAGGGTTTATGTCTACTGAGATTAGCATCAGAAAGAAATGCTTGTATTGCGAGATCATTAATTTAGCTGAGCTTGGGTGGAACCAAGTGTCTGGTTTAGTCTTTCCATGAATTGGACATGATGAGCTTTAAAGTTTTCAAAGCAGAAAATTGATTATGAAAACAATCCTTAGTTCATAGATCTTGACCATCAGAATTAGCATTTTGAATGCGACAGCTATTTTTGCTTAACACTCTTTACTCTGCTAAAATCCAAATGAAAGTATTATTGGAAAATTATTAGTATGTTAAATTACATCTAATCTTTCAGCATATAAATCACTGGAGTAATCTGAAACAAACAGCCATTACAGTGCACTAAAATCCAAATGTTTCTTCTAACAGCAATAGCCGGGGACAACTACTATAGTATTTGATCTGCTTAAGATAGATAGTACTCTCAGACTGAGAGTGGAAAACTGGATCTTGAAATGCAAAAGGAAGAAGTATGTAGGTCACACATAATACTGGTCTTAATCAAAAGGCAGCGGACACACTATAGCAAATCAGAATAAATCATTCAAAGACTTGGGAAGCGCACTGAACATTGTCAACTCAGATTAAATGCTCCTAAACCATGGCAAGAATAAAATTTCTTGTGGGAATTGACCAGAGTGGTGCGAAATGGGGCCAGGATTAACCACATGTGGTTGCATCATGCGAGTAATGGGCAACTTCAGAATTTTCATAATTTCTGTTTGCTTTGGATAAACAGCTGAAAGCTTAGATGACTGTGTGAAGACCATCCAAGTCATCTGAATCTGGAGGAATGAGCTGGAAAGCTTTCAGAAACAGATTTTTCACATGAGACTTCTAGCACTACTAGCTCCAGCCTTAGTAAAAATGCTTTTGAGAACACTGTTTCATAGTATTCTTGGTCCTATTTGGAAAGTATATGTAAGGAAAGAAATGTGCATATCTATCAGAATGTCAGTTTGGGTTCTAGAGATCTTAAATATTTAGGGACTATGATACCCTTTGTTTCATTCTTACTTCTAGTAAGAGTGTATTTGAGAAAAGTCTTGGCTTGGCTTATAAGTGGCTACAATAGCAATTTATGGTCAACCACTTAATTGCATAAGCCATAGAAACATCTCTTACATCGCCTTACAGTGTTAGTTGCAAAATGTGTGTTGCTAATTCTTGGTTTCCCTTTTTCTCGATTTCAGTCTGCAGGAATTCTGTGGGGGACATAACTGATTTCCAGGTGGCTCAATGGCACTGCTGGGCTACAATAAAAACCTTCTTTCTCAACTTGGAATAATGTGATCACTGTAAAGGCCGTTCTTATTTCACTTTCACAACTTTTGATCATCCAGTACTTTTACTCACCCTTTCCTAGTTCAACAGCATAAAGAGTGTCAGGGAGGCACTGCTTCCAAGTAGCCAGTTCAGTTCCTTGGAGCCAAGTGCCTGGAGTTGTGCAGCTGGCTGGGCTGAGGGCTCAGCATCTCAGCACAACCGCTCACTGCTCTGTAACACGTTCTCTGTCTAGCCTGTACCTGTCTATATAATAAGTCCTAAGGCCAGGTATTACAGTCTTTGGTTGAATAGGGATGTTTATTAAGCTGAAAAGTAAAATAGAAACAATATTACGAAAATGAGCATAAAGTCACTCCTGAGTTACTGCAGCAGCTCTTGAGAAAAGTGCGATACAGCTCCCAACCAGACCACCAGTAATTGAGACAATTCAAACACCTGGGAGGAAAATGGATCTACTAAGCAATGAAAAAGAGATAAATTGACAATGGTGGGACCTTAGTCACTACCTATAGGGAATCTATGGGACTCAAAATGGATGATTAGAAAGCTGAGAAAGTTTGTTGTCTAGATAGAAGACAAAAGAAAATGGGCACTTCTCTAATAGGAAAAGGGTTATTTTGTAATAGTTCAATTCCATAGAAAGCCCTATTGCTTCTGCAGTACAATCAGGTCCTGTGTTTGTACAAAATTACCTTCTCATATCTACACAATACATGTCTGCTCATACTAAATGTAGAGCGCTTCTCTTGGCAATAATAGTTGTCCTTTGGATGAAGGAAGATCACAGTCTCAGAACAGAGTTTCCTTGGAGAACTACAAAATGAATTAGACTTTCACTCTCAAAAGCTATGCACTCTCACCCTTTCTAAAGTGTCCAGAACAGTTAAAGCCAATTTTTTTTTTCATTTTATATTTCATAAACATCTTTGTATATCTTTCCTCCCTCTTTCACACTCACTCTCCCTCTGTCTTTTTCTGTCTCTCTTCCCCTGCCCTGGCCCATCCCTTTTTAAGAGTTCAGGGGAAATTCCTCTTCCAATTTTCCTTTAGTACAATTTTAGGATGAAGACTCCATGCTGTAAGTTTTGGCAATTCGTAATTTTTTCCTGAATTTACATAAATAAACCACACTTTTTTTCATAGATCACACCTATTACTTTTTGTGAGTTCCTTAGCTTTTTATTATCCCTATAGAAATTACTGGCTATTTTTTGGACTTCTGTTGCTTTTTTCCGTCATTAATATCAACATGTTGATATGTCTATCATCAGTATACAAACTAATTGTATGGGGTTTCCTATATTTTGTTTTCCTACAACACATTCTGGAACATAAGCTTCATTCCCTATAACTCAATGAAAATTATATATCTTCTGAAAATATGGATTATGCCCTTCTTCCTTCAACAAAAGTCCAGCAGCATTTCATTTCTGTTGGCTTAAACAGATTGTTGCAGAGACATTGCATGACAGTGAACACTTTTTTTCCCTAAGAGGAGCTTAAGATCATCAATAATAATAATAGCCTACTGCAAAATTTGTGCTTTGTATTACATTTTTTGTCCAGCCTCAATAAGCTTTCTCCATTTCACTCGGGCTCCTTAAATCCTGAACCAATGCCATGTTCAGAACTTATGCTCTATCCCTTTCTTACATAGCCCTTAACTGAAAACCTATACAAAGATAGACTGAATAGGGCTTTGCCCACCTGAGGGAAAGGCTATTATTAGCAAAAAGCAAACCAGCAAATGTGAAACATGAGTAAGGACTGTTTTCTGCTAATGTGGGCTAAAGTGCAGTAACGATACAATTGAACTACATCAGGGAGATGATAGGAAATTAATGGAGGAGAGTGTCAAAAGTGCTCTTGCTGACATAAGGTGCTTCTAGCTAATTAAACCTATGGACTGAAAAAGAAGGTATTGATTTGGAGTTTGCTTCCATAGGAAAACAATTTTACTGTAACTGTGTCTTTTTGTTAGTTTGAAAATTAACCTTGGAGTTGAGAAAATCATAACGAAACACATCAGGGAGGAAAAGAAGCACTTGGACAGGATGAGGAGGAAAAGTAAGAAGTGTGTAGTGTACAGTTCTTTGACACATGCTACTACTTAGTTCTAGCATTTTAATTATATGCTTGTAGGAATATTTACCAGATTCCTTCAAAGGAAGCAAAACTCTAATTTACATGCCACAGCCATCTTTTCCAAGACTCAGGAAATCTGAGTCTTGAAAATTTCTTTTTTTTTTTTGTACTGGATGCTGCAAACAACTTGTGTGACATATATTATGATTTAATGATGCTCTAAAATTTCAGTGCAATCAGTAAAATCCTTAGGTTGCCACCATAATGAAGAATAACTAGCAAGGCAAAAAAGTGAAAAAGTACTAATTAAGTAGTACACAATTCTATTAATTCAGAAGGCCTAATAAAAGCATTTTAAAATATGCCACTCATGTAGGAGTCAATTTTGAAAAAAATAAACAATGACAACCTCTTCCTTCAGGACAAATTATTAAGGTTTTGCTTTTTTTAGTTGTTATGTCTGTGTACACATGTAACTACACTACCTGATTTTGTGGTAGTATTGCTGCAGACGGTTTTCAGAATCAATTTTTTATGCTTAAAATCTATGTTAATGGAGCCAGTGCTCTAAAAATAAAGGGTAAATGTATCCCACATTCCCAGTTTATCAAATATGTCTGGTTTTAAAATTGATATATGATGTTTGTTTTCCTAAGCATTTCAGCATGTGGCTTTCTTCCTCCATGATTCAGCCAGTCTGATCTCGTGTGGGCTTTAAAGCACAGAATAGATACACCCTCCTCAACATCTCCGTGGAAGTGGAGTTCGGAGCGGGGAAAGGTGCAGATGCAGAGGTATTGCTGGACCAGACAACACAGAGCAGGGGTGGACAGAGAGATGGAAGGTAGCACAGAGCAGGGTAAAATGTGTTTGCAAGATACAGTGCTAGTTTTTGTGCCTTGTGCCTAATAATCTTAATATTGTTTGTTGTTTCATGAATATAGAATGAAAACACTTGAATGGTATCTATTTATTTCTCACCGTTAGTCAGAGTAATTAGTACTTCTCCTGAATTTATTTTGTAACAGGGTCATTCTGTTGTTTTCAGTTTATCTACTGTTTATCTACTTACTGACACAGGGAGAGATCAGAGAACCATGACTCAAAGCTTTCAAATACGTCTCTTGAAATAAAAATATTACCAGGAATCACATTAAAAAGGGATTTAAAATATGGGCTTTTACACTACAGTCTATTACCATTTTCATAGAAAATGCAAGTGTATTTTGCAAATGCATTGCAAATGCAGTGCACAAGTACATTAAAAAAGGCAAGTGTGAGATGAAGAAAATAATTGAAACTATTGCTATGTCAGTAAGTTTTGCATAAGTGGTAAGTTCTTGCAATCTGAATACAACAAGGATTCCAGAAGAAGTGGGGAGTGCTGCCTTTGACTGAAGAAAGAAGGATCGGGTTCAAAGGACCTGTGGCATGAATGGATTAAATTCCCATTTCCTTGATAAGGCAGAAGGTTAAAAAATCTATGTGGGTTTTGCTGATTCTTCCAGGCAAAAGGAAGTTGAAAACATGTTATGAAGAACCTGGAGGATGGTCTGAAGAACAAAGAAGGAATGCCAGAACCAGGCCAAACTGAAGAGAGACTATCAACTGATTTTGATGTTCTTTTCTTTATTAGTAAAAGCAAACTCCATGGGCTATGTAATGTGGACGGTATTTGTGGGTGAGGCTGATTAATGCATCTGTTCAGACATATTTACAGTCAAAAATCATTAGTATAAACAGTATTCCTGAATACACAGGGTATATTACATATGTATAAAGATTAACTGATGCAGAAATTAAATTTATTTTGGCTTCACAGAGGAAAACAGGTTATAGATCATGCTCCTGAAAAGGAATTTTGGTGAGGAGGGAGAAGACAGGGTATAAAGCTACTGTAATATTGATATACCAGCTTTGAAAAGGAACTGAGAAGTTGGAACATCTGCCAACATGAAGATCAGTAAGAACAGCAGATAGGGACCCAAGAGGTATTAAACCTCCCCCCGCCCCAAGAAGTCTGTTCTAACTTGTATTTATCTCAATAAAGTGATTGAAAAACTTTGCTACAAAATTACTTGACAGAGTTAACATTCCCAAAACATGTCATGAGTGAGGCTAAGACCCTAGAGGAATTGCTCATATGCACCGAAATACAAAAGGCTGTTCAGAGCTCAAGAGCTGGTTCAAGGCCAGATGGCTTTATAACAGTGCCTTAAGACTCTAAAAGAGGAGATAACTCTTGTTCTGAAAAAAATATGGATAAACGGGCCATATTGGTCCCTACCGTAAAAATGGGCTGCCATAACTCTTGTAGTGCCTGAACCATGGCTTATTTTGTCCATGGAGAGACCATAGCCAGAGCAGAAGCTCATTGAGTGATGCTGAGGAACTTCATGCGTTTAGGCGGTGTATCTCAGTAACTTTGATGTTTACTGAGTATGATTTAGAACAAATCAGAGGTTTTCTGCATATGATGTTGGAGACAAGCTGACAGGCAGGCATTCACAAGACATTTTAAAACTGACACTGAAATGTATCTGCTTTATCTGGCCAACAGAACAGGTGAAGTTGCTTCTGTCTTTTTTGATATTAATTTTGCTGAATAGACTATTTTATTTGATCAGCTGTGTAATTCTGATGTGTAAAAGGCAAAAGACACATGAATGGTGATTTACTGGCATTTTTACACCATGGTAGCCCCATGGAAATCACCAAAGAAGTTTAGCTAAGTTACTGTGTTATTGTGCTGGTTAATAAAACATGAACGCAGATATTAATGAATGGACAAATGACTCGGACTAAATTTGAAGCAGAGGGAACTTCTATGGAGAAGCAAAAGGAAAATATCAAGGAAAAAAATAATTGAAAACTTGATAGCAAGGTTTTTAATTCTGGAATTCCTTTATTGGTTTAAAAGGATAAAGCATTGCTAGTTTTTGCAGTCATGCAGACAAGATACAGGTGGGAGACAGAAGGTCATATATGTGAACTAATGCTTTCATCCTCTCATTCAAGTCCCTTCTCAGTGCCATTCAATACAGCCACATCTGAGATAAATAGAATTTCATTGTAGATCTTATATTAGCTTTCCTTTTGAACCAGGTACAAACCCAGAAAAAATTCTTTTTCTCACAACTATAAAGAGATATAAGTTTGAGAGCATCTTGCCAAACATGAGACCCTTGATACCTGAAAATGTAAATTTTTGAAGAATGTACTTGTTTGGGGTCTTAACAACAAGGGCATATTCTAATTGTAATGCTCCAAAACTTTGCAAGGCAATGAACAACATTATTAAAAGAAATACCTTATTGTATTTACTTGAGCTTTCCTTAAATCTGTTCTCTGAGACAAGACTGCAACCATTTCTCATGTGTATAGCAGAGTTCCTCCCCACGCAGTATAGTATGCGTGCGCCATGCTCTCACAGGATTTACTGCACTGGGCCACGCACAATGCTCTTGGGTTCAAGCTGGCTTCCCTCTGCACAGCTGGGAGTAAAGCAAATGCAAGGGGGTCTGCAAAAGCCTGTGCAGACAGACCCAGAGCCTTTTATAATAAATGTGTAAATCCAAATATGACATTCACAGAGATGCTTTAATATTCATAGACTCGTAGAACCATAGAAGAGTTTGGCTTGGAAGGGACCTTTAAAGGTCATCTAGTCCAACCTCCCTGCAGTGAGCAGGGACATCTTCAACTAGAGCAGGTTGCTCAGAGCCCCGTCCAACCTGACCTTGAAAGTTGCCAGGGATGGGGCATCTACCACCTCTCTGGGCAACCTGTGCCAGTGTTTTACCACCCTCATTAAGAAAAATTTTTTCCTTACATCTAGTCGAAATCTGCCCTCTTTTATTTTAAAACCATTTCCCCTTGTCCTATTGCAACAGGCCCTGCTACAAATTCTGTCCCCATCTTTCTTATAAGCCCCCTTTAAGTACTGGAAGGCTGCAACAAGGTCTCCCCGGAGCCTTGCCTTCTCTCTTCCTCTCCTCTCCTCTCCTCTTCAATGAGACAGTAGTTTAAAAATACTCATAATTTACAGTACAGAGAAAGCAACATGGGCCGAAGAGGACTTTGTAAAGCATAGACAAGACCAAATGAAAATTCCTTCATAACTTCTTACTCTGCTCAAGTCCTTAAAATGGAAAAAAACAGGCAGAACTTTTCTTATACAGCCTGGTCCTTAATTTGGGGAAAGGTGGACTGTTTCCTGAGGAACATTGAAATATATTACTATTTCCAACAGCAAATCTCATTTTAAAGTTTATATCCAGGAGAATTAAGGGGCTGGAAGTAAAGGATTTTTTTACCTGAACTATTAAAAAGACCTTGTGTTTCTTACATATTTTGGCAGCAGGTTTTGTAGAAGACTGAATATGCTAACAGACAAAGTCTGTATTGGGTCTGGCTGGATTGGAGATAATTTTCCCCATAGCAGCCTTCTTAGTGCTGTGCTTCGTATCGGTAGCTAGAAAGGTGTTGATAACACACCCGTGTTTTCGTTACTGCTGACTTGTGCTCACACAGCATCAAGGCTGTGTCTCCAATATTCCCCCTCACCAATAGGCTGGAGGTGGGTAAGACCTTGGGAGGGGACATAGCCAGAATGGCTGATCCAAAGTGACCAAAGGGATATGCCATGCCATATGATGCCAGCTCAGAAACCAAAGCTAAGAGAAAGGAGGAGGAGAATGGGGGCATTCATTTTTTATGACATTTGTCTTCCAGAGCAACAACTACGTGTACTGAAACCCTGCTTCCCGGGAAGGGGCTGAATGTTGCTTGCTGATGGGAAGTAGAGAATAAATCTTTTGTTTTCCTTTGCTTCTGCACATGACCTTTAACTGTGCATTGTTAAACTGCCTTTATCTGGACCAACAAGATTTTTCCGTGTTACATTCTCCCTTCCCTGTTTTACTGAGGAGGAGAGCTATAGAGCAGCTTGGTGGCACTTGGTGTCCACCCAACTTCAACCCACCACAAGTCACAAGACATTTTGGAGTCCAGATCTCAAGGGATTCAGTGAGACTTAAGCTCCTAAAAGCCTTTTTGAATCTCAGTCCTACACCATATCTAATGTAATACATTTGCTATGTTTAAGTTTTTTCCACTTTTAATCTTTGAATTATAGAAGTGAGTGCTTGCAATAGATGCAATTTAATTGGAAATACATATACTTTTTTGACAATAATAGTAAAGCATTAAAAAGCAAGTTGGAGATTTACATGGTTTAAACAGGTATAAAATGAAGACTTTACAACCTTTGTTAGTCTCACATATTGTACCAGCAACTTCAGTACACTTAGGACCTTAACTTCCAATAATTGAGTTTGACAGTTTTCATCACCTGTATCAAGAATTCCCCATATTTTATGACCCACAGGAGATGGATGAGAACTCCAGCTCAAGGCAGCTGAGCATCTCTGTTCCCTTCTTTGATCTTTGTTTCTAATTCATTGCTACATTTCTTTTTTTTTCCCCAGAGGTTTCTCAGGGCTTCTTAACAGATTTATCTGGGATTATTCATCCTCTTCTGCTCATTTTCAGAACAAAGAATCAGCTATCTGAGAGTCACATAGTGCTTGTTAAACACCTGTTGCCTACAGACATTTAGCTGATTATCCTGCAAATTATTCTGTCTTTAATTTATTTCACCTTTGTTTCAGTTTCAGAAAAGATATTAGCTTTGAACTAAGATACTGTTAAATCCTCAGGTAGCTTCTTGTATTGTTTTCTCATTGTCGGATTCAGAAACAAATCTGGATATATTCTCTGTGCTATTTGTGGTCATGCCTGCAGTCCCTAGGACTGTATCTCAGATGTTTGGATAACACTAGATTATAGTCTTCAGTCCCCGCTGGACGCGGACAGCTAACAGGCATTTGTTCGAGTCTTCAGTTAAAGAACTTGGCTTCAGAAACCCTCAGTACTTGTATTATTAACTTCAGCTACTGGGGGCCAAAGCGATGCAACACCTATGAGGAGGATGGCACAGCTCCTTCTGGGAGCTTGAAGCCAGTCACCATGGTGCAGCTAAGCACAAGAGGAATTAGTTGAGCCAAGGTATGTATTTCAGCAGGGTCCCAAAATTTTATTACAGATGTAGCTTAGGGGGGCCTGATGGATTGCAGACACTGTGGCTTGTGGAGACCTGATCCCTGAGCGCATTGGTAAAACCATTGCGACATGTCAGTTCTTCATACCTCGTGGCTTCAGTACCGCACAATAAAATAGGATCTGGTAAATGGTATGCATTTGCACAAAAAAAGTTAAATTAAGAAGATATGGATGTTAGCATTTCCTACTTATTTTAACTGTACAATCACAAGGTTCTTTTTAATATAGTTTTTGTTAGACTTCTCACTTTTTAAAGATTCCTTTTAGTATTCCAGACTCTATCTGATCCTCTAACCACTCAAATTTTCAGAAATAACAAAGATCCAATCCCAATAGTATTTCCCTGAGAAAGTAACTTTTTCTACCCCAAAAGAACAATATGTTGTTATTCTCATCTGAAATTGGCTTAGGAGTATTGAAAAGGAGTAGACTGTCCCAACCCTGCTGCCAGTGAACCTGATGCTCTCCGGCACGCTGACGCAGCTGACTAGTTGAAGTCCCAGCACCGCCAGTATCAGAGGCAGCCCTTTTTCCCTGATGGTCACTAAGTATCCTCCCTTTCTGGGGCTGAGCAAAATGCTGCTCTCTCTTGTTGCTGCACCAGCACAGTCCAGTCAGGCCCTAAATTTTCACCTCATCTCTTACCTCATTTGGCACTGCTGCGATAAAATAGGTAGCATTAAAACCAAAACAAAGCAACAACAACAGAAAATAATTTCTTAATATAATAGCTGAAACATTTTCCTATTCTTAAGAAAGGCTTGTACTTCCAGGGGTTTACACTCATGAAACTTTCATCTGTTGTGCCAAAATCATCAAGGCCTAGTTTTTGTCAAAAGGATGCTTTTTTAAATTTCTTTTTGCGGTCTAAGCAAACTCCTTTAGATTCCTGTGTTGGGTGTGTGTGTTTCTGTGTCACTGCTCTCTCTCTAATGTATGAAAAAAAGGAGCTTCCCCTTGTATTCAAATTTTTTATCTGTAGACTGCGGGTCATATTATTAATCTAATCCTTTTCAATACTAGAAGAATAGTCTAATGACCCTTACTGGTAAATTGAAATGTCTCTTTCTGGTGAGAACAATATATGTAGTCTTCTTTTAGAAATAGCAACTTTTGTTTCATTGGAGAATTTGGTCCTGACTTTACAAAATCCAAGAGTTGTTCAGGATCTCCAAGGCCACATTCACATCAACAACATTTGCAAATGCTCAAAAATTCAAGTGATAAGCCATTAAAAATCAAAGGTGTTTCCCTCTAACAAACTGCTTACTACCATTACATGAGCCAGCAGTGTGCCCAGGTGGCCGAGAAAGCCAACAGCGTCCCGGCCTGTACCAGAACTAGTGTGGCCAGCAGGAGTGGGGAAGTGATGGTGCCCCTGTACTCGGCACTGGTGAGGCCGCACCTTGAATATTGTGTTCAGTTTTGGGCCCCTCACTTCAAGAAGGATGCTGAGGTGCTGGAGCGTGTCCAGAGAAGGGCAACGAAGCTGGTGAGGGGTCTGGAGCACAAGTCTTCTGAGGAGCGGCTGATGGAACTGGGGTTGTTTAGTCTGGAGAAGAGGAGGCTGAGGGGAGACCTTATCGCTCTCTACAACTACCTGAAAGGGGGTTGTGGCGACGTGGGTGTTGGTCTCTTCTCCCAAGTAACTCTAGATAGGATGAGAGGAAATGGCCTCACTTTGTGCCAGGGGAGGTTTAGACTAGATATTAGGAACAATGTCTTTACTGAGAGGGTGGTCAAGCATTGGAACAGGCTGCCCAGGGAGGTGGTGGAGTCACCATTACTGAAAGTGTTCAAAAAATGTGTAGAGGTGGCACTTCAGGACATGGTTTAGGGGGCATGGTGGTGTTGAGTTGGTGGTTGGACTTGATGATCTTAAAGGTCTTTTCCAACCTTAATGATTCTGTGATTCTGTGATTATTTTCCCATAATAACTCCCATTTACTTGCAGCAACTTACAGAAAATCTTTTTCTTTCTGTATATGTAGTTACATGTAAAAGGGGAATTCTGATTATTACCATTATATGTTAAAAACAAGCCATTTGAATGCATATATAGGCTGAATTTCTTGTGTTCTTAAGATAGTCATTTATACCTGTGATCAAACATCAACTGAAAACTTTAAATAGCTATCCCGTGTTAAAACTAATGGAAAATAAGATCCATACTTGCTTGCATTTTCAGGAACCAATCATCTTAGAATATACTCTTTTAAAGATGTAGGAACAGACTAATTTTAAAATAAATAATTACTATAAATGCTATAAATAACACAGAAAAACATATAACTTCATATATAATTTTACAGTGTTTTATAAATACTGTAAATAACTCAGCAACACCTACAGCCTGAGGTAGCATGACCCAGTTCTAGAAACTGTTTCTATACACACACTTAAGTCACTGTGATCTAAACATATGCTCAAAGCTGAGTGTGTAGACGTGTTTTGTTTAATTTATTTATTTATAAACGGGGATGTTTGTGTGTATGCATATACACACATATATGCACACATGCATGTGTATGTGCACATCTGTATCTATCTATAGATGAAAAACATGGACTTTCATGGAGGTAAGTCAGAGGAGGAACTGAGAGCACATCATGTTGTTGATATTGAAAAACTGCTTCAATTTCTTGGTAGGGCTTAATATATCACCTGGAGAATAGTTTTACTTCCTCAGCTCTACCAGAACCTGAAAAACACTGGCAAGAGGGTTTGCCTGTACTAGGGCATTGCTTTTCCAAGGGTTGCGCTTCTAAGCCTAATGTCATAATCTGTGACTACTCAGTTATTTAGGGAGGACCCCAGAGCTCAAGGGCAGTGCAAAGGCCAGGAGTAATAATTTTCTTTCTGTTTAATCTTTACTGAGTCAAACTTTCAAAGTGAAGGAAATGCACATAAGCCCCATTACCCTTAGTCTCCCCTTTGTCTCCATTTGCCTCTGCACATATTGATCCAGTGCAATGACAGATTAATGGTGACATTAAATGAGGTATTAAATTTAATCTTCTTTACTTGATGTAGCAAAAGTTCCCTTTCCAAATCGCCTTTCTTTAATTTTTGCTTCATGATTGCCATTTTTCATTCGCTGATTTTATTCATGCTAGACTAGGCCAGTGACCTAAAACTGCCAATTGAGAAGTGAAATGCTAATCACATTTCTTCAATGGAAAGCATCAGTGTAAAAGCTTCCCATGCATTATTTACATTAATTATTTTCTGTCTCAGGGATTCTCCTGCTTCCTCCTAAATCAGTTCAAACAAAACCAACAAAATGGCCTATTTTCACTCTAAAAGTTTATTACAGTCCTTCCAATTGACAAAATCCATCTATAATCACTTACTCCTTGTTGTCTTACAAAAAAGGTCTTTCCAGATTTTGGAGGTCACTTTGATACCCAATGGACTTATTGGCTATTTAAGAGATATCTCCCAAGATGTTTTGTAGTCTTTTCTTTCCTTATAATGTATTAATGGAGTGTGGTGTTTAGTGTTTAGGTAGGAAGATTATTAACGTTTTCATTATGGCTTACACAGTGGTAGCGTTGCTAAATGATGACTTCTAACATGAAAAATGAGTCACTAGCAAAGACTCATTAATAATGTGCATAGTGTCATAGGCTATATGAATTGACTCCCCATTAGTTAATTTATACAAAGCTTTCCTATCTAGTTTTTAGTTAAATCAGCAGCTTTTGCTAAACTGTCAGAAACTGTTTTAGTGCAGGACTTCACTTTTTTTCCTAGAATAAAAAATAGTAAAATGTTTAAGT
The DNA here is from genome assembly GCF_964289735.1 of Phaethon aethereus. Lineage (NCBI taxonomy): Eukaryota > Metazoa > Chordata > Aves > Phaethontiformes > Phaethontidae > Phaethon > Phaethon aethereus. The sequence continues at coordinate 127,419,652 of NC_138575.1, forward strand.
CATTGACTGAAGTTTCTTTGAGAAAACAATTTAAAATAAAAAACTTTGCTTAATTTAATTTTTTTTTTGAGAAATTATACCAGCTTCAATAAAAATGTTCCTAGAATAATTTCTCAGCTCTAGGACAATTAGCATTGTGATGGCGTGATTCTAATTCTGTTGGATATTTTGCATCCTCAGTTCCTACCGATAGAAATGTTCACTGAAAGTACTCAATTCATCATAGCACCTGCCAAAACCCCAGAGGCTCAAGTCTAGAGTATACAGACTGTCCTTACTGTGCAAGCTCTCTAACATTGACTATGCCCTTTGCTTTCAAATGTGTTTCAATCCCAACACCATTTTGCAAATTTTCAGTGCTTCACTGTAGCATGAGGCTTCATCTGCAGGAACTCGGTATGCCTCAGTCAGAAGACATAGCTATTAGAATATTCTTATTGAACATATCATAGGCTGAATGCTGCTTGCTTCTGACTGTGGTACTGGCTTTTAGTCACCTCATCTCATTTTATGTAAAAGCATAGTGCCAAAGCATTCTTTTTGGAAGGGTGCAATTTATTTTAAATGAACTGTATTTTAATAGAACTCCATTTATTTTACCAAATACCAGTGTAAGGCAGCAGATTATATGCACCTAGCTGCTGAAATAAAATAAACCAAAGAATTAAATAAGGCAAAGATGTTTCCAGGAGGATATTAATACAGATTTTGGGAGCATCAATCATTCAGTGATGTAAACATGAAAGGGCTTATTCTTTGATCGTGTAAATCCAGAAATTATTACGGTGCACTCGCTCTGTTTATTCTCTCAGGGGTCATTCACATATACAGGAGCTTCCATACAGCATCACTGAACCCAGGGAATAAACTCCAGGGCACATTTCAATGAGAAAGCAGCAACATATGGGGGTAAGGCAGGAGGCAGCTGTGCCCCGGGCACAAGAAGCCACTGCTAGCTGTCTGACCACATCGTCGCGCTGCCAGCGTCTGTCCTGCAAAAGGAGGGCAGGAAGCCATTCACAGAATCACAGAATCACTAAGGTTGGAAAGGACCTTCAAGATCATCAAGTCCAACTGTTAACCCAACACCACCATGCCCCCTAAACCATGTCCCGAAGCGTCACATCCACACCTTTTTTGAACGCTTCCAGAGATGGTGACTCCACCACCTCCCTGGGCAGCCTGTTCCAATGCTTGACCACCCTCTCGGTGAAGAAATTCGCGCTGTCAGGGTGCTAGGAGAAAAGAGTGCATCCCAACCTCCCTTTAGGAAACAACAGTGACTAAAATGGTAGTGGCTAGGGTTGCAGTGTGCTAGAAGTTGGTCTCTGCTCCTTCTCTCCCAAAAATAAGTACAAATGCTGAGGAGAGTTGGATTATGACAGAGAGCTGTTGTGCAAAGATTGTTGCATGGCTCTGTTAGGGACACTTTTAAGATCAGATGAGATCTAAAGGCTTCAGGTTAAGAAAGAAACCTTTTTAAGTACTTCAGTGAACAAAAATATGTAGCTTGTGGCACTGAGATATTTACCGCCTTCCACACCTCTCTCTGCGGAAGGTAGCTTTCCTGTATCCTTCTCGTCCCTCACTGCAATAGCATCTGAATCGGCAGTCTTTCCTGACAGCTTTATCATGGTATTGGGATAAATTCCTTATTTTTTCTTGATATATGGGAGGCCAGTTGAATATTTTGGATACGAAAACTCATATGTTGACAGTGTTAATGGTTACAGCATTCTGCCCTTGGCTGAACAGAATACTATACAAAATTTGATGGCTGCTCCTTTGCAGCACCAATGTTACCTTCTGTTTTTCAAACTTGACTGTATGTAGAAGTCAGCAAGAGATGACAATATTCTATTTAAATAAATAGTCTATTTAATTAAATATTCTATTCTGGGCAGCTTAACTGGTCTCTAACAGGTCACTTTGCAAGCACTCCTCTCCTCAGCCACATGATGTTCAGCTTACATATTCAGTTTTCAGGCAATTTTCCCATACTTGATGTCCATTTATGAACAGGGTAAACTGTCTGAAAACAATAAAACGCAATTAATTAAGAACATGTAAAAAGTGCAAGTTGTCTAAATAAAACGAAGAGTTAGAATGAATAAGGTGGATCACAGACTGAGTAGTAATCAACAGTGTCATGTTGCTTCCAGAAAACCAAATCTTAGGCTGTCTAAAGAGTATGTAAAGCTCAAAGTATTTCAATTTTAATAAGGCTGCAGCTGCATTATTGTGTTTGGGTTTCTTGTGACCTTTTAAACAATCCTGAGCAGACAACAAGAGTGGATCAGAGGTCTAGAAAAAAAAGAGTATGAAGAAAGATAGGACGACCTGGATTTGTTTAATTTAGAGGACAATGCACAAAGAAAAGTTGTAGTAGCAGTCTTTAATTATATCAAAACGTGTTTGCTACAACTTAAAAGTCAATAGACTTTTTCCAAAGGATAAAACAGGAAGTAACAAACTTAATTTTCAGCAAAGAGATAAATTAGATGGTAGAGAAAAAATGTGCTGACTATAAGGGTGAGGATAAACTGAATTCATTGCCTGAGAAGGTGACAGAGTCTACATCACTGGACATTTTACAGAAAAGATTAAACAATTATCCATCAGAAATATCTGACATTTGGTTGGCTAAAAATCTTCTGAAGATCTTTCTGCGTTTACTTAGAGTTCATGATTTGGAAATTTTGGGTTCAGGAAGACAGTCTAGAAAAACATACACCACAGAAAGAACAATGTGCTCTTCCACCTCAATTTTTTCCTCAGTGGTAACTGAAAAAAAGATGGGCAACACAGATTTTCCATCTGAACAGGAGCGCAATAAGGACTGCTCTGTTGAGAGCAGTGACTTTCTCAGTCCAGCTCATTTTAAGAATTCAGTCAAAGCAGATGTGAAACACAATGACAATCCCAATGTTCTGATACAGAAAAAAACAGATCTTTAGGATTAATCCTTAAGATTAATTAAGAGCAAATTTATTCATGCATGAAAATTTTATATTGGCAGAAGAATGCTGATGCATGAGAACAGATCCATACAGCTATTAACTCTTTTTTAATAACATTTATCTTTTAGCTGTTGTGTGTTAAAGAGCTCTTAATCCGAAGATCCCACTGCTCAGTCTCTCAAGCAGACCTTCAAAATACCACCTCTGTCAGCGGATGCTACCGTCACTTTCAGATGAATCATATTAAAGGGGCTGTAGAGAACCTCCTTAGGTTGTAAGGTGTTAGCTTCTAAGCAGGTCAGTTGTCCTCTTAGGAAATATAATGGTAAGATTATGAAGATTTAAAAAAAAAAGAAGTAAAAAACCCCAGAATCCTCACAATGTTTTGTTCTCCCTAAACTTTGACATTGGGAGGATATTCTGTTGGTTTTATGAAGGTTTAGATGTGCATTAAGGTATTCAGATAGAAATCATGAAAGAAAAGCTGCTACATACTCTGTACATCTATATTGATTGTGTTCTAAAGCTCATTATGTTACTTTTTTTCCCTCAGGATATTCTACTACCTAAACCTAATTCAATATTTGTTATAGAAAGAAAAGCTGCATATTTTAGAGTGTAAATGATGAAGTTTATTAAAACTGTAACTCTAAAATCTCTGGAAACCAAGAATGTTCCTAAAAGGGTTTGGAGATGGACGGAGATCTCCTCTTTGTAGGCCCTGAACTATATTTTCACCGAAGAAAATTATCCTATCTTATTCTACACAGGATGAGAATAATTTCATTTTTATCTGTGAACGTTAAAAATCTGAAATGTAATGTACATGGCACAATACCGCATATTGTGTAGCTTAGACACGCTATTGTGAATGTTCAAAGCTCACAGAGAACTTCAGAAGAATTTTCCCTCCTTCAGGTGTATGATTTGTCCTTCTCTGAAAGAAATAACCTTTTTTTTGCTAGAAATGCTGTTTGGTATGAGAAATGTCATCATAGGGATCTATCACAGAACCAGCCGCTATCACACAGGGGTTTTTAAGCAGAGGAACCAACAGACATTATTCAGTCTGTAGCGGTAGGCAAAATATTTGGGGTGTACACTTTTTTTTAATTTAAAAAGGTATAGTCTTGAGACGTGGTATAGAAGAAGATTTACCAGATAGAACATACTTATTCACCCAGGATATCCCCTGTGCTTTCAAAAGCACGTGCATATGCCAACACTCTGCCCATCATGTGCTGAACTGGTGGCTGTAATGAGCCTGGCTGTCCTGGAGACGCCTGATGTGTATGGAAACTTCTGGTCTGGGACTTGCCATGGCTCCCTTGTTAAGAGGGTGTGGACAGGGAACACACCACCTTTTTTTGAGCCCTAAGTTTCTCCCAGGGGAAAAATACTGTGGTGCAATGGAGAGGAACCCTTTGCCTCCAAATGAATTGCTGAAATCCTTTAGGGAAGGCCCACTTACCCTTCTGACAGACTACGTGCTGTTGAATTATGTGGCAATCAACAGCTGATGCTTCTGCTCTAGGCCTTCACAGGCTTTTATCAGCACAGAGCCACCAGGAGAGAGTGCAGCTTTCCCACTGATGGGAAAGATTTAGCACCTTTTCCATCAGGTTACTGACTCAGCTGAGGTGGGGAAGTCACACCACAGCTCTACAGGGACTTTTGGAGGCTGTGGAATGCAGCTACCCAAGCTCTCCTGGAAAACGCTGTGGGACAGAGCAAGCTCCCAGGCCTTAGTGAATGCAGCCCAAGGTAGGGGAAGGGTCCTGTTTATGAAGCCCTCTGGTAACTGCTGTGGTTGGTAGGTTGGCTCTTCCTTCAAAGCAAAGAGCCTCTCTAAAGGGACTGAAGGGCTTGCTTGCTTCTGGCATCAAGGAAGGTTCTTTCCTTATATAGCCTGCCTTATTTTCCTTTAACGTTATTCAAAATAAAAACCCATTTAAAAGAGGAACTGCCGATGCTGGAACAGTTCTTTTACCTACGTGGGGGGATGAAGAGCCTATAATATGTAATTCAGTGTATGGTAGGCTCCCTTTTGCTGATAGGAAAGGTAAGATGCTTATAATAATGGTTGCTTTTTCCCTATAGGTATGAGTGAAAGAAATTAGAAGTTTAATGTTATCATCTTGATACTCTGTTGCCTACAGAATGTAAGCCTTGGATTCATAATTGCATTAAGAACCATAGCTTATGCTGATCATTAACAAGGAAAATTTCACACTAGAGATTCATTATACTAAAGACCAGTTAAATTACAGTATGCGTGTGCACATTAAAGATATTATGATTCATTTCTGGGAGGCTTTAAAATACTATAGTTGGAAGAAATTATCTTGCATATTTCTCTCAGTGTAAAACTAAAGCCTGGAAAAAGGTTATTTAACGTTTGTAGTATTTGACTTCTTTCACCATAAAAATCTATCTTTTTTCCTGTCACACCCAGCCCCAATTACTCTGCCAGTTTTCCAGTGACCGACAGTAACAATGTTATGGAGGTAGAATTATTAATACTTTTTTGCTCAGTGGAGAAGTATCCCTCCTTGGCTATTTGAGCAAAATAACAAGAACCAATGTCAAAAGTGGATAGTGTCACTGAAGGTGCCTGGAAAAGAACAAAAAAATTAAAGCAGGAAAGCAGAATATTCTACTCTGTCCTGCTATGCTGAGCTGTTTTATTTACCATTTCTAGTCTAGAAAGCTTACAGAAGAAATACAAATAAGAATAGAGGATAACAGCATTGAAGGAACTACATATACACCCATCTATTTGGGACGTGAAATGTATTGAACCATTGATAAGATGTAATTAGGAACCTGTCTTGCAGTCATGCATTCTTATGAGAGAGGACTGCAGATCAAGGGTCTACCAAATAATAAGTTTTTCTTCAATATGAACCTAATTAAATTGCAAGATACAGCAACTCTGATTCTCTCCCTAATGTGCTACTTAAAGGGTCAAGGAATAGGGCTTTAGATAGATCCTCCTTCTGGGAAATAAATGCATTCCTCTTTTCCTGAGCATTACACAACAAATTTACTAATTAGTCAGGACAGATAATTGCTCTTGTTCATTTTGAGAGAGCCTGTTATTGCTGGTGGTTTGTGTGTGGGTGTGGTGATGTTGTTTTTCTTTTGTTTCGATTTTTAACACCTTTTTATCACCAGTAGTTGCCCCTTACCAGTTTTTGCCTGGGTGGTTGTTACCCTGAACAGGAGGGCTGCCTCAAAGGAACTGAAAACATAATCCATGGGGAATAAAGACGGTGTGATCCTGGCTTTCTGATAAATAACTCCAAATAATGTATGAAAAAAAATGTTCAATGGATGCTTCTGTGGAGCCAGAAGAATAGGTTTTGCCAGAGAGAGAACCAGGCGAGAACCCCAGCTTTGCCCCTTGAAATTTAGTCTAAACATCAAAGGCAGCCTGAGATGAAGGCAGGGACAGAGAACTGGGCACTGTGTCTCAAGATGTAGATATGGATTAAGAAAATCTTACAACAAAATAGACCCGAATTTCCTTATCCCAGAAGTGGGTCAGCTTCAAATTGCCTTTAGGGGAATGTATAGCCTTATCTCTTAGAGTGTTTTAACACTCTAACAATGTGTAGCAGGTTCAGACAAGCATATAAAGCCAAATTAACATTTGCTTCCTGACCCCTATATTGATTTGTGCTCATCAAATGAACAATCCTATTCAACTAATTGTGTGCATAGAGTTTATTTTGCTGTGCTTTTGTTTTATTAATCAAAATATATGTAACTTAGAGAAAAATAAAATCATCTTTACCTGCCCAAAGAAATAACATGCCTAAAAGTTTCAGCAAATAGCAAGACTCTGGAGGCTACGGAGCCATAATCTTTGTATTGAATTTGTCTCCATCCAGGTATGTGGATAAAAACTTGATTGCTTCTGATAGCATATTTTGTGGGAGCCACCAGGCTGAGGACAGAATTTGGATTTCAGACTTACAGTTTACACTTTCTGTTGTCTTAAGTTCATGGTAATAAATGCAGGTGTTTTGCTAGAATTTCCAATGTCCTTCTGAGTCAGTTCCTGTTTCAAAGGCAGTCTTAATAATTAGCCAAAATTCTGGGTCATATCTTCAATTGCGCTGGAAGGACAATTTCTAATTTTTTTTTCTTTTAATGGATATCCATCAGTAAGTGTTATCATCTTGACTGTGTTTTGGGGGATCCTGCAGCTCTTTCAGTTGGTTAGACTTTAGGATAAAATTCTGCTTGTAAGAATCTGTCTTGGATGACCCAAACACACAACTGTGTGCCATGAGCTCATTTCCACACAATTTTTCTAAATAGAGAGGACAGCACCAAGCACAGTTATGTTTTAAGGACCAGTTTCTAGTTTTGTTTTGGACTGCTGCTGGCTATTTCTGTGTCTCTCTGCATGCTGATCAGATCTTAATGATGCCTCATGTCATCCCACTCATGGCTACTGCAGTTGTTTAGCATCAAGCTTTCATCTTGAGTCTAGTCAGCTGCATGCATTGCTCTTTCCTCAAGAAATCTAGGTGTGTATAACGTTGATCTGTTTTTTTTTAAAACAGATTTTCTTTTCCACTTCCCCATGCTGAACTAAATCCTAAAGAACAAATAGATGAACTGCATGAAGACTCAGATTACTTTGCTCTTTTCTTCCTAGTAATTATTTATGAGCACACAGCTGCTATGCTAGGCAAAGTTCATTGCAAAAGATATGAAAGTGGAAGGCAGGCAAATGTGGAGGAAAAAAAGCGCAAAATGTTATGAGATGCTACCAATGCAAGTAAATTGTTCTGAGTTCCCCTTTCAATCTGTTTGTAGTCAGATTACATGTATTTTTAAGCTCATCAAATTTTTCACAGAAATTTCATTACAATTTTCGTTTACATATATTTTCATTTAAATCTATGCAGAAATCCAACAAATCATTCGGACTTGCTGCCATTTATTCTTTGAGTAAGAAATTAATTTTCTCAACATTTGCAAGTTTATTCATCAGTCTTAATTTAAATTACTAAAAATGTTAGATTCTTTGAAGAAATTCAGTGTCTGGATTACTCATTTCTCTGACCTAACTGAATAATTCTGACACTTCACACTTTGTATATAGAGAGAGTTAACTTCAATCCTTTGCAAAGGTTATTTGGATAAAAGTAGGATCCAATTAACCTACATTATTAAAAATTGCAATTTGCTATTCATATAGGTTATGAATAGGCTCATTAATAAAACCGATAAAACAGACATAGGATCACTGTGACTGAATATACTCCATGCAACTCAAGCTATTGCTATTTTTTTATACCAGTTTATTACTCTGTTACAATAGTAACTTGGTGGTTTGATGAAAGGTATTATACATACAGATATACACACACTGACGGATCTCGTAGGTGGGCTACTGCTCAGCTCTCACTACTCTGTGAAGGCTCTGCGAGTGCATCACCTCCGGAAGGATTCCCACAGCTGTCATCGCTCAGATCTACCTTAAATGCAAAGGGCATCAGGGATACTTGAGAAAAAACAGAAGATGGACACCCAAAGGCATAAGAACTCTGGCATTGCATCCTCTTTGAGGCACCCATCAGGTGTGATGCTGAACTTCTTAACACAGCACTCAAAATGTACGAGTTCATACAGAACAGTGCCAAAAACACTGCACTGCAACTCTTTAACTTCACCCAAGCAACTCAAAGGATTTCCAAGCTGTACTTTTTACTGAAGTTCTCCAGCTGCTGTGCTGAGGCTATACTGTTCCACTGAGTTGACCCTTAAAACGTGTATGTTTATTGTATGCATGTGAGACTACTGCCAGCTAGTTTCTAGCTCCCTGAAACTGTTGTGCAGTTACACTCTACGGCAATCCCCCCTTGAGCATGGTACTTGCCATATTGAATTTATTTTTTTTAAAGTCTATTCTGAGACATATGATATAAAATGGAATTACTGACTGTGTCTGTTCATAGGACAAGGCTATTTTAATTATCTTCAAGTACTGCTGTTGCAATAAGTTTCAGTCAAAGTATAATGTATGTCTGGTTACATAACTGTTATTCTGACCTATGGGAATGTTTTTTTGGAAGGAGGATGAGAGTGAGGGAAAGGAAGTAAAAATGTCAGGATTTATCAAGATTGTACAATCAGATCATAGCTATCTGATTATTTTGCTGATGTTTGCACTGATACTAATAAAAATGTACTAGTGCAAGCTCCTAATGAAAATATATTCTGCTTTTGCAAAGATTTACCCCTCAAAAAAAAAAACCCCAAAATTAAAAATCTGCCTTTTGTGTGGAAATGTTTTCACAGTCCTAAAATATGTATCCTTCATGCTTCAGTGGAAGACTCTCCAGAAGAGGGACTGCTGGATGTGCTTTCAAGGACACTTACGAGGACCATCTCTGCTGAATCCTGAGCTAAACTTTAACTGGAGCTAACCATGTAGTAGAGTTACAAAAGAAATGGAACTGGAGTAATCAAGTGCTATGTAAACAGTAGAACTGAGTGTATTGAGAATACTGTCTGGTACTGTTTGGTGTATTAAATAGGTAGGATAACTTCACTCTTCCAGATAACCCAGTGCAAAATTTCTGGAAGTAGGCTGGCAATTACTACATAAAACTAACAGAATCTGGACAAACTATGAGATTAATTCCTATCTGGCAGTCTTTTCACCTATAGGCGCAAACCGAATTTCATAACAAATTCAGCTGCACAGAATGTGTGGCATTCAGATGTGGCACCACAGTCTACAGCTATCTCTGAGCGCTTCACAAAAAAAGTCGGAAGGCAGATTACTGTCTTCCAGATCCCACTTCCACCTTTTCCCCTTTCATACACAATAGTAACCTCAGCAATGAGACTTTTTTCTAATACGAGATAAATTAATGCATTAGTGAAGCTTTTTCTTTGAGTGGAATCAAAATGCCTTGAGACAGCTTTTCCAAAATTATCCCATCTTCACATTACGTGGAACGTGACTGGTCCATTGAGGTCATTGTCAATGTGAACTAATAAGGTAATGAAGCAGGAGGCTGATACATGCTTGACCTTTCCGCTATGTATTTTAGAGCTAAACAAGCCTTTTCTTTTTCTGGCTCCTCTAATATTCTTGAATCATTCACTTTTTAAATGCAATATATCTGACTTTCCAGTTCCATGAAAAACAAAGCAGCAGATTTATGCTTGGGCAAACTACCAAAACAGAGTTACTCATCTTGTTTTTCATAGGACTTAAAGGTGGCCTGTGAAACCACAACAGTTCAAAAAAGCAAAACAAAGCAAAAATGCATCATGCACGTATGGGGGAGGTCTCACTTTTTCTTGCCTCATGTAACTCTTAAGGAACCCTTGGCAGCGTATTTGGGTGCTGTCTCATGACTGCTCCTGTCAACACCAGCTGCTAGGCTTTGGGTCACGTTCTTTTGTTTAATTGTTTAAGTTGGAATATTTGTAAGCCTTTGTGAGAGTGAAATTATGACCTTATAAAACAGTAGCAACTTTTTTATTCAGCAGCAAAGTGCTTTATCATTCTATCTAAATGGAAAAACCTTAGCATGTAAAAACTGGTCCACAGGGTTTTTTGGTGGGTTTTTTGGACTGGGCTGGTATGGTGTTTGTTTTTTAAGTTATCTATCTTTTATTACAAGAAAATTGAAAAAACAGTAAGAAAAACATAGACAAGGAACGGCTTGCACAGAATTTTGTATCTTTAAAATAGTTCTTTCTTTGAAAGGATAAGTAGCCTTACACAGTCTTATATAGAACACATTTTAACAAGCTTAAATATAATTGTTAAGTAATGTACACAGCTTATTTTATGGCCAGTTAATATTTGTTCCTTCTGCAAGACGGAGTAAATAAGTTTTTGCACAGTTCACTTCTGTTGTGCTAGAAAAAACAGGAAAATAAACTTGAATCTCAACAATTATGTTACTAGTGTTTCTTTACAAACACAATTTTCACCTGTTTTGAAGTCTGTCCAATTTAAATTCCTATTCTCATCCTGAAACGGAAATTTCACTGAAGGAATCCCACATATGGCAGGGAAAGAGGTAGTGAAGAGAGTTAGCATTAGCCTTTGATTTCTAAGTACTGCACACAGTATTTAAGCCCCATCAAATGAAAATAAGGTGGGGGATCTCATTCCAGCCCCTGTTTGTGGGCGTTGCAGAATCGTTACATAGTTCAGCAGTTTGGCAAAAGCATCAGTCTCTGCTTAAAAGAAGCCCAGAGAACAAAATAAAATAGGTCCCCTTGCTTCAGAGAGAAACGTAAGACCACATAAAGAAATGTTTACCGGGGCTCGCCTGCCCTGCTCTTGCGTGTGGCTGGGCTCCTCTGCCACAGTGCGGCGGGTACTGGAGGTGGCTCAGCCCAGGTGGAGGTTTCTAAAGGTGGCCTTTATTCTGCTGCCCCTTCTTCCCCTCCAAAGCTGTATTTAGCTGTTCTTATAGCGTTTATGATTCTTACTGTTGTGGCTTACATTGCAACATCAAGATGAACTACTAATTTGTAGCCCTTGAGTATAAAGAGGGGAGATGTGAAGGTTTGGTGCTGCTCGCCTTATTTAGCAGTCTGCAAAACGAGACTGAGAAGGGATTTCTAATTTGCTTCTGAGTTGAAAGGAGGCCTCTTTTAGCCTAAAGCTGTTCTGAATTGGTTTGCAGAATAAAAGCATACTGATGGCTTGCAAACACATATGCTACAACTTCACAAGAGGTCTCTTATTTCACAGGTGTGTTTTGCGTATGAGGTTTGCATAGGGACAAAAAAAAAGTAAAGGGCAAGTTGCTAACTCCTCCCTGCTCCCTCAGAAAGCCTATTCTGAGGGAACTCGGGAAGTTCATTATAAGCCTGCCTCTTCCACCCTTGTTAGTGTAGCACTTTTCAGGTAAGCAGACTGGGCTTGCCATTCCTGACAGTAGAGCCATCTGCAACCTTTTCTCTGACCTCTGCTTTTGCACCAGCTCAGGTAGAGTCTACTTCCATTTCCATCACTACAGGCACCACTGTGATACCAAGATTTTCCCTAAGCCTGAGACACTAAATTGAATAAATTTTATTTATAACTCCTGACAGAATATTCTTCTCAAGGAAGCAGATTATTTTACAGCAATGAGTGTTGGGGGCATCACAGCTTATTTGAGCTATTGCTTCAGGCTGTCTGCAAACTCTGGAAGACAACAGCGAGTTGTCTCATTACTCTGTCAAGCTTTCCTTGATGTCCCTGAAGAACAGAAGACTACAGACTGACTAAAGCATAGACCGTGGCATTTTCGTTTATTTATTTATTTATTTTAAAAACATCTTTACAGCATGCGAAGTTGCGTGGCACCCTGTGACATCTTCAGGTTGTCTAACTATTTTGGCATGGTACCAGCGGTTGGCTAGGAGTCTGTGAAGACCTGCAGCCAGCTAGTAATAAACACTGGAAATGCTGTCTTCCAGAGAGACTTGGGAGGAATTTAGACCTTCTGAATATGGCTACTAGTGCTGATACCATAATCCGGATTTTGCAGGCATGTACTATTGTTCAGGCTCTCCTTTTATTATTTCATGTAGTTCTAGAATATCTCAGTAAATCTCTTTCATCTTTTCTCTTTAAACCTCTTAAAAAGTAAAACTCTTTTCTCTGTCAGCCCTCAGGCTTCTATTAGGAAAGAAATCCTCTTAAACATATCTCTGAGTTCATGATTTGTTTTGTGTGAATTTTGAACCTTAAATTTCAAAGATGTAACCTGTGGACCCATTTTTATGTTTCCTGAGGCATAGAAACGGTCCCCTGCTATGTATGCAGTAGCAAAACCTTTTGAATGTAGAAAAGAAAGTCTAGGAAAAAATAGTTGATTCAAAATCAGAAAAAATGCTGGTTCCTTTTCTGAATGAATACAATATATTAGTTCTTATATCCTTTCTGTGATATGTATACCAAATATTTTTCACATTAAAAATTATTTTAAAATTACCTTTATCTACACTAATTTTTTTCTCTCTCTCTTTCCCAGACTTGTGACTTGCAATAGGAAAAATTTCTTCACTGAAATGGTTATTAAGCACTGGAACAGGCTGCCGAGGGACGTGGCTGAGTCACCATCCTTGGGGGTATTTAAAAGACGTGGTGCTTAGGGACATGGTTTAGTTGTGGACTTGGCAGTGTTAGATTAACAGTTGGACTCGATGATCTTAAAGGTCTTTTCCAACCTAAATGATTCTACAGTAGTACTTACGGAGCTGGCCTTGCAGCCTTCTTTTTATTGTAATGGCACCACAGGTTACAATTCAGATTACAACCACAGGTTACAATTCAGATTACACTGATTTGTTGTTAGGCACGTGGAAACATTTGGATGGCCAGCACAGTGCTGTGAACTTAATTTGGGTGTTATTGGGATAGTAGTGTTTTTAAGTTTTGTTCCTGCAATGAGGTCATTTAATGTAAATAAAAATATTTTTTTTTTCCACAACCCATAATAAGACTATGCAAAGACTTAATTCAAACTAAGACCTCCAAAATCTATCCCCAGGCTCCTTATTTATTATATGGATCTATTTTATTTTCAGTGAAATACTTGATAGGTTATTAACAACTTTCTCTGGAAAGCTGAGTTGGAGATTGTCTTGTATTCTTTGACTTCAGCTACTTCTTTCAGTTGCCAAAGCATACAAATGAGAGAATATTCAAAGGATTTTTTCCTCTAGATACCTCTTAAAAAGAAAAGCTAAAATGCAGCCATAAAATACATGAGGAAAAATGCTGCACTATGTCAGGATTATGAGCATGAGGAAACTCACCTACTATGGATGCTTGCTGTACTGTAGTTTAGGTCATGTGTTTTCTTTGGTGTGGAGTTTTTTGGGGTTTGTTTTATGGGTTTTTTTAAGTGTTAACTAAACTCTCTGTAGAACAGGAAGAAATATCAATTGCCAGTTCATTTTCCTTTTTTATTCTTTTCTTTCAAGATATTAATACATATCAGGGTAACAAAACCCAAAAAGTCTTCCAGTGCACTTGGTGTACAACCTTGCACAAAGTATATTCAGTATGGGTAAGGATCTTTCAGCACAATCATAGAATCAATTCCTTCACTGATATTAAGCAGTATTGAATAAATTGGTTCATCTTTAACTACCTCTGTTTTTAACATCTCTCCTGATACTTTTAGTCCATTTTCTAAAGGAAACCAGAGTCGGATATTTACACTGTTGGTCTCTGGTCCTCTTCTTTCCTTCCCTTTCTTCCCTAGTTTGCAACCATTGACAAATTTGCCACATGTTTGACCTGATGGTGCAGGTTCCAAAGATGCTTGTATTTTTATAAATATTATGAGGGTGTAGATAAAAAGAAGAGAGAACATAAGAGAGCTATCATTTCCGTCTTTTTTAAGGAAGTGGCTGCAGTGGGAGCTCAACTCCAAAAGAGAGGCTACTCTAAAGGGTAGCCAGGCTCAGAGGATTTTTATTTTTATTCAGTGAATCACTGTGCTGGTTTTGGCTGAGATAGAGTTAATTTTCTTCATAGTAGCTAGTATGGGGCTGTGTTTTGTATTTGTACTGGAAACAGTGTTGATGACAGAGGGATGTTTTAGTTACTGCTGAGCAGTGCTTACAGAGTCAAGGCCATTTCTGTTCCTCACACAGCCCCACCAGCAAGTAGGCTGGGGGTGCACAAGAAGTTGGGAGGTGACACATCTGGGACAGCTGACCCAAACTGACCAAAGGGGTATTCCATACTATATGACAACATGCTCAGCATATAAAGCTGGCAGAAGAAGAAGGAAGGGTAGGATGTTCAAAGTTATGCCTTTTTGTCTTCCCAAATAACTGTTAGGCATCACGAAGCCCTTCTTTCCTTGAGATGGCTGCACACTTGCCTGCCGATAGGAAGTAGTGAATGAATCCTTTGTTTTGCTTCACTTGCGTGAGTGGCTTTTGATTTACCTATCAAACTGTCTTTATCTCAACCCACAAGTTTTTATCATTTTTACTTTTCCAAATCTCTCCCCTATCCCACCAGAAGGGAAAGAGCAAGTGGTTGTGTGGTGCTTAGTTGCTGGCTGGGGTTAAACCACGACAGTCCTTTTGGGCACCCAATGTAGTGCTCAAAGGGTTCAAGATAACAACAGGTTTGAATGGAATGTGCTAGATCGAATTTATAGCTGTTACTGTTGTTTAGCTATTAATTGGCTGGCTCCTGTGCTTGCCATGGGGCTTCCTTTCCTTACTGTATATTACAGTCTAGTATGTGTTAGTGGCTGCTTTTTGCTTTCGCTGTTTTCTGTACTGTGCCTGGGAACATGCTGATAACAGCAATGGCAATGCTTTTGTTTTACCTATTAAAGTGTATTTCTCTCAACGGACGAGTTTCCTCACTTTTACTCTTCCGATTCTCTCCTTCATCCCACCAGAGGGGAGCCTGTGAATGTCTGTGTGGTGTTTAGTTGCTGGCTGGGGTTGAACCACGACATTCTGAAAGGACTGTGGCTGTGGGTAAGGCAACAGTGGAGCAGATATGTCCCTGAAGGCATTGTTACCCATGGATAAGGCCATGCTGGAACAGGTGCACCTCAGAGTGACTGTGGCTGTGGATAAGTCTATGCTGCAGCAGGTATAACCTTGAAGAGACTGGCTCATAGATAATGTTCCACTTGGAACAGTTACACCCCTAAGGGACTGCAGTCTGTCAATAAGTCCAAGCTGGAGAGGAGGAGTTCATTGCAATGTTAAACCCAATGGTCTGGTCCAAAGCGACCAGGGGTGGAGATTGTAATGGAAATACCTTTAAATGATTTGACTTGCATGTTATAGGAACCACTATAGCAGGAACCGCCTGAACCAGCAGAGGACAAGCCTTACAAGAAGCAGTGCAAGTGCAGCAGCAATCTGACCTGAGCTGGCTTTGGTGCCCAATAATACAACACACCACCTCTCCTATCCTGAGTGACCACCATAACAGATGGAGCCTAAAGTCATGGACTAAATGAATTCAGTGGACATTTCGTGGACATTTCATGGACATTTGTAGACATTTTATGGGCATTTTATGGACAATTTGCAAGGGTGGTCCATAGACTAATGGAATGATATTTGTGTATTTTATCAAAGGATGGGAAGGGATGGTGGTGATTAATGAGGTTGTATTCGATAGGGTAGTACCTGAGCATGACATAACTGGTACGGAATAAGGGATGGAAAATGTGCTGGTTTTGGCTGGGATAGATTTAATTTTCTTCATAGTAGCTAGTATGGGGCTGTGCTTTGGATTTGTGCTGGAAACAGTGTTGATAACACAGGGATGTTGTTGTTACTGCTGCAGTGCTTTCAGAGAGTCAAGGACTTTTCTGCTTCTCACACCACCCTGGTCAGCAAGTAGGCTTGGGGTGCACGGGAAGCTGCAGGTGACACAGCCAGGCCAGCTGACCTAAGCTGGCCAAAGGGATATCCCATACCATATGACATCGTGCCCAGCATATAAAGCTGGGGGAAGAAGAAGGAAGGGTGGGACATTCAGAGTTACGGTGTTTGTCTCTATATCATCATAGAATAGTTTGTGTTGGAAGGGACCTTTTAAAGGCCATCTAGTCCAACCCCCCTGCAATGAGCAGGGTCATCTTCAACTACATCAGGTTGCTCAGACCCCCGTCCAACATGACCCAGAATGTTGCCAGGGATGGGGCATCCACCACCTCTCTGGGCAACCTGTGCCGGTGTGTCACTATCCTCATTGTGAAAAATTTCTTCCTTACATCTAGTTGAAATCTATCCTCTTTTAGTTTAAAACCATTATCCCTTGTCCTATGGCAACAGGCCCTGCTAAAAAGTCTGTCCCCAGCTTTCTTACAAATCCCCTTCAAGTACTGGAAGGCTGCAATAAGGTCTGCCCAGAGCCTTCTCTTCTTCCAGGCTGAACAACCCCAGCTCTCTCAGCCTGTCCTCATAGGAGAGGTGTTCCATCCCTCTGATCATTTTCGTGTCCCTCCTCGGGATGTGCTCCAACAGGTCCATGTCTTCTCCTGTGTTGAGGGCTCCTGAGCTGGATGCAGGACTCCAGGTAGGGTCTCAGCAGAGCAGAGTAGAGCGGCAGAATCACCTCTCTCGACCTGCTGGCCATGCTTCTTTGGTTGATATGGTTGGATATGGTTGGCCTTCTGGGCTGCAAGTGCACATTGCTGGCTCATGTCCAGCTTTTCATCCACCAGGACCCCCAAGTCCTTCTTGGCAGGGCTGCTCCCGATCCCTTCATCCCCCAGCCTGTATTGGTACCGGGGGTTGCCCCAACCCAAGTGCAGGACCCTGCACTTGGCCTTGTTGAACCTCATGAGATACACATGGGCCCATTCCTTGAGCTTGTCCAGGTACCTCTGGATGGCATCTTGTCACTCAGGTGTGTCAACCACACCACTCAGCTTGGTGTCATCTGCAAATTTGCTGAGGGTGCACTCAATCCCACTATGTCACTGATGAAGATATTAAAGAGTATTGGTCCCAATACGGACCCCTGAGGGACCCACTCATCACCAATCTCCATCTGTACATTGAACCATTGACCATTACCCTCTGGATGTGACCACCTAACCATCTTCCCAAGTAACCATTACGTGTGGTGGAGCCCTGCTTTCCTTGAGATGGCAGAACACCTGCCTGCTGACGGGAAGTAGTGAATTAATTCCTTGTTTTGCTTTGCTTGTGTGCGCAGCTTTTGCTTTGCCTATTAAACTGTCTTTATCTCAGCCCAAAAGTTTTGTCATTTTTGCTCTTCTGATTGTCTCCCCAGTCCCTCTGGGGGTGAGTGAGCAAATGTCTGTGTGGTGCTTAGTTGCTGGCTGCGGTTAAACCGCAACTATCACATAGGTCAATGTTCCCTTATAATGACAAAATAGATGTGGAATTAGAAGACGGTTACGTAGTGTAAGTGCCTACAACTCACTCAAGTTACTCAACTCTTCTTTTCATACTGTCCCTAACTCTCTTGCCTTTAGTACTACTGAACTTTGGAGTCCTGCCATGTTAATTTCTACTAAGATGTGTGGGATCTGTGATGTTACTGAAATTGGCATATAATAAAATTATTTCTTTATAGCTCAAAAATTACATGTTAGAATTTTTGTAGGCAGCATCTTTTGCAGTTGGTTAAAATGACAGAACTTGATCACCAGTTGGAAGGTGGATTGCTGGACATCTGATACTTCATTTTTTTCAGTAGGTTGTAGCCTGTTTTTACTCCATCAAAGATCTTGAAGCAATTGCTAAATGTTAAACATACAAACAGTCCTGTTAAATTTACCCTAGCTTTTTTTTTTTTCCATTCTGAGGTGTTGATTCACAGTCATATATGATCCATTTTATCCAACATTATTAGAATTCAGTTTTTGTGATAAAAGATATTGATTGATTTCTTAGATTATACAATCTTATAAACACACTAGTTGCGATAATGTCTTGTTTGTGTTTCATTTTTGTTTCATTTGTGTCTATTGGTACTTTTTTACTCAGTTGTTAATTTCTTTGTTGTGAGGTATTAAACCATTACCTGTTGTCATGCAGTGCATACATAGATATTAAGAAACACAATGGTGAATACTGAGAAGAAAATTTCAGAAATTCTTTACCTTAAATAAAAAAGTGCATGGTTTATTTTTTAAATTTCTGCAAAAGCATCATTCAGGTCACTCCTTCGCTGGTCAGGCTTATCCCTACTAATTGAAATTGTACCGCAGATTTTGGGACCACTTTAAAGGAGCTGGTTTGACTATCACAGCTTTAGATGTAGGTGAAACAAGCATTATAATCAGTTGGGCACTTATAATAATGGTTCCATACTGTTACTTGAACTGTCAAAGGAACTCAGCCACTCCATTCAGGTAATGCTTGCAAGTTCTTCAGCTTAGATTGTTCTTTGTGTAAAATAGCTCATGTTTAATTCCCCATGAAATAAAATTTTACTATTATGGTTGGCTGTGATGAGATTACAAGGAGAAATAGGGGGTGAAAGGAATGAAATTCAATTTATTTCCCCTGGTGTTGCAATATATCACACCTTCTATCTCTTTTGCATGATCTAAAGGAAAATAATTTCATGTCAGTCAGACAATTCAGGGGGACTCTGAAAAAGTCTTCACACCAAACAACTGGGGGAAAACAACTTGAGTGTGTAAGTAACAAATAGCTCAGAATAGCTAATTCCCTTCACTGGGTCTGACAACAGATCCACAAAAAATTACAGTTAAAGGGGGTTGGAGAAAATGCTATGTCACAAAGTGCATTGTGTACTGTCGTGTGTAGCTATTGCAGAAAACTGATAATGTACCAAAGATGCTGAGCTTCACAAAATATGCATGTAGCTGGAAACATGTTTCCTGTTCTCAAGGACGTGTTGGTAACAAGAATGAAGAGCATAGGCAGAGAGAGAAAAGTTTGACAACCTCTGGAGGAACTGAAGTCATTAATAATGCTTGCAATAGCCTATATGTTATATTCATCCAGCAGATTAAGTATGATAAGAAAGAGAGAAATTGCAGATAAAGCCGTAAAACAGTTGATTTTGGAGAACTGCAGGGGCATTTACATTTGTAATTTAGTTTTTAATCACAAAGTTATTGAAATAGTTCAGGCTGAAGAAAAGAGCTGTAAAACTGAGATCATCCAGCTAGAGGTTAAGCTGTGTAACCTGAGTCTTTCTTTCTCTGATGGCTTCTCACAGGTGAGAGTACAAAAATTACTGTTAAATTGAAGTGAAAGTGCTTTTATATGTAACTTTGTTGCAAACTCTTTTTTCTAATCCTTAGCTAAATGTTTGACCTTAAGTTTTGTTTAACACTTTATTCTTCCTTTACTGTTAAGCCTTGGTAGGTTGTTGAAAAAGGTGGACTGTGATGCAGGGATGCTTCTCTTCATCTGTCATCTGAGATGGACAGACTAACAAAGAATTGTGTGCATTTTGGAAGGGTTTTCTATTGGAAATATGTTAAAGTGTTTCAAGCAGGGGCTTGAAAGTGTTTTCCAGCAAGGACCCTTTTTGTGAAGGCTGGTGCCAGCTAGTGCTGCAATTCCCTCTTCCTGTCTCAGAGCAGTGCCACCACAAGAAGACAACAAAAAAGTATCACAGCTTCCTATTAACTTTTGCCCTTCGTGTATTTTATTGCCTGTTTATACTGCTACCATGTGTAATGTAAAACATTTTGTGGTTGAGAGTTTAAACTCTTACTTTTATTAGCCTTTTAAACAAATAATGCCCCTTGTTCTTTCCAGAAATATATGCATTTTAAGGCCTTGACACTGTGCATGAGCTGACTTTGCTTATATGGGTCTGTGCATATTTCTGTGCTGAATTCTAGGAACCAGCTGAACCTCTTGCATCTACTTCATCATACAATTCGAGCCTATATGTTTATTAGCACTCACTTAAGAGGAACACACACCTGTATGTGAGCAGGTGAAACAAGAGCTTGGAGTGAAAATCTAAGAGAATTTCAGTTTTGGAGGAAACTCAGATTAAAAATTGTTACTTAAGAAAATGTGAAGCCTCATGAAGAAAGACGAATTTTGAATACAGAGTGGGGTCGTAAGAACTTTGAATCTCTCGGCTCCTACATTTAATAGCAATACACTGTCCTAATGTAGTGTTATTAAACTTTCTAATTTAACCTCTATTACATGGAGGATATTTATTTAGATATATGAGATTATCTCTCTTAGGGAAGAAAAGAAAGTCTAAGAATATCTTGCTCATTTTATAGACGCATTGATATCTTTTATGGCTTGTATATAGATTGGTTCCATGCACCAAGCTAGGTCAGGGCAAGAATAAGAATATTAGAAATATGGAATATACTGTGTGGAAATAAAGAACGAAAATTGAATTCTTCCCCATTATCTTTATAACATCTTTATGACATAACATGAGATGCACTTTAATAGTTAACTTTATTCTGAAACTACTTAGCTTATGTGATCATAGCTATTGGACTGTAGAAACTGGAATTAACAGTGGACAAATCGGCTACTGCTATAGAAGGAGATAATAACCCACTATAGCACCTCTTGGGTTATATAAAAATAAAATAAACATAGCTTGACACAGCTCAGTAAGTAGAAAGCTTTTTATGGTCCTGTAGTTCTTATAGATCATGATTAAAGGTCTGAGTGCTACTGAAAATAATTTGAGGGGAGAAATGCAATTAGTGTATTATATTCCCAATTTGACTTAACTTTAAATAAAAAAAAAAAGTAAGTTTCACTGCTGAGACTGGGGCTACTTACCGTGAGTGTGCACTCAAAGAAGCCATGTAGCAGAAGCAGTAGTGAACCCTGGCCATAATCCAGGCTTTCAGCTCATCAGCCGATGACTGTCGACCTTATGCTGCTGCTTTTCTATCTGTGGGAAAGTCAGCTTGGGTGTGTCTCCTGTTTAGACCCCAGCTTTCATAAAAGTGTGAGAAATGAAGGGGGATTAGTCTTCACTAACTTTAGACAACTACAGTGTTTTGTGTGCATCTGAACACAGATCATCCTTAGCTCTTTTTTCAATCAGCAACTCCCTCATCTTTAGGATGATGTAAATCTTGTCCTAAAAGGTCCTTTTTCTCTCCATTGTCATTCTAGACTGCTTTTTGTGGTTAAAATGAGATGGAGATGTCTCTATTTTGTCATCCTCAATCTCTCTCAAGAGCTGTGGCAGTCCGTCAAGGACTCCAAACTCTGCTTTGGAAAAGACAATGAAAAGCTGCCAGGCTTCATACGTGGCTCTAAGAGGCTCCTAACATGCCTGTGTATTTTTCTTTTTTTTTTTTTTTTAAACTGATGGCTACAAGTTGCCCTTTCTGTGCCCATGGCTGGGGGCATGGGACTTGAAACACTTCTGTTTCACAGGCACGTGACCTGCTCTTTAAGGCTTGGGGGTACCACTGTAGCCTCATAGGCCTCTATAAAAAGGAGCTGGAGCCAAGCTGAGGTCCAGTTCCTGTGGCTGGATAGGCTTGTCCCTCTGAGATGTATCATGATATAAAGAAAATGAAATATAAATGTAGCCATGAAGTAGTTAAAGCAGTTTGCTTGTTGATGTAGCAGATATCATGTCTCCATGCAGAATCTGCTCACCTTTGTCTTCAGTAAAGCAAAACCATCTCCAGTTTACAGACTAATAGAATTAATCAGAATTAGAGAGGAACTTGGAGAGAGAGCTGGAACCAAGTTCCCTGTTCTTTTTAATACTCTCATCCAAGAAAGGAAGCCAATGGCCCTATGGTGCTCCTCTGTGACACACAGCTGAGAGAAAAGGTGATTTAAAGTACATGGAGAATCCCTGGTGGGATATGCAGGAACTTACTGTCATTCCCGTTCAACTTCCAGAGTGGGTTTTTCTCTCCTGGTATCAGAACAGTCTTGTCCCACTCTTGTGTAGGGATTTACTGCATCCAGGCTGACTGACTGCACTTAAGAAGTGGGAACACCTTTGAGTCAGATGGATGCTTATATCAAGGTACAGGTTTCCTGTAGCTCTGTCTTTGTTATGGAGAGGGGAGAGACACATAAACCCACTTTTCTCATTTCCACTCTTTGCCAGACTCCTGAATGAGAAGAAAGAATGAGCTGAAATATCTAAACATCTTCAACATGTAATACAATGACTACTGAAAATATACTGTATGAGGTAATCCAATATAAAAGAATGATCAAAGGAGACTTTTAATAATTGTAATTTTTTTCAAATACCTAGTACACTCCTGCACGAGTGACACTTTGAAAATCTGATGGGTAAAAATATTCTGTCAAAACGCTCTTTTTAGAAAAATGGAATAAATCTTACTTGGTAATTTGAGAATTCATATTTGCAGAATCTAGCAAATCAAGAACTGCATTCTTTGCTTAGTAGCAAAGCAAACCATAGTCACAGCTATTTTAGTGCCTCTCTCACAATGAACAGCTTAAGGGGGATATAGACAGCTCATCACAATTATTTTCCTGTGGTATTTCATAATGCTCAAGTTTATAAGCATTTCTTTTAAAAGTGCTCTAACATAGATGCCATCCTTACGAAAGACCTGTTCTGCTTTTGGAGGATTACAGTACCTGAAGCTCCCAAGAGGGCTCTAAAATATATTGCCAGACCGATGGTCTGGAAAGGTTCTGTAATGTTCAGACTGTCTAGATGTTGCTGTGCTGCTTTGTGATTGCACTTTTACAATCTGCCCAATAATAAGGCAGTCTGAAAGAAGTAAAAATAAAAGGAAGGTAGTGTTCAAAAGTGTACCTATTTTTCCTCGTGATGACCTGTTCAGTTACTTCTACAGGCTGTGCAGAAGTCTGTAAAAAAAGTTTCTTACTAGAGCACCTGCAGGGATCTAATCAGTGGCTTAGTTTTAAAGTATTTGTCTTAGTTCGTAGGCACACAAGACATCCTAATGATTACTAAAAATATCAAGTCCATGCGAGTTTGTCGTCCTCGTATTCTTTGTTCTTCAACTAAGCAAAGGTCTCCTAAGTAAGCAAGTTAAGTCACGGATCTTAAAACTGAGGGAATGCTTGTGCTTAAATGTAATGTAAAAGTGTAAAATGTTGGAATGGGGCTCTACTTCTCGACTGCATAATATATAACGGTTTGAGTGCATGGTAACAGATGGAAATGTATCTTGTAGTCTCCAGAAAAGATCCTCCTTCACATAAATGTGAGCAGACATGATGCACAAGTGCGAATAAACCTCTTTCAAAATGTGTTACGAAATCCTTAGAAAGCCCAAAATATTCTGCAGAGAGGTTTATTAACATACGGCTGGTTCCAGAGACTCTATTTAAAAAGTAGGTTTGTGCTCATTTAGAAACACAGCATTCTCTTAGAATAATATATTCACAGTGCCAATATATTTCTCTATTGGTTGGGCTCTATACTAAGCTATGTACAAAACTGATATGCCAATTAATATACCAATAGACTTTGGTATAGTAATACACATACATGAGAAATAATTTACTACCCTTTCTAAAATGCATAATCAGATCCATTGGATATATGAAGCTCTAAAGTTCCTAAAACCAGGAAAGGCCTTTAAAAACACCTGCAGGTGGTAAATGCAATCAGATGCTCTGTGTGGATTCATCACATAATTCCCCCAAGGAAACAGATGAAATCATTACACGGAGCGGCTGTATCCTTGGAAAGTACTGTTTGTAATTGAACTATTCCAAACACTCTGCCACTAAAAATGTATCCTTCAGATGTCAAATTCTGCTCTGCCAAGCAGTGTACGTGATCCACTGACACAAGTCGTGGCAGGGTTTCGATGTGGCTGAATAAGCCAGTTGAGCTAATTATTTTTCAGTGAATAATGTGTGAGCATTTATTTATTTTTTTATATATATATATATAGCTAGGCAATACTACTCAAAATCTTCAGCAATCCAATATTCCCTTTTACAAAGACCTTTTCGCCTTTCTATTGACAATGAAAAGAAGTCATAACAGGCCTGGAACCCTGTAACTTTTTATGAGTGAAGAGTGGAAATGTTGTATGTAGTGTGTGTAGTGAGGACAGTCCCTAACTTGTACCCAGTGACTATTTCCTATAAACTAGCAAAAATATTGGCTTGGTTTTCAGTAAGAGGATGTTTTGATAAGGCAGGATGGCTAGTTAAAAGGAGGGTGTAGAAATGTAAATGATCAGCCTGAGGAAGAAGCAAAATTCAGAGGTTCACGCACTGCATTTAGTAGGGATAAATGCAGGGATCAGGTAATGTCCACTACAGAAGCCTGGAGGAGCTGGCACACAAAGCCGGTGGAAGGGCTTTCAACAAATCTGAGTCTGAGTGGTACTGTACTGCTGGAAAATAGCAAATGTAGTAGCTATCTTTAAGAAAGGGGAAATAAGTCTGGACATATTTCAGGTTGTTATTCTGGTATCAGTAGCATGCAGCACTTCTGGGGGGAAAAAAGAACTCCTTGGAAATGGGTTAATTAGCATATTGGATTGACCAGGAATAGGTTTTGTGCAACTAATTTTGTTTTATCTATGATCGAGCAGTAACCGTTTCAAACAGTCTTTGCAACTGTATCAAAAACTTCAGTAACGTGGAACATTTTAACCAACTTGGATCTACTGGGGATTAGCAGAGAAATTGAGTAATGAACTTGTGCTAGGCAAGAAAGCAGTAAGTTTAGGCTAAAGGGAAGCTGTTTAACTAATGGTAAGTCATTAATAGGTGTCCATGCTGAGGCAAAATTGGTACAAGCCACTGCCTATAGAGTGGTCATTCATAGGTTCAGTTTGAACATCAGAAATAAGTTTCAAGCCACAGCAAGCTTCTGTATGAGGCTTCTAAAAATAATTTAAGCAGACCAGAAAAATCTAGCTTTCTTCATGAAGGAGCCAAGAAAGTTTGTGGAAGAGATTATATTTGAAGGGATTATATTAACCACTGCCTAAAGCAATGGGTTTCTGACCACAAAAGTAATTTCCACAACACTCGGGAACTGGGAGGGGCAGTGCCTAACTGTGGTTGACGGCTGCTATTATTTTGAGGGTTCACTTGGTAATGAGCTGCTGCTCACCAGCACTGTTGGCTGACTGCAGTTCAGCTATCAAGCGTCCCCTTGGCTGAGAAGACCCAGGCTCTGTGTTTGCCCCTGAACAACACAGTGCGCTGGCAGCTCTGCTGCAGTGGCCATGGATGCCCAGGCTGCCCTCGGGTCTTTGGCAGTCCCTTCCCATGAACTGGAATAATGGTATTTTCCCAAAGTAAAAGTGTTTTGGTTGTTGAAGTTGAATTACTGTAGGTATGAGTAAACCTAAAACAGTTTTGGAAGCTGAAGCTTTTTATAGTTTCTTTTTTTCCTTGGAAAAAAATACTGGCTATCTTCTCCAGTCCGCCAGTGGGTCTCTTGGCTCTCCAACAGCAGTCATCGCCCTTGACTCTCGAATTTTTCTCTCAGGAAATGGTTCTGTCCTGACAGGTTATCCTCAGGCTCCTAATTGATATGAATATATAATTAGTGGGGGTTTGTTTTTCCATCCCCAAAGTATACTGACTTCCTACAGTACATAGGTCTGTCACAGGAAGTTTTTTTTATGGTAGGACAGATTAGAAGGGAAGACAACGCTAGTGGTGAGAGGATAATGAATTTTAAGGCTAAAGAATGGGAAAACAGAAGTATTCTGATCAGTCACAAGGTGAATTCAACTCCATTGAGAGACCTGGGAAAAGGTTATACCCAGCTGTCTTCCCTTTGACTCCAATTTTTTTCAGGAATGAATTTTAATTTCTAGGTTTAGTGAAATGAGATTTCTTTTTTCTTTTTTTTTTTTTCCTCACAAAATGGCAGCAGTTTAAGGCAGAGCCTTGAGAAAGGAAGAAGATTCATAGATGACAACAGAGATAAAAGTGAAGTTTTAGCACTATAAAAGAAAATGAGTGTGTGACATCCTATCTAGTAGTGTTAAACCTGCTGCATCAGAAAATGAGCAAGACTAAATGAGTGGAGGCTGAGGTTGAAGAATGACCATATTAAAAAAAAAAAAATCTATTGGAGTGGTGGGGGTGAGGAAACACAGATCCCTAACCCTTGTCCGAAAATAACTACAATAAGCTCCTCTATTTTTGTTCATAGCAAAAGTAGGAGAAATAGAAGTGTCACAGGTAAAACGTGCATCAAAGCAGAATTATTTCTGCTACCTTTCTTTTTGCTATTAAAGTTACAAGCCATCACAGGCCATGCAGCTCCCTCGTGTGTTTATTCCTCCCTCACAAGCTTCAACATGCACAGTGTATTGAACAAGTGTAGTTGCAGAATTTGCAGCTTTGAGTTAATCCACGTACAACAGTATGACACGGTCAAACTGGAATTGCAACTTATTTATTTTTAATAAAGAGTGAACACGAGTGGTGCTCAACAGCAGGGGCAAAGAGGACTTCTCTTAATGCGGGAGACGAATGCTTAGAAGACCGTTAAGAATGAGGGTGTTTCGATGGTGCGAACACGAGGCTGGTGCTTGGCAGGCTCGCACTGTTTGCTTTTCTGTTACGAACTTCCCCTGTGACCTTTACCAAAAAACTCCCTTTGGGTGTCTGTTCAGCAACTGTAAAATGGGACTAAGTGTATCTCCCTACTTCTAAGAGATAAAATAAAAGCCATTGGGCTTATGAACTTTTATTATGGTTTTATGAACTATACAAATACCTCAAATGAAATACATATTTAAAAAGAAATAAAAGCCGAAGGAACAGAATTGCAGCATCCCTTACTTCTGAGCTATTTGTTGTTCTTCTGCCTGTTGAGACCTCATGTTAACTTCCCAAAGATCAGTAGGTATGAGGTATTGCTTTGGGCTACGTATGCACGTAATCCATACTTTCAGTGTCATCACCCCATTCATTTCTGCGTGGCTAATACAAACGGGAATAAATGAGCCCTATTTTGAAGGGTTAGAGGTGAGCAGCTCTCTTCCCGCGCTGTTTTTACGTGCTTGCAGGCTGGATTCCCCTCCGCGCACTCGGACGCACACCGCCAAGCGCTGCGGCTCCGCACGCAGGGAAACGCGGCCGGCACCGTGGCGGGTTCGGGGGACTGTCACTTGTGTGTCGAGAGCCCCATCCAGCGGCAAAGCAGCGCTTTTGCACCGAAGACCTGTGTGTCGCGCAAAAAGCATCAGGTATTTCCGCCGAGGAGACCGAAGGCTGAGAAGCAGCTGCGGGGCGCAGCCGGCGGCGCGGCGCTCCCGCTCTCATTCCAGTCCGGAGCCCAGCCGAGGCAGCGGTAATCTATGAGGAGAGGCTTGGACCTACTCTTGTTTACTTAAAAAAATATATTAAAAGAGGAACTGCATATCAAGCTTGTCTTACTTTGTGGCCTGATTCGTATATAAATTGGAAAACATATAGAAATATTTCTTAGATATAAGGCTGATGTAAGCAGCTATCACTTTATTGAAAACTCTTATTTGTTATACAGGAACACTTACTTCAGTATTTAATAATTCATCTCCCATCCAAGTCTATTTCAGGCCTTATCACCCGAAGAAGTGTGTGATAAATGTTTAAGCAACCTGACATATAGCTGAATTCCAAGTTTAAAATAATTACCAAGCAAATTCTGCTCTTGACAATTAAGCCAATGGTGCATCCAATTAAGAATGGGCATGCAGCCTTTTCATAAGGAATCCTTGTTTCTGCAGTGTTTGCTGGATTAGATGTTGACACCTTCCAGCAAATTTTCTCTGGTAAATGATATCAATATTACTATTGTCACTGTTGTATTGCCA
Organism: Phaethon aethereus; assembly: GCF_964289735.1. Taxonomy (NCBI): domain Eukaryota; kingdom Metazoa; phylum Chordata; class Aves; order Phaethontiformes; family Phaethontidae; genus Phaethon; species Phaethon aethereus. Next base: position 127,447,871 of record NC_138575.1, read on the forward strand.
GTCATACTCCATCGCTTCCCACTGCCTTGCTCTCCCCGTTCAGGCCTCTTTGCCTGCTTACACTGCAGTGGTCATGCAAAGGGTGACTAATTCCATCTTTCATCTTGGTGGATTTGAATCTCAAACTTAGCTTTGAATGTATCAGCCTAAGTCTTTATAATCATTAAATTCTCAAATAGTACAACATCTAATAAGCCTTGCAAGTTGACTAGGAACGAGGAACACCTTTCCCTGATTTCAGCAAGCAGGCTTTGGAGTGTCCTCTTCCAGATTTTTTTCATCTCCAAATTTCTTTGCCTGTAAAAAATAACTTCTAAACAGAGTTAGTGACCAACTTTGAGTATGTCTCATGTGTGTGTTACATAAAACTAATTTTCACCATACATGTTGCCTAATGCACAGTGAGGTTTAACCTACAGAGTTCAGAAATCTGTCCCTTTTAACAGCTAGTTGGAAGAAGAATATTCATTGAAGGTATTTTTTTTTTTTTCATACTGCCAGACCAAATACTGCAGCTGGCACTGTGCTTTTTGTAGTTATGTTGAGAGTGTAGCTCAGTGTATTCTTCCCAGCAACAAAATGCTGTTGTACAATCACAGAAGAGAGAAACAGTGGTGCACAGGTAGAAATGAGCAGCTGCAGCAGAGGGATATGGGGAAGGCAAGAACACATGAGCTGGCTTTGCTGCTGGACAAAGGAGTGTTGCCGGAGCATCCACTGAATGAAAAACTGGTTCACTGTCAGGTGGGTGCAAAAGGATGAGCCTAACAACCAATGAAGAACATTCCCAAGGCATCTCTGGCACCATGTTTGGCTTGCTTGTGTTGAGAGAACTCTGAGCTTGGAAACCAGGATGTGAGATGTGAGCTGATCCTCTGCGTGAAACTGTTTTGAGCATTGATATCTCTCCGGATGAATGAACACTCAACAGAAGCCTTATTAAACTGAGCATAAGAGCAAATTCTACCCAAGTTATAATTCCACTGAAGGAAGGCAAAATCCAAGGCTGTGACTTGTGAGACAATTGTACAGGCAGTAGGAAAATGCTTCTCATTCAACTTGCCTTGAAAATCTGGTGTTTGAATAGAATCAAGAAACTGCCATGAAGTCAAAAGACTTCTCAAAAGACTGGGAGGGAGTTCCAAGCTGGTATTGACTTACTCATTTATTTCAGTCTAACTAGTGTCCTGAAAGCCCTCCAATTTACCCCAAAGCCACTCAGGCATCTTGTTCCAATGTAAGTATGCTGGTATTCTTTCACTGTGCCAAGCATCCTACCACAAACTTGGACCACAAAGATCTCAGGGCTGAAGCTCTACTTAGTGGTAAGGAGTGGTTCAGACACTTCTTATATGAGACATGGGAGAAAAGTGTCTTACTAGTAAGTGTTAGCCATCAGGACAGGGAAGGAAGAAGTAGAGGGGTTTTTTGGAAGGATGAAAATACTGTTCTGTTCCTATGAAAGGGTAGAAGGGGAAAGCTTTTTTATACCACAGAAGTAATACGTCAAAAACTTGTTTAGCCTCTCTTACATCCCATCCTAAAAATGATCCTGAACTATTTGACAGTTACCTGGGCTTTCACAAGGTGGTCCTAACATTTTAGTATGGAGCTCCAAGGTCATTTGGAGAGAGTAATTCCCCCTTAACTATGTTTTTACAGTGCTAACATTCACACTATCCAAAATTAAATACCTAACAAGCCAGACAATGTAATGTCTCTTGTTTCCCTTGATTTCCGCTGCAGTGAGTGGAGAGCAAGCGAGGGTAATGTGAGGACATTAGGGTCTGGCTCTGAGCCACCCTTTGGAAGGTCCCCTCTTCTGTTGCTGATGACTGGGGCACCCAGGTACAGTCAGCACCTAAAGTGAAGTGCTGTGAAGTGCCTCATGAAAAGAGGGCAATTATGTCTTCCCACAGTGACTCTCTTTGTCGTACATAGATATTACAGCCTTTTAAAAAAAGTACACCACCACCCCAAAATAGGAATGGCATATGAGTTATGCTAAAGGGAGAACTACCAAATCCTTCAACTTCCCTTCCACAGACTGTAGTATTAATAAGAGGGAAAATTCAGCACCCACTCCACAGGGAAGAAAAATTGAACAATAGGTCTGCGCTGCATGCTTTGCGTTTTAAGCCAATATCTACAGGGTCTGACAGAGCTATTTCAGAGCGCCAACTGAAAACTCTGAAAGAACGTTGTTTCACTAGAAAATGTCAGTTCAACAAAAACTAAATGGTACATGAGAACAGGAGGTTATTTTTAGACTGTTGTCACAGAAGTTAATTATCAAACCTACCTAGGGAACTCAGATTTCTTAATGCTGTTGTTTTAATGAGTACCTTAAATTGTCCAAAACCCCACTAGTTTTAATGATTCTGTTCTTGGAAAACTGTGACATTTTTATTTATATATTTATTTATTTACTTACTTTTGATTTGAAGATGAAAGGGTATTTCACCAGAGCTCCCTTTCAAGCAAAAACTTTTATGTTTTAACAAGCTCTGCTACCTGTAACATTGCCTCTAATTTTTCATTCAAACCTACTAGAGATTTTTAAGAAGTTTAACTAGGTAAGGGATTCTTTTCCTTGCATGGCCAGGAACTTAGTACATTGGCACTTTCAAAGTGCAACAAATGTGTTCTGAATATCTTGAAATAAAACTGATGCACTTCATATTGAGAGTATTTTTGCATGGCCAGGAACTTAATATATTAGCACTTTCAAAGTGCAACACGTGTTCTGAATATCTTGAAATAAAACTTGTGCACTTTGTATTGAGGGTATTTGCAGCTATGGCAATAAATTGTATGTATATTCTAGTGGTCTTATGGTTCTGGCAATATGGTTTGTTTCTGCACTGAACTGATTTTTTTCAAAGTGAAGACAAGTATGCTTAATATTCAAGAGGAGTCTGCACCTTAATCCTGCTCCAGTGTTCCTTTCTGGCAAGTCTCTGGAGGATCCAGCCTACTGCTGGTTCAGGTGTTGTGCCCGTGCTGCCCCTAAGAACAAGCCACCTTCCCTTTACGTGCTGCCTATGGTAAGGCTTATACAAGTGGTGCTCTCCCAGAGGAGAGAATGGACATTTCTGCCAGTGTTATAATCTTTTTTGCACTCCTTTTAGAAGTCTCAACTCCTTCTAAAAGTGTTTTTGAGAGTGCCTTAGATACCTGCCTGGTAGCATTTTTCTCTTGCCATGGAAACACACGGGCCATATAGCACCTCTCCTTGATGGGTAAGGTATGGCAGGCAAAAGAATGAAACCTGCACACAGGATGCTCTTGTGAAATGCAGGAGGCTGAAGTTCAGTGTATGCTCTGCCTGTTCAGACCACTTCAGGTCCTTGAGTGTGTGCTTACATCTTTCACAGTTATATCACCCAAGCCTTTGAGAAGTATAGTTGCTACCTGAAAATTACCCCCAAAAAGCTGCATGAGCCACAGAGAGTTGGTCCAAGAAACCTGCTTGGAGTAGTGGACATATATGATCTGTTGGAAATGGGCAACTTAAATACATTTTTCAGCTCCAAGAAGGGGAAAAATCCTGTAAGTTATATAAATATAAAGGGAGTACTGCATTTAAGACAGTGTGGGCTTTTAATACCAATACAGTGCAGTTAGGCCACAGCAAAATAAGGAACCCCAATCAGTAAGAAAAAGTGTTAATCTTGTGGGGTGAGAAAACTGCATAGTTAAATGGGCGGCTGATAACTGCGGCTGTACCTTGCTGGTGCCTGGTCTCTTCCATTCAGGAAGAGACATGCTTTGACTCTGTCCCTGTTTCTGCTGGCATCTCCAGTGATGATGTGCTGGGACAGATGGGAACTCAGGTGAGGAGCTGTGATGGCATACGGGCACGCTCCAACATGTGCCCAGTCCAGGCAGCCGAAGGACTAAAACCCAGCAGCAGGCCACAGGATGCCCTAGCGTACAAGTATAAACAAAGCCTGGAGAAACCTCAGCCGAGGCTATGATTTGGGTCAGTGTCTCTCCAATGAATGGGTCAGTGTCTCTCCAAATTCCTTCACAGTGTTCATACAGACTCGTGGTTTAGCCCCAGCCGGCAACTAAGCACCACGCAGCCGCTCACTCCCTCCCCAGTGGGACGGGGGAGAGAATTGGGAAAAAATTCATGGGTTGAGATAAAACCCAGTTTAATAGGACAGCAAGAGAGAGGAAACAACAATGATAACAACAATGATAATACCGCCAAAGGAATGTACAAGAACAAGTGAGGCCCAATACAGCAATTGCTCACCACTTGGTGATCGACAGCCCGTCCCCGAGCAGCGATTCCCACCCCCCGGCCAACTCCAGTTTATGTACTGGGTATGACGTCGGATGGTATGGGGTACCCCTCTGGCCAGTCTGGGTCAACTGTCCCGGCTGTGTCCCCTCCCAGCTCCCCGTGCACCCCCAGCCTGCTCGCTGGCAGCCCAGCACAAGAAGCTGGACTGTCTTTGACTGCTCAGCAACACCCCAAAACATCAGCACGTTATCCACATTTTCTCATCCCAAATCCAAAACACAGCCTCAGGCCAGCTTCTGTGAAGAAAACCAGCTCTATCCTGGCTGAAACCGGGACAGTAACCACCCCTTATTCCATACCATTTATGACATGCCCGGGTCCTGCACTTTTCAATACATTCCAATTATTCATTATTACTCTTCCTGTCTTTTAATATATACACACAGACACCATTCTCTTAGTCTATGGGCCATCACTTTAAAATGTCTGTGGAGTTCATTCGGTGCATGACTCCAGGCATGGGACACAGATAAAATTACATCCAACTCCAAAGTCAATGTGCAATAGATTAATTCCACACCGTGCCTCCAGAGTAGTCTTGCATCTTTAGAATTCCTTGTAGTACTTTCTAGGGCCTTAGCTACAGCAGAAGATGTACTTGGAACTTCTAAATGCTAGCAAAGCTTTCCCTTATTTCTCTCAAGCTGCACAGAATACATGGCCAGTTGTACTTTGACAAGTCCAAAATAGCCCTTGTCGTATCTGAAGGCTAGATTTAAAAAAGCTTTATGCCATGCACCTTCTAGCTTTTGTTAGATTCAGTATGCTTTTTACTTTTGATAATGCAGAAAATCACAAAAGAAAACTATTTTTACTGTCTGTCCTTCATAGACTTAAACAATTTTGCGTTTATTTGTACCTTTAGAACATTTTTTTAATATCATGACAGAACCAAAATATCAGCTTTTAGTGAGCTGCCATTGGAAATCATTTGGAACTTAATTTCCTCCTTTTTACAGCAAAAGGTTATTTTGATTGTGTGTCGCCCAACTTTCTCATTAAAAAGAATTACACACAGAAAATTGAATTAGTAAAGAAAAATCTCCAGTTTCATAAACAGTATTGTCATGACCAGCTGGCATTATTTGGCAACAACAACAACAAAAAAGTAAAATTTTTCCATTCATCCTTGCTAATGAATTATTTGCCCTTCAGCTGCCAAACTTTGCTGCATGTGTTAGTTCAGCTGTTGTCAAATGTTCTATACTGGCCTGTAAATATAGTCTCTCGAGCAAATAAAGCTAATCTCATTGTTGGTCTGAGAAGATATGAGGCTGTCTTTACCACAGTGTGGCTGTTTCACAAAGGTCAAAAAAAAAAAAAAAGTGTGAGAATTCAGCAGCTTTTATCTCAGCTCTGTGAATCACCCAAACATTTCACATTGCATCTATTCTGCTTTTCCAACTTCTGTTTCCAGTCAGTCAGTGGCTGTGATTTGAAGACAGCATAGCTCTTTTTTGAACTGCTGTCTGCTAAGATGACCACAAGGCTCCTCTTAGGTATATCAGCATGTATACTACATGTATAAAGAGTAGCTCAGTTTACAGTCCTATTCTTGCTGTTAGAACGAATAACAATTTTCACTGGTAAAATCAAGTAGCATTTTTTGCTCTTATTTCTTTATTATACTTCTTCCTGTCTCCTCTGCCACAAAAATCTCACAAATTCTTTGGTGTTGCACATGCACAGTTTTCCATGTTTTGGCAGATGTTTTTTTATGGGTTTTTTTGTAAGTAATCATCAAACAACATCATGGTCTCCTTTTCACTTTGTGTGCTGTTTTTGGCATGATGATGAACAGAAAAGACTGAAAAGATGTGCTGGCCATGGTCCCTGGGGCAGGTTGTTTCCAACACTCTCCCCAGCATCTTGCTGCATGCTGAAGGGCCTTCTTGGTTACCATCTGCAACTGGAAGACCTCTCTCCTTCTTCTTATCCTCCTGAGCTGTATAAAATGATGTCCTCTTGCCCTGTGCAGCTCGTAAAGGCATCAGTTATGTGACTGTTGAATAGTCTGAGGAATGTGCTGAGGAACCAGCATACTTACGGCATCCCAGTGATTGGTTCATGGATGTCTTGGATAGTGAGTATCTTGTTGCTACCCTGTTACACTGAAATTTCTCTTATCTCAAGCCAGGCTAAGGTAAAATGCAAGTGGCATAATTTATTTACAACATTTAAACCAGACAACCATTACAAAAGTTTATAAAAGGTGATGTTGCATAATCTACTTTTATTGAGAATTAGAATATTTGGAAATGTCCCTCTCCTTTTTAATCAACTTACTTGTTAGTCACACTAGGGGCTGTATCTTTTGGCACCTATTATAGAATGCCTCTCCATGGTGGAGCTCTTATAGATGGATTTAATTCTTCACCTTGAAATGCATTTAGTTTTCTCCTGGAGGAAATAAAGTTATCATACTTCTTAATTAAAAAAAAAAAAAATGTCATTTTGCTTTGGTAATATCAGTATTTCCCTGTTAGATTATCTCCTGTGTTTCTCCTGTGTTTGACTCCGTGTTAAAGTGTGAGAGAAAAACTATCTCTCCTCCTCTCTCTTTAGCAAGCATTTTTCAATTTGAAGAGTCTCAGGGTTTGGTATTGAGAGTAAAACCTTGAATCTTGTAGTTCACAAAACCCAGTACAAAGATGTAAATGGGGGAGCTTATTACTGGCTTTTGGCTGAGGTGAGACACGTTGGTAATTAATCTCTTCAAGGAGCTTCAGACTGAGGGAAGCTGGCTAGCCCTTTTCCTTCAAGACCACTGGAAATACCTCTTCAAACATTTATGTAGATAGATTTTCAGTGACTAATCGAACATACAGTTATACTGAGACCACAGTAATTATGACAGTCCGTAAAGTTTCACACTGAAATAAAACAGTACATTCTGGGGATTCAGTAAGTCGAATAACCAAGTAACAGTTTGGGAAGGTGAGTGAGATAAAAGTGAATTGAATACAAGGAAAACGGTCCCTCTTTCATTTTAAAAGACTAAGCACAGTAACTAAACAATGTAAGCTTCTGCTTTGAAAACAGAGGTGCCAATTGTCTTTGTGTCTTGGGATGCATGATAGATACCCACCACGTGCCAAAGCCTCATGTGTAACACACTGAACACAGATGTGGAGGTGGCAGAGGATTAATCAGGTAAACGGAAGGGGAGGTTGTGTTTCCCCACGTGTGTGTTAGCACGACTGCACTGTGGAAGAAATCGTGGTGTGCTGTGTGAAACAGGGCTGCAGAGGACGTGACTAGCATTGCCAGCAGGGCCAAATGTGCACATCTATACTCCAATGGGGGTTTTGTTGTTGCAAACGTGGACAGCCCTACAATTATCTTACTAATTTCTATTCAATTAATTTAGCTTTTTTATTTACTTGCAAAAGAGAGCTTGTCCTCTCTGTGGTGCATCTGTTACAAGAGTGCTTGCAGTTGTCAGGCAATCTATGTTTCTGCCTGTACTAGTGGCAATAGTTTGCCCAAGAAATGAATTCACCCTTAGTCATTGAACAGCATTTGTCGGTATGGTCTAGTGAACACAAAAAAAAATAACACAGATTGCTTGTGGTCTCTTTCTTCCTCCCTAGCAATGCCTCTGATACTTGTTTGTTGCCTTTATTTCCTACTGGTCGACTACCGAGTTGTTCAACAGCTAATTATTTTTTTCCTCTCCTCAACCCTCTTTTCAATAAAATACTTCTTGTAAAGAGCAACAGACTGATAAACTGTTGTTAGAGCCAACCATTAGGAAGAAATATGCACGTATTTACGTTTTGTGTGTAGATGTAACTGAATGGTTATTAAAGGATACTGGTCTGCCAACCACAAGGTCTTAAAAATCAGGGGACAACAAAGAATAGGCAAGCATTAGGTAACTTTTATCAGAGGACAGTGGTTACTTATCAGACAGGGAATGTAGAGGTGTGCAGACTGAGTCTTGGAGAGGAAAGCTTCAGGTATGGGAGCTATAAGAAGATCGGGTGCGGTGATACTGATAAGGAGAGTAAGGAAACAAAATTAAAAGATGGCCACTACTCAGATGTTAGCGGCTTGATGTGAGAAATGGGTGACAGTTGAAATGACAAATTTGTCAGACACATTCTGATTCGCGATCATGAAGGTAACTCGGGCAGTGCCGTCACTCCCCAGAGAGGGCTCAGGGCACGTGCACGCCGCATGCCTGTGGCTTCCAGCACACGCAGGTTCTCTGTGGCATTGTGAAAGAGGAAAATCATGAAGGCTAGGACAAGGACTGTGAATCACTTGTGTCCCACTGTAACCTTGCATGATTTTTCTGCTTGCGTTTTTAAGGATTTCATTGCTACTTCAGAGCATTTTGTGTCCCATGTGCATAATTTCTCTGAAAGCGCTATAAGGAAAAGAATCATCATTAGAAAGAGAATGATATTCTTGTCAAAGAGGAAAATATGGTGGGGATTTTTTTTCCACAGTAATCAAGTCTGCTATATTAAATCATGTGCAAGGGAAGAGGAAAAGAAAAAAGACTATGAAACTGAGTGTAAATATTGTATTCTTAAAAGTAAATCTAAAATTCTACTAATAAACACTGTAATACACTATATTCCATGTTATTGTTTGTTGCCTATTTTGGGAAAATAGCCGAAAAGAAAATATATTTCTAGCTTGCAGTTTATGTTCTGTGTTCCCAGTGATTATTCTTTAGGGCATGAATCTCTCATGTTTATTATGCACCCTCAAGCTTAAGCATACATATCATATCAAGTGCTGCCTCTGCTGGTTCAGCAGCCATGAAAGATGTTCTATGAACGCCATTATGTTGTCAGGCTGAAATAAAATGGCAACTTAAAAAAATAAACCTTGATATGATATCACTAGAAGCCGTGATAACAACATTGGACAAAAAGAAAGTTGTCACACTCCTGTCATTAAATGTACATATGAAGTTGTTTAAAACCTTCAGTTACATGTAATTTGTTGCCTAATGTCAACAAAGATTTATCATTAACTGTAGTGATTCAAGGCTGATGTTTTACACAAGCAAACAGATATCCTGGGTCTCAGAAGTATTCTACAACATGTGTTACTATCTCTGAGGTGCAAATGTAAGTTCAACAGTGAAGAAGGTATTTTAAAACTGTAAGAAAGATTGATTTTGCAATAGTGGTCTTGTATGGTCACAGATGAGCAGGACTTGACAATAAATGGAAGATGAAGTGGAGTTTACCATCCCTAATCCATCCCTCTCAAAACAGACACTGAACGGTGTCTATCTGCAGTTGCACATCTGGTACCCTCTAAAGAGTAATTCAGAGTAGGCTCTTCTCAGCATAAATTTAAAATGATATGATAAAAGAATAAAGACTTTTGACCAAAATTATACTAAACTTCTTAATAATGTTTTGTTCTTCTTCAGCTGACAAAAATATTAATAGAGTACAGTGAATCCCTTCTTCCATGACTACTATGTTTTTCCCAATACTGTTGAAACATTGTGTTCTGGCTTGCTCTTAAAGGCAATAACAATAAAAGTATTTTGGTCAAAATGACATCAGTTAAAACTCAGTGTACATGTCAGTTTCTTGAAGTGAAATGGTTCAAGCAACCTAAAATGATTTTATTTTGGCCTTTTAAAAGCTGTGGGTGGGTTCTTCAGATAACTTCAAAACTGGGGGGCTTTCTTGGTGCTAGAGCAAAAACAAATGTGAAAAACTTAAAATCCTTTGCTTAGCAGAGCTTCTATTACCCTTCTAATTCTGCTTTTCATATAAGGCAAGTCCCTGCGATTTTTAAAAAGGAAACTCCTTTTGCCAGTTTTTATGCTCCCTCCCCCTTAAAAAAAAAAAAAGCCCAATACCCTAAAAGCTACAAATACCCTAAGTATACAGCAGAAGGCTGCTCAGCTCTACAGGCTGCAGGAACATAAAGGTTGATATGCTGAAGACACCAAGGAGGAATGCAAACTGCAGCAGTGGTGGCCAGCTGCCTTTCAAACACCTGGGAAGTCTTTAAATGAAAACAATGTTTTTGATGATCTCATATCTTCTAAGTAGAAATATGTGCATTTTTGAAGCGGGGGGGATATTTATCAGCAAAATACACTTTTTCATGGAATGACTGTCAGGGTGATCCAACAAAACCTTCCCTCCCCACCCCTCTTTGCTGCCATAGGGAGACGAATGTAATTTTCATTTAATTTCCTTTATAACCTCATAGATGGCCTTCGTGTGAAATGACTTTTCGTTTGTGATTAAGCAAGGAGCAGATCAGCATGTTTCAGGGTTTGGCTGCCTACTGTATGTTGAGAGCACCATCCAGTGGTAAAGCAGAACTTAAACAGAGTCTTTCTTAATGCAAAAGAATGGACCGTTTCTGCAAAAATTTACATACTGAATAAAGCCGTATGAAACTATTGTCTACATTACTCAACAAAGATTTAGTCGGCAGTCTGATTTTCAAGCCAAAGAAAAAATTATCAAGAAAGGAGTACAGGAATAGGTTTGCCTTCCAAAATAATTCACAAGCAGACTTGTGCGTTGCCTTGCTTGAAGAGTTGTGTATCATAGAATCACAGAAGAACTAGAATCATAGAATGTATGTCTGTATGTAACCTGCACTGCTTGATATGCCTTAGTGTTCTGGTAATATAATCGCCTCACTGAATGCACTTTGCTGTATTTTGAAAAATGTTTTACCATTTTTAAGAAAAAAGAGCACCTAACCTGTTCTCAGAAAAGAGTGTGACTTATTTTAAAAAAAAAAAAAAAAGTGAATTCCAACCAGGAAGCTGATGCGGGTAGAGTGTGAAGAGAAGAATATATTAAAAAGATAAAGAATAGGTGATCCAACATGTATTGATTAAAAAATAAGTATATCAGCTGCAGATAACAGTCATATTTTTGGGGGCTGGTTTTGCATCCACTAGTCTCCCATCTAATAAATGTGTCTTTAGGAAAGGAATAGAAAGGAAATAAAGAGATTTCAAATGCCATTTTATATATAAACAAAGGCAATGAAAGGAAATGCATTTTCATGCATTGACAATTACTTCGGGCTGGAAGCTTAAATCAATGTGTGGGCGCTGTATGTAGGAACCAAGCCTGAAACATAAGATGGCGAATTCATATGTGCCTATTCAGTATTAAAAATCACTTGATCTAGGGACAAATTGTACGTTGCTTTGAAATAGCTCAGTGAGCATTTGGTGGCCAAATGTTAAAAGACCCTGGGCAGACTTCCCTTAGCATCTTAGTGTTAGTTAGACTGAATATTCATTTGGCCTTCGGACTTCCAAATTGAAATCTGAGCACAAGTGGGATGAAGGAAGGCGACCACCCCCTGAATCAAGCATGAGGCTCTCCTCTGCCTTAACATGGCTTCCTGCAGGCAGTTTTCATCTGATGGTTCTTCTTAAATGGAGCAAGTGCCCTCCAGTACAGCCAAGTGCCACGCACGACCACAGTCTGAGAGGCCGTGGTGGTGTTCAGGCATCCCCCAAGTTTAGCCGTCACTAAGGAGCTCTGAAATTCTACAGTGATGCTTGTGAAACTCCTTCCTTTTCTTGCTGGCCCAGCTCTGAAGCTCAGAGGCTCCCAAATTAGCTATTTCTCAGGCTTCCTGCTCTGTATCCATTCATTAAAGCTCACAAAGAACTGGAGACATCAAAGCCTTCGAAACCTTGGTGCCTGGAACTATTGGCTCAGTTTTGCTGAAAGGTACTTTTTATGTTTGTTAAACACAGGTCTTTGGACCTGGCTCCTTTCACACGAGCTGCAAACTTTCTTAATTTGTCCCAAAACAAACAAACAAACAAAAAAAAGTGCTGTGGAAGGAATTTGGTGCTGAATGCATACCTTTCTCCTCACAATTAATTAGCAGGAAGGAAACAGAAATGTCATTACCCTACATGGTAACTTGTGGCCATCTGTCTCTGAGCTATAGCAAGCATGCAGGCTGTGAATATATCTAGCTCTACCTCTTCTGACCCAAACCATTAGCAAAAATTCAGTTTTTGTGCAGTTTCCATTAGGCAGATAAATTGATTTGGTCCTCCTGTCATTTCCAGGGAACATAGATATGACCACTTTTCAGTACTTCACTGCAGAAGTTAGGAAGAAAGGAGGAAGAAGAAACAAAACCAGAAGTCTCTTTTTCGCCAGTACAAGCTACTCTCCATTTTAATAAAAATATTTTTTTTACAGTCGTCTTTCTCAGGTTGAGTGTGCTTTTCTGGCCATCTTCATGTCTTACTGCTATTTCTGGTTCGGTCCCTGTGCCTAACCACAAAGCAAAAGTCGAAGGCCTACCCTGATGGTTTTTAACATGCTCCTGGTAGATCCCTTAAATTGCATAGACAAAAAAGTGCTTCAATAAGTCCAATTAAACAGTGGCTTTCCACTGATCTAGCCATCATCACAGCGACAATGAAGAGGGATTTTAGCTGTTCCTTCATTTAGGTAGAAGTAACCAAAAACAGTGACCTACAAATTCAGCCAAGTACGAAGGTTTGTGTTTTTGTCAAATGCAGGACTTTTTCATGGTAATTGGTAAAAAAAGACTATTCCTCCCCCGACCAAAAGCATGTAATATTAATCTTATGCTTTATGTGTAGCTCTGTAGACAGGGTTTTCTCTTAATAAAAAGCTAGTTAAGATTGCCATGAAATTTTTGCATACATCATGATTTGAGGTGTCATTAAAGATTAAACTTCCTAAATTTATTCAGGTGGTAAATTAACTTTAATTTTTGCCTCCAAAGGAGAAAGAGTGAATTCCTTTTTAAAATGAAGAAGTCTAGATAAAGAGGTAAACTACAGAATCACAGAATCATTAAGGTTGGAAAAGACCTTCAAGGTCATCAAGTCCAACCATTAACCCAACACCACCATGCCCCCTAAACCATGTCCCGAAGCACCACATCCACACGTTTTTTTAATATTTCCAGTGATGGTGACTCCACCACCTCCCTGGGCAGCCTGGTCCCATGCTTGACCACTCGCTCAGGAAAGAAATTTGTCCTAATAGCCAATCTAAACCTCCCCTGGCGCAACTTGAGGCCATTTCCTCTTGTCCTATCACTAGTTATTTAGGAGAAGAGACCAACATCCCCCTTGCCACAATCCCCTTTCAGGTAGTTGTAGAGAGCGATGAGGGCTCCCCTCAGCCTCCTCTTCTCCAGACTAAACAACCCCAGTTCCCTCAGCCGCTCCTCATAAGACTTGTCCTCCAGACACTTTGCCAGCTTCGTTGTCTTTCTTTGGACACGCTCCAGCACCTCAACGTCCTTCTTGTAGTGAGGGGCCCAAAACTGAACACAGGGTTTGAGATGTGGCCTCACCAGTGCCGAGTACAGGGGCACAATCACTTCCCTACTCCTGCTGGCTACGCTATTTCTGATACAGGCCAGGATGCTGTTGGCCTTCTTGGCCACCTGGGCACACTGCTGGCTCATATTCAGTCGGCTGTCAACCAGCACCCCCAGGTCCTTCTCTGCCGGGCAGCTCTCCAGCCACTCCTCCTCAAGCCTGTAGCATTGCATGAGGTTGTTGTGACCCAAGTGCAGGACCTGGCACCGAACACCTGGCAGGGAGTTCGAGGAGACCTCCTGCCATGACAGACTTCTACTTCCTCATAGAGAGAAAGGTGGGTAACGCTGTGTTGTGCTTCCCTGAGTTGAGCTGAGTCAGTGATAAGCTAGCTCTGACTGCTACTGCACAGCTGGCACTTTTCTCCATCCTTATTTCTCAGATATGTTTGGGGGAGTTATTGTCACACTAGATTTCCTACTTGAACAATCCTACTGTTCTTTCCTGGGTGTTTGGAAAGTGACTTCTTGCTAGCCCTGTCTGGAGGCTTGTTTTCCTTCCTTTTTCTTTTTCCAGAACAATCCCTATTGGAAGTTCCAATTCGGTGTGGATGTACTTATCCAAATTAAAATAATTCTTTTATACCTTCTGATCTGGCAGATCTCAAAATCCTTTCCACAGCACAGAAAATACTTTAAGGCATTGCATCCAAATTTGTTACTGTTTTAATTTTCCATCCTTTTTCACCTTGTTGCAGTGTAAAACATCAGCAAAGACACAGTCCTTTCTCCAAGGTATGTAACATGGACATACCATGTAGAGTTATGGTATGTGACAGACGGGGCATCCAACTTCAGTGTTGCAGAAAGTGATACAAGCAGTCTTTCTCCATGGATTTTGTAATGCTAAGCAGATATAGTTCTTTTTCTGGAGGTGAAGGGTGTTGCTATTGATAAAAGACAGGTTGTTATGTATCATCTGCTACATTGATGTTGACCAAATAGAAACTGAATTCAGAGATTGCAACAGTCACTATGCAATTTACCTCTCCCGTGCTACCACCACATATGCAGATATCTGTTCCCCAGAGGTTCATGGTTTGAATACTTAGGTTTCCGAGCTCCATGTTGATATCTTTAAAGTGGAATGAAACTGAAAATTCTTTTGACTATGTATTAAACACATGAAATAATTTATAGTGCTATAGATATATTCAGATACGTAATAGTGGCATAATGTATAACAAAGCATGGTGTATTTCCTTTGTAGCATGTAAAAAAATCTTGCATGAGAAACTTAAAAACCACTACCATCTCAAGTCATCTAATTTACTTCATTTTCCTCTGTCTACAATGTAGCTGCTTACTTCCCACATGATGTGTGTAGGGTACCTATGTCGGCTCAGTCAGGCTTGGAGTTGATGCAGTATCTTTCATTTTTCTGAACAAATAAGATAAATGCAAATGAGTGAGTCAACTAGCCAGCTGGGCCTATGAGCATCATTAAAGCATCCGATGGCTTTGATAGTTGTCTACTGATGTGTATTGTACATCTGCTGATACAAGGTTTTGTTGCAGAAATCAATAACATTTTTTCTGTTTTTCTTTTGAGTTCCTAGGCTGCTGAAAGCATACTGCTTTGACAATATTCTGCTGGCACTTTAGAATAAGTTTTTGATTTTCAGTGGTATAGATTTTATCATATGGCCTTCAGGCATCTAGCAATAGCTGGACATTAATGTTTGTGTTCAAATAACTAGGGAAAAGTTCTTTCTAATAATGCTTGTTATTTTAATAAGGATGCTGTTGTATTACCTGGTGGCTTTAAGGAGAGTGACAAGGAACATAGCATGGTACAGGAAAATCACAGGACTCTTTCAAGAAAATGCTCATTAAAAAAAGCCAGGAAAGCACTATTCTGGATAAGAGAAGCAATATTTTTGCGGCAGGAGAAAGAAGCATACTAACATCCCTTGAAACAGAATGACCAATTTATTTTTTATGAGGAAAGGGGAAAA
The DNA here is from genome assembly GCF_964289735.1 of Phaethon aethereus. Classification (NCBI taxonomy): domain Eukaryota; kingdom Metazoa; phylum Chordata; class Aves; order Phaethontiformes; family Phaethontidae; genus Phaethon; species Phaethon aethereus. Next base: position 127,463,492 of record NC_138575.1, read on the forward strand.
TATATATGCATGTTCAGATATGCATGTATTTTATTAAACAAAGAAATATGATTTTTTTCTAAATTGTTGAGCACTTGGAGGTGAAAAAATTTAGAGCTTCTTGGAGTCTGCTCATGCAGCCCAACAGGCTGACAGACTGCATATCTTATGGCACCCTCATTCAGTATCCTGAGCTAGCAATACGTTATCAAACAAATAGGATGAGACTTTTCAACTCTTAAAATGACAGAGTTATGTGCTCAACTCTGTGCCCAGTTCACAAGGGATATAATTCTGCAACAGTCCTGCATATGCAACTTTATACTTTAGTAAAAGTTGTAGAAATTGTTGCTTTTAGCTTGCAAGTACCCTGGCTCTGTTCCCGGTATGTGGCAATATGGTGGCTGTCACATCTGCACTTAGTTTCATGACCTGTTTAGATATCGAAATGTTTTGTCAGATATCACTTTTCTTTGGAAAGAGTTTCTAGGGAGAATCGGAGGCAAACAAGTACAAAGTCAGCCTTCTGAGAAGGGGCAAATGCAAAAACCTGAGAGCATGGATTACTTCAAAATTACATTGTCAACACACTATCCTGGTAAACCTAATATGTTGACAGATAAAAAATCCTTCTCAGTTAACAGACAACTGAACAATTATTTTTCAAGACTGACAAACTACTGAACTGCATGATATGTTGCAAGAAAAAAACAGCACTTAAGCTGAGGATAATGTGTGAAAAAGTGGCTGTAAAGGAACAGAGTCTGACAAACTACAGGAGAATAAATACTGAGTAAAAGGGAAAATTTCTGGATCACAACTCCTTTAAGATACAAGAGGTAAACATGATGCTGAAGCAATACATCAGACATTCAGGACACCCAACTCAATCCAGAATATTGTATATTTTGGGCCCTGAGTGGAAACCAGGTTTTGCTGAGTCTTCTGAAAGACTTTTTTTATGGCAGTAATTAGCTTAAAAATGAAAGCATTATTTTTACATCTGAATTTATTGACTTCTGAGACTGAATGCTGAAACCGACAGCATCACACTGCAGAGGAGCTGGCCAGTAGAACAAAAAGTCTTTGGCTTCTGGCATGATAGACTGTATCTATAGAAGTAGTTATTAACTAATGCCTTATATTGCAAAACAATATTTTATTATACAGTTTTCCACATCTGTCCTAGCTACAAGACCAGTTCAGTTTCTACCCTTTGTGAAAGCATTTAGGAGCACCTTCTCTATCAGCCAAGTCAATATGAAAAGTCTTGCATCCCTGCCTGAGGCACTGTCATTCTTTCTTGGGCCATACTGGAAAATGAGTCAGAGAAAGGGTCCAGGTTTAAAATGGCAATAAACAAAAAACAGCTGTGGATTTTTTAAATGTGCTTTGCATGAAAGTCCAGCAGAGAAACAGTGGCAGCACAGATTTTTTTATGCCAAGAGATATGAAAAAGATACACTGGTTAAAACTAAGGGAAAAGCACCCTCTGCTAACTCCTTCAACATCAATCTGTTGAAGTGCTTTTTGAATCCAGAGAGTGTCTCTTGAATCTGGAGATGATGGTGTTAATGCCCAAGAATTAGAATACCAAATAGTATCAACAGTAAGCTGCTGTTTCTGTGCTGCTGTACTGGACAGGCTGGAACTCCAGTGTGAACTCGAACCAAAGGGACTGTGACCTGTGGATGAGTCCATGTGGGAGCAGGATTCCCTGAAACATCTATGGCTGTGGAAAAGCCCATGCCAGAGGAGGTACCTCTTGAAGAATGTGTGGCCATACTTATGGCTGTGCTGCAGCAGGTATATCTCTGAACGGACAGTGGCCCAAAGGTAAGTCCATGCTGGGGAAGGTACACCTCCAAGCATCTGTGGTTGCAGATAAGTCCATGCTGCAGGAGGTACACCTTGATGCATCTGTGGCTGTGCATGAAGTCATGCTGGAGCACCTCAAAGCATGTGGCCATGGATAAGCCCACGACAGAGCAGGTACATCCCTGGAGGGACTGCAGCCATGGTTAAAACCATGTTGGAGCAGGTTTACTTCCGAAGGGACTGTGACTATGGGTAAGGCCGCCTTGGAGCAGGTATATTTCGGAAGGCATTGTGGCCCATGGATAAGGCCACACTGGAGCAAGTGGAGCTCAAAGTGACTGTGGCTGTGGATAAGTCTATGCTGCAGCAGGTATACCCCTGAAGAGACTGTCTCTCATAGGAGACTGCAGTCTACGGGCAAGTCGAAGCCGGAGCAGGGGCAAGGGGAGGAGTACATTACAGTGTTAAACCCAATGGTCTAGTCCAAAACGACCAAGGGTGGGGATTGTAATGGAAATACCTTTAAGTTCTTGTAACCCATGATTTGAGTTGCATGATATATGAATTACTATAGCAGCAGCCACCTGAAACAATGGAGGACAAGCCTTACAAAGAAGCAGTGCAAGTACAGCAGTGACCCAACCTGAGCTGGTTTTGGTGCATAGTAACTCCACACAACACACCATCTCTCCTATCCTGAGAGACCATCATGGACTAAATGAACTCAATGGACATTTCATGGACATTTGTGGAAATTTTGATGGCATTTTACAGGAGTGGTAAGGATAGGAAGGGGAGGGGTGTGTTTAATGAGGTTGTATTGGATAGTGTGGTACCTGAGCATGATGCAAATGGTAGAGAATAAGGGATGGAGAATGTGCTGGTTTCGGCTGGGATAGGGTTTATTTTCTTCATAGTAGCTAGTATGGGGCTATGTTTTGGATTTGGGATGAAAATAATGTTGAAAACATACTGATGATTTCAGTTGTTGCTGAGCAGTCAAGGACAGTCCAGCTTCTCGTGCTGGGCTGCCAGCGAGCAGGCTGGTGGTGCCCGGGGAACTGGGAGGGGGCACAGTCAGGACAGCTGACCCAGGTTGGCCAAAGGGATATCCCACACCATACGACACCATGCTCAGCATATAAAGCTGAAGGGGGAAGAAGAAGGAAGGGAGGCACATTCGGAGTTATAGTGTTTGTTTCCCAAATAACCATTACGTGTGATGCAGCCCTGCTTCCCTGGAGATGGCTGAACTCCTGCCTGCCCATGGGGAGTGGTGAACGAATTCCTTGTTTTGCTTTGCGTGCGTGCGCAGCTTTTGCTTTGCCTATTAAACTGTCTTTATCTCAACCCACAACTTTCATAATTTTTACTCTTCTGATTCTCTTCCCCATCCCACCATGGGGGAGTGAGAGAGTGGCTGTGTGGTACTTTGTCACTGGCTGGAGTTAAACCACAACAATGTGTCAGCACACGTTTCCATGTGAGGTCACCTTAATTCTCCCATTAAATTCATAGGACGTCCTGTTGGAAGTTTGATGTGCTGGCACTTTGTAATTTGAGTAGGGAAGTGAAAGAAAGGAAATATGTAAAAAAAAATACCCAACCCAAAACTTGACTGAAAAACAATATAAATCAGTTTGAAATAAACTTCTGAAATATTATGTTGAAAGCATTGAAAAGTGAAAAGCAGTGGCTCAAAACATTATCCTTTTATGGCTGTTTCTCCTAGTTTGTGTTTTAAAATGTTCTTAATCACATTTTTATTAAAAGCTTTTTTTAAACAAACTTTTTGCTCAAAGACTCTTAATAGCTCTGTCAGTGCAATGCTAGCTCAAGAGTTTGACACCTTTGGTGAGAAGGACGAATATGAAAATAGGGTCCTCACTATGGGCTACTTCTGCCTCTTAGTGAGATTTGTGGGGTTGAGAAGGGTTCCTAAGAGCATTAAATATATGTGAATGAAGAAAGACAGGGGATTAGCCAGAGAGAATGCAAGGCTAAGGTTTGTCAAGAAATGAAGCAGATGACTCTCGAGAAGACTGCAGAGCTGGGTGTAATTCTGACAGAGAAGGGCAGAAGCAGGACTTTAAGATGTGAGTCACTAATTCCCCCCCTGGCCCCAGCCCACCTGATAAACCAAAAGAAAAGAGCAGCTTTAAATTTAAAGTGTGCTGCCAAAGACCTGAACTGGGAACAACTTGTAGGCTTTATATAAATCTTCTTAAGACCTTAGCAGAGTGTAGAACTTAAAAAGTTGGAATTATTATATGTGAGATTTTTTCCCCCCATTTCGATCCTGAGCTGCCTCAGGCCTGAAAGACTTAACTGTTCAAGGAGAGTATCAGGCAGGTGGAATGGTATGAAAATTATGATAATAGCCAGTATCCTTTAAAAACCAAGTAACTGAATTGTTCAAAATGCTTGAAGTAATGAATATGCCTTAAGTTTTAGTGAATCAGGATGTTTATTAGTTCATGAACTAGACATTTGTCTACTATGCCTGGTTTCTGCCTTTTATAATACTACATCAATTCTATGATGGCACAAAGGCAGAGAGGTGCAAGAAAGAAGAGTTCTTTTTTGGTATGAAAACAGCAAATTCAGTGTGAAACCAAAAGCATTTATAGCATAATTACTTTAACATAATTCTTGCTCCTTGACATTAGAAAGGCAAGCTGTGCTCTGACAGACCCACTTACAATAAAGGAATAGACACGCCATTATAGGTACAAAGCAGAGCAGCCCCCATCTACCCTAACGGCTCCTGGGAACGTGCCCAGAAACCACCACCCCCACCCACAGCACTGCTGGCTCGGGGCATATTAAATGGATACAGAATTTAGCCCACGTTCAGTAATGAATTTTACAATGCATATCACCTGTGTATTTTCCAAAAATGCAGCTGTTGTTTTTATTTAACAAAACCACGCATATCTCTGCGTACGTATAAAAAAGAGAGAGAGAATGAACTACCTTCTTTCATCAGCAGAAACTCCAAGTTAAAGAATGGTTGCTTGTGCCCCCAGAGGCTTATCCTATTTAAAATTTGAGTCCTAGAGATTTAACTTTGGAGAAAGCACTGGAGAATGCTGATGTTCTGTCACTCTTAAACACTGAACGGTTGAAGTTTGAGAGCTTATGAGAGCAACTGTTTCTTGCCTCACTCTGCAAAAGCATGTTCTGATCCTTACTGAGGTGAAAATATTACTTGTTTTTTTCAGGTGATTCATCAGCATCAGAAGAAAGGAAGGGGTAAAAAAGGGCTCTGGCTTTGCAGGGCTCTTCTGAGCCCTTCCTCCAGCTCCAGGTTGTCTCGGACTTAAAGTGATGTAGATTAATCTCTAGACAAAAATGTAACGAAGAAGCCTGTCAAATCAGTAAGATTCCTAGAAATAACATTCTCTTATACTGAAGTAATGATCACATTTTTAATAAACCTAGCTGTTGAACAGGCAGCCCCAAGCACATAAAGATTTCAGAGGCCTCCAGAGCTTCCGCAAAAGAGAGGAGACATGTATGTTCTCCCCATTTTAACTGCAGTACCATGAAGGAATGGGCCAAGCTGGTGTTTAAAGCAAACATTTTGGAGGCTTAACAAAACCCCACTCTGCACAGCTCTGCTCTTTTTGGTGGTGTCTCTTGCATTCTATATTGTCATTAAGAAAACTCTGCTTCCCTTGGAAAAGAAACAGTGGGAAATGAGACAACAAGCTCTGAAAAAATTGTTGTTTCTCACTTCTTCATTGGAGAGAGTGCTGTGTTCAATCAAGGAACACATTTCTGTGCCTGTAAAAGAGCTCGCTCTTATGCTACTAAATTATTCAATGCCAGTTCAGTAATACAGCGAAGAAAGTGATGCAGAAAGCTGAGACTGGCAGCTATTTGGATGCTTCTGGCTGAGAATATTGCCTTCAGTAAACCCCTTCACGCTCATATGTTGCTCACCTGTGAGCCATTCTTCTGACTTCCACTGGCTACCCTTTTTCTACTTATAGATCTGTTTTCCAAATTCAGTAAGTTGTTATTATTGGAAACTTACATAGTCCTTGCTATGATACTGCTGGTGTAGTAATACAAACATAATTCAATGCAATTTTTTGAAAACAATACTTAATGAATAATCATTCCATTGTGTATTAATTCATAGTGCAAACAATATGCTAATATAGACAATGCTAAAAGAGTGGAGGAAGACATGAGTTTTTCTGTTGTAAAGAAATTAGAAAAGATCTGCAACATAACTGTGCTTGTACTATATTTGTTTTAGTTCCTCTGTTCTTTCTCTGGTTTGTATTTGTTTCAACTACCACCATTCAGCTGTCCTCATAACTCAGTATAACTCACATTCTTCATCTATATATTTGCAAGAAATGTAGGGAATAGAACATTTTTTCCAACAAGTTTTACATCAAAATAATGGGACTGGAACTGCTGCTTTGCACTAAGACAGTGGGAAGGTAAGGAAAGGGCAGCAGAAATTAAATTACTCTCTGAGGTTTCAAGTCAAATTTCTTCCTAAACTCCTGAAAAGCCACTTCAGACTTACCAGTGCACTTATCAGAAGAGGCCTAATAGGTCTGTTTTCCTAAAGCTAATTCCATATGAATATTATGGTAATAATAGGAATTGGTAACAAGTGATGACAACTCAAAGCTCACAGTGAGTTCAGACAAATGAGGAAAGATATAAGTGAAGGAAAAAAATGACCTTCTAAAGATTCCCTTGAAGCACTACTCCTGTATGGCATTATTTTTACCTTTGACTCTCTGGAGCTTCAAGAAGAAAACAACATCTGCTAAGAGCATAAATAGAGCAGGGAAATAAAATTGTATCTGGAAAACAAAACCCTCTTCTGTAGTTGTGCATGTCTTCAAACAGCTTCTCTGATGCTTTCAGCTTCCCTTAACATAATTTCCATATTAATTCCATGCAACAACTGACTGCTCAGTAGAGCTCACAGTCATTGTCCTGCTACCTCTTACTTATCACTTAAATAAATAAAAAAAAAAGCGCTCTTTCCGCCCCCCCCCCCCCCCCCAAATAGTTAAAAACCATCAGAGCGGTAGGTAGCCTGTAGTTGCCAGTTTTTTTGGATGCATGCTTTCCCTCTCTTCCGGAGATAGGTCCTTTCTCAGGCAAAGTAGAAGCAAACAGCATACTGCTCAAATTTATTTATCCTGATGATGTTGTGAGTACTTATAGAGGTAAAGTTTAACAAATAACAATTACAAGATATATTTCTTATACTTAAGGTAAATAATGGAGAAGCAGCCAGAAAATTGAATGTTTCCTTTATGTCAAGAATAGAAAATGGGTAGTCAGTTCTCTGGTGCTCACTGACCTATGATAATCTGACTGGCATGTGGTGATACTTTTGCCTCAAAGGGTTATTCCTGAATACCACATTAAATTGCTGTGGCAAACTATAGATAGCCTAGAAATGCCCCAAAGCCTGCTGTGTACGCCGCTCCACTCACACACTGCTATTCATTCAAAGCTACATCAAACTCGAAAGGCCAAACTGATCCACTCTTTTCCTTCCCTTGCCCTTTTTAATACCCTCTGCTGCTTTCTTAGTCTGCTGATTGTTTTCTTGACATGCTTTATGCCTTCCCTTAGCCTGTCTGTTATTATCCAACATTGTTTTCTTACCAGTAATAACTGAAGTTACGTTGACTAGCAGTGCTTTGGTAGTATGTGCCGTTTTTGACTTAGTGGAGGTTTTGAAACTTTTTAAACTTTTTTTTCCTTTATTTTCTCTCCCCCTTCACTGACCCTTTTTATCTACCCATCAGTGATTTCAGTTTGAGAAGGAAATCCATAAGATAACATGATCGCCCTTATTCTCTTCCTGAATCCTGCCTGAAACATCAAGCAGCAGCGTAACATTTGGAAAACAATGTTCTAACCCCATTTTTCTTGGCTTCTTTTTCTTTTATCTTCCTATTTACAGAAATTCGAGACATGCTCTAAGCTAATGTTGCCATGGTGTTGTCTCAGATCAGGTCTGGCATCCTCCCAAGGAGCTGCGTGGGTAGCTCTTTTCCTGAAGTTTAAATGTGCACCATTGACATTTTTCTCCCTCATGGCCATTTCAAATGAGTAGAGAAGAACAACCAAACCATCAAACAGATTTCTTTAAGGAGGGGTCAGTCCAACATCTGCCTTGTGTACATTGTGCCTGGATAAACACTGATATATTCAGCACTGATATATACTGATGCTGCCATCATAATTTCATGTATTTTACAAAGAGCTCATAGGTGACAATCCAAGGATTATTTGGGCATATGGATTTCTTTTTGCCTTTTGATGCAGGTAGTTAATCCTCCTGAAGAAGGTTCTGAATTTTTTTTTCAGCTCATCCTTCTCACCTCTACTTAACCAACATACATTTTCACAAAAATGTTGTTCACCTTCCCTACCCTGGAATTTTAGAATTTCTGCATACTTTTAGACATCACATTGTATTAATGAAAATAGTTTAGCAGTTTACAGCACTCTTACAGAGTGCTTACTTTTTTTGGTAATATATTAAGTTCTCAAAAGTTGTTGTAAAGTTTTTAATTTCATGAGAAAACCTAAGATTTTCAATCCTGTTTCTGAAATCAAGGAGTGCTTCACTTAATATTTTTGATAAAACTATATTTTAATAGAAAAAGTTCTAGGTTGTAGTGCTTGTTAAATACGTCAAAATAAAAATCTAGCAAAGACAAGATAGTCAAACCTTTGCTGTATAATATTATCCATTCCCTTATGGCTTGTGCATTAAAACACCTGCCTATTTTTGTTATTCAATCAAATTACGCAATAACTTCCTAGGAAATGTTTTTTGCTGAGGAAATGGTTATGGAAAGCTATTGGTCACTATCGCCAGCATTTCTATCCTTAGTGCTGTTTTATATTCTTGTCTATAAACAGAATTTATAACTGAAATAATGTAAGGATATCTTGTCATGAAAAAACACATACTAATCTGAGGACTGATATTTTAATCTCAATTGCACCTGAAAAACTCTCAGACTGCTGGTATTATATTTGACTTCTGCTGTTTTAACTTTTGACCCTTGTGTTTAAACATTAGCTGTCTTACCTGATTAAAGTGATCTCAGGCTTAGCAGAAAGAGAGAATGGTTTTAATGGGATTTGAATGTTTGAACTTCTTTTTTAAAAAAGGTCTATCTGCAAAGAGAGGGGGGGAATTTTCTTCTTAATGAAAGCAAAGATTTAAAAATTCTGAGAGCTATAAACATCACTTTGAAAGTTGCTGATAAGGAAGATGATATTGTCACAAACACCCTCTGCATTTTTATTGATAAGGAGATAGGTCAAACACTACAAATCTTGCAGGCTTTTGCTGATTTTTACTAATGTCAGAAGTTATGTTAATTTTACATTAGTTCATCTCTAGTTTTTGTGCTCTTCACTATTTTCACTGTTGCTGGAGGTGACTGGCAGCAGACATGCTTTTACCTATCTGTCTTCCTTCTCTGCCATTGTCCCTCTCCTATATGTTTTTTTTTAAAACACTTTGACAAGTTAGCTAATAGAGGAGTATTCTGTAAGCCAAGTATTGGCTTACAGAATTGGAGTGGGTATGAGCATTCAGAATTTAATTGATGTGTTCCCAAATCACTCACCTCTAAAGGCAGGCGTTAATCCCGGAGAAGGACTCGCTCACTGATTTTGCTGCAGTCCCTACTGGGTGAAACAGCTGCATTCAATAGGAACTGCATTTCCCTAGGGAGAGGGGGATGCAGCTGCTCTCAGAGGCTTTCCTGGTCAATTTAAAATCCTACATAAAGATAAAATAGAAATTGTTGTCTCTACATAGTGTAGAGAATATGGTGGCTTTTATCATGATATCATATCATCATCCCAGAGAGTTGTGGTGAATGGCATTAAATCCAGCTGGCGGCCGGTCACACGCGGTATTCCCCAGGGCTCGGTTCTGGGGCCGGTCTTATTCGACATCTTTATTGATGACCTGGATGAGGGGATCGAGGGCTCCCTCAGTAGGTTTGCAGATGACACCAAGTTGGGTGGGAGTGTTGATCTGCTGGAGGGTAGGAGGGCTCTGCAGAGGAATCTGAACAAGCTGGATCGATGGCTGAGGTCAACTGTATGAGGTTTAATAAGACCAAGTGCAGGGTCCTGCACTTGGGTCACAACAACCCCATGCAACACTACAGGCTTGGGGAGGAGTGGCTGGAGAGCTGCTTGGCAGAAAGGGACCTGGGGGTGCTGGTTGACAGCCGGCTGAACATGAGCCAGCAGTGTGCCCAAGTGGCCAAGAAGGCCAACAGCGTCCTGGCCTGTATCAGAAATAGCGTGGCCAGCAGGAGTAGGGAAGTGATCGTGCCCCTGAACTCGGCACTGGTGAGGCCACATCTCGAATCCTGTGTTCAGTTTTGGGCCCCTCACTACAAGAAGACTGTTGAGGTGCTGGAGCATGTCCAGAGAAGGGCAACGAAGCTGGTGAGGGGTCTGGAGAACAAGTCTTCTGAGGAGTGGCTGAGAGAACTGGCGTTGTTTAATCTGGAGAAGAGGAGGCTGAGGGGAGACCTTATGGCTCTCTACAACTACTTGAAAGGAGGCTGTGGTAGTGGGTATTGGTCTCTTCTCCCAAGTGACTAGTGATAGGATGAGAGGAAATGGCCTGAAGTTGTACCAGGGGAGGTTTAGACTAGATATTAGGAAAAATTACTTTACTGAGAGAGTGGTCAAGCATTGGACCAGGCTGCCCAGGGAGGTGATGGAGTCACCATCTCTGGAAGTATTCAAAAAATGCATAGACATGGCACTTCAGGACATGCTTTAGTGGGCATGGTGATGTTGGGTTGATGGTTGGACTTGATGATCTTAAAGGTCTTTTCCAAATTTAGTGATTCTGTGATACCATGTTCAGATTCAAGGACGAACTTCATCTGGAGTGGAGCCTGAAACAATGGACAAAACAAGACAGAAACTTTGCAGACAGACTACTGAGAGAAAACAAGAGAAAATGCATGGAGATGACAATTGTTTAATAGCTTATGGTGAAATAAAATTCAAAACCTGTTCATATGTACAAATAGATTTGAAATGGACATCTCCCCTTGCTTGGGACATTCAGCATAAAAGGTTGAACTGCTTTATAGATTTAATTTTTCAAATGGCAAGTTTACAGAAATGAAACTAAACCAAAAGAATAATATAAGCATGGAAAAAATTACATGATGCTATTGAATTACTTGTTAGTTTCCAAAAATCTTTTAATCTCTCTACAACTTGCATTGCCTGACCACGTAACACTTGATGTCAGAACTGAAAATGTCTTCAGTAAATTTTAAAAGGCTTTGTTGTTTTAGAAAGGAAAAATGCAGGATTGTACTGGCTTGTAGGTGGTAAGGTGCTGGCAGCAGGATGGGGGGGCTGCAGGGGTGGCCTCTGTGGGAAGAGACCAGGGGCTCCTCAGTGTTGGACACAGCCAGTTCCAGTCGGCTCCAGAACGGAAGAAAACACATTTTACTTCTCATGGCATTATAATTAGAGTGATGAAAGTTTGCTAATGGGTCTATGACTTTAAAGGAAGTCACAGCAAGGAGACATCTGGAAAAGGTATTCAGGTTGTGATACCATTTTTGAGTGATCCTCAAGTGACAGTGCAGAGCATGTTGTGCAGCTGCAGCTCTCTACTGGTTCTTGCAACACTTCATTTGGAATTAGAAAGAAAAAGTTCATCTTTAATTCTAATAATTTAATTTTCTTCCTTTGTGGTTTTTCATAATTCAAATCTGATCAGCTGAAAAGTGGTATTGAAAAAGTGTGCATCTCATCATTCTGTTCAAAACATGGTTTTCTTCTTAGCTCGCTGGGTGTTCTTTTGCAAAATTAGTGCTGCATATGAACATCTACGTAACCAAACTTCTATCTACCTAGAAAAGACTAAAGAACTCCATTGGTCCCCAGATTATTACAACAGGAAAATCAATCTCACTTCTAATTGCCTATGTCTACCCAAGACATTGCTAGCCCAGTTTTGCAATCAATAGAAGAACTCCCAGTTCTGGTTGCAGGAATAATTATCTGCAGTAATTAGTATTGTAAAGTTAAACAAAACTTTTCAAAATCCAAAGCTTTGTTCTGAGTGCAATTTTTTGTTCAATGCTCACAATTTCATTTTCTTTTCAATATATTAAGTTTTAATTGCCTACATTGAGCTTTGATATTCAGTTCAGTAGACAACATGGCCACACTTACTTAAAAATCAGAGCTATCTCCAATTCTATGAAAAGGAAAATTACAAACAAGCTTAAGAGTCCAACTATATAATTTTTCATTCACACAAGTAGCTTTGGCTGGTTTTAGTGGCGCTACTCATAGAATTAAGAATCTCATGACTTGGATATCATGGGTAAAAATGATGTCAGCTTATATAAAATGCAGGTAAGAAATCCGGAACATTTTCCAAACTGCATTTTAGAAAGGAATATTTTCTAAGATGCATTTTTAACTGTGTTATCTTTATTCCTACTGGGTGTTAAAATTGCATTAAAAATGTGACAGCCCAAAAGTGAAAGTCCTTGTCACTTTCTATTATCCAGTAATTTTAAGTATTTTTAATTAAAATATAATAGTATTTAGTACATCACAAATAATTAGTTTGCAGCTATAAATGGAAATCTGTTATATAGTCTATAATGAAAAATTATTTTGAAACTGTGTGAAATATAGTGAGCGTTGCACACTGCAGAGCAAGGTGGCCTCTACTGCTGTGTTTAATCCGAACAGTAAATGGACTATTTTTTTGTCATGTATTTCTTTTTTCTTTCTTTTTTCTTGATAGGTATGTATCTGTGTCAGCAGCTGTGTTAAAGATGATGTGGAATTATGTCTTTTGTGCGGGGCTGCAGTTTTTGCGATGCTCCTTAGTTTACGGGGGAGTTATTACTGTGGTCTTTAGTTCCAGAATAAGATATGTGTCAGAAAGAATTCCAGTTCTGTGTCTGTGTATAGCTACACCCCTTATCTTGCTGTGTGTCTCATCTGAAAGAACTGCTTTCTACTTCTCCATACATGCAGGTTCTTTCCTATGGAACCATAGGTAGTGTGGTAAGTGCTGCTTTCCACATGCCCTGATCTTCCCCCGGTGTGAAGGCAGGGTTTTATCAGGACATGGAAGCTCCCACGCGCTTTGTGCTTGTCACTCTGGATATAGCCTTGGGTATCTAAGCACTGCAGATAAGTGCCCAGACTTTGAAGTTGATTTGATATTCTATGGGAAGCAATTGTAAAGAGTAAAGGACTGGCTTAACGTGTTCCTGGTAGCAGAGCTGCTGAGGAGACATGCAGTTGCTTTTTCTGTTAGCTGGAGTTTCCAAAGAGTTCTGCTGCTTGGGAGAAAAAAATTCAAGGTCTTAAAGAAATAATGTCCTTTTAGGAAATGTGTACACAGGAACACAGTACCAATACAGCCAGAAGACTTGGGGTCAATTTCTCATTTTTTTCCAGTAACCACATTTTTTTTCCACTGAACCTTTGTCTTTTTAATTTAACCTTCTATTATTTGACTTTAAAAAAAGCAGTGACTACACTCACTGTGTTTTCTGCTTATCATTTCAAATTGTTTCTCATTAAATCTTTGGAAACATCAGAAGATGACTGAAATGTCTGATGAAGTTAATAGGTAAGATTACCAGTGGTTGTTTTCATCTAAGAGTGATGTCATTGCTACCTGTGTAATTGTTTTGCAATGTGTGCTCCTTGGAGATCTGGAAATGGAAATATACACGCTGTCTAGCAGGATCACAAGAAATAAGGAATGCATTTTAGAAGACCTGAATGAGGGCCCTTCACAGAGTCATTATATATCAGATAATTTCTCATTTTCACTATGATTTTCACAAATTCTTGACATAAAACCAAAAAAATCTGTAGAAGTAAGTACAAAACAGTTCTACCGAAGTCATTCCAGTAGCCAGTTTTTCCTTCTGTGTAGCAAGCTAAAAAAAAAACCCAAACCCATTAAATCATAAGAATGCACTCAGCCCTGCTACCTGTGTGATGGTTAGACAGAGGAAGGGAGTGCAGCAGAGAGCAGAGAAAATTGTAGGTGATTTCAGGTTTAAAAGTACAGCATATTTAGCATGTATATCCAGAACAGATGCGTTTTCTACATTTTAAATCATAGAACATATTATTTTTAAGTTACAGAAATATAAGCATTGAGTTACTGTACTTGTAATCTCCAACCAAGATGAAAAATGTGTTGGAGATAGAAAACAAGTTTTTCTTAATAGTCTGGGAGAAAAAAAAAAATCCTTATTAACCAGTGTTATGCTTCTTACAGGCCAGAAATATCTTCATTTAGATTTATAATGATTGCCTTTGGGTTAGAGAAAAAGAAACCAGCACTCCTTAGCTAATATAATGTTGCTGTTCACCCTGTCAAAGTGCACTACATTGACCAGGAGGCTGTTTGGTATTGAACCTGCAGCCTATCAAGCTCAGAAATCAAGAGTTTTATCTACCAGGTGACAAATGGTAATGGAAATTAAGAGGATCAGAGATAAACCTCAGAAGAAAAGTAGCTGACACGGAGAGCCCGGGCAGCACTGACATGCTGGCAAACACGCTTGCAACGAAAGTGAATTCAAGAACTTAGCTGCAAAATTCTTCATTCATTCCTCAAATATGTCATAGAAATATAATTCAGCTTAATAATGTGTGGACTTTTTTCTTTCGCACTTTTAATCAGTCTGTAGAGAACAGATTTTAGAATACCATTCCTTGTTTTACATTTTCTAATTTTGCTTTCTATTATAGAAAATCAAAATACAGTCTTGTCTCCACCACCCACACTCTCCTGAAACTTTGTGTACATCCATTAATGCTGACATCGTGGTCATGTCTCAGTTTTGTGTTTAGAAGGAAGCTATTAATACCTTCACATTCCTCAAAAGAGCATTTGTAGCCTACCTTCATTCTCCCTTTGCGCTTACCTACACATTTTCTTCAAGTTCCTTCAAGTCTTGCTAGATTTTCACTGAGATCACCTAAAACAGATAGGTAGAGTTAATACATATCCTGTTATTAAATAATTCTCCATAATAAAATGATCCAGAATAGTGGTACAGAGATTGACTTTTACTGTCAGTCAGAAGATCGTGAGGTGACTGACAAATGAGAGAACACATGATAAGAAGAAAAGGAAAAAGCCAGAACTCTGAGGTAATTAAAAGTTCCACACTGCTGGATTTGGACCATGCTCATGCCATTTGGTATTCATTGACTTCTCTCACAATTCTGCTCCATGCTGTCAGCCAGTACCTCCTTTGCTCAAAGGATTCCTTTTTTTCCCCATCTGTGTATCTGTGAAAAGTCGTCCATGTTACATATAGCATTTTCATTAATCTCAGTACTAACTTCATAGCACTAAAATGTACATAAGAAAAGGGAAGAATCTAATAATTTTTTTTAAAAAATCTTGAATATGGAAAATGTTCAAGCTTCTCAAGACTAAAGTAATTTCTTGAATCATAGTATCATAGAATAGTTTTTGTTGAAGGGACCTTTTAAGGTCATCTAGTCCAACTCCCCTGCAGCAAGCAGGGACATCTTCAACTAGATCAGATTGCTCAGAGTCCCATCCAGCCTAACCTAGAATGTTACCAAGGATGGGGCATCTATCACCTCTCTGGGCAACCTGTGCCAGTGTGTCATTACCCTCATTATGAAAAATTTCTTCCTTAGATCTAGTAAAAATCTACCCTCTTTTAGATAAAGACCATTACACCTTGTCCTGTTGCAACAGGCCATGCTAAAAAGTCTGTCCCTATCTTTCTTATAAGCCCCCTGAGCTGAGGGGTCCAGAGCTGGACACAGGACTCCAAGTGGGGTTTCAGCAGAGTGGACTAGAGGGGCAGAATCCCCTCCCTTGACCTGCTGGACACGCTGCTTTGGATGCAGCCCAGGATATGGTTGGCCTTCTGGGCTGCTAGTGCACATTGCCGGCTAATGTCCAGCTTTTCATCCACCAGGAACCCAAGTCCTTCTCGTAGGGCTGCTATCTATCTCTTCATCTTCCAGCCTGTACTAATATTGGGGATTGCCCCAAACCTTGTGCAGGACCCTGCACTTGGCCTTGGTGAACTTCATGAGGTTCACATGGGTCCATTTCTCGAGCTTGTCCAGGTCCCTCTGGATGGCATCCTGTCCTTCAGGCGTGTCAACTGCACCACTCAGCTTGGTGTCATCTGCAAAGTTGCTGATGGTGCACTCAATCACACTATGTCATTGATGAAGATATTAAAGAGTACTGGTCCCAGTACAGACCCCTGAGGGACACCACTCATCACCAACTTCCATCTGGTCATTGAGCCATTGACCACTACCCTCTGCAATCATCCAACCAATCCCTCATCCACCCAACAGTCCACCATTCAAATCCATATTTCTCCAATTGAGAGAGAAGGATGTTGTGGGGGACTGTGTCAAAAGCCTGACAGAAGTCCAGGTAGACAGCATCAGTAGCTCTTCCCTTGTCCACTGATGTGGTCACTCCATCCTAGAAGGCGACTGGGTTGATCAGGCAGGACTTGCCCTTGGTGAAGGCATGCTGGCTGTCTTGAATCACCTTGTTGAACTCCATGTGCTTTAGTATAGCTTCTAGGAGGATCTGCTCCGTGATCTTCCCAGGCACAGAGGTAAGGCTGATGGGTCAGTAGTTCCCAGGGTTCTCCTTGTTAACCTTCTTAAGAATGGGTGCAATGTTTCCCTTTTTCCAGCCTGCAGGGACTTCATTTGACTGCCATGAATTTTCAAATATCGTGGGGAGCAGCTTGGCAGCTACATCAGCCAATTCCCTCAGGACTCTGGGAAGCATCTCGTCAGGTCCCATAGATCTGTCTATGTCTATATATTCAGGTTCCTCAGGTGGTCTCAAACCTGATCTTCTCTTATAGCGTGAGGGACTTTGCTCCTCCAGTCTGCACCTTGCGGTCCATCCACTTGAGAGGTATGTGAAGAGAGGCTGCCAGTGAAGACTGAGGCAAAGAAGTTGTTGAGTACCTCAGCCTTCTCCTCATCTGTTGTTAGGATTCTTGCTCATCAAGGCAGCTATGCTTTCTTTGACCTTCCTTTTCTGGCTGGCGTACCTGTAGCAGCCCTTCTTATTATTCTTTTAATCCCTTGCCATGTTCAGTTCCAGCCGTGCCTTGGCCTTCCTCACCCCATCCCTGCACAACCAGGCAGTGTCCCTGTACTCATCCAAGGATACCTGTCCCTGCTTCCACTGCCTGTGCATTTCCTTCTTGACCTTTAGTTTCACCACCAGGTCTCCACTCAGCCATGCTGGTCTCCCCTTCCTTTCCTGATTTCTTACACCTGAGGATGGAGAGATCTCACTCTTTATGGAAAGCATCCTTAAAGATCTGTCAGCTCTGTTCTGCTCCCTTGTCGTGAGGGCAGTTTCCCAGGGGGACTTACTGACTAACTCCTTAAAGAGCTGGAAGTTTGCTTTCCTAAAATTCAGGGTCCTCAGTTTACACTTTGCCTGCCCCATATCCCTCAGGACCACGAAATCCACCATAGCATGATTACTGCAGCTCAGGCTGCCTCCAATCTTGACATCACTGATTACCTCACTTGCATTGGTGACCAACAGGTCCAGTATCACACCCCCTCTGGTTGGGCTGTCTATTACCTGGCTTAAGAATTTATCCTCGATGCATTCCAAGAGTCTCCTGGATTTCCTACAGCTCGCTGTCCTACTTTTCCAAGAGGTGTCAGGGTGGTTGAAGTCCCCTGACAGGACAAGAGCCTGCAAGCATGATGTCTCCTGTGGCTGGAGTGAGAAGGCTTCAGCAACAGGGTCCCCTTGACCGGGTGGCCTGTAAGCAGGCACCAACCACAAGGTTCCCTTTGTTGCCTCGGTCTCTGTTTCTTATCCATAAGCTTTCAACCTGCTCATGACTATTCCTCGGAGAAAACTCTTCACACTCTACCCATTTCTTGATGTAGAGGGCAACGCCTCCACCGTTCTTTCCTCACCTGTCCCTTCTGAACAGCCAGTAGCCATCAACAGCTGCACTCCTGTGGAGTATTAGGGCATGGACTCTGGTGGGGATTCAAGCCAAAGACCTTTATTGCTACAAGTGTCTGCCTTTTATACAGTTACAGCTCTCTCACGCGCCACAAAATGCGTCCTGATTGGTTACCACACACAGTCCATGCACTTCTCACACAGTCAGGATTGGCTGCCTGCAGGTGTCCACGTGCTCTTCTCTAACCATTCTCCTTCCTTCTTCTGCTTCAGTACCTCCCCTTGGCCGCTCACAAAAATATCCCGTGCTTCTACTTCCTCCTTTGTTGTTTACAAGCTTCTCAATGCCACAGCTCTTTCTCCTCAAGGTCAAGCCCTCCAGGTGTCCGCGTGCTCCTTTACCTCCTCTTAGTTGTTTACCACCTTCTCAATGCCACAGCTCCTTCTCCTCAAGGTCGAGCCCTTGCAGGGTGATCCCAACACACTCCAGTTGTGGGATTCATCCCACCAAGTTGCAGTAATGGCAACTAAGTTGCAGTTTTATAGCAGCACAGTGGCTTCCAACTCCTCCTGTTTGTTGCCCATGATGCGTGCATTGGTGTAGAGGCACTTCAACTGGATTGCTGGCCATGTCACCATCTTAGAGGAACACCCCTTAATTCCTTGAGGTATTTCACTGGTGTTTCCCTCTTGTCTCCTATTGCCTCAGGAGCCCCTGGCTCATCTCCATGAGACTTCAAGGGTGCTGCAGTGTAGGCAACAAATCTCATAGCAACAGGCTGAAGGCCCTCACTACCACCCCGTCCCTCTAACCTTGGAGTGTCATCCCACAGACTGCCACAGGCAAGCCTGATATTATCCCCCCTCTCACTTCAAATCTAGTTTAATGCCCTCTCAATGAGGCCCACAAACTTGTGAGCAAAGACTCTCTTCCCCCTTTGAGAAAGGTAAATCCCCTCTGACCCCAGCAAACCTAGTGCTATGTAGGCCACCCCGTTATTGAAAAACCCAAAACTGTAGCGATGACACCAGCCACAGAGCCATGCATTAATAGACCGGGCCTGCCTGTTTCATCCAGTGTTGCTGCCTGCAACTAAAAGGAGAGGAAAAAGATAATCTGTGCTCCAGATTCCCTTACCAACTGTCCCAAGGCCCTGAAGTCTCTTTTGATCACCCTTGGACTATGTGTTGTGGTTTTGTCACCACCCGCATGGAAGAGCACTAGTGGGTAATAGTCCAAGGGCCGCACCAGGCTAGGAAGTTTCCTAGTGGTGTCCTTAATCTGAGTCCCAGGGAGGCGGCAGACATCCCTAAAAGGGGGGTCTGTCCAGCATGTTGGATCTTCTGTTCCCCTCAGAAGGGAGTTGCATAAAACTATAACCCATCTTTTCTTCCTTGTGGTGGTTGTTGTGCTACAGGGGGTAGGCCTTTCTGACCCTGGCAGCACCTCTGGTGTAGATGGACTCTCATCCACTTCATCCGTGGACTGGCTTTCCATGTCCAGAGCCTCATACCTATTGTACAGAGGCACCTGGGGAGGTGAGGTGGGCAAGGAGGGGGTTCGCCTGCTACTCCGAGCATGGACATGTGTGCAATTTTTAGTTTCCTTTGAGTGACTGCCTTCAGCCTGGTGGGAGGAGGATACAGGATTCCTTTGATCCTGTTTTTTTTCTGGTGGCTCTTCCTGTTTCTGTCTCAGGGAGGGCAGAGCATGGTTCCGTGAGTCCATCTTGTTGTCATGCTTCCTGATGCTCCTTAACCTTCCTACCTCCTCTCGTAGCTCTGCCACCAGGCTGAGCAGATCATCCACCTGGTCACACCTCACACAGCTGTTCTCATTGCTGCCATCCATTACCCGTGAGGGGCTCCGGCACCTGCAGCCTGAGACCTGGATGGCTGCGTGTTTTCATGGGAGCTCTGTGTGGGTTGCCACATCCAGCCTGGCAGACATGGCTCTCCGACAGGTGGATATCATAGCCAAGCTCCTCCTGAGGGGGTGATGACCACCAGATGAACTCATCTCTTTGAGACGGTAGGGCGATTACGCCCTTCCTGCACGCCTTTCTGCGCAAACTGCCGTGCAAACTGCCAAGCCGCGCTCCGTTGGCAGCGCTCCTGGTCGCTGGTGCTCCCCAGGCTGCTTTTTGTAGGCATGGGGGTGGCTGCCATTGCTCTGGCAATGCCCAGGCCTTGTCAGTGTCTCCCGCAAGAGCTCCTGGCTCCCAGCGGGTCTCTCCTCTGTCTTGGCATTCCCTGCGTCAGGAAAACCCCCGGTGTGCCAAGATCTGCCATTCTGCTGCAGATTGGGGCAGCTCTGGAGCAGCTCTCCTCAGCAACTAAGGGAGCTCCAGAGTTACGTGAATACATATTCATTTTCGCCACAGATGTTGGGCGAGCACCTGCAGTTAGAATGACTCCCACATATTACAAAACCAAAATAAGCAGAAAGATGTTGGTTTTGTATGGCTTTGATTGTGTGGTGTGGTTGGTACCTTCAAGGAATGACTTAGAGGATGTGATCCCATCATGGCCTGGGCATAATGATGGTGTCGTTACTTAGTAGGAGTTGCCCAAGCGAAAGCTGAGTACAGATGTTATTGACTATTTATAAAAACGTATACACAGAGGCAGGTGAGGAAAAAATACTTCCCACATAATTTCACAGAATCACAGAATCACAGAATCACTAGGTTGGAAAGGACCTTTAAGATCATCAAGTCCAACCATTAATCCAGCACCACCATGTCCCCTAAACCATGTCCTGAAGCGCCACATCCACACGTTTTTTGAACACTTCCAGAGATGGCGACTCCACCACCTCCCTGGGCAGCCTGTTCCAATGCCTGACCACCCTCTCAGTGAAGAAATTTTTCCTAATATCCAAGACATAGCATTCTATAATTAAAACTGTAAGGCAATGTTTTGAGATTTTTCCCATGGTGCACGGGTGTGAGGAAAAGGTGCAGTAAAACAAGAGGCTTATCATCAAAAAAGAATGTGATTGCTGTTGATGACAAAAATTTTGGTTAAAATGATTGCAACCTGCCACATTTCCACTTTAACATTATAATTTCATGTATGACACTGAGGACAAACAAACATGTTGCCCTTAAACTGTTTCTTTGATTCACTTTCATTGCAAGTCACATTTTCGCTGTGGTAACCAATCAGACATTAGAAGATACATTCTCTCCACTATCATCTTCTGCACAGAGTCCTAGGGAAATTTTTTTTTTTTTTCAAAAACATGGTGGAGAGACAGGCAGCACTCGATCGTTTATTTTTTCACTATGGAAACTCTGGAATTTGTGGTCTCTTTCCAGAAAATAATATGCATTATTTCAGAAAACACATTTAATGACAATACTAGTTCAGCAAAACTAGAACAAAATGGATTATTTTGTTGGAAGATGACACGGTGTTTTCTCCCTCTTGTTTATTTGTAAATATTGTGCTAAACTATTAAGGATGTCAGGTAGCCGAGATGATGGTAATGGATCTGAGTGCATTATGATGGGGGAAAAAAGCCATAAAAATAATCCCTGACTTCAAGGCTTTCAGAGTTTCTTTTTTTTTTTTTTTGTTTCCCCCAAGCTGTTTCTCTCCCTTGTCCCCATCATTGTACCCTTTTTAGCCAGGGCTTAGGAGCAACTGTATTACCCTACTAACACAAGCTGGGGCTCCACCTTCTGTGCTCGTATCTTGCTACAAGCGCTGTTTGTGTTCTTAATCAAAAGCTGAGCCTTGTGACATTTCTTGTTTCTACTTCAAAGCCCCACACTGTCAAGATGGAACTCTGTGGGACAGGAGCACATTGATTTCTCTGGTGAGGGTGGTGGCACAGTGTCAGGCTGGTGGCAGGGATGTTGCTCTGTGGTGTACTCAAGCCCCAGCAATTTCAGCCTCTGCCCTACGGAAGAGAGTTAGCCATTTTCCACGGCACAGCAATGCTGTAACTCCTTTCCCCAGGAGCAGTTGTCGACAGATATAACAGAATCATAAGGCTCTTCAAAACCTGAGCGCTCCTCCCTTATTACCACGCTAGAGATTCCTGACCTTACCAGTGCCTGCAGCGTGTGAGCTGAAATCTCTGGAGCAGAGGTGGCTGCTCAGAGGCACTGACCGGAGGTGTGATCATGGAGCCTTACAGGTTTTCAACCTGGGTCGTTTGCTCATCTCGACCTAACAGATAAATATGTTTATTAATAACACTGTATGAATAGAGGAATGAAGAATGACACTGATGTTAACATGAACAACATAGTATAAAGGCAACTTTTTCCAGCCCCCAAAGTAGAATTGCGTTAGCGAGAATTTATAGCAGTACAGGTTTCTGTTTTATTAATACAAGCATTAGTATGAGCGCCTGCATGCTGTACATTTGTAAAACAACATCATCTTCAAGGGTGCACCATTATACTCTAAGTGTGCTAGTATTATTTTAAAAGAAACTGCATTGCTTTTAACTTTTTCATTATATGTAGAAATCAGGAAACACAAAGCTGTGTTTGCTAATATATCTCTTCTGTATTTTCACAGAGCAGAATTTTAAATATTTACGGCAATAGGTGTTTATGTTCAGAAAATTTGCTTTGACGCTGCAAATTCCTCAAATAAGGTTGAAAGACACTTTAATTCAGAGCCTAGAAATAAAATGCAGTTGTCTTACAGCCTTAGCTTTTGCTGTACCTTACCAAATCTACCAAATGGTAGGAATCTACCAAATGATATCTGTTTTCACCTTCCTGTGTTTGTTTCTCTGATCCCCGTCTAAAAAATGACTAACCCAACAAAGCGCCTCACGAGTGTGGCAGTGAAATGATCGGTGCCTATTCATGGGAAACGCCTGAAAGCTGTAACTGTCCAAACGTGTACCAAGTATCAGATTTGTAATCCCGCTCTGCCGACAGCTCAACTGTTGCTTCTGAAAAGGAGTTTGCAGCACAGCGAGAAGGAAAAGGCCTCACGACAATCTGCACAATCCTACATTATTTACTGCCTATCTGTATAGCACAGCTTTAGCTGGCAGGGAGGGTTACGGCTGAGAATGAGAGATTCATACTGCTGCTGCGAGAAATGTAAATAAGATTAGAGTTGCCAGTCCCTGCTGAGAGGTAAATTTCTTTTCTAGAAGCTGAACACACCTTTTCTTTGAAACAGCATCTCTGTTCATGGGAACTGCTAGCCTGCATCCATCTGCCACACTTAAACCCTGGACCTTGTAAATAATCTCTGCTCATTGAGCGCATTATGACAAAAAAAGTAATGTCTTCTTGTTCTACATGTCTAGGAACTAATCTTCCCTTGGCAGTGAACTTGCGGTCTGTCAGCCTCAGTTCCTTTCATTTACATACGTATTTTGCTCAGTGCAGATGAGGGTGAAGAGGGGAAGCACAAGAGGGAATTCACGGAATAAACAAACCATGCCTAACAGCCAGGGTGATCAGCTTGCAAGTGTAGGTGAAAGATATCTTCTGCTATAGCTCTCTCGACGCGCTATGGCTGTTCCTGTGTTGCTGACAGGTTTGATGAGCTAATGGCTGAACCAGGTGTTGCACATAGCGGTACAGTCTGGTTGGACGAATGTTTGTGCCGGTAGAGCTATCGTGACTAGCCGATCGAAGGAATTACCTGTTTGAGGACGGGATTGCAGATCTAAAATTTACTACAGCTACCCATGGCCATACGCCAGTATGCTCTGCAAGTGGTTAATGCTGAAGGCTACTCAGACTTCAGATAGATCAGAAATTTCTTGGACAAAGGGCATAATATAGCAGCTCTCTGCTTAATGCAAGTTTTTCTTTTTGCAGTTTTAAAGCAGGGTGTACCTTTCTTTCTTTTCCCTGAAGAACAGCATGTTTTCAAGCAATCTAAGAGATCACCACTCTCCTAAAATACGACATCAGGCTGAAGCTGTTATGCTGAATCTGGAATGTGTAATAAATGGACTTAGTCTGCTGACATTTAAAGAAAGATAGAGATAGTGTGTCTCTCTTCAGGATTTTTGGGAAAAGAGGGTTTGTAACGGCATCCCAAGATGCTTGTTTGAGGAAAGTTTGTATGTAAAAGTCAGGCATGCCAAACATTTAACACGATTGAGACTGATGTACAAATATGTCAATTATCAATCAACACAATGGGAAATTATATTCTGCAGCGTGTCAAATAATTGGCTTTTACCACAGAAGCAGATATTGAAGGAAAGGAGAGAAAATAATTAACGGTTGTTGTAAGTAATCTCTACTGGTAACACTTTTTTGCTCAGTGAGCCCTTGTGGAAACTAATAAACTGTGAAACTTTGCATCTAATTCCACCTCAGTGCTGTCAAATACCTAGACCAAAGCTTGTCACCTCTCCTGCCAAAACAGGCCATGTGGTCTGGCTATAAATCCACAGAAAGCCCTCTTCTTTCCATGTGTCTAAACGTATGCCCAGAGCCTCTGTCGTGCATGGCTGCATGCGTTCATGCCATCACGTAGCTGGATATGCCCCTCTAACGCGGCCAGATGCAGATCTCTCTCTCCTTGTGCTTCCGTTCACAGCGTAATCCTTGGCTTTCCTGTGCGTGTCACCATCCCCGTGTTAGCCCTGTCAAACAAGCTGCCTCCTCCCTGACAAGGGGTCTGGAACCCTGGAGCCTCACCACAGTGCCACATCCAAGGTATCCTAAAAGCCAGCAGACTTTTAGGCTGTGAGCAGCCAGAATAACTCACATAAGCCTGAAGCCTACTTCCCACCTTCTTGCTGGGATTGCTGCCCTAGGGAGGATGCGTCAATTCAGCCATTCCCTCTCCAGCTTACCTGGAGCCATGACTTTGCTTCTAGTTCAGCTTGGGGTGAGCCTCTTGCTGAGATTTTTAAAGATGCAGAGCAGTGTGTTCCAGAGAAAGCTTGCTTTCTGCCTAAGGCCATGAAAACGTTGCCATTAACTTCTTTCCATGTTCTGAATATGTATAAAAGATTAGATTTAAGATGTGATAACAGTTGCTGAGAAGTATTGGAATTGCTCACGCTGGTCAAAATTGCTTTTTACGATAGATATGGTGATGATTCTCCAATTTTCCACGCTCAGTGAGCATTCCTGGCTAGGTCATCAATGTCACTGATCTGAAGCAAATGACTTTTTATCTTCTCAGAGTGACTGAAACATTAGCACAAGGTGCATTTGTCTCTCCTGAGCATTTCTGTGTATTCATATGTGAAATACTTGTCCAACAGGTATACAACCCTGCCAGCTTGGCCACACCCATCGGGTCGCCCATTAGGCCATCGAAATGAACGGGTTAAACTTTTGGCTGCTGTGAGTCACACAAGGTCTCTGCATCCTCCGGGAAGTCCAACTCCCATGACACGACAAAGAGCTGCAAAACAAGTGCCAGTCCCTTTGTGCACCGGACAAGAGACTTCACCCCAACCGTAAAACCCCTGGGCGGCCCTAGCCCCCACGCACCCCACCCCACCCACGCCACTCGGGACTCGAAACCCTCTCGCCTCGCACCCCCGGCTGCCTGCCTCGGCTCTGGTAAAACACCCGAAAACATCATCTGACAAGGAAGCGGCCGGACAGCATCCCACAGCACCCCAACCCCCCTCCCTTCACCCGGGGTATCTTTTTGGCCCGGGGGGACCCGCCTGCGCCCCGCCGCCGGGCGCGCATCTCCCGCCAGGTGGAGCAAGAAACAAAGAGTAGCGCTTCCCCCGCCTGCCCGCGCTTTTTTTTTTGGGGGGGGGGAGATGTGTGTAGTCGGGCTTTAATTTTGCCCTTCCTCAAACCGGACCCTTAACACAGTACTGCCGAGGCAAACGGGGAGGACGGTATTTCCTTCTCGTTTACAGAACTGCGGGAGCGGGTAGCGTTGTGTGCAATTTGCAGCCTGTCACCGATAAAGGTTGGCGGGGGTGAGGAGGGGGAGAAGGTAGGGAAAGGAATGAGCTGCATAAATTCTCCTTCTGCGTGCATACCAATTGTAGCGAGAAAATAAAATTTAAAAATTTAAAAAGGCAAATCGCTCTTTTTGCATTAGTGGGAAAAAAAAAGTTTGGAAAATCTGTTCAGATATACAGCAGCATGAAATTCACATTAACATCTCATTAAGTCTAAATGCACTTAGGGACTGATCCAAAGGCCATCAAACTCAATGGGAGACTTTCCATTGCCTTCAAATGGGATTTGGATCATGCTGTTAGTGATTGGCAAAAGCCCATATTAACAAAACAGAAAAATCCTGACGTTACCTAAAAGGCTATAAAAGCATTTCCATTCCTTGTTCTGGGAAATCCCTTTTACAACTGATCAAATGTAATCACAGCAGCCATCTCTGTGGTGAAAGCTTCCTGTTAGGCTAACAACAAGGTAGCTGAGGTGCAAACACCATCACTATTTTACAAAAACTGGAGTGGAAACCTCATTTTTGATTTATCCATAATAGCAGAGGTAAATCTGAAGTGATCAGAAGTTAATTTAAATGCTATGTAAATACTATTTAAAAAGGGGGAGAGATAAAAGCAACTTAAACTTGGCTCAGGAAAATATATGCCTGCTATGATAATATTTCACACAAGTCTGGTGTCCTAACATGAACTAAAATAACTAAAATAAACTAAATTAGCTAACGTAGACTTTATATGGTCAAAAGCAAACCAGTTTGTTATGCACAGTACCCTTTAGAGATATCAGTATATGATACCATCACTAATGACTCTGTTTTCATGTGTGGAGATTAAAAGTAGTACCTTTTAAAACAAATTAACTGCCTTGGGAAGCTTGAAATTCCTTGATCGTCATTTATATTTTTTAAAATGCAGCTTCTAACAGAGATGGTCTGGAGCAGAGGCTCCGGCTCTGAGCAGGTTTCTTGTTCATCTGGCCTTAGCTGGGACTATGTTATTCATTGATGGCAGAGATGGGCCTAGAATTTCCTGTGTATGTTTAAAAAACAAATGAAGTGAAATGACAAGCCCCTTATTTTTTGTCCCAATTATTTAAAATTTGTAACAGACATGTCAAGTTGGATGGGTAAGATACTACTGAAGATTTAAAAGACTTTCCTAGTTTTCCTTCTGCTGTGAGGTTTTAAATCCCCCTTTCCTCCTTCTTATCTCCAATATTCCCTTTGCTTTTTTCACTTTTTTCAACATCACTTTCATGGTGCTCAGCCCAAATAGTGTGGTGAGAGACTCCATCTTCAGGCATTTCCATGTCTCTGGCAAACTGTGTTCTTGTTCCTCATGTCTGTTAGGACCTGAAATAAAAATTTCAATTTGAAGAGTTTCCTAATTTGTGGGTGCTAGGAAACCCGGGATCTAAGATGGGGCAGTGATGGTCTTGTAGGAGTTCCAGCCCTTGAAGTATTGCCAACAATTAAATTTCACCAAAGGAGGAAGGAAGGTGTAAATATTGCCCCAAATTTTTAAATTACTCTAATTATTGCTCTAATTATTACATTAAGAATTACTCTACATTACATAATAATTACTTTAATTATTAAATGTAACAGTTATGGCAGACCCTAACTTGAACATGGTATTAAAGTTAATAATTACCTGGCTAATGAGAAAGAAATTCCTGTAACAAACCATGTAGCTGATTCTCTTCCTGGCAGCACTGGCTTAATTTTTACTTTTATTCTCCGGTATCCTCCTAACCTCAATTTTCCTTTTCCTCTTTTTGGTCTTTGAGATGTATATAGCCTTGCTGCCTTGTCCCTCTCCCTTTTTGGTGGCTTACCTTCATAAAGAAGGAAAGGGTCTTGTAACAAGAAACAATATATATTGAAACACATATCAAAATACTGTTCACTGATTTGCAGCACCAGTTCATCCCAACAGAGGTCAGAAATCTGTCCCTTGGAGAGTGCTTTGGAGAAACCGCCAGGAACTGCTAATCTTATACAATGTCCCCACACATCCAAGTAGAAAAAGCGATGCAGGGGAAAAACATCAAAATTGCGTCTGGGGTTGGGATCATATTTTCACCTGTCTTTCTGTTTCTGATTGCACATCACCTCAGGTTTCTTATGGTTAATCTCATCATGCTCCTTCTTGAGTCAAGGGGAATGCGCCATTGATGGAAATGTGTCAACTCTGGAAAACCAAGCAGGAAGCATCTTAAGTCTAAGATATCTCTTTGAATCACAACATCTACTGAATCAGTGTGACCTCCCGGATGCTACACCAGTGCTAAATCACTGCCAGGATCACCAGCTGAGTCCCCAGCCCAGATAGGCTCTTGCTGGAGGGAAGCGGAGCCAAGGTGCTACCTCTAGAGAGGATAAGCAGAGATGCTGCCACTTTTATTCATCATCACCCAGGAAGGGCCAAAGTTAAAGTGGGGATTTCCGTGGAGAACACTTGTGGATTTAGGTGCTGAGTGCTCATGTGGACTCTGAAGTCCTTTTGTGGATCAGGGCATTGGTTAGAAGACAGCTAAACTTTATATTGTGCTTTGAAACCAGTTATTCCATGGCTTTATTTTCCATTAACTGTGAGAAAGTTACTTTACTTTTAAAACTGCAGAGTGAATTATTTAGACAAACCAGGCTTTTGTCTAGATTTTTAGTTCCCTAGACAGAGCACTGCATTAAAAAGAAAAAGATGAATGAAAATACAACAACATCTAAATTCATCCTATTAACAGCATGGAGTGATTCTGTTGCTGGCTAGATAAATTAGAAAACTACATTTCACTGTATCACTAGTCTTTTAATCATCGAATTAAGTGAATTGCAACCAAAAAAACCCAAAAAACATTTTAAATGCTGCTGTTGCTCTCTGCTGTGGCCATCCAGGCACACGCTGGGCATTCACAACAATAGTAATATTAAATGAGAAACTAATTGCTTTGCCAGGATGACAACTCCAATCTCTCAGGTTGTGGCCATTTTCTCTCAAAGCATAATGAGCATGGAAATGCAGCACTGATAATGCTTGCTGTTGTCTTTATTTAATGTGAAGCAATATCGTGAGTCACCCAAACCTCTTGTAATTTTGTTCAGTTTCTGGTTTTGCTGGCAAATATACAGGTTATTCACATAACAAATAGTGTCTAAATTTTGCTCCTTGAGAAGTTAATCTACGTCTTCCATAGTTAAATAGTAAGTATTGCTTACTTATATAAATTTTTACACTTCTGTAGAGCCTTTGAATTTCAGATTACTGACAGATTACTGATTACTGATTTGGATGTCAGATTACTGATTGCAGATTACTGATGTCAGATTATCTCAGGGAGAGATAAATACCATTATTACCCACAGCAGCACAGAAAGGAGACATGATCTTTCTGAGTCCATTCATTGAGACAATTTAGTTTGAGAGGTCTGA
The DNA here is from genome assembly GCF_964289735.1 of Phaethon aethereus. Lineage (NCBI taxonomy): Eukaryota > Metazoa > Chordata > Aves > Phaethontiformes > Phaethontidae > Phaethon > Phaethon aethereus. The sequence continues at coordinate 127,492,639 of NC_138575.1, forward strand.
TAACACAGTTATAAACACCCAATAGCAGCCTGGCCAACCTCCAGCATTTTTTTTTAAAAGAGCAATTTCAAAAAATTATGACAATGACTTAACAATAAATTTTTTTCCACTTGGCTTATAGTTTCTGAGCATGGAGAATACTTGTACTTCTTTGAGCTGAAGAGCTAGAAGTTTCCTCTGTTTTAAATTTCGGTTGGTAATCTAGCAGTTTGACAAACTGAGTCTAAAATTTGTGGAGACATCAGGAAGTACTGTGAGGTGTTGGAGTTAGCAATCAGGCTTGTAGAGGCTTGAGCCATTTTTTCCCATAACAGAAAAAGTTAGCAAATTAAATTATGTAGTGATCAATAAATTAAACCTAATCAGTGAACTTCAGATTTAAGGCATGAGAAGTTTTTAGTCTCAGATGGAGAAGATAGAAGAATGTAGGGTAAGTGGGTGAAAAGTGCAGTGAGCTGTCAGGAAGAAATCCTCAGTGCCTTGCTAAAAATCCCATCGCAGTGGGGCAAACAACTGAATCGCATATGATTCAATGGCACTTAAAACCACTCAAATCATAATTAATAGCTTTGTTCAACCTTGATTAAAATATATGAATAACATTTTCTATATTAACATTTAATATAAATTTATAATTAGACATATGAAACATGAAATAATATTAGCTAATCAATATATGTATATTATTAATTAGAAAAATTAATAGACAGGTTTTCTATGGATATAGTTGTTTGTTTACTGGGGAAATGATTTTCCTTTGTCTTCAAGTGTGCCTGTGAATGTGAATGAATGTGTTGGACACGTGACTTAATTTTGTATTTTTTGTAGGGGAAGACATAAAGCCCCTGCCTTTTTTTTTTTCTTGTCAGACTCGTTTTTTTTGAAAATATGACATGTTTTCAAAAACAGAGTAAAAGGAAGACTTGGAGGAACCTTTAATGTTTCAAACTAGTTTGTTATATGATGAGATTATTCATTTTGACTCAGGTGAGGACCAGTAGCAATTCATTCCATGACCATTCTACAAGTAATGTGGACCTGCTCTAGACACAGAGCAAAATGTCTCGGGCGGCAAAGCGATTAATGACCCTTCTCTGCACTGTGCTTGCGAGAGAGTCCCAAGAGGCTCACTTCACTGCTCTCAGTGCCACACAGAAAGTGCCACACACAGTGCCACCAGGTTGCCACGTGGCTGGTATCACTGGGAGGAGGGGTAGATGGGGATGGATCTTCCAAAATCAGTGGTTGTATCCTCCACCCCTCCCACTAGCGATCAGAGGAATGACCATCACCTTTCATCTGGTTTTATTCCTCTTTTCTGGAGTGAGAGCAGAGGCCTTTGCTCATACCTTCGCATCTGCTCTAGCAAAACTGGGTGCAGCCCAAGCTGCTGCAGAGCCTCACGGCAGGCGTGATGCGCTCCGTGCACGCATGAGACTGATTGCCCGCCCCAATGAAGCGAAGGTACAGCTTCTCACTCATCCTTCTGAATTGAAACTCTGATCATTATCCAACAGTCTTTGTCAATAAAAGCAAGGCATCCCAGCAGAGAGGGTATGTAATTTTAAAAACCCAGCTAGTTGCATGGTCTGTCTGTGTTCACAAGAACATTTAGGAGCGCGTTAAATGAGCTGGCCAGAAGCGTGAGGGCCAAGAGTCGGTTGGGAGAGGTGGGAAAAGGGCTTACTGTGGTTCCTTCATCTGGAAACAAAATATCATAAATTTGATATTTCTAAAAGGAAATAATGGTAATATTTAGTTGATTAAACAGAACCAGCATGTTATCAAGGAAATATCCTGGTACAAATGTAGCTGGGCAGTTCATTGCCAGCATAAGTATTTGTATACGTACTTTTAGGTTTTACCCTTCTCTGTGCAAAGCATGTCCTTGCTCTGACACACAACTGATTTCCTTTAAATGCAATTATTCTAATTAGCATTAATTGTCAGTGTTGCCATGCTGCCACCATTTGGTCCCACTGTGGGAGAAGAGCGTGTTAGTCACAGTTGTTTTGTTGACAGGAAAGCTGAAGCCCAGGACAAATTTTTAACAGAAAAAGAGCTAGACCCGCTTTTCCTATTGATTTCCTTTTGGATTTTTTATTGGTTTATTATTTGTTTTTGTGGTATGGTAGAGGAGGAAGGCAGCCAGCATTGCTGTTAAGAATAAATTATCTTCATTATTTATTTAAATATCCTAGAAGATAAGTCCATTTAATATGTGGACATATAAGAGACTAAGTGAGCACCATTTTCCTTAGAAAGAAACTGATGCTATTTATGACAAGTTCCTGAACTAAACTATTCTCACGGCAGGCGGGAATGTTTTCTTAATCTGCATCTTTAACGGGGGCATGAGCTGGGTGGTTCTGCTCTAAGAAAGTGATTAAGATGTTAATATGCCTGGGCTAGAATATTAAGGAATATTAATCCATGAATTTATGGTCTTAATTGGATTGTGTGCTTGCAAACGGATGAGTAAATCAACAGAACACACCAAAATCAAGTTCCCTAAGAAATGCCATAAAATAATGTAAAATGAGTTTCTACGAAATTTATGCCTTCTTCTGCTGATAACAAAATTTCATGTCCTTTGGAGTTTCCTTTTCTGTCTGTTTCATCCGTCTGAAAGAATCTCAGCTTTGAAGCTCTTGCAGCAGAGAACATAACCAGTTCCAGCTAATCTTTATTGCAATATTCTCAAACAGCATCATTCATCGTTAACAGAAATGAAGCAATCTACAGTGATATCAATACTGCAAATTAAAGTGCACTTTGTGTATTCTGGATTTTATGAATTTGTCTTTAATATCTGATTCTGGTTGATTCTGGTCTTAGTAAATTAACAGTAGGAAAAATTATGCAAAAATAATCCCATGAAAGTTAATCAAGGCTGTAAAGAGGATGTCAATATTTTCCTAACTGAGAACGTAGCACAGTACACATCACATACTTAAAGAAAAAATGCTGTTCTTCTTGAAAGAAATATTCTATAAATTATCTGGCACTGTGTTTACTGCAATGACTTTGAAAATATTTCAAGACTTCAGCTTGGGGGATGTGTGGGGAGACTGAAAGTATGAATTCACGTGTGCATGATTATGGTACCTGAAGAAAATTGTTAAAAGGGGACAAAGGAGTGAATCTGCTGGAGATGATTGTCACTTTCCCCTAAGGACATAAACTTAATGCTTACCTCTCCCTAACCTGAAAGGAAAGGCTGCTTGTACGTGGAGTTAACAATTTGGTCTCTGGATCAAATTCAGCCTGACATAATTGGGTTCAGTACCATTAGATTCTGAAGAGTTGCTTTCACTCTGCCAGACTTGGATTTGGGTTTGAAGTTTTGACAGTCACTAAGAAATTATTAAAACTGTTCTTTCATCATTTTCTGATCATGCTTGCATAAATGAAAACACTGACCATGTGTGAATAGATCCTCAAAGTTGAATAGCAAGACATTTCTGAGATTGGTTACAAGCGTATTAATCTTTGTAATCATTCATTAATGTGGAAATTAATTTTCAAGACTAAAACGTTCTAGATTTGACATCCATATAATCTGCAGGAAATACGAATTTTTAAATGAGCTTTTTCTAACATGTTACATGGTCTTTCGAGTTAACATCACACGAACTAACACGAATTTCTTCACAGAAATATTGGAAGTTGCAAGCCAACACGTTGGCTTTGAAAGCATTGATCTAATTTTTTTCCACTGTATCTGGTGTTCAATGTGCTGTTCCATCCATTTTGTGGATGTATTTTGTTTTTCCAGCAGAACTGAACAAAAAAGCAATTCTTAATTTTTTTTATGATGCATGATTGTGATGATATGATGTAAAGCTAATTACAGCATTTCCCTATAAGTATATATAGGGAATATATATATTTTAATATATATATATTTAATATATATTTATATAAATACTTAAATATATATATATTTCCCCTATAAGTATAGAAAACTTCACATATTCACCTGCAGAACATGAAACAGAGGTTAGTTCAGAAGCTGAAGCCTATATTTGTTTAAATTTGGAAACTCTTCTTTAATAAAAAATAAATCCTTATGAGAATGAGTGATATGTCAGAGAAGAGTAATAATAACCAGATTGCAGTTGTTTCTCTTTGAAGACTTTTCTCTTAATATTGTTGATAGTTACTGCTCCAGAAATTAAACATTTGAGTTTTCCCTTACTTGTAAATAATAGCAATAATAGTAGTAATTATTATTAATAATAATGAATAATGATGTCAGTGTGGTAAAAGGATACTAGTGGCCTAGTGGTTCTAAGAAAATACCTCAGGAATACAGGAACTATGCAAAAAAACACTGTGAGGTGGGGGCTCCATTTAGGGCTGAAGACAAATGCTCAGATAAGATAAAACACACTACCATTTGCCCCTAAACACATCATGGAGGAAATCAGAAATTTTGCTTTTCACTACCATTTAATTAGCTACTCAGCAAATTATACTAATGATAAAAATGTGACAGGTGGGAAATAAGAAATTAAGTATCTTATAGAAGCACCTTTCTCTCATTGCACTGAAAAAATGTCACATTAAAAATATGCTCTGCAAAATATGCAATATTTGTGATGTAGGTGGGCTCTTTTTCCTCTTTGTGCATCTCAAAGATAGAACTCTAAATGTAGCATTAATAAAGGAGGAAAAAAAATCTACATTTTCTTGTGCACAGTCAAAGGCACCATAAAGTGATTAACTTTAATTGCATTAGTTTTTGAGTTGCCTACACAGTGAAGCTCATGTCTCATTGAGATGTACAATGTAGGAAGTTCATCCCCTTTCCACTGCTGCTTTTGGCAGCATTCAGCTAAACAGGGCTAAACATGCTAACATCACATCGTTTTGATAGTAATCAGAGCTGTATTTAAAAATATGAAGAATTCTTAAGAGTCACACTTATCTTCATATTTCTGTATCTTAATAAGTAGCCAATCTTAATCTTTCCAGCCTTCACAGGGGACAGGAGATACTCAACACAACTAAGAATCTATTAGCTTAATTAAAGACTTTAGCATGATGCTAAATACCTATCATGAGGGCCTTAAGTTTGAAAATGTTGCCCTTTTTTTCCCAATCCAGGCTGTACATTTGTGGGACAATAGTGCACTAGTTGGAAAGACGCTGCGCACACACAGTTGTCAAATTTTTGTTTCAAATTCAAATCAAATGCAGAGTAGTTGGAGAAGTTTTTGTACTTCATGGAAGAAATATTTTCTTAGGGGTAGGTGGATAGTTTGTGATTATATTTACACCCAGGTTCCGCATCCTGTGGATCTGGTCCGTAAAGGGTAACACTGAACAGCTCACCTAGCTTTATAGGCCAAGGTCAAGATAAGATAACCTCTGCAGTAATGACTTGGAAGAGTGGGCAGAGTGCATCCTCAGCAAGTTTGCAGGTGATACAAAACTGGGAGGAGCAGTGAATGCACCACACGGGTGTCCCTGCAGAGGGACCTTGGCAGGCTGGAGAAATCGACCAATAGGATCTTCATGAAGATCAACAAAGGGAAGTGCCAAGCCCTGCATCTGGGAAGGACTATCCCCACACATCAGTATAGGTGGAGGGCTGACCAACTGGGAAGCAACTCTTCAGAAAAGGCCCTGACAGTACTGGTGGACACCTAGTTGGACATAAGCCAACAATGTGACCTTGCAGCAAAGGCCAACAGCACCTTGGGCTGCATTAGGCAGACCAGCACCAGCAGGTCAAGAGAGGTGATCCTTCCTCTCTACTCAACCATATTGAGACACATCTGGGGTGCTGGGCTCCCCGCTATGAGAAAGATATGGACATACCGGAGTGAGTCCAGTGAAGTGCCACAAAGATGACTGAGGGACTGGAGCACCTCTCATACAAGGAGAGGCTGAGAGAGCTGGGACTGCGCAGCTTGGACAAGGGAAGGTTCAGGGGGATCTTATCAATGTGTATAAATACCTGATGGGGGGAGTAAATGTGGCAGAGCCAGACTCTTCTCAGTGGATTCCCAGAGACAGCACAAGGGGCAATGGGTACAAACTGAAATACAGGAAATTCTGTCTGAACATAAGAAAAAAACCTTTTCCTAAGACGACAGTCAAACACTGGGTGCCCTGAGAGTTTGTAGATTCTCCACCACTGGAGATGTTCAAAACCCAGATGGACACATAGCAAATGGCTCTTGCTATGAGTAAGACCTAGCTTTGAACAGTGGTAATAATTGCATGGGATACTTATGAGTGTTGCCTGGGATACTTATGACTGAAATCTAAGGCAAATTAATATATTGGCATACTTAGACTCACACAAAACTAGGTATGTGTGTGAATGCCTAAAAGAATGCATGATACAGGGGTGGACTATAGCAGTTTTTAAAGGAAACTGTGTGAATATATCAGATAGGTATAAGCAAATTTAAACAGATGAAAGGGTTCAATGGTGCAATTATTGATAACTATGCATGCGCACAAATCAGAAGCAGAGACTTTAATCTCCCTTTACAGTTCTGGATTTTGAGAAATACTGAGTGAGAAGGCCATTTACTCCTGAAGGAAAAGTATAGAAATAGAAGCTCCTTTGGGGATCTCTTTCATAGGATTAACATTTAGATACATACCAAACAAACACATAACTTTTGAGCTTTGCAAAGTGATTTCAAAAGTCAAACAGAAAAGAATCATACATTTCCCATAATAACAAAAATTGCCTTGTCCAAACTCTTCTCAGCAGTAGGATTCTTTCAAATAGCTGTAACATTTATCAATATTAGTCCAAGGAAAATTAGGTTTTGTTCTTCACATGTGGGATATGGTGTCTGTGCTGGGAGGCTGTATAAATCCTTTCAAAAGACGTATTCTTTGGGATTCTCGTGAGGAATCTTATGAAAGACTGATGTGTATTGTCTTTATCACAGTGTGCTTTGACAATAAAATGACTATCTCAGTTCATTTGCTGTCTCCAAAGGAAATTGGTTTACAGATCTTCCTGCTAGTTCATCTCTTATTTAATCTACCTGCTTATAATTATTCTTGTAATTAACTTATAAATTATTTTTAGTAGTTTATTCATATGTAGAGATGGGCATTCTGAGTTGCTCTAATGACATCTGGCAAACTCTATCCCGTTGTGATCTGTTGGCTCAGTTTTACCATAACTTTGCACTCCAGACTTACTGGTTTCTACAGCTGAATATCCCACTATGGTATTTTGGGAACGTTATTGCTACAGGATGCTATGAAATGTGGCTGTTCAACTTCTGAACATTATAATTTCTCTAATTTACTCAGTCTGAGGTCATGTGCCCACTCTCTTCATCCCCTGAGAGTATTGGTCATCGGAGATGTTGAAATAACCCCACAAACACCTGCACTAGGGGAAAAAACCTCAGCAATCAAGAGTAGGACTGGCCAATATGGTTTCTTTACAGCTGACTAAAAATGCATTTTCCTAATCTGTTTTTGATGTTTCAAAATGTGAAGCAGATGTGGGGAATTTCTTGATTTTTAGTAACTGTGTCACCTTAGGAAATATTCAAATTGGGAATCCCTTTGTTTTATTTTTTTACATGTGAGAAAATGTTGACAAGCAATGAGATATTTCTTGGGTAAAAGATGGGTATTTCAGCTTTTTACATGCACCACTGAAGATTCCCAGCTGGTAGTGTGCCTAAAAACTGAAGAGGAGCAAATGAAGTCACAAGATTTCAGGTACATACTATAGGAAGGCGGGTGACAGGCACAGATCCTGTAAAAAGTCACAAGATTTTCATTTCACTACGGGCAACAGGAACCAAAGGAAGAGCAAGCACACAGATCTTATGCTGTAGTTGCGCAGTCAAAAACAATCAGTGATATACTTGATATTTCATAGCGGTTTATTCCAATGTCAAAATGGCTCCTGCGTAGTTCCTGCAGACGAACGCAAAGCACTAAGTTATATTGCTGCCTTTGTCACCTATTTTCAGTACTGGCATAAAAGACTGTGGTCTGGAACCCCTCTCCTGAATCACTGGGTCCACCTGCCTCTTCTTACATAAAAAGACAATATGGAGAATCCAATGGAAATGAAACCAGAATATATTATATTAGTGATATATTCCCACACATGTATACTTACATATTAAATAATTTATAAATAATGATAATGATTGCTTGTCCTACACTATGTTAGTGATCTAACATAGTTCTTTTTAATCGTTCTTGTTAACTTATCAGAAAAGAATATAGCAAAAGCTAGGATGGAGGGCAAATTGCAGAGATGGTTGAACTTACACAGGGAGAGACTGAAGAGGTTGAAGGCATGTAGTTTACAGAAGAGATGAATGAGAAAAGTCATGATAGATGTCTTAAAAATAATGAATGATATAAAAAAAAAGCAAAAATAACTCCCCACGTCCTTCCTCCCATTGGCTTGCTTTCCCTTTCACTGAGCTGTAGTCATGTGTCTTGTCCCTGCTAACTCTCAGTCATACTGATTTTTTTCCTCCCACTCTGATCTTTGAGGTTTTTGCACCACTGCTTGGTTTAAACCTTAAAGAGTTTTGGATGGTAGTTCCTTTGGAAAGTGCCTAGACTGTGTAAGAGCACAAGTAATAAATTGTTCCAATAATGTATGCAGTCTGAAAGTTTAAAACACTCGGTTTTCCTCAAATGGTCTAGGCTCTTTAGTTTGGGTTGTTTCAGACAGACAGCAGAAGTTGAACAGATATTCCTGTGATCACCAGGACTTCTGAACATAGATTGCTACAGAAGGACTGCTGAAACTCAAGCTGTGTGTGGCACTTCATTATCATAAGAGCAAGTCAAGCTTTCATGACAGCATTTTCTATCTCCAAGGTATTTCTAGTGTTTTAACATAATTTACTAAAGATGAAAACTAAAAACTCAAAATATTTTTGGGGAAAAGAACTGAATTACCAAAAGTCACAGTAAACCCAAGAACAGAAAGTAAATGCTAACTATAAAAAAGTAAGACTACCTTGAAGCTTCCCACTATCTAAAGGTCTTTCCAAGTGTATTAATCATACTCCTCAGCCTTTTAGTAAAGACACCAACAATCTCCATGACATTGTAAATGCTATTGGAGCTGCAAGAAAATAAAAGGTTATGGTGTCCCATTGGTGAAAACAGTTTTCTCCAATATGTTGTGGAGTCTTTTCTGTAAAGGTGATCCACAAAGCCACTCAGGAAATATTATTTTAAATCATTTTTTCACACTAGTCTCCCTTAAAAAAATAAATGCTAAATACTTTGGATAGCTTATTGTAAGTTATTTTGCATTGTCCTGGTTTCAATCAGGATAGAGTTAATTTTTTTCACAGAAGCTGATGTGAGGATATGTTTTGGATTTGGGATGAGAAAATGTTGATAATGTGCTGATGTTTTGAGTTGTTGCTAAGTAGTCAAGGACTATCCAGCTTCTCGTGCTGGGCTGCCAGCGAGCAGGCTGGGGGTGCCCGGGGAGCTGAGAGGGGACACAGCCGGGACAGCTGACCCAGGCTGGCCAAAGGGGTACCCCATACCATATAACGTCATGCTCAGTGTATAAAGCTGGGACGCAGAAGGAGGAAGGGATGGAGGGACGTTCGGAGTGATGGCGTTTTGTCTTCCCAAGTAAGCGTTATGCGTGATGCAGCCCTGCTTCCCTGGAGATGGCTGAACCCCTGCCTGCCCATGGGGAGTGGTGAATGAATTCCTTGTTTTGCTTTGCTTGCGTGCGCGGCTTTTGCTTTACCTATTAAACTGTCTTTATCTCAACCCATGGATTTCCTCATTTTTACTCTTCCGATTCTCTCCCCAGTCCCACCGTGGGGCAGTGAGCGAGCAGCTGCGTGGGGCTTAGTTGCTGGCTGGGGCTAAACCACGACAAGTACTTACAGTGCTTTCTTGCAAATTTGTATGACACAATCTCCCAGATTGTACAGTCATTTCTCAGTGATTTTCAGTGGGACTGTATGCATTAACAAATGTTGTTGAACATGATTTTGCATTGTTGAATTGTGTCTACATACAGATTAGGTTTCATGTGGGACTGTAATTGACTTGAGCCTGCTGTACAAGGAGTAATAGCCCAACAGGGAGCAATAGCTCAACATATTTACATAACCTTCATGTAAAAAAAAAATCTTTATCTTTCTTAGGGATTCTCTGGTAAGATTTGCCTGATTTGCTCTTATATGAGGTTTTTGCCTGCCGGTCATTCATTGAGAACCATGTACCTTGAGTGCAATTCTGCAAGTTCTGTTGGCACCTGAACGGTGTGCATGCTGTTGCTCTGTATCTCAAAGGTGTGTGTTAACACCAAATGTGTTTGATCTTTCATTGGTGAAAGTGTTCCTTGTCTCTGCTGTAAGCTGGGATCAGTTTTCAGCCGTGAAGTCATTTCAATGGTCAGTTTTCAGTCATGATAACTCCCATTATTTATATTAGAAGTAGTTGCTTCTTTAATCCTCTTTCACAGTGAATTCTTAGTATTCCTGAGCAGATGAGCATTCTCTGGGCATGGAAGGTGTTTGCTGACTGAGAGCAGCTTTTGATCAATTCCTTTATAAAAAAAAGCAATGCATGATTGGGAAGGAGGTGCAGTTGCATCTTGAGCTGAGGGGACTTAGAGACCAAGGTGTGATAATGGGGGAAAGTGGGAGCAAACGTCAGGCTTGCTTGGATGCTTACGCCATTTGTAATTGAACCTATTCTAGCTGTGGCAGGGAAAAAAACAAAGTGGAAAATACATCCTCTGTTTCTCTCCAGTTTATATTCTAAAGAAAACAATAGAATATCTGACCGAGGAAGAAATGCACAGGTAAAAAATTTTTCTCTCTCTTGTTTTCCTGTGTGAGTGGGAATTTTTGTCCAAAGAAGAATGAGACAAACAGATCATGTAAGAAAAGATGAACTAGAAAACATCAGTAATCTCCCAGAATGTTTTCACAGAGAGGCCCAGTACTTTATATTTTATATAGAGACTATCTATAAAACTTCTTCCATTCCTATTCACTTCACTGGAATTTTTAGTGTGTATGATATGCATCTATTTATTTATTTTTATCAATGCTTGAGCTGTATTTATACAGAACATTTTCAAATGAAAAAGGTTTATGTTGTCATCATATGCTGCTTTTTTTCTAGGATACGTCTGACACTTACATGACAATGCTAGCTTTTTTTCCCTGTCTAGCTTAAATCTCCCCAAAGTTACCAGGCTTCTAATGCATCCTCAGTGGGTCTGTTTCCCGCAAATTTTTATTCTGCAGTGTAGATTGTTATTATTTTTAATCTTGCTTTTTTCTTCATATTTTAGCTTGTGATAAGTGCCCTTTTTTCCAAGAGCTGAAGATGACTATATGTTAAAAATTAAACTGCTTTCCTGGCATTTTCCATTGTCATATTTCCCCTTGGTTTGGGGCTTTTTTCATTCCTGAGCGATAGCGAGTACAGTTTAGCTACACAACTATCTATAATAACCTGTTCTGAACAACACCACAACAGAGAACCATGTTCTCTTTGGGAATTAACAGCTGCAGGAAATAATTCTATTTCATAAAATCGTCAGATAGAATATGTGACTTGAATTATAATGCTGGGTTTAGGAGTCAAAAATATCCCTTCTTAATCATGTGGTCCAAGGCGCCAGAAGACATGCAATATAAGCTGAGATGCATGTGTGTAATATTTATCATCTGAAATAATGAAAAACAAAATATTAAGGGATATACAGATTAGGATACCCTTATTCTATTTCTTTAATTAAGTCCAAGCTCTGCTTCACTTATTTCACAGAACTACTCATGGAGTGAGATACCAGTAGAGATACTGGTACGGCAATCACCCCTACTTAGGTCGTTCATCCTTCAGCGGGAGAAATGCATCCAGCTCAGCTGTAAGAAAAGCCAAACAGAACAGGACTAAATTCTTTGGTGTTGCACCTAGATTGTGCTCAAGAGCCCGACATCATGGAAACCAATATGAAGCATCTGCTGCTCTCCCTCTTTCTCCTTTGCCATCTCACGCCAGTTACAACATAAACCTGATTACCTGTGCCTTGATATTTTCAACTTCACAACAAAAGCAAATCTTAACATTAAAGTTTGGTAATTGATGAAACAAACTGATCGTACAGGCAAAGAATTACCCTAAGTGAAGCAGTCCCTCTCTTGCAGCTTTAAAAAGGATTAGTACTCATTGTAGATGGGACAGATGGAGATTTATGAGACATATTCTTTCCCTCCCCTTTGTAGACCGAACTTAAATTATCATGACATCCCCACTGAAGCCAGTGCAACACCCAGTTGTGAGTTTTGCAAATCTCTAAGTGTCAGTCTATAACATTGCAAAAGCAGTACTCAGGTGCTCTGGTGATAGTGTACAAAGACCTCATTAGATAAATGTTTCTGCCAACCAGTATTTCTTTGAAGTAGATTTCTGGCCTGAAATGCAGTGCCAACCAATTTGCTAAAAATTCCACTCTCTGTTTAAAGGACATTGTTCACTTAAAAATCTGAAAATAAAGAAAAAATCCTTAAGTGCTTAGACATACCATCTCTTACCTCAATCTTCTTGACATTTCACCAATTATATTCCTTCACCATGTTCCCTCCTCCCTTTCTTCTGTCATCTGTCCTTTGCTTCTGTTGTTTCTCAAAAGCATGTTGATGTCAGAAAGCAGTTACTTATTTTTCTTCTTTATCATCATTCTTAGTTTCTTGGTGGATATACTTAATATGCTTCCCAGATACCCAGTTTTGTGCCACACTTATACAGCTCATTCTAGAAGGCCCCAAGGAATTAAAATATTATGTTTTGTAAACTATGTAATGATGACCATTCACTCTGCCTAGAAAAAATGTTGGTTTATTTATATGTAGGTTTTTTTTGTGACGCATGCTAAGATTTTTCATGGCTGCATCAACACTCAAAACTTTAATATACATCCAACAGTAAAGAAGTAAAGCAGTAGCTGCACCTACCACCGAGTGCTACATTTTGTACAACAGCAAAAGTACAGAAAGCACATTAGGCATGGGATGAGGTGATAGTGTATTTTCAAAGTTCATTGGTCAGCACACTAGGAACATGCAGAGATCAGCTTGGAGAATTGAGTAGGAGTGGAAGCCCAGGACACTGAAAAGTAGCCTGGATCTTTAATAAATACAAATTGTCAAAGCATCGGGTTTATATTCAGTTTGAATTATGGCTTTGTAGTGCAACAGAGCCCTCGATGCCATCTTGAGGCATCGCTGATCTGAAATGAGAAGCATCACTTCTAAAACACTGAATGCTCATTTTCTCAAATTCTGATCCATGCTGACTCTTTTTAGTTTATGAGATCACAACCCATTGTGGCCTGGCTGCAGTCCAGGGAGCAGAATAGAGTTCCAGGTCTTTCTGACTGTAAATTGAATTACTCCTCTTGACATTAAAGTCAAACCAAAGTCTCATCAAGACAGCACTGCCAAAGCAGTCTTAGTATGACGGGTTGATATATGCCTGAAATTTGTGTTTCAAAAATTGATTATTTTTGCTCTTGCTGTGCAAATACAGTACATTAATGTGAACAAACAATTATGAATGCATGCATTATCAGAAATGTCTTGGGATTAGGGATTTCTGAGTTCCAGTTCTTTTATTGACTTTTATCTTGAAAGTGTGTCCTTGTCAATTTGCAGGGTCCTTCTGAGACCTTTGAATACTAATTACTAGCTACTTAGAAACGAATGTGCTGCACAGACTATCCATTCCCCTGGATATCGCACTGGTCCATCTTTTAATATTCACTATCCAGTGTCCAACTGCAGTTTATATAGAAATCTTCTACCTTTGTGCCTATAGACATTATTTATTTACTACTTAATATTGTGTATTAGTTCTCCATCAACTTTTCCTTTTTTTTTTTTTGTTTTGTTTTGCTTTTGAGGGTTACTAGTATTGGATCTTTGTTTTGAAGATGTAAGATACTAAGCTAATTTGAAATGAAACAATTATACCAAGTCTATACCACTTGGAAATGCAGGCCTCCAAATCTGGTCTGTCATTTACATGGTTGCCTAGCAAATAACATACCATGTGGCGTTTCTGCAGGGCATGTTGTTAGTGACTTTGAAATATATACTTGCAGCCTGGGGATAAAAAAGACAGTCAAACCTGATCCCAAAAGTAATCAGATGGTCACCTGTAACTGACAGTCTAAATGTAATCTTCTAATCAGCCAACCGCTTTTCATCTCAGAGCTGGTAACAGTAGAACATCAGGAATGACAAGAACAAAATATAAAACCTGTGAGAGACAAACAGCCTGAGAATCTGGGAGTAAATGTCTCTGTGCAGTTAGCTATTTCTTTTGCTGAATATTCAAAATATATTTTAATTTTGAGGGTGAGAAGAACACATGAAGATCTTGTCATACTTTTGGTTCCTTCTATGGTGGAAAAAATAGCTGTAATATTATGGTAATATTGTCAGAAGCTATTGCTCCACCACAGAGAACAATGTTTCTCAAATGCAGTGCTAACAGGAAGGAGAAATAGTTCATTCAAGTGTTATTTACCAAGCATTCAAGTAATGCTTTTCATTGCCATGTGCCTTGGTTTTATTAGATTTTAGTCTGAAACAGGATTTTGGTCTACAAAGCTTTACATAAATCCTAGATATAATCTTTAGCAGATACTGACTCCACCCAATTTTAGATTCAGGCAGTCAATATGTTTATCATTCTAGGGTATTTGCCTTCCCATAACAGTTTCTTTTACCACTGAAGGCAGTAGGTTTGGGCTTAATTCCATCTAGCCTTCTAGGAAACAAGAATTTGCCAATGCTTACTTCCCGGGTGAAAACATTGCTGATGGTGAGGAACTCTTTTCTGCACTTCAGCGAACTATCGCGCTCTCTCTCTCCCCTTTACTTCATGGCATCATACAGCAAATTCTCTTTCTAAACAACCATAGGAAGAACAGGAACACTACAAAAAGATACCGACTCGAGAGGTGGGCTGGACATGAACAAGCAACAATATGTCAGTCGAAAACCAGGCAACTGGAATTGCACAGTTGTCCTGCGGCATTGACACATTTGTTGGGCTCCACCCTGGCTGCTGACTCCAGCACCTGGCTACTGAAACTTCCTCAACGCTAGGCTCTAAGGTTTTCTTAGCAGACATCAAGGTGTCCGCATTGGCACTGTGCAGGCTGCAGTGCTGCACCGCTGCCTGTGCAGCATCGCTCACGGGCACAGGAGCCGGTGGGCCAAGGAGTCTTCTGCCTCCCACCGCAGTGCCAGTTACCCCTGGGGCAGCGACCACCCGGTGCAAGTGGAAGAGGCAGCTCGCTGGTATAAAACCAAAGCTATAGATTTAGGTGCTGGTGACAATGGCCGCTGGTTGCTGTCTCCATAGGACTCCAGTACTCCAGATCTGTTAACGGAACTCAAGCAGTTAACAAAGCATTGTAGAATTAAGTAAAACAAATCCTTATATTCATTAATCTGTGATGATAGTCTAATTTTCAGAATTCAGGCATGACATAACCGAGATACATACGGTGACATAAATAGTCATATAAATTCAGTTTAAAAACTCACAAGGAGCTTTAAAACAAGACAAACATTAGCATTTTTATATGACTACAAGAAATGAAGTAGATAATTAAGTTAAAGAGAGTAAATTAAATTACGCTGTTTCTGTTGTGTGGGTTTTAATGTGGTTTATATCAGGAACTATAAATTTAATTGCACAAATCAGTCTTTCACTAATGAATTCCCTACTCTTGTCCTCCAACTGTAAAAGGCAAGATTTAATATTTTTAGTATTTAATATTTTTCTTTCAAAACATATTTTAATTTGATTTTTTTAGCTTTTCAGATGTATCTTGATTTTTTTACAAGTCTACTTATATAAATCAACAGAAGAGAGTCTCAGAACAAGATAGAGACTTGAGGGTGGAACCTTGAAAGCAAAGGTTTTGTGAGTATGTGCATTTTTCAGAGTTCAGACTGATAGGCTGCAGAACTTAACTTAAAAAGAAAATCATGTCTAGTGACTTTCCAAGAGTTTAAGGTTATTACTTGCCCATGGAAAGAAGCATAAGAAGATGTAAATGTGCAACAAGTTGGACACTATCTGTTCTGGAAAAACATGGGCCAAACTTAAAGGAAAGAGAGAGAAGGAGAAGAAAACCCAAATTAGACTGTAGCTCTGGGGTCTGACACAGGTTGCAGAGGAATGATAGAAGCTGAAAAACAGACTGTGTGGGAAATATGTGAGCTCTGCTGTGACCCCAAAGGTCAGGCAAGTCTGTGTTTCATTTGGAGATTGAGCCTGTAATGAGAAATCTTTCTAACAAACCTTAGGCAGGGAAGCCACAAGCAGAGCAAGGAGATGGCAACACACAGACAAGGGTCTTCACCTATTTAGTACTTCTAGTACCCCTCTAAACACTTCTGGGAATTCAACGGCTTTGAGCCAGATTCATAACATGCAAAAGACACTTTTAAGCAGTTCTGGTGGACTTTTCAGCTTGTGTTGTGCCCTACAGCACAAGGATCTGAACCCCATTCTACCTGGATGAGCTGAAATAATTTCTTTTGATGTGTTTTGAACAGTTCTTCAGATTTTCATTTCAAAGTGTAAAAAACACCCCAAAAATAATTAAAAAAGAGTCAATTAAGAAAAACTTTCTATCAATTTCAAAAGATCTTTCTTCACTTCACAGTTGAAACAGAACCCATTATTTGCACTGCTCTATCTTTAGTGATATGTTTCATTTCAATCTCAGAGTAACCTTAGTTAGAAAGAAAATAGTGACTGACAACCTAGCTTTTAATTAAATGGATTGATTCTATCGTACAAAATGGTATCTCCAAACTCATCTATTTTAGACAACTTTTCCAATTTGAGCTTCCTTCTAGGATCGGTGAATGAAGAACTAATTTCTATTTCAAAGAACCAATTATTCTGTTTGGTATGGAAACATGCTAAAAGGCAGATAGCTATTTTCTCTTAAATTCAAGCAGTATGTCTAGCCAGTGGCATCTTTATTGATAGCAAATCTGCAATAAGAAAAACCACATCTTCTGATCCTATTCTGGGCCTCATATAATTTCAATTCACCTGCCAGTGCAGTTAGGCCAATGAAAAATCAAGTATCAAGCAGGAAATAAATGTCTGATCTTATCTACTTCTGTGCCCGTTGTAACTTCTGCCATATACTGCGATAGTTAATAGATGTATGGAAAGAGCACTAGTTCTCTAATGAACAGACAGGTTTAGAGGAGCTTCCTAGGGAAGCAAAACCTTGAGAATATTCTTTTGCTATTAGGCAGAACAATTTGTCCTTCTTTACGGAGGCGGTAGTGTATTTAAGCCACAGAATCTGTTTATGTCTCTGAAGACGGAGCATCTGCCACCATAAAAAACACAACCAACTTGTCTTCCCTCCTACCAATGAAGCTCTGTGAGCTCCTCTATGAACAACACTCATCTCATCCCTGCCCATCTCATGGAAATACTTAAGAGTGAGAAGCACAAAATCGAAGGTCAAATAGATGGAGACCAGTAGCAAAATTAGTTCTTGTAGTCTGAGAACTAATCCTCTGGAAGTAACAAAGGAAAGACCTATATTGAACTACCAGATCACAGGATGGACATAAGGTTTTGCTGTGCAATGAAAATGACAAATGCAACTAAAGGGAGAATGTTTTTATTGTAGGTAGGGAAGCAGAGGGAAGCATTCTCAATCCCCAGCTGTGAGAAATCAGGTAAGGAAGGCAAGAGACCAACATGGATGAATCGAGACTTGATGGGCAAACTATAGGTCAAGAAGGAAATGCATAGGCAATGGAAGCAGGGACAGGTATCCTTGGATGAGTACAGGGACGCTGCCTGGTTGTGTAGGGATGGGGTCAGAAGGCCAAGGCATGGCTGGACCTGAACTTGCCAAGGGATGAAAAGAATGATAAGAAGGGCTGCTACACACAGGTCAGCCAGAAAAGGAAGGTCAAAGAAAGCATAGCTGCCTTGATGAGCAAGACTGGCAGACTGCTAACAACGGATGAGGAGAAGGCTGAGGTAGTCAACGACTTCTTTGCCTCAGTCTTCACTGGCAGCCTCTCTTCACATACCTCTCAAGTGGATGGACCGCAAGGTGCAGACTGGAGGAGCAAAGTCCCTCACGCTATAAGAGAAGATCAGGTTTGAGACTACCTGAGGAACCTGAATATATAGACATAGACAGATCTATGGGACCTGACGAGATGCTTCCCAGAGTCCTGAGGGAATTGGCCGATGTAGCTGCCAAGCTGCTCCCCACGATATTTGAAAATTCATGGCAGTCAAATGAAGTCCCTGGAGGCTGGAAAAAGGGAAACATTGCACCCATTCTTAAGAAGGTTAACAAGGAGAACCCTGACCCATCAGCCTTACCTCTGTGCCTGGGAAGATCACGGAGCAGATCCTCCTAGAAGCTATACTAAGGCACATGGAGGACAGGGAGGTCATTCAGCCAGCATGCCTTCACCAAGGGCAAGTCCTGCCTGATCAACCCAGTCGCCTTCTAGGATGGAGTGACCACATCAGTGGACAAGGGAAGAGTTACCGATGCCATCTACCTGGACTTCTGTCAGGCTTTTGACACAGTCCCCCACAACATCCCTCTCTCTAAATTGGAGAGAGATGGATTTGAAGGGTGGACTGTTGGGTGGATGAGGAATTGGTTGGATGGTCGCATCCAGAGGGTAGTGGTCAATGTCCAGATGGAGATTGGTGACAAGTGGTGTCCCTCAGGAGTCCGTGTTGGGAACTTTTATAGGGACTCTTTAATATTTTCATCAATGACATAGACAGTGAGATCAAATGCACCCTCAGCAACTTTGCAGATGACACCAAGCTGAGTCGTGTAGTAGACACGCCTGGGGGACAGGATGCCATCCAGAGGGACCTGGACAAGCTCGAGAAATGGACCCATGTGAACCTCATGAGGTTCACCAAGACCAAGTGCAGGGTCCTGCACCTGGTTTGGGGCAACCCCTGGAATCAATACAGTCTGGGGGATGAAGGGTTTGAGAGCCACCCTATGAGAAGGACTTGGGGGTCCTGATGGATAAAAAGCTGGACATGAGCCAGCAATGTGCACTCGCAGCCCAGAAGGCCAACCATATGCTGGGCTGCATCCAAAGCAGCGTGGCCAGCAAGTCAAGGGAGGTGATTCTGCCCCCCTATTCCGCTCTGGTGAGACACCAGCCAGATTGCTGTGTCCAGCTCTGGAGCCTTCAGCACAGGAAAGACCTGGACCTGTTGGAGTGGGTCTAGAGGAGGACCACAAAAATGATCCAAGGAATGGAACACCTCTCCTATGAGGACAGGCTGAGAGAGTTGGGGTTGTTCAGCCTGGAGAAGAGAAGGCTCCAGGGAGACCTTCTTGCAGCCTTCCAGTACTTGAAGGGTGTTTGTAAGAAAGCTGGGGACAGACTTTTTAGCAGAGCCTGTTGCCATAGGACAAGGGATAATGGTTTTAAACTAAAAGCGGGTAGATTTCAACTAGATGTAAGGAAGGAATTTTTCCCAATGACGGTGGTGAAACACTGGCACAGGTTGCCCAGAGAGGTGGTAGATGCCCCATCCCTGGCAACAGTCAAAGTCAGGTTGGATGGGGCTCTGAGCAACCTGCTCTAGTTGAAGATGTCCCTGCTCATTGCAGGGGCGTTGGACTAGATGATCTTAAAAGGTCCCTTCCAACCCAAACTATTCTATGATTTTATGATCCTAGGGTGAGACCTGGTCTAGAATCTTCTGAAAATTCTTGTTGTTTTTTTGTAATTGGGATGTAAGTCTCAACAGGAATGGGTACAGAGAAAGGCTACAGCTATGACCACAATAACTGAATTCACATCTCATGGGATGAGGCCGAAATAATTTGACATAATTTTGCAAGTCAGAACAATTCAAAAAAGGCTTTTGAGAATCATCAGAAGTAAGAAGACATAGTTAAACTGAAGAGCAATGATGCACAAAGAGCAATGGGCCCATAAACGATCTATGAACTCAGACTGGAAATAGATAGGCTTCCTGTCATCAGAGGGTAGAGAACCTTTTACTTTTGCTACGCTAATGGTGAATAAACTCATTTTAGAATGAGTCAGAGTTCTTTTATAAAAACAATTACATAATGTGATTGTCTGCATTGGAAAAGGAGATAAGGAGTTATAAAGCAGGAGTTTCTGTTTAGTCTTAAATTCCTTTACTGCTTAATGACTTCTCTATGTTATTTGTTCTCCAAAGTTAACGAAAGTATCTCAACTGCTACTCTGGCCTCTTGCAGTTATAGGAGATGTAGCATACCATGTGTATTTCCCTGTCCTGGTCCTGTTGTCCTTTCTTCGGCAGTGGGCCCTAAATTCACACAGAATGGCACATCAAGTCTGACTCCAGTTTCAAGAACAGATAAATTTTTAAGAAGGGAAAGGACATGGGAATGCTATTTTGTCCTCTAAGAGGCATCTCTTTCCTGCACAGATGCAGGCTAGCAAAGCCTTGCAGAGTTGTCTGCTCACACATGCATCTGGTTGCTTGTAAGGAAATCCTTTCTGCTCCTCTGGGGGACGAACACCACCATGTCCTTCTCCAGAAAAAAAAAACCTACTTGTTTGAAACAAACCCACATAAGAAAAGGAAGCCCTGAGAGATCCAGGTCCTTCTAGACCAGGAGGAGTAATTTCTTTGTAATTGTTCCATTATAGGCATTTAGGCTTGTTAAATATGGTGCAAAGGCAAAAAAAGATACCAAACAGTTTGTTGGTCATTAAAGAATACAATAAGCAGTGTGAAAACCATGTGGAGTGAGGTAGGAAAAAAATCCTACAGGCATACATAATCACTGCTCCTTCTTTCTATATGTCAGTCTCTGAGAATGGTGTATCTCCACCTCTTATTGCACACAGTATTTGAGCTGTCACTGTACTGAATAGAAATTCTGAGGAAGGTGTCAAAGCACAGTATTGAAAAAAATATTTTGAAACCAAGAAGGAATGATTTCTGTAAATGTAGAAAAAGAAATTACTCCTCAGTCAGTTCACACACAGCCTAGTTTCTGAAACAGTTTATAGTGAAAGACATGTATTGTTACAGGTAAAGGCATGCCTGTTCTCTATCACAGCTTTCTTTTGTTGAGTATTAATTGAAATAAATATGTATGCATGTGGTTTTATATATACACACACATAAAATAAGCATTATAGTATATTAGAAGAGAGGTCATCTGCCGACTCAAATAAACTGTTTGAGCCATATGGCCACAATCGGTTACATTCCATAGAAAATACTATGAACAAATGCAGAATATGTCTATACAAACAATATATTTTCCCACAAGTAAAAAAACATATCACACTGCTGACAAAGCTCCGTGACTGTACAATATACATAGAAACATGCTAAGATTCTTGTCCTG
This sequence comes from Phaethon aethereus, assembly GCF_964289735.1. Taxonomy (NCBI): domain Eukaryota; kingdom Metazoa; phylum Chordata; class Aves; order Phaethontiformes; family Phaethontidae; genus Phaethon; species Phaethon aethereus. The sequence goes on from NC_138575.1 coordinate 127,514,078, forward strand.
ACTGGTTCACTGTATGAAGCTTAGCTAGAAGGCTATTGTCCAGGTAGAACAGAAAGATGAAGCCCATAGTATAGGATATGACTGCTTTCTCCTTCTCCTGAGCCAGACAGAAAGATCAAAAACTCTTCATTTCCAAGAAAGGAGGCTCAACACAAACTGTGCCTGCTCTCTTTGTGCATAGATTTCTCTGCCTCAGTCACCATCCAGAATTTGGCAGGACTGAGCACCTGAAAGAAAGGGATTTTTCAAGTCGTAAAAGAGAGCGCATTGCTTTTATTCCCAGCAGCCTCTAATGTCACACATCTCTGGCTTGACTGGTCAGGATTATTTTATGTCACAGTAGTTTTGAGAAAATACCAGGTCTGGCCTTACTGCAGCTCCCATTTGCACTGACAAACTCCTTACAGGATGCGACCTGAGCTCTATGTAGTAAGAAGTAAAATAAACTACATCTGGACCGAGACAGTATTCATGCTTGTCAGTTTATTTAAAACTAACCTTTTAGCCCTTGGCAGGAGTTTTTCAGGCTCTGAGGAGTTATCTCAGGAATGAACATCTATAAATCAAAAAGGAAAGCAATTTAGAAATATGGCAGTGTCACAAAGCTGGTCAGGTCCTGAAGACACAACTGCTGTTGGAACAGTGTGCCCTGAATTAACAAACTAACTGGCAATTGGGTGAGTCAATGTGATTAACAGCTGTTCTATGGGTTGTCTGCCTCATTTGGTGCTTACGTGTACTGAGGGGCTGCTGTAGTGATGCAGGAGAATAAATTAAGTCTCTGGGACTGCGGAGAAAAACATCCTCTGTTTTTTAAGGGAAGCTGAAATACATGTAACATTTTGATCACTTAATTTAAACCCAGTTCAAAAGAATTAAAATGTCCACCCTTTAAAATGGTCTTCAGTATGACAAATATGATGACATGGCAATAAAACTGGAAATTGTGACTTTGTTGTTCAGCTGTTTCATAGTTTGGCAGAGAAAGTGCTGATGGGCACATGAATGCATAAAAGAGACTGGAGAATCTTGGCTGAGTCTCTGTTAATAAGGCTTTATTGAAATAGAAATATGCCACAAAAGTACAAAGCCAGCTAAAATACCTCACAGCTGAATAAAGTCAACTAAGACAAAGCCATCCCGCTGGATGTTATCAACACTGCTAACTCACATGGCTAAAGAATTAGTTTCAGACTAGTTAACTGCTTTCCTCTCTTAGTAGGGGTCTGTCAGCCATACAATTGAATTTAATTGAACTCCCAGGATTCTGAAAGATGTCTCCTTTGGTTTTGTTCTTTTCCAACACAAACTTACTCTTCAACGTAAGGCACACTGCGGGGGGCAGGGGCAACACACATGACAGAGGTGGTGACTAGCAAATGTTTTTTATTCAAGAATTCTTTTTTTAAAGCAGGTTTCTATATTTTTCCCAATTTCTCTTCTTTGCATATGAGATGCCTACATCTGTTACTGCTGTCTTACACTTTGAAAAAAAAGCTATTATTTTGTAAAGAGTTTTCATTTCCTGTAATTGGCACTTAAGTTTTCAGCTTCCTCAAAAAGACTATGCTTTACTCTCATGAAGCTGAAATGATTCCTTTTTTCTTGGAAATACAGACAGAATAAAAGCTAAAGGTTTATTAAGGAAAACATATTCTCTTTCTTCTTTTGTCCACTTTGATGATGTGGGACAGAACTGTTGTAAATTATATTTTCTCTTTGAAAATTTTTTTAGCATTTCTAAATGTAAAAATATGTGCACATATCTGCAGTCCTCAAGAGAAATATAATTACTGTAAATTCCATGATCTGCCCTATTTTGTTCAGAAATCTAATCCAAAAAAAACTCAACTAATTTATAATTTCCATTATATGTCGAATAAACTTCTGCTATTTCCACATTCTAAGGAGAAGTCCCTTGCTACCATATTTATTTATTTATTGTTTTGTTGTTATTTCATTTCAGTAGAATAAGAAACCACCAGCATAAAAGACTTAAATAATTATCTCTTATAAAACTTCCTTATGTGGGAAACAGTTTCTCACAGGAGCTAGTGACTGTTCTGTGTCAAGGCATATCTGGAGTTCAGTCACAGTTTAAAGTGTATTTCTGTACACCAACCAAATTACAAAGACAATTTGAGTGGAAGAACATAGTAGGGGGAAGTCTCATCAGTGCTGATATTGTCCCTGGGAAGTAGGGAAAAACAGGAGATGATTGTGCTTCACTCCATGTATATGTCTAGACACCAAAGTATCTGTGGCTCATTGTAGCTCAACCTGGGAGCTTGTGACCTTCCCTTTTTCTGACTGTGTGTATTTGTGTGTTTGTTTTATCACAATATTTGGGTAATTCCTCTTCTTAGTGGTTCTGCAGTGTGCCTGCTGGAACCCCTGTGAGATCACAGAATCACAGAATCATTAAGGTTGGAAAGGACCTTCAAGATCATCAAGTCCAACCGTTAACCCAACACCACCATGCCCACTAAACCAGGACTGCTGATAAATGATGGAGAGTGGCTTGGCAAGCTCCTCCGCCAGCTCTCTCAGTACTCTCGGGTGGATCCCATCAGGCCCCATAGACTTGTGGGTGTCCGGGTGGTTTAACATGTCCTTAACTGCTTCCTCCCGGATTATGGGTGGGTTATTGTGCTCTCCATCCCCGTCTTCCAGCTCAGGGGGCTGAATACCCTGCGGATACCTGGACTGGCTATTAAAGACTGAGGCAAAGAAGGCATTAAGTACCTCAACCTTGTCCTTGTCCTTGGAGACAATGTTCCCCGCCATATTCCGTAGGGGATGGAGATTCTCCTTGCCTCTCTTTTTGTCGTTAATATATTTGTAGAAGCATTTTTTGTTATCCTTTACAACTGTGGCCAGATTGAGCTGGGCTTTTGGCTTTCTAATTTTGTCTCTGCTTGACCTAACAAGATCCTTGTACTCTTCATGAGTTGCCTGCCCCTTCTTCCAGAGGTGATAAACTCTCCTCTTTTCCCTGAGTCCCAGCAAAATCTCCCTGTTCAGCCAGGCCAGTTGCCTTCCCCACCAGCTCTTCTTACAGCACATGGGGACCGCCTGCTCCTGCGCCTTTAATATTTCCTTCTTGAAGACCGTCCATCCTTCCTGGACCCCTTTGTCCTTCATGACTGTCTCCCAAGGGACTCTCTCAAATAGTGACCTGAACAGATATCGCAACCTGCTGAAAACACACTCTGATTTCCTTTTGCCAGGGAAGCAGCCTTCCTGGGAAGTGGCCTGGGGTGTGTTACAGAACAGATTGTCTGTCTTTCACAGCCTAGAAAGCAGACCATTGCATAAATAAGACTTTGGGAATAGAAATTTTTGCAGTTAACCATCATGCGTAGATTTATTGACCCCGTATGACATATAATTAAATGCATTTATGATAGTGTTAAAGAGTCGTAGACTCACTGGAGTAGCTCTTCTAATGGCAATGAAAGTGTAACAGAAGAGTCTATGGCTCATCCCAGGAGCTTAGGGACATGTGGAGAGTTGGAGTATGATTCCACAAAAGCAACCCAAGCAAATATTTACAGTGTGAATGATGAGGTATTTCCTGCTCCCTCTAATGCTGTGCAGCACATCATCCTGGCTGACTTCAGGACTTGGCAATGCCTACTGAGGTTGTTAACATGCAGTTTATTTTATGTCTAATACACCTAATGTTTTTGTGGGTACAGCTTTGTTAATGATAGGAGCTGTTAAAAAAGAATATTACTTAACTGGAGAATTACATTGTTGCAGACTCGTCTTGTTAGTTCAGTGAATGTAAATAATACGGCCCATTGCTAGTGACAGTGAAAAATTAGTTTCATTCATACAAATAGTGCTCCATTCTCATATGTTATGATAATGCTGAAAAATTTTTAGTTTTAGAAACAGGCAAGAAAGGGTTGATCCTACAGACCTTCTCCCAGATAATTTGTTCCACTTTTCTGTCATACCACAGTACTGGAAACTGTTACGGATTTTAGAGAACATCTTGATGTTAGTCTTAGTATGTGCATGTACAGGTATAGGTGCTTACTCTGGGAAACTTCTGGCTGGTGTTGAAAAGACTAATTTCTTCCTCCAAGAAAAGAAACAAGGTCACAAAATTGCGCCAGAAACATGCTAATGGTTTAAGAACATATAATCTTTATTGTAATAATAACCCAGCAGTTTATGTGAAAGTTTCTAACCTGTTTTACTGCAAAAACAGCCAACTAGCTGTAAGAATCTTGTTTTCCCAAGAGTCCTTGTGACTATATTCCAAATCAGATGAGTTTTTTCATCTCTCGGGAAAACTGTAGAGTTTGGCCATAGCCCTAGAAAAGTCCTTAGTTGGTTTCAGGACTTGTTTCTCTCTGATAGCTACTGTCAATGTACAACTTTAACGTTACATACACATTTTAACTTTCTAACTCCAATAACTAGGCTTAAGAGCTCCTAAAAAAATAAAAAATCCCAGGTTGTTATGGCCTTTTTATAGAATTATGTATACCTTGATTGACTTCAGTGTTTTAAACAAATGAATTTTGCATGATAATATAGCAAAGGCCAGATTGAAAACTGATAAAAGTCAGTTGGCATCTGTCTCTGCCTCTGAGTACTCTGGAGCAAAGCCAGACTGTTTAGACGTGATACAGTTTTCTGACTTAAGTGGTTGAAAGTACCCTTCAAACATCAATAAAATTCCATAAGCTTGTAAGAGATATAAATAATTTAGGTGGAATTGTGCTTTCCTAACTGAGCTTCACTCTGTGTATTTCACTGTTCTTCACATTCTTTCCTTCAAAATGAAAGTTAGGTTGAAGGCAAGAGGACAACTGCCTTTGCAATGAAAATGTTGAATGCATATTTTCAGAATATGTCATGTCTTCTTACACAGGGGAAAATGGCCCTAACAGTGAGGTAAAAGTTTATCTCCTGTCAGGAAATTTTGCTGTCACCGTTATTAAATTAATTCCTGTAAAAACTTGGGTAAACCTGAAATTTAGCCTGAAAACCAAAAAGAAAACACAAAAAAGTAGCTCTATGAAGTACCTATGTCTCTGAAAGGCATAAGCAAGACTTATACTAAATTTTACATTCAGATAGAAATAGGACTCTTCGTGGGACTCACCATTTTTAGAGAATTCAGTGTGTTTGGAAACAATACAAGAAGTAAGATGAGAAGGGATGATCCTTGTAGTGTCGATCATTTGCACAGCAAACTAGGACTCAAAAACTGCTTTCCAATGGTGTTGCAGGTAGTGTGCAGTACTCTGATGTACTATGAAAACAAAACCTAGTAGCAAGTAGTGAAAGCTGATACTCCAGGATCTCAACAATTCCCTGACAGGCAAATTTGAGGCAGTGCCCTCTGGAATTGGTGCTATGCTTAGTTAATTAACTAAACTTGTCTTACTAGCCTTGCTGTAACCATCTTGTTATAAATGCTGTCACAGTGCACCTGCTGGGTTGCAGCTCTGGCGAGCTGGTCTGAGAAGGGCAATGGAGCAATTTGTGTTTCTTTGGTGACTGTGGACTCTTGTGTAGCTGTACTAATTTATGCCATCACCCTTGGAGAAAAGCGGAATAAGGAGGAACAGAAATTGTTTTGTTGCTTTGTCCTTTGGGCTTTCAGAAGCTTAATGCACACTGTGCAAGAATTATTTTATAGTGACAAAGACTTAAGAGTGAACTATCTCAAAGGGACTGGGAATAGTTGTGGGGGTATGGTAACACAGTGAAGTATGTTAATGACATGTTAAGTGTTCAGACACAATTTATTTACATTTCACACTTTCAGTTGTTAGAGGAGCTGTTTCTAGGGATGAGTGTTACATGGAAAAATTTCCATTTCCTTTAAATTAGGATAAGTTTAAGAAGGCTGACCAGGAATGTAATTTTTAACATGACTTTGTGCCAGTGTATGCGTGGCTTTAACAGGCTCAAAAGCTGAATGTATGTTTTGTTCTTATATAGGTCTGAAGTCATCAGAAAGCAAGTTATATAGTAAAATGTTTTTGTTCCTGCAGAAAGGAAAGATGATAACATATTCATCAGTTGTGTCCAACTCTGGTCACTTCAGCTCAGCAGACAAGTGGAATAGTTTCAGAAAAGAGCAACCAAATATTAAAAGCAGGAAAAAAATTCACATCACAACACTTAAAATACTTGGATAATTTGGATAACAGGGTGAAAAAAAAGTGAATGCTCTGAACAGGTTCCATGTGAATCATGACATGGGTTAGATGTCTTTGTGGATAATATAATAAATTGTACTAGTATTTATAGCAGTTTATTTTGAAAGGGATAAAAACAGTTACATTTTTGGCAATAAAATTCAGCCTGGAGAAGAAAAGGCTCTGGGGAGACCTTACTGCAGCCTTTCAGTACCTAAAGGGGGGGACAGACATTTTAGCAGGGCCTGTTGGAATAAGACAAGGGGTAATGGTTTTAAAATAAAAGAGGGCAGATTTAGACCAAACATAAGGAAGAAATTTTTCCCAATGACGATGGTGAAACACTGGCACAGGTTGCCCAGAGAGGTGGTAGATGCCCCATCCCTGGCAACATTCAAAGTCAGGTTGGACGGGGCTCTGAGCAACCTGATCTGGTTGCAGATCTCCCTGCTCATTGCAGGGGGTTGGACTAGATGACCTTAAAAGGTACCTGCCAACTCAAACTATTCTATGATACAATGATTCCATATCTGAAAAGAGTTAAGGACAAACCTACCTTGGAAACATTATTATCTTCTTTCAGGTTCAGCCTCATTATTACAAAAGTATTCCCCAAATGGGGTAAAAGATATTTTACTGAATATAAGACATTCATTTTAACAGATGGGCCATAGATCAATGCAGAGTTGTTGATTTAGGTACTTAATGGCTTCCATTATCATTGAGTGCATTAAAAATCTTAATATTTATCCATATGAGAGGCAAGGAATACTCCATTGTACAAATAGGAAAGTTTTGAATAAAAAATTTAAGTAAGTGACTTGTCCAAGGTCACATAAGGACTCTGGCAGGCTAGGGACTAAACGTCAAATCTTTTTAGCTCACCAACTTGTTTCTTTATCTGGTGGACTACCTAAAGCTAGTACGAGAAGCATCCAGTTTTCACTGTCAGAAAGAGAAATACTTTTATTTTCCTTTGTAATTATTTTAGAGATGTAGAGTGTTCTGTTTTCAGTAACTACCGGGAAAATAAGATGAAAGTGACCTTTGGAGAAACAATTTTTTCTAGGTTTTGTGTTGGTCTTCCAAAATATGTATCTTTGGCATAGGTATTCAAGGATTCTGTTTTTCAGTTAATTGAATACAATCTACTATTTGCAAAAGTTCTGTGTTCTGAAGTATTTCAGATAGTTTTGTCTACAGGTTCCAAATGTGTATGCAGTGTGCAAAAATTTTGGAGACACACGGATACAAAATAATGTTGACGGAAGGTGAAAATGAACAAGAGGCAAGAAAACTGAGCAGGAAAACACCCAAAAACCTAAGAACAGGAAGAGCAAATGCAACCACATTACAAGTACAGTTGAGGGAGCGTCCTGTGATCCTTACTGACGTGTACATCTTCTCTCTGTTGTGGTTCCATTTTCAGATGATTTTACTGTCTCTCTTCACACTTAGCTTTTATTTAAGAAAAAAATAGGGCATGCCAGCAGGGCAGGAGTTTTGAAACTCTCCAATTTAAGGCAATGTATTGCACACCACAGGAATGTAAAGGATAGGTCCCATTCATGCTGCAGAGTGAATATAGCTGTAGCTGTGTCTTCTGCAAACAGGTAAAGCAGAAACTGCGCACACAAGGAAAACAAAGCAAGGAATTCATTCACTACTTCCCATCTGCAGGAAGATGTTCAGCCATCTCCAGGAAAGTAGGGCTCCATCGCACATAATGGTTACTTGGGAAGACAAAGACTGTAAGTCCGAACGTCCCCCCTTTCCTTCTTCTTCCCCCAGCTTTACATGCTGAGCATGACATCATATGGTATGGGATATCCCTTGGGTCAGTTGGAGTCAGCTCTTCTGGCTGTTCCCCTCCCCGCTTCTTGAGCACCCCCAGCCTGCTCGCTGGTGGGGTGGTGCGAGAAGCAGAAAAGGCCTTGACTCCGTGCAAGACCTGCTCAGCAGTAACTAAACCATCCCTGTATTATCAACACTGCTTCCAGCACAAAGCCAAAACACAGCCCCATACTAGCTACTATGAAGAAAATTAACTCTATCCCAGCCAAAACCAGTGGATGAAGTGTTATTGCACTAATTGAAGAAAGCAGCAAGATGAAGGAAAGTACTTATTAAGTACTTACATTGCAAGCAATGCACATATGATTAAGTCCCACTAAAGGTAAAGGGAATTACATGATTAAGTGATTTTCTTTTTCAGAGACACATTTAAGCATGTTTATGTAGCTCCTAGAACAGTTTCAGTAAGCAAGTGCTTTCCTTATAAATGCAAGGTGCACAGACTTTCTGTATTAGAGCAGAGGCAATCTGTTTTATTTTCTTTAATTTAGGTGCAGACCTGGGAACCTGGCACGTTGTCAATAGAGCCTTTGAGCAAAGTTAAAGAATCCCTGTATGATAAGAAGTTTGAACAGAACAAAGAATGGACAGAACTGAAATATTTGAAGTAGAGAACAAATGCTCAAAAATTTGTGGCAAATCAAAGACTTTTTTTTTTTCTTTAACACCTCTCTTTCCTCTGTTTTTCACAGCTAGAGGCAGAGAAGCATGAAGATTGTGAATAAATATGACTAAGAAAATATTTTAATATATTGAAAGAAAACAAGCCTGCCTGAGTTTCCTAATTGCTGAAATGTAAATTTAGTAGATCAGGCAGTATTTGCTTTTTTATTAAGAGTGATGGCTAAATATCAGGCTTTTCAATATTGTTCTGTTCTGTTCTCTCCATCACTTCCAAATATCTCCAAAAAACTTTTGTAATCTGAAACAGTAGTTTTCTATCTTTCTATTTTAACTCTGTTTTCTGTAAAATCCATGTCAATAGTTGCTCATGAAAAAAGAGATTTTACAACCTCCAAGAAGGCTAGGCATAGCAAAGAAGGCATCCAAACTACTTTGTGTAGTAGTGCTTGTATTATCTTTTAAAAGGCATGAAAAATTATAATGGTTTAGGCTTCGTTTCTAGTTTTGTTTCCTTAATCATATACTCTTAACTTGTGCATACTCTTGATAGGAATTTTGAAGACTCTGGTAATGAATTTATGGTAATGAAGTTTAATAGGCAAAGCAAAAGCTGAGCACGCAAGCAAAGCAGAACAAGGAATTCGTTCACCACTTCCCATGGGCAGGCAGGAGTTCAGCCATCCCCAGGGAAGCAGGGCTGCATCACGCGTAATGGTTTCTTGGGAAGACAAACGCCATCACTCCGAACGTCCCTCCACCCCTTCCTTCTTCTTTGTCCCAGCTTTATATACTGAGTATAACGTTATATGGTATGGAATATCTCCTTGGCCAGCCTGGGTCAGCTGGCCAGCACGAGAAGCTGGACTGTCTTTGACTACTTAACAACAACTTAAAACATCAGCACGTTATCAACATTTCCTCATCCCAAATCCAAAACACAGCCTCAGGCCAGCTTCTGTGAAGAAAATTAACTCTACCCTGGCTGAAACCAGGACAAAAAGTGAGAACGCTTTTTTACCACACACACTTTACTCCAAACGTGAATTACCTTATCTTCATTTCAGCACACCCAGGTTACTCTGGGTGTTTTTCCCTTCATAGAATCACAGAATCATTAAGGTTGGAAAGGACCTTCAAGATCATCAAGTTCAACCGTTAACCCACCATGCCCCCTAAACCATGTCCCGAAGCACCACATCCATACGTTTTTTGAATACTTCCAGACATGGTGACTCCACCACCTCCCTGGGCAGCCTGGTCCAATGCTTGACCACTCTCTCGGTGAAGAAATTTGTCCTAATAGCCAATCTAAACCTCCCCTGGCGCAACTTGAGGCCATTTCCTCTTGTCCTATCACTAGTTACTTGGGAGAAGAGACCAACACCCACCTCACCACAACCCCCTTTCAGGTAGTTGCAGAGAGCGATAAGGTCTCCCCTCAGCCTCCTCTTCTCCAGACTGAACAACCCCAGCTCCCTCAGCTGCTCCTCAGAAAACTTGTGCTCCAGACCCCTCACCAGCTTTGTTGCCCTTCTTTGGACACGCTCCAGAAACTCAATGTCCTTCTTGTAGTGAGGGGCCCAAAACTGAACACAGGATTCGAGGTGCGGCCTCACCAGTGCTGAGTACAGGGGCACGATCACTTCCCTACTCCTGCTGGCCACACTATTCCTGATCCAGGCGAGGATGCTGTTGGCCACATTGGCCACCTGGGCACACTGCCTGCTTGTATTCAACTGTCTGTCAACCAGCACCCCCAGGTCCCTTTCTGCCGGGCAGCTCTCCAGCCACTCCTCCCCAAGCCTGTAGCATTGCATGGGGTTGCTGTGACTGAAGTGCAGGTCTCGGCACTTGGCCTTGTTAAACCTCATACAGTTGACCTTAGCCCATCAACCCAGACTGTCCAGATCCCTCTGCAGAGCCCTCCTACCCTCCAGCAGATCAGCACTCGCACCCAACTTGGTGTCATCTGCAAACTTACTGAGGGAGCACTCGATCCCCTCATCCAGATCATCAATAAAGATATTGAACAAGACCGGCCCCAGAACCGAGCCCTGGGGAACACCGCTTGTGACCGGCCGCCAGCCGGATTTAACACCGTTCACCACAACTCTCTGAGCTTGGCCATCCAGCCAGTTCTTTACCCATTGAAGACTACACCTGTCTAAGCCACCAGCTGTCAGTTTCTGTAGGAGAATGTTTCCTTCCCAGTCACGCCCCTGTTTTGTATTGCATTGGATTCCAAGTAAAAATCTTTTCATTATGAAAGGAACATGGCACTTAGAACTTCATAGACTAGAAGAAGCATTAGCTAAGGTTTTGGGGAGAGGACTTGCTCCTGCCTGTTTCCCTGCAGCACCTTGCTTGCATAACCTGAATAGCACTATTAAAAATCTGCTCAAAGCTCTGAAGGAAGAAAGAAAATAGCACTATGAGTTTTCTGTTTTTCAGAGTGTGGTGTTCAAGACAACTTTTAGTACTTAGATAACTGTTACTGTCTATTCTTTTTAACCATTGTGGTGTCTAGCAGTGTTAAGGTATGTAGAATTTCATGTGGAGAAAGTCTCGAGCTTCTAGACAACTTGTTAATACTTGCCAGCAATGTTTTTTCTCCATTTTTGCACTTTATTTTTTCCTCAAGCTGCATTTTCTTAGTATCTCCCACTTTTACCTCACAGGAGTACATACTCATACCAAAACCAGACCCAAAATATATCTAGCAATTTTGAAAATATCTCTACAACATACTACCAGTTACACCACAAAGAGAACAATATTAAGTAGGTCCCTTTCTTCTTCATTTAGGTGGAGAAAACACTGTAGTGTGGGGTAATTCAGATATTAAGGCTCACTGCACATTTGAACTATTTTATGTGTGTTCTTTATAGCCTTGTTTCTTAAAGTTGTGAAATTTTTATTTCTTAAATTTCTATTTGTCTATCCTTACTCTCCTGCAAACAACATTGCTGAAGAATTTCTACCAGATCTTACTGAAGCATGAAGTCTCAAAGGTATTTGGTTTTGACAAGCTTAATGAAATTGTTGACCAAAGAGAATGAAGAGACCATCTTATGTGCCCTCAGTGAGGGAGAGGCAGAAATGCCAGCAAATGCTTTACTAGACATCAGTAAATTGACACCAGAAAGCACCATCATCACACGGATTCGTAGAACACCTGGCTTCCAGATCAAAGCCTCGTTTGCTTTCTGAGTAACACTCTGGATGAAAGAATGAAAAGAAAAGCCCAGTTGTACAAAGAGGCTGTAGAGCTGGGTCAAAGCATTTTCAACAATCAGCTTTCATAAGCTTGGAAGGAGATTGTTTAATCAGGTTACAGCTTTTACTTGATGTAACTGTTTTTAAGATTAGAGGCTTCTTTAAATAAAAGCATGCAGACACTGAAAAATGCAATTTTACAACTGAAAGAAACATTTCTCTTAAAAATCAGAGTGTCTTTTACTGGTGCTGCCAATAACATAAAGAAAGAAATTAATTTCTTTTGTGCCATATCCAAATACATTAAAGGATTATGTTTGAAAAGTCTTGGCTCATTTTTCTCTCCACCCAGGAGATGAAATTTAAGATGCTAATAGTTGGAAAATATCACTTGGAAAACATACGACTTTAATCACTTCTGGTTTTGGCTTATGCTTAGGAAATTTTAACCGAAAATCTTGCCTGTGTTCCTCTGGCAGATTTTTGTGTTACTTTCTGTGTTTTCTGCACCAGTCACATGGTTTTGATCTGCACTTTAGACCGCGATTTTCTGATTTATGTGTTGGTGTCCAATCAGACTTTATACTTACTTGTCAATGCTACTCATCCTCATCGTGCATATTAAAAAAACCTGTATCTTCTGGCAAATTTTGAAAAAAACAACTTTTACTTCTCTAATTGTAGTGTGTGAACCATATCAGCATATGTGCTGTTACGTGGAATGATAGTCCCAACTCTTTGAGTTAAAGGCAGCCCTGTTACAGATGAAAGCTATGATGTCCTATGCTACATTCAAGGCAAAAACCTTTAGACTTAGCAGTCCAGCGCTGTAAAGCCAGAGGTCAGGTCAGAGTTGGTAGCAATCTACAGCAGATTTTTTCTTTTAGAGCTGTAAAAGTGTTATGTCATTGCACTAAGGTACTCAGGACCGTACAGGACCTTGTAGGTAAGCAAAACTAACCATCTGCTGTCACAGATACCGCACAATGTAATGACTTTCATAATCTTACAGAGGACAGTATTATAAATAATTAGGGGTTTGATTTGGGTTTTTTCAAGTCTCCAGTGGTAGGGACTGGAAATCTGTTCTACATCCCAAACATTCAAAGCTCTAAGAATTAGAAACCTTATCATTTCTGTAAAATGCACTTATAAGCATTTTATATTTTCTTTGTATATGCACATATTTTCCTTTGCTTTAAAAAGCTCTTCTGTCTTGTTGGTACTTTTTCTGAGATGTATTTTCACGGAGCAGCCATGGCCAACCTTTTCTTCGGTAGACTAAGTGCAAAAATACTAAATAAAACATGAAACAAACCTTTATTAATAGCTCAGGTCTGATATTTCCCCTTCAGTCCCAGTACAGTTGCGTGTTACAGTCTTTTATTTTAACATTTTCTTATCTGCTTTTTAATTAAGCAGTTGCATCTTCTTCAACTGGACCAGTATTTCACAGATTTTCACTAGATCAAATATGCTGAAAGCCCAGAGACAGAGGAATTGCTACATTTCTATTGTCTATAAAGCTTATTAAAATATCACTTCAGCTAAGCTAATTTCTTTTTGGTAAATTATGTTACATTTTAACCCTGTTTCCACTTTACATCTGAGTTCATATTGTTTCCTTTAAAATTTGTTCCAAAAATTTGCATACTTTAGACGTCAGATTTTCAGGTGTGATAATTCCTCGATTACCTTGTCCTTTTTTTCTTGTTGTTATACTTTGTCTTTTTATATTCACTAATTCTAGACATGACAGAGTTAGTCAAGACTTTTTTACCAGACTTAACATTTATTTTGCTGTGTCTTTCAGCAAAAGATGAAAAAACTATGTTAAGTTTCTTGAGTTTTTCTTTCCTTTCTAGCATGGCCATTTATACACCTCTTTTCTCATTATGCATCTTGCCTTTATGTCTTCAAAGCATTCATAACAAAAACGGAGAGTATTAATTTCATTTTGGAGACTTGCTTAGATTACCCCTGCTGGTCCTTTGCTTAGGAGCCCCACTTTTTATTGTCTATGTTTGTTTCTTTAACTGTTTCTTTTATTTCTTTGTAAGGTCTCAGCTCTCAGTTTGACTTCTGGCAATTCTTGCTTTAGCTCTACATTTCTTGATAGATAAGATATAGCCTGCTAATTGGTGCTTTTCCTGTCCATAAACCAGAATCTTATTCCTGGTATTTTTATTGGACTGATTAGGCTGTGTGTTCTTTCCTCTTCCTTTTCTCTTCTCCTTCCTTGACATACACAGAGTCCTGATAGTCTTAGTTCTACAACTCATGGAGATCTCAGGTTTCTGTCATTCAAACCTCTGCACTTTTTGGCACAGTGCAATGCATCAATTCATTTTCTTGGCTTATAAAATTTAACCCTTTCAGAATGCCAAATGTAGTAATATTTATCTTCCTCTTTAATTTAAATTGAGTCAAGTCATAATGACTCCATCAAACCTTAAAATATGTGCTGTGATTTTTGAAGTCTCGTCAGTATTTATGAATTTAAAAGAAAATGATCTTTTATTTTTAGTGAGAATTTAGGGAAAAACTGTCATCTTTTTATTTCAGCTGATGGCTGATATTGCCTGATGTTAGCTAAAATTCCAACAAGTGGTCTGTGTATTGTTCAAACATCAGCCTAATCCGAAGGAGAGCAATAGCAGGGCATACTGCAGCATTCCTGCTTTTGAGACAATTAGTGACCCGCTAATACGGTTCTCCAGTTTCATTACTGTTATTCTTCTGTACAAAAGAGAGAAGATAATCAATGACAGCAAGCAAATGTCCAATATATATTCATCCAAACTCCTTTCCAGAAAATGTACAAATGGATTTATGGATGTTAAGGAACAAAGAAAGTATGTTCATCCTCATTAACAACCATCTCTTCTGCAATTTAATCTGCCAAATGTGCTGTAATAACAATCTTTTAAACCTGTATTTCCTTATACTTAGTTATCTACTCTCCACTTGTAAGAATTCATCTTTTGCTTTCTTCATAAAATTATTCATAGTCCTGTTTTCCAGAAAAAATATGTTCTCTTCTACCTTTTCAGATGCCTTGCAACGAAAAGATTTTTAAAATAATTACTTCCTCTTTAATTGAAAGTCAACAGCTATTGAAATCAGCTTGTTTTGAAAACCTTCAGGTCTTTCATATTACAACAGTGCCAATTGTTTCCCTGTTCTGTTTTGTTTGTTTCAAATCCAGCTAAGAAGTTAGTTATACTTCCCTGGCTGGCAGTCTTCCAGCAGAATAGTAATGCTCAGAAATTGATTGAATAGCTCTGTCATTCTAGAGGGCAAATTAAATCAGAAATGCACCTTTCTAACTGTTGCTCCCTTAATTTCCTTAATCTGCAACCAGTGTACAGGAAACAGTTCCCAGTCTAATTATCTGGAACACTGAGATCTTTAAACAATGCACAAGGACCCCAAGGGCCCCTCCCAGGGACACGCAACATGTGGCACTGCAGAGCAGCTCAAGCCAAAACTAACATCCCTGCAAGAAGTTTAATGCATGAAAAAGCAAGTGGAATTAAAGTGAAAATTTAACATTCTGTTTTCAGTGTTTTGATTAGGAAATTCAAAAATTGTCTAAAAGTGCTTCATGGAACTCAATTACATGAATTTAAGAAGAGTAGGAAACATTACATAAACCTCATGACATTAGTTACAGGGCAATGGTATCATTAACAATTACTTAATTATTATAAGCTGCTAGTCAGTAGTTCATAACTTAGCAGTGACCCTACTTTGCCACATTCTGGCTACAGACCACTGGACAAGGTCCACCATATACTGATCCTGATAGACCCTTCCTATGGGGGAAAAGCCTGGGTGACACATCTGCGGGTGCTCTGACTGCTGCCTTTTGTACCACTGGAGACCACAGAGTGTCCCATTAGTGTTAACTGCTTTCATTACCACAGTGTTGTACGTGCCTATCTAGCCTCAAATGTTAGCAAGCAGGTTGTATGTTAGATTCCTGACAGGTTTTATAAGAAACACTCAAACAGAGCAATTCTGGTTTGTACATCTCAGGAGATGTTCTTTGTATATTTAGACAAAGTACTTTTCTCAGCCATGTCAATGGGACATAAAAGGAAACATCCCAAACAGTGAGGAAGAGTCTAAGAACGCCATGTGGTGAGTCCTTAACATTGATGTTGCCATAGCACTGTTCTACATCTACATCTTCCTCCACTTTCTATTAGAATAAGTATCAAACTGTATCAAATACCGGTTTAATTTTTTGTTTAAAGGATGAATATACACCTATCAGCATATATCAAAGTCTTTTTCTGTCTAAAGAACACTATTCTGGTGTCTGTTGACCTCTCTTTTTGCCCATTTGAAGTCTGTGAGTTTCTCCAAGTCTGTTAAGGTTAGAACTTCTGGAGTTTCTTTTTCCTTTTCTTTTTCCTGCACTTCATACACAGATCTCATTGTCTACTGATCAGAGAGACTCCAGTCCCATTCTAGCTGGTAAATCAGGGTAGGGGATTTATTTCTGTCATCATCCAAGGAAAGTTCAGTAGCCTTTCCCCAACAGCTTTTCTTTTGAATCATATGAACTTTGTGATATAATATATGCTATTGTATTTATAGCATTTTATTTCATGCCCCTAGCTTATTTCAAATGCAGTTTTGCTTCTTTTTTTCTCCTTTCACAGATGAGAAAATACTTCGAGTGAATATGTTTACAGTACTTCGCTATACTGATGTCAAAAGACCAGCAACTCTTCCTTAGGAAGGGAAAAGCAAAAAAATTTATTCTGGAGCAATATTGAATGCTTCAGTTCACCATGTTTGTTTTCATAATGTTGCTAGAAATCAGTAAATATACTGATGCATCTAAGTAGTGAAGTTAAGAAAATTGAACCCAAACCCAAATGTGGTTAAACAAGAGTCCCATTGCCTCCCAGGGGACCGAAATTTCGTCTGCTATGAAGAATGCTCTGCTTTTCAGCAGTTTCAGCAAAACGGCCTAGATGGGAGTTTTGGGGGAAATGTAATTTTCCTGAACCAATCTATAAGATAGTTCTTTGGACTGCCACACTTGAATGAAGTGGTAACTCTTGCTATAAAAGCAACTTGTCTTTGTTTTACATGTTTGCCTACTTTTCAATTCATGTCATGATTCAACCATGTCCATGTAGTCTTGCTTAGGAATAATTCATACAGAAAAGACTGAAATAATTTGACCTACAATTCAACAGAAGAGCTGGGCTATTGGATTTTTTTCCCCAGAAAATTTGAGAAAATATAAAAATATAAATGTTACACAAAAATTATGATTAAAGAACTATTCAAGATGGCTTCTGTACTATAAAGTGTAATATTTTCCTTATAAAAGTGTGAGACAATTAGCTATAGCTGTTAGTTGGTCAATAATCCACTTTTTGGCAATAACTTTTGTTTTTGTAAATTAGTAAACTAATAAAATATTCTGAAATCCGATGCAGAATTGTAAGATAAGACTTCCTGCATTTTAAATCATGTACAACCATCAGAAACTTTGTTTCTTGAGTGAAAAATGTAATTTTTATATGTGATCAAGTATTATGCACAGCCAAAAATTTCACTGCCATGTTTCTTGTCTTTCAGATACGGGATTTTCAAAGAAAGCTTAAAAAAGGGCTTTAGAGTCATTCTGAGAAAAAAAGACGTAGGAAGTGTTCTTATTCAGTTCCTGCTCGGTGACAATTTTTTCCATTAACACACAATTCAGACTGAATTTGCTGCAGCTTTTAAGCGAAAGACTGAATTTTCTCCAAGACTCCAAGATGTCTGCCTGGGATTAAGACTCTCCTTCACCTATAAAAAAATGTTCAAAGTCAATACAATAGCAATCAGTTTCTCCAAAATGAGAAGCCTCTTCTCGATGTATCCACAGATTATCACCTGTTTCTTTTAGTTTCTCACCCTCTTAAGCAGGAGTTAGGGAGCTGCACAGCAAAAACTGTTTCCTAAGCCCGGCATTCAGCAGCGTGCTCTGCCACATGCAAGGCCGTGCAGTGACATATTTGACATTTCCGACATTTTCTAAGGGGAAAAAAGAATTACAGTAGGCAGGGGATACTTTTCTTTTTGCAGTCAAGACCTATACGGTAAAAACATGCTTTTCAATTATTTTGAGAGCAAGGAGTATTTAGGAACATGCACTGATGCTGATTTGTGTATCAGCTCCCAGTGGCCTTAGAGCAAATTGTATATGCCAATCAGTGATAGCACGTCTTTCAGAATTGCCTTTTAGAAATAAAGGGAAACAAATTATAAGGAGGAAAAACATTTCACCTCATGTACAACCCTTCTCACTACTTCAGAAAGTTCAAATGATCATGGCAATGTTGGAAACCCAATCTCTCATTACATTGAAACTCCTCACAGTTTCGGAAATTCCACATTTCTCCTATCCTAAACCTGACATTTCATTAAATGAAGATAAACTACACACACGTTAGCAGCTTGTGTGTGCATTACTTTATCAGCCTGTTTCAATTAAAATAAAGATTAGACACAAGAAATTTCAGAGAGCTTTTGTGCAGCATACTGTGTTTGTCAGATTACATCCAAAAACCTGTGCTCAGTGTATTTTTACAGAAAAATAAATGATCATCTGTATGTATGAAAAACAATGAGAGTTTAGTAAAGGGGAGATACAGTCCACTCTAATGAATTAGACTTCTAAATTTGTTACACAGCATTTTGTCATGTATTTTTTGCCCATTTTCTTCAGCAATGTAGTACAGGGAGGTGTTTTCACTAGATTCTATTTCTTATTTGTCCCATGACACAGCCACATACTGGTAGGTACAAAGTTTTGTGGTTAAAAATAAGTTATAATTACACTTTTCTGCACTTGTAGTTTATGTATTTCAAGAGGCAATTAAGAGGAAAGAAATAATTATTATCTCAAAAGTTGTTTTTTAATTTTTAATTTTGAAAATTGTTAATTTAGAAAATATATTTGTGTGTAAATATGTATATATTATTTCCTTCATACATACGCACAGACTGTAATGTATATGTGTGCATCTGTGAGTGACAGTGTGCCCATATGTACAAGGACTGTCTAAATTTTGACTCCTCTAGTTTGTCTTTCAATTGTCTTTTGATACAACAACAGAAGATTTTTAACACTTCTCTTTGCTAAGCTCACACAACGGTAAGTAAATTTCATTTTGGATTTGAATTTAAAAAATGAAAAGCAAATGAAATGCGTTGTGGAATATGTCTTTACAAACCGTGCCTTAGGTTGCATTACAAGCTCTCTGCTTTAGTTTGATGACTACTTGCGTAATGATATTCCTTTCCTGAAATAGGGTGTTTTCTCTACTTGGATAGGTTTAAGATTGTGGTGTCTCTCTTGATTAGAAGTTAATGTCTTGTTTGTGAAATACATCCTTGACCACTGAATTTCTTTGCTCTGTAACGTTTATTTCTAAATCCAGTCTTCTTCAGGAGCACTGCGGCTTCAGTTGTACTCAGTGTACAACAAACCAAGGCTGCAGACAGTATTGATTAGTTCTGCAGTTCATCAGCCAGATCAGAACACTGAGGGGGGTGAAAATGGCTTCAGACTAAACCATTTTTTCCTTCCCTTATTTTGATGATGAAACTTTAATGTAAAACGAAATATATTATTTTCAGGTATTCTTGAAAAGTGGTAGAAGTCAAGGGCTAAATAGTCAAGCACCAACAATAATAGAGCTATATCATGTTCCTTTATCAAGTAGCTCAAGAATGAGGAGATCATGATTATGGGAGCCTACTTTCCTTCTTCCCCTAACATATGGGCTATATGCTGTCCCACACTACTTTCCATTTGCCTGAAGCAGGTGATTGTAGTCATTTGTCAACCTCTTGTAAGAGTTTGAAAGATAAGGAAAAAAACACTTAAGAGGGGAATATATGACCTCAGTCTCCAATATGATTGCTGAGAGCTGGGAACTTAGAGTTATATAGGGCAAAAGCCATCACACTCTGAGGATGAGACTGTACTCAACATTCAAAACTACTCAATTTAAAGTAAAAACCTGTGTAGACACAACTAAAACAATAGTTTTAGCAAATTTATTTACTTGTATAAAAATATTATTACATAGTTGCATAGCTTGTTTATAGAATACATATTATATAATAATAATACACTGTATTATTGTATTAAAATTATATATTGTAATTATAATAGCATTATAATATAATATAATATATCAAATATGGTATGATCGTATAATATACTTATGTATTATTATACACACGTGAAGAAAAAAAAAGCAAATATAGTCTTTTTTTACGTTTGGATTGCCCTGAAACCAACTTGAAAAGAGTTCATCTTTTAGAAAACCCTTCAGACAGAGGAGCATGGTGCCAAATCAATTCTGTTTCTGGTTTCTGGGTGTTTTGTCCTAATCAGTCTTCACATTTACACCTATTATTTTAATCCTGAAACATGTTAGGGAAGTAAAATTTGTCAACTTTCCTTAGTTTTCAGAATGAATATTTCCTTCTTGTGGGGTATCGTCTTGTAAAGTTCCTAATAACCTGGGGACAAAAACTCTCTTACCAAGAATCTCTGGCAAAAGAAAGTCAGTGAACACACATCTAAGGACTCTGTGAGGAGTAAAGATATCCTCCAAACATTCCTCATTATTTTCACCCACTGTAGCCTGTCGCTGCCTCGCTGCACCTCTCAAAGCCCCTGGGAATGCAGAGAACCTATTGTACAAAACACCTTTCAAACCCAGCAGATCAGGTTATAACATTTAGATATGATACACTTAAAGTACAGGTTTCAAAAATAAGAAAAAAGCTTTCTCAGTGTCGTGGGCTTTCCAAATGCTTATTCTCTCAAGTGCTGCTTGACCCTAACAGTTTTCTTCAAACTCACAGCATCTTCTACTGCTTACAGTTAATTTCCTATATATGAGATCGCTGCTAGTTCAGCAAAACTTAATAGATTGCATGGGACATAACTGAAAGTCATCATGGAGCTAAATCTTTCCCATGCAGACAGTTAATCAAAGAAGGCCACTGGAGGAGCTTCAAGGGAAGGTCCTTGAAGGGAAGCAGGTCATGTTCTTCCTCTGTTCTCACCTGTTAAAAGAGTGACTCTTGAAGTGAGGGGCACTGCAGTGGTGTGCAGGTTGCGAGTCCCCAGGGACTACCGACCCCCCTCACATTAGTACCAGCTTCTCCACTTCCTCTCACTAACCTGCAGCTCTCTGGTGGTCCCTGCTGTCTTCAGCAGGATGACCCCGCCAGCATGTCGTATCTTTTTCTCAAGACGTGTAGAAACCTAGGAAACAAGTTAATTCTATTTCAAAAGGTATTTGTGAGGACAGAGAGGAGGAGAGAGCTCTCCACACACCACAGAAATTTTTTACTGCTCACTTCATGCAGGTTTCTATTTCCCTGCTTACAAAAAAGGGAAGTGAGATAAATTAGACAGCTCATAAACTCATTCTGGTCTGAATTCAATGGGGAAAGGATTGGCCTTTGAGTATCTTGTCTAAACTTCAGTGATTTTTTTTTTTTTTCTTTTCAGGTGAATGTAATCTGGTTTTAATTTGCCCTTCATCATTATACTGCCAGATGGTGCTTAAGCATAGCAGATGAACTCAGATTACCCATGTCACCCTTCCTTTTTAGCTTGGCATGAATATATTGAACACCAGATCTTGATAACTCTCAGCTGTTGGATCAAAGATGCCTTTGACATTTACTTTCTCTCAGGTGCCTGAAGAGCCAGCATAATCATGCCAGACAAATAATCGACAGTTGTTCACCATATCATCACCTGAGCCATTTTGTGCTGTGACTCCTCCTCACCTCATAAGGTAAGTGAAACTGGTATTTGTATTACTTGAAGAGAAACTTTTAGAGAACACTTTGAACGCTTCCAGAGTGGCACAATTTAGTATGTTGCTGTTGCTATCAGCCCACTCCATAACTGTGTTTTGGAGATCAATGCTCCTGAGCTACACAGGAGGTATAAAACCAAGTTTATATGGAGGTAGTCTACAGCTAGCCAGAAGTAAGAAATATCTTTAGGAGTAGGTCAAATCTTTTAGAGGGTGTAGAGGATTAAACAGAGTCAGGATTCCAAAGGAATGCAAGGATCATATATACCAAGTTTTTAAAAGGTCTCATCCACAGCCACCTGTAGTAAAATAAAACACATAATCAACTTGCATCACTTCCCTGTTAAAAAAAAAAAAAGAATAATTTTCAATCCCTTCTTGGGGGACCAAGGTTCATCTTCCCCTGGTATTGCCACATTTCTCTGTCTGCATCAGCCAACTGTGTAACCAGCTGAGATTGGATGTATAGAGCTAAACAGCGCTGAGGCCCTGGCAGGTTTACCTCTGAAAGACTGAGAGGCTTACTTCAGAATCGCTCTGGTGTCCTCTCATGGACTGAAACCCCATTAGCAGCTGAAGCACATTAAGTACACATTTAGGACACAATTTCTGGGTTCATTTCATCCAAAAGTTGCCCAGGCAGTGAGCTCTGACACCCCTGCCCACTGATAACCAACCTGCAGGAGGTGGGGATGATGCCCTTCAAGAGTTTGCTCCTGATCCAAACAGAAAAGGCAACACAGACGCCAGCAGTGGGAAGGACCACAGCAGAGCCACCTTTTCAGTCGTGCACAGGCTCGGTTGTGCAGGGTCAGTGGTGGTGCTGGTCGCTCCTTGCTCCCCCCAGGGAGTGGGAGCAAGCGCCCACCCTCAGGGCCCCACGGTCAGGGCGGGTGGGGCAGCTGCCCAGCTACAGGCAGGGTGGTACCTTTAGCAGTCTGTCTGCCCCGAGGGACACATCTGACCTCTCCTCTGCTTGCTTTGGAAGGATCTCAAGGCACTAAAAATGAAAGGCTGTAAGTCACTTATGTTTTTGTGCAACGGAGGTGGTGAGTATGCTCTGTCCAAATAATTTTGCCCTGAAGTTGTAACTGGAGTACAGTGTTCTTGCCACCTTATCTTTGATTGCTGCACAGTCCTGCCATAAAATGTAAGCGTTTGCTGCATTTTTTTTATCAAGTGCCAATCAAATTTTACTAATACTGCTTTTAAATATGGAAAGTTTTTTAGGAGCTTTCAGAGGAAACGTTGCTGGGCCAAGCTATGATGCCTTAGTTGAGCAATGCATGACTTGACTGATGAATCCATATCTCTTGCTATTTTTATGTTTTCTGTGGAGACTATTTTTTGCTACACATATGTTCCATGCCATGCTGTTGCATTCTGAAATAATAATTTAGTAGAAAGTTAAAAATATACCTTCAGAGTATAATGATATAGGTGGGGTTAAACACTATAAATCTGCCTACAGAAGCTCTGGGGAAACCCAAAGATTGCCTTTGAGACCATATTTCCTTCCAGATTGCAAACCTGTCCTAGACTTGCCTAGAGAGTAATACTAAAAGCTGCTTTTACTCCCCACTTCCAGATGTATCTGAAGCCAGGGAACAAAGTAAGAGCAATTAAAGCAAATGTTTTCTCTCAAAACATATGTTAATGCAAGATCGCTCAGGAAATTGGATGATCTTGGCAGAGGGTCTTTATATCGTATTGTTTTGGGCAAAGCAGTCTGAGATGCCTGAGACTGAGAACAGCTTGAGGAAAACTGGTGTGTTGCCCTGAAAGAAGTCTAAAGAAGAGGCTTTTGGGTCACAACATTGTCTAAGAGACAGAGCTGGGAGAATCACCTAGACTGTCACAAGGTGCTTGGTTTGAAGGGGCCATTCTACTGTCAGTATAATGGCAAACTATAACCTGAGTTAATATTATCAGTTATCTGTCAGAATGATAAAATTCCTCTAAATAGTCAAAGTAATAGGTTTTTTTAATATAGGAGTGATACTCCTCTTATTGTATATTGTACTGCTTCCTACTGCAGAGAACAAATAATTTTGTTGAATGGCATTTTGTGGGAAAAAAACAAATATCTTTCCAGTTCTCATTCCCAGATATTTGTGGGTAAACCTCTAACCCATACTATTTCGTATAAAATCCCTATGATTTACACAAGACACATTTCTTATTTTGACTAAGGTGAAGCTGTCTTATCATTTTTATTCGGAATTTTAATCTGATTTCATTTGAACAAATTTTTTAAAGTACCACACTAAAGATTTTAATACAAAGCATACCTGCATGTATATCTGCATATATACTAGCAAACAAGTTATGTAATTTGCAATCTATTAGGCAATCTGACGTTATCAATATGTGCATGTGTATATACATGTATCTGCATATATAGGAGTAATTACTGAAAAATAAGATTTTTAAAATTTATTATCCGCATAATTTTATGGAAAATAATTTAGAGCTACACTGAAGGTATATCTAGTTGCTACTTTCCTTTATGGTTGATAACATTATAACATGAAAGTGAACCTAAGATGTCTTTCAAAGTAACATTATTAACACTGCATGACAATGCTGGTTGTACCAGCAATAAATCCATATGGAAACACTGGTTACAACTTTTTACTGCCCTGCTACAGATACTCTACCTAAGCTTTTCTCCAAAAGTCCCTGATAAGCCAACAAATTATGCATTCTACTTTATCACAGAAATTCTTATTCTCTGCTCATCTACACAACACCTTGTAACACATCGAGCTTGTCAGTACTGCATTAAGTAATGTGTTTACAGGTTTCCCATACACTGCTAACATTTTCATCATCCTGTTTCTCCTGTCCCCTTGGAGTACGTGAAGAATGCCTTGTTTTGTTAAGTAGGTACTTTTCAGTGTGCTTGATGCTCTCTACATATGTTGAGCAATATCACAAACCTTTACTCACTACTTCCTTGATTTTATAGTTCCTGCAGGAATCAGTTTGGGAGTCTCAGATTCTTCTCCCCACTTTAAGATCAATTCTGGCATATTATTTAAAAATGAAAAGTTCAGCTGTGCCAATGTAAGGTTATTAAAGGGATTATTCAGCTGGACCTTCAGCTGTATCCTAGCCCCCTATATATTTAAAGACTGCCTAGTACTAGTTAATGGCAAGATAATTAGGACAGGTTTTGTATACTCATGTTCATGCAATTTCCTAATGCACTCATGGTCAATTTTATTATTGAAAAGTGATAATGAAATGAAAGAATGAAGGCAGTTGTGTTCATTAGGTGCTTTGTAACCACACCAGCATTTGATACTAATAAGAAATCTTGTACAATTTTTCCAGCTGCAGAAAAAATTGACCAAATATGGCATGCATTTTCAAACAAGAGATACTGAACTGAACTGTGGCTTCTTTAAAATCTTTCCCTTGAGCTAAAAATCTTTTTCCCTGTGTCCAGCCGCAGCAACCTGGTTTTCATTCATGAACTGAGCAAGTAAAGAAACAGGTCTTCTTGGTAACAGTGGGGTGATTTTACACGGTGATGCATCGGCAGAGCTGTATAATATCCGGCAGATGTTTACTTTAATTCTTTTTTTCTGTCTAGACTCACACAGTGGCATCAGTTCCTCTCCTCTCCAGAGGAGCTACTTTTACAGTAAGGCTAGCGCTGGAGGTACAGCTGGCTGTGACGGCTTTTTTTGTATGTTCCTGAAGAAACATTCTGATATATTATGCCTGGATTTTTTCTCTATGTCAGATAATGCTGGGTGACCCTGAAATAGTGGTTCTAAATGTTGCAGAAATGTCCAACACCATTAAAAAAAAAACCCCAAAAATCCACTGCTGTTCATGAATAGGAGGAAATTATCTACATCATTACTCTTACTTTCCAAAGCTAGGACCTAATGCAAATTGTTCCCAGCTTAGAAGAATCATGAACTTAAAGTTGACCTTGTGAATATGTTCATCAGTACTATTTTACTTACATCTTGTAGGTGGCTATTGCTGGCTGGAACTGACATAACCCAAGTATTGCTGCATACGTGAAGAACTCATAGCTACGACTTTCTCTGTGTGAATTGGTAGTACTCATGGGTCTTTTTGCCAATCCAGAAGACTGGGCTGTGTGCTTTAATCTTTTCCTTTTGAAATGGCAAGGAAGTTTTGACACCTGGGCTCCTGGACTGAGCATTAATGAGTGGTGCTGGGTGAGATGCGTGCCTGCTGTTTGGTATGGACCGTACCATGGGTGTGGGGCAGTGTTTCACCCTTCTAGAGACCTAGAGCTGGGGTTTGTGCTCTACTATATTGCTTTCCCTTTATTTTTCCACCTGCTATTGAAAGCCAAGGGAGTCATGTGGGTAATGAGGAGGAAGAAGCTGTTGGCAGGATAGTTTGTTGGGCTGTTCAAAGGTGGGCAGCAATACTAATGGCTCATTTTAGGAATGCTAAAATGCTTTATTTCAGCCTTTTGTAAAAACACTTTTTACTATTAGTTTTAAATAACATATTCCATTTACCTTCTCACAATTTACTGCAAAAAAATTTAAACTCCACAAAAACTTATTTTCTTTATTTTCTAGATTATTGAACTATTTTGATAAACACATTTTTCAAAAATTTGAAACGTTCTTCTTAATTTAAAAAAAAAAACTTGAAAAAGTGTTTTATGACTGGCCTTGAATTATCTTTTAAACTATTTATATGGTGGTTTCACTTCCCTATCTGCTTTGCTTAACTTATTACAAAAAAAAATCAATTTAAATGAGTAGTTTTTAGTATATATGACCTGAATCTGATGTTAATCACTTGACCTTTTAAGTGGAAATTATAATTAAATTATTCTTTTTTTTCCTTAAATTTATTGTCTGTATTTACATGACAGATTTTTACAGATGTTATAGATTTGAGTTAAAATAACTAAAGCTGTCTCTTCCGATCTGCCTGAGTGAGGCATAAGAATGCAGTAGTTTAGTTTGCTAAATGCATTTTCATCTCACCCATTCATGCAAAGTTTAGAATCCATCATAAAGCTACACTCATATAAATTTCTTACAATGCAAAAAATTTATTTCCTCCTCTACCAGAGTTATGAAGAGAGGTGTAATCTATAAATCAGCTTTGGGTTTGTTTTTTTGTATTTGAGGATTTTCTAGTCTCTCCCTCTGAGGATTAAAAATCATGTCTCAAGGCAGGCCATTAAGTATCATCTATCTATCTGAGAGACTTGTAGGTGCAAGAAAAATGGTGGTTAGACTTGACCAAGGAAAGAACTACAGAAAGAAGAAACCCAAATTCTTTATTAGTTCTGTTCTGCTGGAAGTTAGACGCCGCTATAGTTTTCATTGACACTTAAATACATTGCATTCCTCTATATGAATCATAACAACTAGAATATTTTTATGATAATTTTGGAAGGAGAGAAGAGCATGACATTGTGCTTTCACAATTTGCAAATTGCTTCTCTCTCTTTTTTGAGTGGCTTAAAGTAGTAGGTGGGAAGCAAGACTCCTCTAGGTTAGCAGGGTTTTGTTGGCAAGGCAGACCGAATAATAGAACTAAGGTTGCCAAAACTACCATTTGTAGTTGTTAAGAAGAAGTACTTGATGTGAACACTAATAGTACCTAAGCAAACACTTCCTAAACTTTAGTAGGAATGAATAGGAAATGATAAATGCAGCAGAAGATAACAACATAGGAAAACAAATTAGGATTTTCTTTTTTGTCAATAAAGCCTCAGTGATATATTAGAATTATTAAATATTTATCTCCACTCTTTTTATATCTGAGAATAAAAGACAACAATAGGACTACTATCTTCTACTGCACAATTTTTGGAAGCAGGGATGATGCAAAGAAAAAGACTGGGTCCTAAATCTATGCAGTCAAAGTGACAGCTCAGTGTCACAGCAAGTAGGTTTTTAAAATTATTTTTATTTAACATACTAAAGGCAGACACAGTGCATGAAACAAGTGGCATACATTGTAAAATAATATGTCACTAACTTCTGTTTTATTAAGGTGCATATACAATTATTAAGTCTCCATATTAAAATGAATTCTTACAGCATTGTTAAATACCAGCAGTATTATCAAGCATTGTGTCTGTGTACCAAGTATCATTATAAGCTCAATATTCACTCCCTTCCTGACACCTCAAGTAGCTGTCACCTTCTGTATTGCAGTCTCAGCAGAATAACAAATATGAGGTTTTCCATACACAACATTCTCAGTACTGTCCCAACTGTGTTTTAACCATACCACCACAGAAGGTATGATTTCTTTATGAGTTCACTGTGCAGCTTTTGAGAGTCATGGGGAATGAGCTGAAAAATGAGCCTCGGTGTGAAGTGAGACTTTCTGGTCTGTTTGGCTTGAGAATTTGGAGAAGCTGTCAGAGCCAGAGTACTCCTGAGTTATTGGTACTAACTCATCCTGCCCTACGTTTCTTCATGAGGGTGGTAGAGCGCAAGTTCAGCAGGAGCTGGTGAGAATAGAGGAGATGTTGTGATGCTCTCCATTTTCTGCTCAACTAGCAGGCAGTTGCGAACATAGAATCATAGAATAGTTTGGGTTGGAAGGGACCTTTAAAGGTCACCTACTCCAAGCCCCCTGCAGTAATCACAGCTTTCTTCCAAGAACAGCACAGATTGCATTGCAACTGTACCCTGATGTCTGCAGTGACTATCAAAAGGTCAGGATGCTGCAGAGGCTGTGGCAGTTTGACCTTCGGTCTCACCTGGCCAGCCTGTTTCTATACAAGGCACCATGCAGAGCAGCCTGTGGATCTGAGACCTCCAACACCTCCCCAGGCTTCAGTTGTGTCGGTATCCCCGGAATGTGGGAGAAAGGGAGAAGCTGGCATGAGGATATCTGGATGTAGGGACCAAATATGTCTTAGACATAGGCTGTGTGACTCCTTCCACTTTCATATTACCTTTCAGCTGCTCCAAACCTGTGCCGCCCCACAAGCAAGCAGAGGGACAACAGAGTGTGCTTTGGGCAACAGCATGATACTTTGCCTTTCTTGGAAGACACTATATCACCAAGCACCTTCCAAAGGACGTACAAGCGGTGAGCTGCCAGCTGGCTGGCATATTTCACTGCTGCAGAAAAGGAAACATTACAAGGAAGTGTACTTAAGAAAGCACATTTATTAATTGAAAAATTGAGGGCTAATTTAGTTTCAAGGAAACTGTCTCCTTAACAAATGAAATTTGGATTTCCCTTTAGCAGGGAGATAGAAAAGAATTTTCCTATTGGATACTTACCTCTCAGCTTAGGGCCAGGTTAACCCTCTTGGCTTCTTTCAGAAACACTAATCAGCAAGATCAGACTTTGGGTGGAAAAGAAATACAGGTCTTCCTGGAAGGCATGGTAAGAAATGCTTAAGTAGCCACATGCATATAGAACTGACTTTTTCTTTCTGTCTTTTTCTTTCTTTCACAGATGTACAGCAGAGTATGGAAAGCAAACAAATCAATTGCATGGCTTTTGTGAACTTCCCCCTTTTAGCATGTCAGTTTGTTGGCTGAGTTCATTAAACCACAAGCTTGATATCATCTAGATTAGAATCAGAATTAGGCATGACACCTCTTAAAGTTAACAAAAAATTTCATTTCCGTTCTTGTTATATGATTCATAATCAGTGGTAGTTATCTGCTAAGACATACTTTGTCCTGACATATGTCAGCTTTCAATTATGTTTATTTTGCTGTGACTACTTTTGGAATGGACTAGGTTGCAGACTTATTACATTGATTAATAACTTGTATGAATATATTTATTTAATACTGCTCCAATTTTGCTTTGCTGATCTTTCTTAATAATAGAGAATAATGAAGAATTTTATGTTTAGGTCAGTCCCTGATGATCACTGATGTATTCAAAGTGTTGACAGGCCAGCTTGGAACTGGAGGGTTAGGATGTAAAGGGAGAAGAGGTTTCCAGTCCAGAGCCATCAGAACTATGTAAGATTGCTGAGACCACAGTTTCTTATGTTGACTAATATTATCCAACTTGTTTTGATAATGGGACTTGTAGACTTACTCTGCCTCAATCCATCTGTTATCTCTTGCAATCTCTTGGTGAAAGAGACTGTCTTTTTGCTCTATGACTGTACGGTGGTTTAGTGCAATGAAGTCCTGATCTATGAAAAGGTCTGCCAGGTACTTAGTAACAAAAACGAGTAAAAACACTGCTAGCACCTGCTCATCTCTGAATACAGAGAGGAGACATGTCTTGTACTGCTTGCTTTTGTCTCCTTGGACCAAAAAAAAGGGCTCCAGATGTGCTGTGTACACAGTACCTGCTGTGGATGGCCACTTGTTCTGCACAAAGCCTTCGATTTCCCTCTTGTCCTCACATAGAGGAACAGCAATGGGCAGAGATACGGTTCTTCAGCCTACGACGAGGAGAGACAGGGAGAGATTGCATGAGGGACCAACCATGAGAAGCACTTTGTCCTATAAGGAGTTACTCTAGCAGTATCTAGTCTATCTTTTCTTCTTCCTTCTGACATTGTACTATCTTCCCTGTTTCTGAATGACACGGTTTCCACTCTCACCTTCAGTCTTGTACTTGCATTAAGCCTTGGATGTCACTCTGCTGAGATGGATAGAGAATCCAAACAAGCCATTTGCACTTGCAGACGGACCCAGAAGCAGTGCTACCTGTGAGTCACATATATGAGTCTGTCAGAGTCTCACTGTTAGAGAAATCTTTTTCTCAGCTTGGCCTCCATTTTATATGAACTTAAATGAAGTCAGAGAAGTTGCTAGGATGCTAACTCTTCTGTTATTTTGTGCTGTAGGAGTATCATGTAATGCAAGGCAATAGTCAGATTTTCCTTTACTAGATATGACTGATTGGACCCATTAATACTCAATGGGAATCAGATTGTTGGATAGTCTTATCCAGGATGTGCACTGGTTCTCCAAAGTATCATAAATTGCTTTAAATCCTGGATTCTTCCAAGTTCAGCAGCGTCCTGGTTTCAGCCAGGATAGAGTTAATTTTCTTCAAAGAAGCAAGTGTGAGACTATATTTTGGACTTGGGATGAAAAAAAGTTGATAACGTGCGGATGTTTTGAGTTGTTGCTAAGCAGTCAAGGACTGTCCAGCTTTCCATACTCTGGTCTGCTAGTGAGAAGGGGACAGCTGACCCAGGCTGGCCCAAGTGATATTCCATACCCTATGATGTCATGCTCAGTATATAAAGCTCACAGGAAGAAGAAGGAAAGGGTGGAGGGACGTTTGGAATGACGGCATCTGTCTTCCCAAGAAGCCATTACACGTTCTGGAGCCCTGCTTCCCTGGAGATGGCTGAACACCTGCCTGCCCATGGGAAGCAGTGAATGAATTGCTTGTTTTGCTTTGCTTGTGTGCGCGGCTTTGGCTTTACCTGTTAAACTGTCTTTATCTCAACCCATGAGTTTCCTCACTTTTACTCTTCCGATTCTCTCCCCCATCCCACTGTGGGGGAGTGAGCGAGTGGCTGCGTGGGGCTTAGTTGCCGGCTGAGGTTAAACCATGACAAGCAGTCTTTCTTCAGGACACCATAATGATGGAAATCAACAGAGGCACTCATCCTAATAGCTAACTAATCAAATTGGAAAATACTCTTTTCAAGGATGGACGATCATCTCTGAAACTTGGTTCTTTCCCTTTGGACTATCACTGTTAAAAATAGCTGACCTTCTGGTTGCTCAGCAAATTTCAGTTGTTGTCCCAAAATTCTTTAATGGCAATGGAAGTGGTGAATTGATTGGAGTAAAAATCTTATGATTAGTGTACTAGGAAGATTTAATATCATATATATATATTTATATTTATGTATGTGTGTATGCATTTTGTTCTCTGCTCAGTAGGTTTTATAAAAATGTATACCTTGATTTTAGGTCTTGGGAGTCTTTGGTTAGACGTATCTTTACCTCACCTTGAATTAAGAAAAGTAAATCTCTTCTGGGTAAACTTTACTTATGAAGATTATAGCGCTATTTGAAAAATGTTGCTTTTCATAGAAGAAAAACTGAAGAGGTTTATTAGAACTTGAAGTCAGTTAATAAAAGACAGAAGATGTTAGGCTTGCCTTCCTGTTTTGATTGCTTTCTCGAGCCAGTGAGTCTGTGCTTTCTCGAGCCAGTGAGTCTGTGCTTTCTCAGCATTGTAGTAATGCCCTTCAGCTAGTTCCATTGTAGTCATTAGGTGGTTTCTTGACTGTCCTTTGCTTCAGTCTCTCTCTTGAACACCTGTGCTGTGGGGCCAAAGGAATTGTCACAGGATTGGGTGACAGGGTATATAGCACTTCTGGCATGGCTGTCTGGACAGTCTTCCTAAGCCTGTTGTTGCTTTACTACAGGAAAGTAGAAGCAAAGCGACGGTGTCCAGCCACAGCAGCCAGCATGGCTGAGCAGTTAGATATGATACAACTCTGTGTCCCTGACTCCCCAGTGGTGACAAATGAAGATCACTAAACAGGTTAACTACTATAGAGTCTGAGGTATCTGACCCTGGTTGACTGTGGGACTCAGGAGATTCCCCTCTTCCTGCACCAGAGTTGAGGTTGCTTGTTTCATCCCAGATCCCAGCTCCAGCCACGTCTGAGCCTGATCCCCATCCTCAGGGACAGGAAAACCACTTTCATATCTCTTCTCTTTCGTACTCGCCCGCTACTCCGACCTGAAGTTTGCTGGTTGTTCACATACATGGACATACTGTGGGTGGTCACAACAGCTGGCCCTGGCCTATGCCCCCACCCCAGGCATGCTCTCCCTGAGGTGGGGGCACCGCTGCTTGTGCCCCACCACTGGCCTGTCCCACTTCAAGGTCCCCGGCAGTCTGCACCTGCACCGGCTCTGAACAGGGGGCATAGGGGACATGCTCACCCAACACTGAGCTGGAAGTAGGATTTAACAAGAAAATAGAACAGACTGTAGCCATCAAGCATAGTGCTCTAAAAAATGCACTGATGGGCTACCTGCTTACAGGTGACTGGACCCTTTTATCCTCCCTCCTCTTCTTTTTCCTGTGCTTGTTCTTCCCTGATCTGCCCTGATCCTTCCCTTTATCAACCTGCCTTCCCTCCCCTAAACATCCAGTAGGTCTTGTATGATCCTAAATGTCTCATCTGCTCCATCCCAAAATTCTCTTTCCCCTGCATCTGATCATTGATCTTACACCCGTTTAAAAGGAACTACCTTAGTCTGTCAGGCAGAGTTTCTTTGGTGGGTTTCACACCAGGGACAATGGCTTAATCATTCCTTGCTGTGCGAAAACTTGGTGTTTTCTGTTCTTCACTGGTCTGATTGCTGGGGTTCCTCCACCTGTCAATGATCCTCTGCCCACTGCTGATTAGCAGTTTGATTATCCTTTAATCAGATAGACCAACAGAGTTAGCCTCCAACCATGGAGGATTTTCTCTATCTATGGCTATCTGCTAGAATAATTTATTCAAGAGGTTAGAAAAACAATGGAATTGAAAGCAAAGGCCCTGAGTGAGGCACAAGGTCTAGACACACGTAAAGAACTGGGTAAATGTTACGTTTGTGTGTAAGGGAACACATGTGGATGGAGGAATACCTACTCCAGAGAAAATACTTTCACCTGAGGGAGTTAGATGTGTTTTGGGAGGGCTTTGTGGCTTGTCCTTACATAATGCTGTCTGATTAGCAAGTGAAAATTCATTCTGAGATGACCATGAAAGGATTGATATATCTTTTCCCTTGTCCTTGACATTGAACCAAGGAAGTACAGGCATCTTACTGACCTCAAAAAAGAGCAAAACTTCATTGCTGAACAAAGATTGCACATGTTGGAGGTGGGTAAACTGCCAAAAGACTACAGTCCCAAATGCCGATCTTAAAAGAGGAAGAGTCTGCGCTTCGGAAAGGAGGGGCTGCACCCTGTTGATGTTTGGGAAGGAAATCGTGTAGGTTCCCAAACCATTACTATTTGAAAGATGTTCTATTTTCAGCATTATTTGTACTACCATTTTCAAATACGATTTTGGGTAGCATGAAGTGGGAAGATAGATATGAAGCTATGATGACAGTGCCTAGGCAAAGAGCTGTGCATATGCAATAGCCTGGGAAGTATGTGTTTTCTTGGCTGTCTGGTTTCTAACAGATTGGTGGTTTGCTCTTGGCTTTTTTTTTTACTGCACTGTAAATCTGCTAAACTCCTATGTGTTGCAGAAATTTAAGCACCTATGAATTTGCACAATTTGGAATTGAAATTGCAATGCATGGGGGAGTTGCATATATAAAAGACAACTTTATTTATGGAGACCCACAATAACGTACTGTAGGTTGCTGAAGTATGTAGGATGAACAACGATAATAATAATGACATCATAAATTTCTAAATTGCTGTTAGGGAGTAAGGTGTGGGGAGTCTGGTAGCAAAGGTACAGGTATTTTCCTGTAATTACTCTATGGTCATGTAAGTCAGACTCTTTTCTTCTTTTTTTTTTTTTTTTTTTCCCCTCGGTGAGTAATCCCAGTTCATGCAAGCTGGCTATTCTTCTAGGTAACATTCCTGTTGATTGTGCAACAAATTTGAAAAATACTTTGTGCCTCTATGTGTGTGTACATACATATACACACATGCAGAGTGTTATCTGCTATTATTTGGAAAAACCTGAAAAACCTTTTTTGTAGTGAGAAAATTGAACATCAAACTTGAACTGCATGCAGCTTGTACTGTCACTACATAGGCTTCCCTGTTTATAAAATGGGATTGTCAGAACTCAGCAAAAACTTGTTCTTCTCGTTGATGCTGTGAATCAAGCAAATTGAATCAAGGAAACGTTGGATTTCTTCAAGTGTCTTGTGAGTAAGAATTGCCGGCAATAAAAAGCTCAGCATTTTGTAAGCCTCTTACCCATGCGCCTACCCTCCCCATATCTTGAGCATTCACTTCATGGTTCTGTTGTTTCTCCTTCTTTTTCTCTTCTTTCCCTAGATTTTTTTTTTTTTCTTTTGTGTACAGCTGGTGGTATTTTCTCTTCCAGCCTGTGCTTTGTGCCAGCTCTGTCATCCTAGAAGAAGACCTCCCAGAGGGCGACTGCTTGTTCTGCTCATGACGGTGTTTGTTGAGGTGGATGGAGGTGTGGATGAGCTGATAGTTCTGCATCTGGAAAATATATGCAAATCCATGATCACTCTACATATCCCTCTTCATGAGTCAGCACCCGAAATGGGTATATGAATCACATATTACTCAAGAGCCTCTTAAACGTTAAAGAAGGCACAGTCTCCTACCAGTTTCCAGGGAACTGTACTGAAGAGTATTTCATTGTACCCTGAAGGGTCAACTGAGAAACAGTTTGTAAAATTATGTAGCCTGACAGGCCTTTAAGCTCTGTGCAGCTGACCCGTATGTTCGCATACTGGTATTCAATTTATCCTTGTCAATTGCCTGGTGCAAAGGCTAATTTCCCAAATCACTATTCCTTCAAATTTACTAACTTTTTTTTACTAAATATTTTAAATATCGAGAGCTTAGCATAATGCTGACTTTTTCCATTCCATACGTAGTGTGTCTTAAAGCATTACCTGACTTCTGAGATGTCCAAAACCAAGAGTTTAAATGCAAGAAAAATGCAGTAAAACTACTGCAAATAATTTTTATGGGAACATATAATTCAGGGGGCTTACAGCTGCTCTAATATTCTTTTTCAATCGAAACTACAGCTTTTCTATATGTGGTAAATCATTGTGTAGTGTGGGTAACCTTGATGAAGTATTAGAATATTAAGGCAAGTTCTAAAGAGTTTGCAGTGCTAAATTATTCAGAGACTGTAAAAATGTACAGTGAAACGTCTTCTGCTTCAATAACAATGCCCCAATACTATTCTTTTCTTTCAATGGATGTATTTTCTGCTATTGTGTCTGAAAACTGTGTTCTCAGGTGATTCTCTATACAGAACAAAGGTTTTGTCTCATTTTCTGTCACTGTCACAGTCTCCTAACGACTACTTTGGAGGTCAGACTTGGCAGCTGTCCCTGGCATGTTGCCGCAGGTAAGCCCGCGGGTGGCAGCTGGGGTGCCAGGCTGGCGTGACCGCAGGCGCAGCTTGTGCCTTGGAGCGCTGGGTGCTGGAGCGCACAGCCGGCACGGGTGCACCTCTTCCAACCCCCGGGCTGTGCTTCCACATGTCCCTGCCAGCCTGTGGGGCCAGCCTAGACCGTTGACACCTCCAACACGTCTCGACTGTGGCATATCTTATGTGCCTTTTAAAAACATCTACCGCTGCAGCCCCTGTGGGAGCGGCACCAAGGGGCACCCGGCTCTGTGCGAGCGGCCGTACAGCCAGGCTGTGTGTCTATCAGCCTGGCGCCGGCAGTGCTGAGCCGTCTCACTGCCAGTATGCAGGATGAACAACTGTAATAGTAGTGACATCACACATTTATAAATTGCTATTAGGGAGTAGGGCTTGGGGAGGCTCTTTAACAAGGCTGTACATGTATAGCCCCTGAGTAGTGCTCCTGTTCTTACTTTAAGCCTTCCACCTCTTTGCTGCTGCGGCCGATCTGTGCCCCCCATGCAGTGAGACCTAAGCAGATGGTCTAGTGGCCCGTGTCAAACAGCACTGGTGCTGCTGATGTGGGGAGATCATCGAGTGCAAACATTTCAAAAGTGTCTGATAAGTATATGTGACATAGTGATCACTGTGACAAATCAGTGTGCTATGTTCTTGTCTTCCTGAGAACTAGGAATTTTACCCACAAAAAAGATAAATGTTTAGAATACTAAATATTTAGAGGTTTATAACAAACTATGGTAAAGCAATGAGAACTACAAATATCCCCATACCTACACTGAAGACAGCTTCATTAGCAGGTAGAAGGCCAGCAAGCCAGACGAGTTAAGGTGAATAAAGAAAGTTAATGGAAGGGCAAATTATTTTAAAGCACATAATGATATCATATAGCAATACACAGGATAAAATGTCCCTTTGCCGTAGATAAATATCCAAAGACCTTATTGAAAGCTGCCATTTATAGTCTCTGTTATTCTACTTCTTAGCTGTGCATAGGCACAGGTAATATCTAGTTAACTGAATTAGAACTTGTGAAAATTGTGTTTAACTTGTTGGCATCTGAAAAGCTGTAGCATATACTATTATTACCCCTGATATTGTAAGCCCTAATCTCAGCCCTGCGTGATAGAGAACTAGAGGAGGCAGTTCAAGTTCCCAAAAGTTTATGCTTTAAGGATAGTAAGAACTGTAATATGTGTTCTGGGTATTGTTGTGCAACAACCAGTGTGAATTCTGTATCTTTAAATTTAGATGGAAAGAAGGAAAAAACAGTCCTTTAGCTGTAAAAAAAGACAAATAAACAAACAAAACAAAGAAGGAAAGAGAAGCGATACAGGATAAAAGAATATGAAGAGATTGATGGACAAAATGTGTTAAGGCTGACATGAGAAAACAGGAGAAATGGCTGGAGCTAGCAGCTAAGTAGAAAGATAAATAGCATTGAGAGTAAATACTACAGAAAACAGCTTAGTATCATCATCAGTGTTGAAGGTCAAAGCCTAAAATGTTTCTGCAGCTGTTCTTGCCAATGTAATTCTCTGGCTGCCTCTATTCAAAATAAATCCCAGATACTATTTAAGTGATAGCTGACATATACATTTCAGAATTTGGGGAATGCTAAGCTTTCTTCAGACATCATCTGCTGAAGTGATTTATCATGGAAGTGAGCTTTCCGTGACTCACCTGGTGGGAATATAATCTTATTTTGCTGTAGTAGTAATGGCAGAATGATTAAATAAAAACTGGATTAAAGTAATGTTTATGTTTCCTTATTACATTTCCTACATGTATTTTTATTTATTATTTCTATTTTGTTGAGTTTCTCTCCAAAAAGGTAAAATACTTATAAAAATTCCAGACTCATTTTTTGAAAGGAGTAGGCAGTAAGGAGCCTCTGTCCAACGAGCCTTCAGTTGGGGGGTCTGACAGACATATGCAGCAAATTGTAGCTGTTAAAGTAAATCTAATTTAGCAAATGTCTACACTGCAGTCACTTCTCCTCTGCTCTCAGTGCCTGTGCTGGATGGTTTAAAGCAAAATCATACATGCATAAATGAGTTGTCATCTCCGTAATGCCTGTAGGACAGACTGAGATAGTCAAACCAGATGGCTGGAGAATCCCTTGGCTGACAGGCGGGAAGAAGCACTGATTGTGGCTTGACATTCAGACAATGTGTCTTGGCCAGCTTCACGGTCTGCAGTAATTCAGTGTCAAGCCTTGCAATGGAAATGGCACGTTGGAGTCATTGCCTGGTCCCATTGTTTCGTCATGCCATGATCCTGTGGCCCAGTGATGATCTCCAAAATCTTCCTTTCTTCTGCCCTACCTACAGAAACCGGAAAAGAAAGAATCTTATCTGCTTTGTATTTTCCTTTCTCATACTGTGGAAATCAGGATTGTCTCCTTCGTTCCTACTTGACTCTATGGAAAACCTCTGTGAAGGCATCTGTGTGTTCAGCCCCTTCCCCACAGCCTTGAGAAAGCCCAGCTGCACACAAAGCTTTACTCTGCCAGCACTTTCTCCCTTCAATGCTTAGATGTCATCAGCAAATCTCATCTGGGAGCCAGACCACTGGAAGGCAGCAAGCAGGCCCTGCAGGGCCACCAGGATTGGCAAAACTGCAGCAGGAATGCCCATGATTTAGAGATGCAACTTGAGGAAACCTACGGGTGTACTTACTGCATGCACCTGAGAACATCTCTTGAGTCTCCTGAATTTTGGGAGGGAAACTCTTTCATACAGAGACTATTTCAACACAGCCATTTTTATCACGTCATCCTATTTGCTGTGTCACTGGAATTAGAAAATTGCTGCAGTACCAGGAACATGGAAGCCCTACTGATGTGCTTTTCTTTGCTGACTGATACATAGGAAAAACTTCTTTACTCTGCTTTATTCTGTTCTCACTTGTTTCCAAACAACAGGGAAATCTTTGCACCTTCCAACCTTTCAGAGGGATTCTTTTGTGTAACTCGTGCTTCATTGATGGGCAGAAGTAAGCAAGAAAAGAAAAGTCTTTCTAAAAATCAGAAAGAGCTTTTCTAACAAAGCCATTCTCACAAACCTGTGAGTTGGCAAGGTCTTATTTTTCTTACCTTGACACAGGAGGTGAATGCTGTTCAATTTAAAACAGGAGAAAAGCAATCAGCCATTCCTATAAATTCATGTAAATAAATAAACAGCTTCACAAATTTAATCTCAAAAAGTCAAATTCTTATCGGTTCATCCTCCTTCAGTTTTGCTCCATTAGTAACTTGTACAGAGCAAAGCAAACAATTGGACTCCACTGACCATAGCTCATTAGTTTCAAGCAAGGTCTAGTACGGCTGTGATTTATGTTCTGGACCTGCAGGTTGTAGCACTTCATGTTCACCCTCCTATGGATTTATTCTCAGCTGCCAAGATCATGTCCTAATGACTCCTGCTTTAGAGACACTTTCTCAACTATCTGTTGGTGTTTGGTCTGTTTTCTTTTCAACTGATGTGTATTTTAACTTGGTGTAAAGATGAAAAAATCAGCTTATCACTTCCAATGCCATATGCTCTTTTTTTCACATATAAGAATAAATACAAAATGGCTGCCCTAACAGAAAATTGATGTAGAGTACCTTAATTACAGTGACAATTGACGGAAAATGCAGAAAGATTTTTCATTTTTTGTTTGCTGCTGGTCACAGAACTTACAAAACCATCCTGTTCCAGCAAGGTGAGAGACAACCCCCCTTTTTTTTGTTTTGCCATTTGACTGATTGATAGATAAAATATTCCAGGCCTTTTATCTTTCATACAAACCATCTGCTTTGACTATGATTGTCCCTCAAATGCAGGATTTAGGGAAGTCCAGAGAACCCTGCAACCATTTAAAGAGTCATTGACTATCCTCAGCTACAAATACTACTCATGATTTATTGGTCTCTGCTAAAGTGTGTATATTCATATTTGAGTTGCAACAGTCACTCTAATATCATAATGGCGAATATGTTAGCTGTCAAAATATCAGAATTTGTAAAGTATAAATTAGAATCAGGCACATAACTTTTTGCCTGTGTGTTGTATGAAAACTTTGACCATGTCATTTAAGAGGAGCAGAGAAAATTATTTTTGTAAAATCTTGGGAAAAAAGAACAACCAAAACACTAGAAAACCTGATGCTCCCATTAGAAGACTGCTCTAGAAAATGGGCTATCAGTTTGCTTGCAGGTGATCCTGACAGCAGATCTGACAATATGTTTGTTTGGCTGCTGTCACATATATTAAGCTTCAGTGCATCCCCCTAAAGGTTTAGAACATGAATGACTTTGAAATAAGGGAGGTGCAATATGCTTTGACTACTTACCCCTGCAGCCTGCAGCTCCATAAGCAAAGATGTGAAAGAAAAGCAGAGCTTCGAGAAGGAACTATCTATCTGGTGGGAAGGGAAACTTTAATCTGGAGTGGTTGTTATTCAGCTGTGGTTTTCTAATCAATAACTATGGCACATTTCCTTGCACATAATTATGTGGTTAGGTTACTCTCATTTAAAAAATAGATAAAAGCTTTTGTATGTAAAAGGCCATATAAAAATATACATCTAATATTCTTAAATACTTCTTAAACATGTACTTTTACAGGAAATATTTCTTTCGCTGAAGTGGAGAACCTTGAAGCTGAATCAGATTATTTTCTGTCCCTGTACTGAAGAAAGTAAAACTTTTTTTCCTCCCACTGTACAAATGTAATTTGAGAATCTTGCTACTGTTCCTACCTATTGCTAGTCTTAACTAGCACTTACAGAGTGGTCAAAACAAAAAAGAGGCAAAGGAATCATTTTTCCAAAGCTACTGAGCAAGGTCAGGAGGAGAATTTAGGTTTCCCAATTCAGAGTGTCAT
Organism: Phaethon aethereus; assembly: GCF_964289735.1. Classification (NCBI taxonomy): domain Eukaryota; kingdom Metazoa; phylum Chordata; class Aves; order Phaethontiformes; family Phaethontidae; genus Phaethon; species Phaethon aethereus. Next base: position 127,554,720 of record NC_138575.1, read on the forward strand.
GCTGTTTACATTAAATCCCACTGTTTCTCGATAGCCTGTCACCTTTGCATTTGTTGTACAAAATGTTAAGAGCAGATAAAATAATTGACTACCATCTCATATCACATTTAGAGAAAACTCATAAAGTTTTTCTCTATTTTTTGAGACAGCAGCCTCAAAAAGAAGTACAGACATTAATCTGACTAACCCAGATCTGATTATGCCCATGGCAAGGAAATTTCTTTATCTGTCCTTTTTGCAATGCACCTCAATTTGGCTCTAAACATATCTCAACATACTTGTGCAGTCTCCTCACTCAGGTGCCTTTTAGGTTTCAGCAGTTTGTAAGCCATTCCCAAAACTGCTTCCAAATTCTTAGAACTTTGATATACAAAACATGGGCCTCACATTTCGTATGTTGTTTTCTGTACAAGTGGAACAGTATTTAATATTTCTGAAATTTCTGTAATTTCTATATGGCTTTGGTCCTTAAGATAATTTTTTTTAAAAAAAAGAAACAAGTTCTCTACAAAGCATAGTGGGCATCTGGCCAAAAATAACCATAAATGCTTTCTCAGCAGTGGAAATGTCTGAAATGAAAGACAGATGTGTTACAGTGCCCGGGAAAGGAAAGGAGTCTTGACATGATGGCTCCTGCAGAAATACAGCAGACTGATATAAATCAATGGAGTAATGCAATGAGTAGCTATAAAGTTTACAGGAAGGCAGATTAAGCCACAGAGATATAGGGCTACCTTAGAAATTTTGATGAAGACACTTGCCAGAAGCAAAGGTGGACACACCTAAGGTGCAAAGGATTAAGAAGTAAAATCTGCATTGATACAACTCAAGTTGCAAAAGTATTTGTAGTGTTACACTTTGTGATTTGGAAAAGGGGTTGAGTGAAAAGTGTTGATGGAGAGTAGAGGTTAAACAAAGGAAAAATACAAGTTATATTTATGTGACCAAGATTTACAGAATATTTTAATTGAAAGTCTAAAACATCACTGCTGAATCACTGGTTTCAATGGGATGGCAAAACCTTTATTTGTTAAAGGTTGAAAAATTGTTAACTCCTGCTTTTGGTTAATAGCATACTCATCAACCAACCAGTCGTGCCAGGTTACAGCCTGTATAAATTATTTGTGAACAGAATCAGGTAATATATTCTTACGCCCGAGCTAGTCACTGTTGCCATCTGTGAAATTTAGTTCTCCAGTTCATATCATCTCACCAAGTCAAACATGAAGTGAAATTAGAAATAAAAAGATGGGTTTTTATCATTCAGGTATTTGTCTTTTGAAAACGTACACAATTATGCTGTTAATGGGGGTTGCAGTACTTTAATGTTTAAAAGCCTCATGTACTGACACTGGAAATGTTCTGTACATAAAAGGAACCCGCAGAAAAATCTAATTTACTGCCTCAAGACATCTCCATTTTTCTCTTATTTTGTATTACAGATTGGCTTATACAGAAAAGGTTCTTGGTTCATTGTTGCATTGAAAATTTTCTGTGCTCAGTTTTGTCATTCTCATTTAAGCTTGCGATATGGGAACAATAGCAAAATCCATACACATACTTTCCTAAAACCACTCTCCTCCCTTTATTTTGGTAATGAAACACTTCACTGAATGTAAATTTCTGGGTTTGGATAACCCATGCTTTCTCATCTCGGTAGTTCAGTTTTTCAATGGAAAGGAAAAACAGTAAATTTTTTGATGTTGACTCTACATAACTGACAAGAAATTAGTCAAAGAATGGATGAAAACTAATCAGGCTTACACTTCAGAATAATCCTGGCTGAGAAAAGACTTCTTCATTAACTATGCCTGGTCTTGCTTCAGTGAAGTTTTAATAAAAAGAAAAAGCTGGCTAAAACTATGAAGGCTTTTGTTTAATTCTGAATCTCTGTTATCTTCATTTGATTTATGCTTCTGGCCTTAACAGAAAAGCCACTGATGATCTGAAAGGAAATATACGGCAATGCCTACATCAGCAAGCAGGTTAGCTCAGTAGGAGCATAGCATTAGATCAAAGCAGTTGATGCTGGAGTCCCAATATTATACGCAATTTGTACAGTTTACTTCAGGCTACGTTTAGCCTGGTCTGCAGAAGTGAATGTCTTCACCATGTATGTCGTTTGAAGGTGTCTGAAGTCCACATCACTAGTTACAACTCATTAGGGTTTGTAGTGCATTAGATCTGCACCTGAATCAGAGATTCCTGTTTAATTTCATCTGAAATAAATCCAGTTTTCACGTGCCAAAATTGCTCTGCAAAATGGTCCAAAATGCTACAGCAGTCACAGCCTGTGCCAGCCAATAATATATATACTTTTTCCTATCTTTCTGCAAGTATCGTGTTAACTGGAAAAATTCATAAGCTTCTAGTTTAAATTTTCAAAACCAAAGATATTTTAAATTATGTTCTTTTCTGAATACATCTTGAACTACCAGTACTATGCATAGGTATTCTATGCATAAATCATAAACCAAAATCATATTGCCTCAATATTATAACTGAAGGGTGGATTCATTTAGTACATAACACATAGTCAAGGGGTTGGTATTAACAACCAGTGCAATAGAGCTCCAGAAATTCACTTTAAATGCACATAGAGTACATTATTTATGGAGTGGCTGAGAGAACTTTGAAAGCAGTGCAAGACTGCATATTGTCATTTTGCATAGATGTTATTTGGTTCTTGATATTATAGCAATCTAAATATTTTCATTATTGTGCTGACTTTTTTGTTCAAATAATGGATATTTTCTTACATCTCTCAAATTATTTAGCAGACTATATAAAGTGGTGACCACTTTTATTTGTATGCCTACATCTACTAACATATTCCTAAATTCCCCAGGTCTGGAATGATCAGTATCGACCTTTTAAATGTATGTAATGTATGTTTGTGCCTTTAAACATGTCTTCCTTCATTGAAGGCTGAGGTAAGTATTTTTACAAAACCGGCACAGATATAGGCTATGTAACTGAAGATCTATTTTCAATTTTATGTGAAAGAGATACAGATACACTGCAAGGTCTTGTATGGCATCAATTCTCATTTAAATAAACAGGAGTTACAGGCATTCAGCATTTCACAGAATCAAGGCAACCTTCTTAGAAAGTGCTTCCCTTAATGGTTTATGTAGTTCTAGTTTTACACTACGGTGTCTATTTTTTGGCATATTTAAACAAAACACATGTAAGTATCTTCAGACGTCCCTGATTTTTTGAATCAAGCTCTTTCTGTACACCCTGAAGGACATCACGAAACCTGTTGTTTCATATTAGTTTTGCATTTCCATTTTAAGTGCTTATTTAAAAAAAGACCAACAAAAAAACAAACGCTAATCTGATGACCAGATAAATGGCCCTAGTGATAAGAACTGTTTACCAAATCAAAACACAGTTCACTTCTGCTAGGACATGTTATACATTCCAAAAAATTAGTGGTCATTCAAGAAACATCAGCACAGTTTAGGGTGTAGGAGATGTCCTTGTTGCCTGTAAGATGTAGCCATTAAACTGGGACACAAAGTGCTTGTGCACAGCAAGAGTTATTTTTAATAGATAAAGCCTGTCTTTTCAAATCAATACACACTTCTGCAGGCTTTCATTCTAGCCTGTAGCTTTTTCCATATGCTGTCAACTGTAACCAATAAATCTAAACAAATATTTACTCTGCATGCTCTACCACAGTGTTTTTAGGAGAACACATGAGTTCTAACAGCTGTATGAATAGGCAATAAACAAGGACCCTTTTGGAAACAAATCATTTTTCCTTTTCTTAAAAAATACTACATGCTGCCAAGAAAGATGAAGAAATAGGGGATCAATATAAGGTATTAATCTCTTCAGAATTACAATTATACGCAGTCCTTTAAGCACATGTCTAGAGCTACTGAATTATTGTATTTGAAGTCAAACTGCAGATTAAACTTGGAGAATGCAGAGGGAGGCAGCCAAAGAGAGGGAGAGAAATGAATCTGTATAAGGGGGAGGGGAGTGACATTTTGATTTGACACATTAGCATCTTTATATTACTGTTCTGCCAGTAAAGAGCCTCTTGAGGTATATGAAAGATTTTGCACTTAAAACTAAACTGGCAAAATAATCTTCTTTGCTCTGTAGATTAACGTTAGGAAATTTTCCTCTGCACATACAGTTAAAACGTCTTTTTATTTTTCCCATCTTCCCCAGGTTTGGAACCTAAAATGTGTTAGTCACTATGGCAGGGAGAAAAACGGTCACAGCTTTGTACCTCATTTTTTTTCTCTAATTGAAGTACCTTCCACACTTGTCACAGCCTCAGAACAGAAGTCACAGGGAGGTAGAGGAGCCTTCAGGTGGCAAGCAGACACATGAAAATGAAATAAATCAAGGTTCCAAAGACACAAGTGAGAACAAACTAATATTTAAAAGACTTTTTTTCTCATGGCTGTATTTCTATCTAGCCCCAAACTCACCTTCTTTTCCCAATCTATATATCTACTTATGATTGTCTTGGCAACATTTTCATTATACTTTTCGCCATGTCTTGGGTCCTTCCCTGTCACAATTTGCTCTTTAATTGCCCCTTACATCCCATGTCTAAACATCCTTGCTTTCGCTGGGCACTGGTTCTTGCCTTAGAATATTTTACGAATATCCACTGAACTCTAGCCCCAGATCCCTTTGGTGATATTCCTATTTCTTCAGAGGTCAAATTTAAAATTAATCTTCCCTCCACTCCCTACTTGCTCAGTTTCCCAGTTGTGGTCGCAATTGTGATGGCAAGTGTTGATTGTCCTTCAGTCAGACAGTGAAAAAGGCAAAAGAATGAAGGTCTATCTTAACTCTCTGAACTCTTCTGACTTTGCCACTCCCTCCTCTACTATTTGAACATATGAATCTGAGGAACCAGAAGAGAAGCTGAAAAAAACACTAGTCTGTTTGCACAACATAGTTACTGCTATGAAGAATATAAACCCCAACTACAGGCAGATTTACTACAAGCACAAGCCAACACAAGGTGAAATCCCTTTCATCTCTGCTTGCATTTTCTTAGTATTAGCCACTATAATTCCATATGAGGGTTATTTGCTTAATTTGTTTTTGTAAAATGCAAGTCAGAGCCTCTTTAATCTTGATAAATTCTCAGCCTTGCTTACTTGCAGCATCAATGAGTTCAGTAGTCTGTTGCAAAATACTCTGAGCATATATTTCCACTTACCAATTTATAATCTGCCATCTCTCATTTTCTATACATTTACATCCTTCCTCCCTGAATCATGAGAATAGTTAATTTAAAATTGTTTAAAGTATATCAGTAATCTACATGTTTTTTTCCAGTGCATATTTTCTGTGCTTCAACAGTGTTGAACCTAATGATGGCCTCCGTGAGCTCAGTGTCTGGTCTTCCTGAAGTTCTTCACAGTCTCCTCTGCTCTTCTGTAACCTACGGAACTCCTGCAACCTGCTTACTTTACTACTCCAGACCATGACTATGCCAGAAAACATTGATCTCGGGATCAACAGAATTTTGAGCCATACTGTGTTTTCCCACAGCAAACTGACAGTTTAATTCTACTCTCTCTTTTCTGTCTCTTAGACAATTTTGATCCCAAGTACTGCTTCAGTTCACAAATATTTACTTTCCTTACTAATTTCCTGTGCAGGACCTTGTCAGACGACTGAATAAACTCCCTGCTATCTATTACTTTGGTGACACTCACTGAATTTTAGCACATCAGTGAGATTCTTCAGAAAACTCTGCAGGTTAGGCTTTATCACATCCTGGTCTTTCAGGTGTTTACTGTTTTACTTTCCTGATACAGATGCAATGCTTATTCATCTGGAACTTCTTGGATCACTTCTGAAGCTTTTTTAATTAGAGGCATAAAATTTGCCACCTTCTAAGTTACTGATATAGTAGTCATTTTTAATTAAAGCCTGTGCACTTTGTTAGCTGCTCTGTCTCCTCAAACTTAAGCTTCTTCTGAATTCTATGGTGTCTATCATTTAGGTCTGTTGACTTGAAGCTTTACAATTATCAGTTTCTTTCAGCATCTTTTCTTATGATTACTTAATCATTAAGAGCTCCTCATCATTACTGACAGGCAAAGCAAGCCCGACACAGAAAATGCCACTCATTCTTTACAGCACAGACTGATGCAAAGAAACAACTGTGTTAGAACTACCTGCAGCTTCTTAAACTGCTTTTTTGACCTCCAAGGACCTGTGCCCAACTGAACCAGCAACTGTGAATTTGCAGTTTTACACATGTCCATATACTGAAATCAGGCCTATAACACCCATTCATCTTGGTTCTTTTCCTTAGTGATGCCCACACAGAGTATACATTGCTTAGCATAGTCCCCTCTTAACCTCTTGACTCTCTAAGTTTTTAACCTCAGTGTAAGGGCTTCTCCCAGGGTTTTCCTTGTTCCTCCCAGCTGGACTACAAAATCAGCAGTGATGCATGAATTGCCACAATCTCCAATGCATTCAAGAAAAACTATACATATTTAAGTAAACTGCAATTGTTCTCATATGTTATATTACAGAGATAATAGAAAAATATGGCATGAATATAAAATTTGTTTTAAACAGATTTCAGGAAAAGAGAAAGCATATTGGTAATACTATGCATGACAAAAAATGTTACTCTTTATTGAATTAAAATTCTGCCACCCATAAATAAGTTGTTTCATGAGACAGAGACAGAATTTTCTAGTCTCATTAATGTAACTTAATAGCTGGACAAAGGGGAACGGAGGTCTCAAAAAAAATCCCACTGCCAGAGTTTTAAATTCCATACCCTAAATACAGAGTCTAATTTCTAATTTTGAGACCAAGAGCTCCCTCTAAACTCTTCCTAGAAGACAAGCAGGATTGGCCTACTCTTAATATTTACAGGAAAGGAAAAGGCCTATTAGTACATTGTCTAGTAATGTACAGCAGAAACTCTTGATGGAATGTCACCATCTGTGTCTGTACCTAAAATGAAAAATGGAGCTTACTTTTGAAGATGTGATTCAAATTATTCTTTTACCAATTAAAGTACCAGAGTGCCAAAGTGATGACAAGCTTTTCCCTGTCATCCTCTTAAAATTATGACAGAGACTTTTTCATTTTTTTCCCATCCTCTTTCTAGAAGTTCATAGGAAGTAAATTTTCAAAGTAGTGACATTAATGGGACTCATGCAGTTAAATCCCTGTGCATCACTTTGAAAATTTACTTGCTAGTGTACTAATGAAAATTTAGGTCCTTGAATATTTATGATCCTCTGTGGGATATCATAAATGTAGCTCTTTTTAAAAAAAAAATGGGTGGAAAATCTGCCATATATGCATAGTTTGCTGGCATTCATGTAATCACAATCAAACCGTATTGTCCAATAATATCCGATTAATTTCCACTGTTCCATTCACTTCCCATTTGACACAACCCCCCCTTGATAATTACAGATTTTCAACTGGATTTCAGTTCCAAGGTTTAATCCCCCACTTAGAAGGACTGTGAGATAAAGACCAAGAGCAGGGGGAAGGAAAATGTTTTAATTGGAAAATTATATTTGAAATGATGAAAGCTGTTAGTATTCCTCCTATGGGAGCTACATAGCGACTATCGTCTTTGGTTGGCTTTGAAAATTTCCATCAGCTACCTGCTGGCAGGGGACCTCTTGGGTGGGTGATGAAGGTAGAAAGGGAGGGACAGGGGTAGATGGTTTAAGACTCTGTGGCGGAAGATTGTTTTAACCCTAAAATATGGCATAGAGAGCTACAAAGCTGTGATTACTTCTGGACTTACCTTTGTAGCTCTGGACCTACCTACATTTGTAGCTCTAGATGGTCCCTAGTAAATACTCAGAAACAGGTTCTCCAGCAGGACTACTACAGCGTCTTCCTGCTGTTGAGTGTTAATCAAACTGTAAGAAAAGAAAATTCAGATTCACCCTGACATGAATTATCCACACTGTCCTCTGCTGCCCCTTATATATGCTGTACCTTTGCAAACAACCTCAGGCTCTTGCCTTGTGGTACTTGTCTGCTGGGGCAGGGGCCCTGCCCCATCTGTACATGAAAGAGGAAGGTGCTCAAAGGACTGGTTTCTGGGATTATGTCCCCAACACTCCTCCACATGAGATTGTTAGTCTGTGTCTCAGGTGCCTGCTCTTTCTTCTGTGCACTTCTCAAAGCACAGTGAGAAGTTTGTCTCTTTTGCTAAACTAACTCCTGCTGCTCTAGAAATCACAATTCAGGGTATTTCTACATGAATGTCATCATGTAGGCATTTGAAAGTTGCCGTGTTTTCTTCTTGACCTAATTATCTATTTATTGCTTTTGTGTCTGAAAGACTTTTAGAGCAATCTAGTCCTTGGAGAATGAAATGTTTTTATAAAATAATACCAGCTGAATAGTGGCACCAAAATAAATGACAGAGATTTCTTCATCTAAAGATTCAGTGGAGGAGGGACCATGAGCATAGTGAGCTATGGCAGCCTGACAGCTTGAATTGTGCTGGTAGCAGTATTTAAGTCTTCATTGTCTTTATCCTTTGTGAACATAATTAGATCTACCTATTAAATTGATGTCTAATAAAATCGAGGTTTTCATACTAATTATATAAAAGAATGAAAAAATAGCATGTGACTAAGCAACATTGATTTCTGTCTTGTTACTGAATGACTTATCTCCCTGGAAAACTGTAGTTTTAACAATGCTTAAATTCATTGCTACTGATATAGAAAGGACCTGAGAGGGACAAGAGTAAGTTTTAAAAGGGGGTAGGGGAGGAGAGAGAAACAGAATCTGGGGAGCACAGTTGGTAAGTCTTAAAATATTAAGCTAAGAGCTGCCTATTTTTAAAATTATCAGAGTACTGTTTGTCCAATGTATACAACTCTAGTGTAGAATAGTCCATGTTCTTTTAAAGACCAGATATATGTTTCTCAAGGTATGCATGTGTGTATGTATATTTGAATTTACCCAAAGTCTGTTTTGTTCTTGCTTTTGTTAAAAAGTGGCATAATTCCGGTATCTTCTACTGCCTCAAGATTGTTGAAGATGTTTGTATTTCAAAAGCTTAATATTTCTTTTAATAATTTCCTGTTATTCTTTTCGAGACCTGAAAGCATAGTCTGATTTCATGCTTTGCTTTAAAGATCCAACATATATCTATTATGTGTTAGCTAAAAGGGAGTATATGCTTTGGGTATGTGTGCATGTAAGAAAAACATAAAACAGAAAGCAAAAACTCTAGTACGTGTTGGAGTTCCTCTTTCCTTGTCATGAAAGCAAAAATGGCAAACATAAGAGCATTGTTGCTATGCATCTCATGGTCCTTGCTCATGTCCCCATGGTAACTAGCAGGAGTCGTTCGCATTCTGCAGAAGCATCAGGGAGATGCATGCATGCAGCAGTTCAGAGGGCTAGGTGGTCCAAAGGAGACAGTAAATACGGGCAGTTTTGAAAGGACTCAAAAAGGTCACCCTCAGGAAGTTAACAGAAGTCCTATTAATATGTAAACCATGCCAAACCAGTATTTTTATTTAAGGGCAAAGCTCTGAAAGTTTGTGGAGGTGTAAAGTACAGTTCATGACACAGGTCCTCAACTGCTATCAGTGGGTAAAACTCCTCTGAAAGCAGAACTTCAGGTAAGGTCCCCATTTTTCCTGCATAAAAAGTTTAAAGTTTTCATTCACTACTGCATGTCTGTTCTCTTCCTCCCAAAATGTCCTCCTCTCTGTCTTAAAGATTTACAATATTTATAAATATATTTATTTATAAAAGGCCTGCTCTCATGGGAAATGTCACTAGTCACTTTTATCTGTATGTGCAACGGCATCTCTTAACAGTCCCACTTGGAAAAAAATTCCAACGAAATGCAAGGAAAATTAAAAAAAGCAAGTAGCAAAAAAGTACTAAGGTGAAAATAACAATTCTGCATGTTGAGGAATTCTGACCTACATTCCACATGCTTTATACACAGTAGCTTAGATGAGTCCTGAGAAAAGACTGAATGTTTTATATTTCTCTTTTTTTAAATTCTATTTTCTCGTCTCTTGACTATTCTGAAATTCCAATTTCTTTTCTTTTTAAGGTCTTCAGCTCCAACTTCCTATTAGCCTTTAACGATGTTTCTCCCAGAAAATCCCACAGGAGTCTTTATCTCTGCTAGTTTTAAAAGGGTGATTTTTCGAATCTAGCATGCTGCAGAGTACTTCAGTCAATGTTGACTGTAGAATATCTGTTAGTATTGAATTATTGGGGTTTTTTGAGCGTGTGTTTATATGTGTATATAAATACATGTGTGTATATATCTCTCTCTCACGTACTTGTATGCACAGCCTCACACACAGGCGCACATGCACGCCCACGGCTGGGGCATACTCTGTCTGTGGCATGATACTGGGAGGGTACAAGGCAGCGTGGGGGTTCCTCTGGAGTGGGGAAGTGGCCTTTCGTCAGCCTCCAGCCCCTGCCCAGCGCCCGAGGATGAGGAAGGGGGAAACGGCCATCTGATTTCCCACCTGTCCGGGGTCTCTGCAGCCCTCTCTAGGGCTGCCAGGTACTGCAGGAGGCTGGAGTGTCCTTCGGCCACGCTGAATTCACATTTGTATGTTAAAACACAATACACGTAAAGATTTGTCAGCCTGCAGGTGTGTTTCTAGCTCAAGACAGGTGTCAGGCGCGCCATGCCATACCCATCAACTGCTGTCGGGAGCTGTGCTCATGCACTCATCTGCCTTAACCCTGGCTCTTGCAAGCGACTAGGGGGGGTGCGAGGTGTGGCTTTACTGATACATCGGTTCAGTCCTTGCTCCGTCTCCAGCGAGTGGCAACAAGAGTGGTGACTACTGCTGGTGATTCATCGCAGGTGAGCATGTGAATTATCATTACAGAAAACCTCCTCCATAAAAGTAACTCAGATGAGAAAGGGACAAAGCCGATGCTGCAATGCTTTCATATGAGGCATTAACCAATACTCTCATAGCCCAGAAATACCTATATATTTGCCTAATAAAGCCTGAGGCCACATGCACATAACTCAAGATATGACTATATGACAAATATAGCAAACACAGCAGTTTTTTTCAATATAGAAATATTTGATCATCTGAAACATTCATATAATAGGGATCAAGAAAGACAGAAATAATTTTTGTAGTCTTTCTCAGGATTAACCGTGCCGTAGCATACTGAGCTACCTAAATTCTGCAAAGCAAACTTATTATTCAAGCCCACTTCCCTGGCTTTAAGTTTGCTACAAAACCCAAGTTCACTGAACTATACATATAAACTTTACAGACTGGGGCTGTATCCTGAGCTGTTTCCTTTCAGCGTTTGGAACTTTGATTTGAATCACAGTATCATTAGCTTGGAAAAGACCTTCAAGATCATCAAGTTCAACCGTCAACCCAACATCACCATGCCCACTAAATTTGGTGTTGTCTGCAAACTTACTGAGGGAGCACTCAATTCCCTCATCCAGATCATCAATAACGTTATTGAACAAGACCAGCCCCAAAACTGAGCCCTGGGAAACACCGCTTGTGACCGGCCGCCAGCCAGATTTAACGCCGTTCACCACAACTCCCTGTGCTCAGCCGTCCTGCCAGTTTTTTATCCAGCAAAGAGTACACCTGTCTAAGCCACAAGCCACCAGTTTCTCCAGGAGAATGCTGTGGGAGACGGTGTCAAAGGCTTTTCTACAGTCCGGGTAGACAACATCCACAGCCTTTCCCTCATCCAATAGGCGAGTCACCTGGTCATGAAAGCAGATCAGGTTGGTCAAGCAGGACCTGCCTTTCATGAACCTGTGCTGGCGGGGCCTGATATCTTGGTTGTCCTGCACATTCCCTGTGAGCGCTCTGAAGATCACAGAATCACTAAGATTGGAAAGGACCATCAAGATCATCAAGTCCAACTATTAATCCAGTGCCACCATGTCCCCTAAACCATGTCCTGAAGCGCCACATCCACATGTTTTTTGAATACTTCCAGAGTTGGTGACTCCACCACCTCCCTGGGCAGCCTGTTCCAATGCCTGACCACCCTCTCGGTGAAGAAATTTTTCCTAATATCCAATCTAAACCTCCCCTGGTGCAACTTGAGGCCATTTCCTCCCGTCCTATCACTAGTTACTTGGGGGAAGAGACCAACACCCTCGTTGCCACAACCCCCTTTCAGGTAGTTGCAGAGAGCAATAAGGTCTCCCCTTGGCCTCCTCTTCTCCAGACTGAACAACCCCAGTTCCCTCAGCCACTCCTCATAAGACTTGTGCTCCAAGACCCTTTGCCAGCTTTGTTGCCCTTCTTTGGACACACTCGAGCATCTCAACGTCCTTCTTGTAGTGAGAGGCCCAAAACTGAACACAATATTCAAGGTACGGCCTCGCCAGTGCCAAGTACAGGGGCACGATCACTTCCTTACACCTGCTGGCCACACTATTCCTGATACTGGCCAGGACGTTGTTGGCCTTCTTGGCCACCTGGGCACACTGCTGGCTCATGTTCAGCCAGCTGTCAACCAGCACCCCCAGGTCCTTTTCTGCTGGGCAGCTCTCCAGCCACTCTTCCCCAATCCTGTAGCGTTACCTGGGGTTGTTGTGACTGAAGTGCAGGACCCTGCACTTGGCCTTATTAAATCTCATACAGTTGACCTCTGCCCATCAATCCCTCTGCAATAGAACCTCTCCATGCAAGATGAACCTCTCCATAATCTTCCCCAGTATAGAGGTCATGCTGACAGGCCTGTAGTTCCCCGGATCCTCATGATAACCGTCACGTTGGCAAGCCTCCAGCCACCTGGCACCTCCCCTGTTAACCACAACTGCTGATAAATGATGGACAGTGGCTTGGAAAGTTCCTCTGACAACTCCCTCAATACTCCTGCGTGGATCCCATCAGGCCCCACAGACTTGTGAATGTCCAGGTGGCATAACAGGTCCTTAACTGTTTCCTGCTGGATGATGGGGAATTTATTCTGCTCTCCATGCCTGTCTTCCAGCTCCGGGGCTGAATACTCTGAGGATATCTGGTCTGGCTCTTAAAGACTGAGGCAAAGAAGACATTAAGTACCTCAGCCTTTTCCACATCCTTGGTGAAAATGTTCCCCCCCACATCCAATAAAGGATGGAGATTCTCCTTGACTGTCTTTTTGTTGTTAATAGATTTGTAAAAACATTTTTTGTTTTCCCTTATGACTGTGGCCAGATTGAGTTCTAGCTGGCCTTTTGGCTTTCTAATTTTCTCTCTGCATGACCTAACAAGATCCTTGTACTCTTCTTGAGTTGCCTGCCCCTTCTTCCAGAGGTGATGAACTCTCCTTTTTTTCCTGAGTCCCAGCAAAAGCTCCCTGTTCAGCCAGGCCATTTTTCTTCCCTGCCAGCTCATCTTGCGGCACATGGGGACCACCTGCTCCTGCGCCTTTAAGATTTCCTTCCTGAAGACTGTCCATTCTTCCTGGACCCCTTTCCCTTCAGGACTTTCTCCCAAGGGACTCTCTCAACCAGTGTCCTGAACAGGCCGACTACCTCTGGAAGTCCATGGTAGTGGTTTTGCTGACCCCCCTCCTTACTTCACCAAGAATCGAGACCTCTATCATTTCATGGTTGCTAAGCCCAAGACATCCTCCGACCACCACATCTCCCACCAGTCCTTCTCTGTTCATAAAGAGCAGGTCAAGCGGGGCACCTCCCCTGGTGGGCTCACTCACCAGCTGTGTCCGGAAGTTGTCTTCCACACACTCCAGGAACCTCCTAGACTGTTTCCTCTCTGCTGTGTGAGGCAGATGTTTGGTAAATTGAAGTCCCTCTCAAGAACAAGGGGTAGCAATTGTGAGACTTCTGCTAGTCACTTGTAGAATGCTTCATCTGCTGCTTCATCCTGGTTGGGTGGTCTGTAACAGACTCCCAGCAGGATATCTGCCTCGTTGGCCTTCCCCCTCATCCTTACCCATAAGCACTTTACTTGGTCTTCATAATCGTTGTTTTCTATACGGTTAAAACATTCCCTAAGGCGGGATAAGGATGGACTTCACAACTCTATGAGAGTTGTATTCCGAAGCCGTTTATTGTCTTGGCTGACTCCAATATATATCATAATTTTTGCTTAGTCACTGCGCACACACTCATGATTGGTTACAGCTTGTTACATGCATTATTGCGATTGGTTATATACAAAATATCATGCGCTGTCCATGCGCCTCTCACACAGTCAGGATTCACTGCCTGGACGTGTTCCTGCACTCCTTTGCTTCCTCTTAGTTGTTTACCACAGCTCCTTCTCCTGAAGGCCAAGCCGTGCAGATATCCAGCTGTTTACCAGCATCTCAATGCCACAGCTCCTTCTCCTGAAGGTTGAGCTGTCCAGAGTGATCCCAACATCCTAGCACACAGAGCCACCCCACTGCCTCTCCTTCCATGCCTATCCCTTCTGAAGAGCTTATAGCCATCCATTGCAGCACTCCAGTCCTGTGAGTCATCCCATCATGTTTCCGTGATGGTGACTAAGTCATAGCTGTCCCGCTGCACAATGGCTTCCAGCTCCCTCTGTTTGCTGCCTCTGCTGTGTGCATTGGTGTAGATACACTTGATCTGGGCTATCATTTCACCCCCAACACTGACAGGCCACCCCTAGATTCATCTCTAGTGAGCCCGGTTTTATCCCCTTCTCCCTTAGAATCTAGTTTAAAGTTCTCTCAATGAGCCCCATCAACTCGTAAAGCAAGAATCCTTTTCCCCCTTGGAGACAGTGAACTCCATCTGCTGCCAGGAGGCCCAGTGTTGTGTAAACCACCCCATGGTCAAAAAAACCAAAATTCTGCCAACGGCACCAGCCTCTGAGCCACGTGTTAACCAGGTGTGTTTTTCTATTCCTTTCAGTGTCCCCTGCCACTGAAGGGATTGAGGAAAACACTGCCTGTGCTCCTGCTCCATCAGCTAGTCGCCCGTGTGCTCTGAAGTCCCTTTTAATTTCTTTTGGGCTTCTTAGCACAACCTTGTCACTGCCAACCTGCATGACCAACAATGGGTAGTAGTCAGTGGGCTGAACCAGACCAGGGAGTTTCCTAGAGACATCTCTCACACGGGCTCCAGGGAAGCAGCAGACTGTCCTGTGGGTTGGGTCTGGTCGGCATAGTGGGACCTCCATTCCCCTCAGAAGGGAATCACTTACGACAATTACCCTCCTTTTTTTCTTAAAAAAGCCTTTGTCCATCCAGCTTCACACCTGAGTTCACACTCTATGAGATCAGCTCAACTTAGGCTAATATATTTAGTGCCTTACATGCCTGTAGTGGATTTATCTATGAACTATTGAGTGAAGCACATTGTTCTGTACAATCATGCTGAATATTTGCACAGCAATAACATTATAAAAAAAATGCATTTGATTTACAACCCTGCATTTCTGATTTTGCATTTATTGGAGTGAAGAAAGAAAATAATGCAGTTTTTAATGGATCAAAACCTCTGAAATTATTGCAATTATAGTTCTAAATTTTATATAATACTTTCAATAAAAACATTTATTTTTGCTACCTGTAATTTTTTGACAGTTGAGGCATTCTTAATGTGTACTTGAAGTAGACTAAAAACCACTTTAGAGTAAAGGAAATGGTCACAGACTAGAAAATAAGAGTTCCAGTGCCATACATATCTTGGAGTGTGTCCTTGGACAAGAAAATGCATCTCCATTTTCCTGCCCTTGGACAAGAAAACACTTCTCCGTTTTCCTCTCTCTCATGTAAGAGAAATAGAGGTTGCCCTGCAGAGATGCTATGAGATTCCATTAGCTAATGTTTACACAGTGCTTTGAACTAATGAAGCATTATATTTCGAAGCATTACTTTCAGCCTCGGTACTTCAAGGATGTAGAAAGGATCAAATATCCTTTTCACTTACACACATTGAAGAGGAGACCTGATTTTGTTTTGAAGTTCTAACATTCTTTTGTTTTTTTATTTCACTTCAAGGTTACTTCTTACCTTTTATTGACTATTTACTTTAAATTCCTTTTTTCTCTGTCCTCTCCTTTGTTATAAAAATTGATTTGAGGTTTGCGTGCAGCTGCTTAACTACATGCTTGGTGGAAGGAGTAATGCATCCTAAAAAAGGAAGCTCCTTGTTTCATGAATATTGCATATTGCAAGAATATCCATGTCCACTGTTCGATTTCTATTACGAGTGGCATAGGCCTGGTCGGCATTGTCTTGAGGAGTCTACTATGTCATAGTACCATAAAATTGAAAGGATTTATATCTTAGGTAATGTACAGTGATATGTAGGCAGCTTTACATCATTTACTGCTTGTAACAAGTAAATCAATGTTTGCTCTAAAAAAGCCCGCAAATGTGACTTGTTTGCCATTTGTTTTCAAAGTCTGTATTTTAATAATTTTTTTTTTGAAAGCAAATACCAAAATTCATGAGAGGTAGAGGGTTTTTTATTTCCAAAATGATCCTCCACTCTCATCAAAGAGTGCATTCTAGCAGCAGTAATTTCTGCAAGATGAAATGATAAAGTTTCACCACATTGTATAGAACTGGTGTAGTGAATTTTGCTTGCTGCAGGAATAACATTTGGTTTTGTTGTTTCTAATTTTTTCCATTTACTCAAAGGTTACTACTAAATGGTTAAAAAAATTGAAACGTTGTGGAACAACTTTGTTTGCTGATGGTCCAGAGATTCTTCGTGCAGATATTTTCAGGGGTTTGAATGATGCCTAAAAAAAGTTTCACGCATAGCATAAAGTCAGTGGGATCATGAACTTTTTTCCAAATTGTTCATGAATAATTTGATACAACTATGAACACTTTAAGCAGATTTCCAAACATTCAACTTAATTAATCATTCCCTAAGCCTGAATTTTCAACCATAATTTCTCCATTTTCTGTCTTATTGCACTTCTTATTTCTCAGCATGTTTCCATGAAGACAAATTACTTTCTACTACTGCTATGGTATTGGTGTCCTAGCACTACAAGAAATGCTGAGGATAGATGACACATGATGCATTTTAAATCAGCCCATATACCCATTAAAAGGAAGGAGATACAAAATCCCATGGCTGAAAAGGCAGGGAAATCATGGGATCTCTGGAAGTAATTACAAGGAACTGGAAGAAAATACAGGGACAGAAAATGCAAGGACAAGTCTTAGGGATGTACAGGATGCTGGAGGGCTGAAATGAAACAGCAAAAATCAGATAATCATGACACACAAAACCAGTAAGAGTACAAGTTTTCTATTGTCCCTTTCTAAGTAAGGATGTGTGGGTGCAAGGAACGTCAGCAGCCATGCTGCTGAATACTTCTTGGGCAGAGGCAGAGTTGCTCAGAGCAACAAGAGAAACACAGCCGAAGCGTACCCCAGTGACTGTCTTTTTCCTGGAGTGCTGGCAGCAGCCTCATTTTTAACCACACCAAATTAAGTTACACAGAACTTCCTTTAGGGAAAAGGTTGCTGTAAGAAGTCCAGCCTGGGATTAAAGAAGTTAGTTCTGTAAAAAGAAGAAAAACCCATCTGTGACAATCTGTGTTACTTCAGAGAAAGTTTGGACCATCACATAGAACCAACTGTACTTGTATTTATCCTGCCCCAATGATGCATTTGATAACAACATTTAAGAATGAAATCTCTTGTCACTTTTTGTAAAATACACGCTTTTAACTTCTAAGAAACATTTCTTACCTTTGCTGTGGCATATTAATTATTTCAGTAGAAAGCAGTGACATGACTTTGGGAGTTACACAGCAGAACAGCCAGGCCTACTGAAGAAAGGAACAAGTGCTAAAGACACATTTTTAGAGTATCTTCTAAGATGACAGTTGGGCATTAATAGAACGGCTTCCTCTACTGCCTGCATTGTTTTGATAGTTCCTAAAACAACAGCTGGTTCTACTCATACTCACATGTTATTTTTATGTTGGTAAGCTTATTCTGCTACAGTACTTCTTACTGTAGAACATGGAGTTCACACTTGCCCCTTCTGCTGTGCGTAGTAGAACAGATTTGTCAGTGTTATAACTAAAGACCATACTTACTCTCATTTCATATGAGGTGTGACTATGAAAATCCATCTGCTTAAATATTCACAATAACCTCATGGAAGATTGGCTTTGGAAACATAAAAGGTAGCAGGAGGAAGAAAAAGGAAGTTTCTCATCCATCTCACCAAGTTTCTCTGTGGTATGCCAGGAAATATCACTGGGCTTTACAACTGTTTCAAAAATATTACTGTATTTAGGTGTCTAACACTCTTGAAAATCCATTTCAGAAAATAAAAATGTGAGACAGGTCACTCTCAGACTTCTTGAAAAGATGGTAAATGTGAGCATCGGAAATTTTTTCTTTGTCATGATTGACTGGACCTCAGCTTGTCTGGATGTGAAGGCAGTGAAGTCCTTTCCTAAAGATAACAGCAGGAAGTAATCCTTAGTCTATCCAGAGACGTAAGTCTTCACAAACAGCAGATAAGTCTTGTGAGTTAATAGATATGAAGGTTGGAGAAAAAATACAAAAAACCCTGTTTGTACCATCTGAAGTTCCATGGTTTTTAAAGCCATGTACAAGAGTACAGGAGTTTTCCCATTCATAATCAGAGGCTTCTGGTCTCAGCTGCAGAACAGTTTTATCAGCACCGTGTATTCAACACTTTCTTTCCATACCTAAAATTTTAATCGTAAATATTAGTCCTGTGCAGTTTGATTATGAAGGACAGTAAAGATTTTTTGAATGCCCTATTTAATTGAATTCTTCCTATAAGAGATGTCTTAGAGCCAGGACATATTCCTGCAATGCGACATACCTTTTCTTCTCTTCATCTTGTCTTTTTCCTTCCCTCATTGGTTAGGGAACAACTTCATCCGTGAATTTTGGGACAGGAAGCCATACTGACCAGTGGTTTACAACTATACAGCTGGCTGTTCTCATTAGTTATTCAAAGTTATATTCTTATAACTTGAGGGGTATTTTTAAAAAATTATATTTTTTCTTTTACTGAAAAATGTTATTAAATCAACATTTGGCAAAGTCAGCTTCCCATCGTCCTATCAATAATATATATGCATAAGTGTAGAAGCCCAATGACTATTAATCTGTAAAATTTCAATCCATTCTCACCAATGTTAAAGTCACTTTCTTTAGGTATATTTGATTAAAATTGTTGTTGCTGAAACCTTGGAAGAAATTGTGGGGTAACTGTTAAGTTACCACAGTGGAATTCACTCTTCCATATAATATTTTTCCATTGGTATGTTAACTATATTTAGTGTTTTACTGATCCTTGCATGCTTTTCTTTTGTTCACACAAGACAATAAACGTATTGCTAATGAAAACTTTTCAGAATCCTTAACAGCAGTCACTTACTACAGGACGTTTCATTGCCATTATCTACATGACTGACTGCTTTTGTAAAAGAACAAATAAAATGGTTTCCCAGAATAAAATTATGCCGGGAAATGATTGTAAGCATCAGGTTCAGACACAATGCAAAGGGAAAGGTCTTCTAAAAGAAGCAATTTTTCATTTCGAGAAATGAGAATCTTTTTAAAATGTATTCTAAACATATTAGGTATGCAAGAAGTAATTTCTCAAAATTGTTAAAACAAGTTCACATATATTGCAGCTATTAATGAGGTTAAATTCAACAAGTAAAATGAAGGAAATCTATATTCTGCTTTTCAAATATTTCTGTAAATTAAGTAAAGTATTAAGATTTGTTCATTATAGATTAAGTTGCCATATGTTTGACCATAGATTTTCTTCCCTTGAAAGATAAAATAAAATATTTGGTTTCCTAACAAGATTCTAACAGTGAATTTAAAATTACAAAAAAAAAAAAAAGATTTGCTTTTCTCCTTAGTTACCTTTCAGAGCCTTTAAAATTAGTCCACAGATCCCCAATGCTCTCTGTCAGCAAGCTGAAAACCAACAGGTAATCTTTCTAAATTCAACTTTAGTCTGATGTTTAGCTACCAGAGAAATGCATTACTTCTATGTTTGACAAATATATCAACAAAAATAGAAAAAAGCTATAGGTGGGCAACCAAACAATGCTAACAGCAAAGAATAAACACACTGAATTTAAAGAACTAATGAATTGCTTGTCCTGAGTATTCAGCAAATTTTCATGAATAACAAATATTGCTTCATGGATGATCTACTATCCAAAAAAAGGGAGATACATAATGCATATTTTTAATAATGAGAAGCTTAGACTCCTAAGTCACAGTACTGCACAGCACTGTTCACTTTTGGCATCTCTCTTCCAGCAAACTCAATTCTATTTGTTCTGAAACATTTCAGTATTCCTGCTGTCATGACTTCCAGAATTCAGTGGGCCAGTTCTGCCTTTTAAATTGGCGACAGGTATGATTTTATCCAAAATAAAAAGTGATTTACATATTTCTTACATTTTGGGCAACAAGTGAAGTTTCGTGAGTCTCTTGAAACAAAGTTATTTGATTCTGTACATTAATCATGTTATAGAATTATGGAATGTTTAAACAAATCCAAGGGGCAACTTACCTTTGGCTTCATATATTTATACTAGGCAATATTAGATCTGCTGTTTGTATCTTTTAGTAAAGAAAATTTAATTAAATCTTTGCCATCTAGCAACCATACGCATAGTACATTGATGTGAGGAAGGAAAGACAAATCCATTTGACACAGAAGTAAAATGAGGCTGTAAGGAGTTCAGGCAGCGTTCAACCCTATTTATTTTTTTATGCAACTGGTTGGCTTCAATGAAGTTGTAATACAGGAAAGAATGGAGGTTTTCATTTTTTTTTCCCTCCAATTACATTTTTAATTTGGATTTGCATAATATATGGCAAGCTTATTGCGTGGAGAATACATTGTCCAAGCTGACACAAGGAAGTGTTCTGAGTCGTGACGAAATTTGAAAAACAGTGTGTTCTGCCTCCTGTAGCATTCTCAAAGCAGCTAACCGGAAACAGAATAGCTATGTACAGAAATAGCTATGTAGTACATAGCTACACTATGTACTGAGGGCTAAAATGAAATTTAATTCTATGTTTCCAAGCACAACGGTTTCCTTATTTTAATGTAGCAGTTCCACTTTCATCTTGTTTACAATTCTTATCCACATGAATCTGTAGATACTCACCAAAGCACTGAACAACTGGGAACTTGGTGGCTTTAAATCTTCCTTCTGTTTATTGTCTGCGCTGTTCCAGGGACTGTAAAAATGCACTGGAGTTGCTTCAGTCTGTCTTTTACACAAAGTGGATGGTAAACGCTCTTATGTAGAATGTGGACAAGTACCTGTCTGTTAATCTTATCAGTACCTGTTTGTCAATGGTCAAACAAGTGTCTGCTTGTAATGGTCAGTGCAAGAGGCAGGAGAAGGGAATGGGGGACAGTTTCTGTCACCTGAAGCAAAGAGGAGGCTGCACACATGGCAGTGTTGTGGTGGGTGTGGGCTGAACCGCCCTGTGAGTGTTTGTCCCCAGGGCAGCCCCGGCTGATCTCCCAAAGCTGGAGGTGGCCTCTCACCTTCCAGCGTGGCTTCCACCACAGCTGGTGTTGGAGAACAGCACGCATATTCAAAAATACAACTTATCCCCAAAAGATATAGATGTCTAAAGAGAGGGGCCACCTCAAGATACAATACTACCTCTTGGTCCTCCACATCCAATCCTGTTTTAATTCTTTTGCCCCTGTAGTAGGCGTATCGCATACTCTGCCCGGGAATCAGGTACAATCCATGAGTAAATAAGAGCTGTAAACACTGAATGCTTCCAGACAATAGATTATACATTTGGCATCACAGAAAGAAAAATACAAGAGAGCTGCACCCGAGGTGGAAAATCCCCGCACAGATGTACCCACACTTTCCAGGTGTAACATTGAGCACTATATGCAGTGACTGATCAACCAGCTCTGCCAGACGGCGCAACCTGTATCTAAAGGCAGATGCGCTGCTTCAACTAGGAAAGACATCATGACTGAGAAGGAAGAAACCCTTCAGAAACACTGAGAAGGAAGGCCACAAATTAATGTAGCTACAAATTAATGTAAGATAAAGCTGTGGAGTCCCTCATTTGGGGACAGAGAGAAGTCTAGGAAGAAAACTAAAATTACATAGTTAATTAGTTTTATTTAAAAAAAAAAGCTATCTACACCTTCAGTAGATGGAAAGGCAACTATTCCTTTCTTCCCCTGGATTTCGTATCAATTATATTTGACCTTAATAATAACATATTTATAGTAGTGGTACAATATTTGGTTTCAAATACTGTATACCTAATTGCCATGATAGATTAGTTTGCCCTTTGAGCTTCTAATTTTCATTTTAATGGCTATGTAACATATCATGAAAAACAAATATGATGTTGCAGGTTGCTGGGAAAGATTTCCAAAGGAATTTGTCAGCATAATTTCAACTTTGTTATACACATGATCCTGAGTTCTAAGGAAAACAAAGCAGTTGAC
Source organism: Phaethon aethereus (assembly GCF_964289735.1). Classification (NCBI taxonomy): domain Eukaryota; kingdom Metazoa; phylum Chordata; class Aves; order Phaethontiformes; family Phaethontidae; genus Phaethon; species Phaethon aethereus. Next base: position 127,577,155 of record NC_138575.1, read on the forward strand.
ATTTAGGATTTTGTAATTGGTTTTCACCGATTAATTTTATGTATCTTTTGGTTCTGATGTATACAGTAATTGACATTGATTCTAACAAGACCATGGCTTCTTATTAAAATCTGAGGAAATTTTCTAAACATTCAGAGTGCAAATAGCAATGTCTGCATTACAGTGGCCTTTCCCCTTTCTAGGTCTGTATTTCTGTGTTCCTGTTAGGAACTACCATATTTTACCCCTAGCAATCACTCTCCGAGGAACACTTTCTTATCTGTGTGTTCTGGCCTGTTCATAAACAAGAGGAAAAGAAGCTGACTTATAAAATGCACATTAAATCAGCAGTGAAAGAAATGAATGAAGTAAAAAAATGTCATTGAGTTCTATTGTGTAGATTCGTTATTTCCCAATATGACAGCTTTTTAGTATTACAAGGATTCACAATAGCAGCTTCTCAGATACTTCTGTGGGAGCACAAGTTTATCTAGCTCACATCTGCTAAGTTGCTGGGATCTTTCCCTAAGAGTTAAGAATGGCATGGATTTTTTTATTACATGAAAATTGTTGCAAAAATGAAAAGCTTGCATGACTTGGTTTAAAATAACTGTTTTCATTTATACTGAATTTTATTACAATTTACTCAATCTATTCTGTCTTTTCAATGGAATAATTTCTCACTAAAAGGAGGGGAGAAAAAGTGAAGTGAATTTCATTATTGTACCAAAGAAACCTGTGCTAATCAATTTTAACACATTTTCACTATTCTGCAATGAACTGCTTATAAAGTTTTTAATTACCAAAGCAGTATCCAAAAATATACTGCGGAGAGGTGCAGTGTAGTAACAAAGAGTATTCCTTTATGCATTTAATCTCGGCTCACTAATACATCTACCGGTATCTCTGTTTAAACAATATAATATTTAATTCTACAAATGTATGTAATTAATTCAGCTAAACTGCTGTTCCTAAAACAAGTTGCTCATAATATTTTTCAGTTAAAGAAATTAAGAAATACCGTGTGGCTCATACATCCCTGATGTTCATCACACGGTGTTGTGGGAAATAGAGTATAGTCAGAGATTTGCACACTGTAACTGCTTGAGATCAAATAATATCTTGAGAATCCAAGGATAAATTCCTTCACCCTTCCCTTCGTGGGCAACAAAGCTGGTGAGGGGTCTGGAGCACAAGTCTTCTGAGGAGTGGCTGAGGGAACTGGGGTTGTTCAGTCTGGAGAAGAGGAGGCTGAGGGGAGACCTTATCACTCTGTAACTACCTGAAAGGGGATCGTGATGAGGTGGGTGTTGGTCTCTTCTTCCCAAGTAACTAGTGATAGGACGGGAGGAAATGGCCTCAAGTTGCACCAGGGGAGGTTTAGATTGGATACTAGGAAAAATTTCTTTATGGAGGCAGTGGTCAAGCATTGGAACAGGCTGCCCAGGGAGGTGGTAGACTCACCATCACTGGAAGTGTTCAAAAAACATGTGGACGTGGCACTTCAGGACATGGTTTAGTGGGCATGGTGGTGATGGGTTGATGTTTGGACCTGATAATCTTAAAGGTCTTTTCCAACCTTAATGATTCTTTGATTCTGTGATCCTATGATATACTCAACAAGCTGGATCCCGCCCTGACCCAGACAACCTTCCCATATGTCGTGTCGGTACATCCTATTGGATGTTTAAAGCATCATGCAGAATCAGGCTATGATCAGATGGTGCTGGACCAGTTCTGCAGTCTCCTTCCCCAGTCCTCATTCAGGAAGGCCCCACATCCCTGTGTGGGACCATATTTCTCTAGTGGGATTACACTTGGATGGTTCCCTGCCTGTGGCCAGGATGCTTATTTGTGTTGGGTCTGGTCAGAAGTTAAATTGTACCTTCCAGATAAACTGACACATCCTGAACAGAGGTTGCTTGCAGTTTGGTTGAGACATAGAACGAACATGAGATGATGTGGACTGTTTTCCTCTGTATCACAGACTACTTCAGTTCATCCACTTTCTTCTCCATTAAACCTAATTACTCATGTTTGATAAAGCATTTCTTACCGAAAAAGGTATTATATATTAATCTAAACACATTGAGAAACCTAAAATTACTCCTTTAAGTAAAACCTTCACAAACCTTTAGAAAGATAAGTCTGGTTAATGGCCTTAAAGATAATCCAGACAGAATCAAGCTAATGCTATTTTAGCTCTTTAGTCAGCTAATGTGTCCTCCATACCTTTGACATTTTTCTTGTTCTGTCTGGAATAATATTTAATAATCTGAGAATGAAAATCCGGGATGCAGCTTCTGGGGAAATGTGGACCTTGATTTAATGTTTATAAATGGAATATCATACAAGTTTGGACCTGCAACACAGAGCTCCCCACCTTGGTGTAAAGCAGCAGATTTAGGAAAGTTCTTCCACAGCCAGGAACAGAGCAGATGCTGAAGAAGGAAGGAGACTCCTTAGAAAAAAACAGCAGCATATTGAGAGAAAAGACAGATGAGCTTCTTGCTCCCTTGGGGGGAAGTTGGATATTCTTTTCTCATTGTATAAGCCTCAATTTTTAACTGATTCTCCAAAGCAGATGTCTATCTCTGAAGAAACTGAGGCACAGCACTGATGTTTTCCTTTTCTCCAGCATCTCAAATGAGTTACATGTAGTTTGGCACTCTCAGCTTGAAGTAGAGATGCAGCATCTTGAAGGCTATCCCCAGGCAGTACACTCTATATTGCAGTTCTCTATATGAAGGAAAATGCTTTCACGTTCTGTTTCAACAAAACACAGAAACTGTTTTCTTGAGATGATGACAGAATTTTTCAATACCTAAAACCTGAAAATGCAGCTAGGTCCGCTTTTTTTGTTTAAGACGATAATAGCCTAGAAATTAATTTAGGAATGTGTTTTGTGTGTGTGTATGTATGTGAATAAAACATCATCAGCAAACTTTGGTTGTGGTGTGACTCCTTTTTAATTGCTATTGCTGATCTCATCTTTAGAAGTTCATGATTACTTGTGCAAGTCAATGTGCAGGACCAGACTCTGCGTCCTGCGGCAAGACGGTGCCAGTAACTGCCAGCTGCACTTGATGCCCAGGAAAGGGAAGGGTTTATCTATGTTCAGCTGATGCACAGTAGCAGAGCAGGGCTTATTTGCTTGCATGTCTGGGATGTTTTCTTCATATTTTTGAAATGTAACTGATACTGCTAAACACAGGCTGTGCTTGGTTGATTCAGTGCTGTAGCAGTGGCAGGAGTGCAGCACATACAGCTCGCTGGCGGGGAGATGCCATACGACCGTATGGAGACGGCACATATTCAGCATCTTAGGGATGCAGCCGAAGCCAGGTGCCATGCACGTACCTGATATTAGATGGCCACTCTACTGAGTCGCAGGCTACAGGGAGCCACTGCATTAGGCACTGAAGAGTGGCCGAAGGTTACCTCCCCTCTCATCAGCTGCACACAGGGACAGAAGGCGGCTGCACTGCTGTGCTTCAGGGACATGAAGTACTGGTTGCAGGGTTTAGGCACCATAAGACAGAGGCCAGGTTGTCTATGTTAAACTCTTACCTTTCAGATGAGAATCCCCAAGGAAACTTGGAAATAGGAATTCCAAAAAAGTGAAGACTGAAAATACCGACCCAACCTTTCCTACTGAAAGATGCACCGATGGTGTTTGCAAGTTTTTTGCAATGATCCAATGACTGGATCACAACAGTAATGAAACTGCTAGTCTTTAGGAGGTTAAATGAGAAATACAGCTGAAACAGCAAAAGGTCAAAACTGAGCTAATGATAATCACCTAAATGGGAATTTGAATAGGGTTCTGATGTTAATGCTCCTACACTTTTAATAAGTGCCGTAAGATTTCTAATTACCACAGTATCTAGGAGCTCCACTTGTTCTTTTACAACGGTAATGATTACAGCAGAACAGTTCCTGTTAGCAACATGCCAAGGCAGATGCTCAGAAGTTAATCATGGGAGTAAAGTGCCTCAACACCGAAGTCCTCTGTTGTGGTCTACTCTTCAAACATGCAAAAGTTCATTTTTGTTAGTTTCTTTCATCACAGGTTAGAAGCAAAAACTCGTGTAGTCCGTATTCATTTTATAAACAATATACAAAACTCGTACTGATTTCAACTTTTGTTCAGTGACATCCCATTAACAAACTTCCTGATTTCCATTAGTTTGATGTAATCTTGCACTACATGTAAGGGTTTGGGTCACTTTGATCTAAGCAGCAAAATAAAAAAAGGGTACTTTTGCTTAAGGTTTTATAGTTGTTGCTGTTGTTTCTTGGGTTCTGAGTCAGACCTCACCATTGCTGAGGTCTGACTTAGAAAAGACTTATGGTGCTCTGGGTTTCTATGGGAGATAAAGGGTTTTTTGGTACAATACGAATGAGCAGCAGTAGTGCAAGTAACAATAAACCATGGTTTTAAAGAAGATGGCTTGTTCCCAAAAGATTTGATTTTGGGGGGCAATAACACCATTAAGACGGGGATTGTTTCTCTTGTTAATTACAGAATTTTCTGCAGTCTAACATTTTTCCTGTATGTAAATGTAGTTTTTGTCTAAATGTAGTTTTTATTTAGCTTTACCAAATTTTTGTCATGCTAGATGTTTCCAATATTCTGTAATTTCATGCTGTCAATGTATTTATGTAAGCTTTGCTATTTTGGGAGTATGAAAGCGGTACAGTTCCGACTGTAATTAAGGGGCTTCAGTGACCTCTTTTCTCTCAGCTGCTGCTCATGAGACTGAGAAAGGAAGGACACAAGCCATAGATAATACAGAACAAAGCTTCTACTTATCAAAAACACAGTCCTCAGAGTTATTTGAATGACAAAGCTGCCGTCTACCTACAAAGCATGGTGCCTCTGAAGGAGAATCTTTGGTGCTTTCCATGGTCCCAGAGTCTCCCTCTTGATAAACTGTGGTACGGGTTGATCCTCTTTGCACTTCCAAGCGAATAAGGTGCCCATTACAGAAGAATGTGGGAAACAATGAAAAAAATATGGTGCCGACATTGTTGACATAATATGATGTGTAATGTTTGTGAGTCAGCACTTCTGCTGGAATGGATTTATTTACATACATTTGCCAACATTGAACTGGTTTGTCATGTAGCCCAGATAAATCTGAATTCCACGGTAACAAATGTCCATGAGTGTGTGCTAACTCCTCATTGAGCTGCTTCACATGATTAATCAATATATCTCTGTTACTGCAGGTGCACTTCTCTGCACCTCGTGGGTTTGCCTTTTTGTTTTCCCAGAATATCTAAAGTAGTCTGAAAGATGAAAGTGGCTAAGTATGTGGACATTTTCAATTAAGAAAGGGAGAACATGAAAGTATTTGGTACATCTGATGTATAGTTTTTGCCTGAAATTCAAAACGTCATTTCGTAAATTATATATTTTATATGTTACAAATTAGACTGTGCTATGTCTTATACATGCAGTAAGCCAAATTCAGAGCTTTGTTTGGTTTACAGAAAATATAAATTTGGCCTGCATTCTTTACTCAGTATTTCTAAAGATATTTAAGGTTATTAAGAAAGCTCTGAGGAATGAAGAAAATAAATATCGTTGAGTTGCTGAAAAAATCTGTGATGTGCCCTCATCTGGTATAAAAGAAAATACAGATAATAGAGTCAGAAAATGGATAGAGAAGGGCTAAAGAGATGGAGCAAGGGACAACTAATAGTTAAGAATGCTACAATTCACATAAATTATGTTTGTGGGAGGTATGAAGGAGATTCATAGAAACATGGCTGATTAGGAGAAAGCAGCCATGCAACCGTTGTGTATATAATACAAACTGTTTTTATAATACTGAAGCTGAAGAAGCAAACTGAACTATGCTGGAGATCCACTAAAGATGGAAGAAATTTCACACTGTGCATGAATAAACTGTGGAACACCTTCCCCAGGTGGTCTTGAATGTCAGGAAGATTTGCATACTAAAAGCACCTCTGAAAAAATTCTCAGCAGAGAGGTGCTCACCAACACAAAGATGCCACAGCTGGCTCAGCTATGAGCTGCAAACTGGGAGAGTATGTTACAGAAGTGTGACTGTATGTTTGCCCTGTTCTGTACTCCTCCTAGACTAGTGGTTCTTGCTAGCCACTGCTGGGGACATGGTGCTGGACTAGATGGGACACCCATCCTTGTGTTTAGAGACTGTCTTACAGATAAATATTATTATACAAACACTGGAGAAGGAATTGAATAGGTGACCTGCTTTCAGCTGGGATAGAGTTAATTTTTTTCACAGAAGCTGGCCCGAGGCTGTGTTTTGGATTTGGGGTGAGAAACTGTTGCTAGGTGCTGATGTTTTGGGTTGCTGCTGAGCAGTCAAGGACAGTCCAGCTTCTCGTGCTGGGCTGCCAGCGAGCAGCCTGGGGGTGCACGGGGAGCTGGGAGGGGACACAGCCGGGACAGCTGACCCAGGCTGGCCAAAGGGGTACCCCGTACCATATAACGTCATGCCCGGTATATAAAGCTGGGGCAAAGAAGGAGGAAGAGATGGAGGGACATTCGCAGTGATGGTGTTTGTCTTCCCAAGAAACCATTACGCGTGATGCAGCCCTGCTTCCCTGGAGATGGCTGAACTCCTGCCTGCCCGTGGGGAGTGGTGAATGGATTCCTTGTTTTGCTTTTCTTGCGTGCGTGGCTTTTGCTTTCCCTGTTAAACTGTCTTTATCTCAAACCACGGGTTTTCTCACCTTTACTCTCCTGGTTTTCTCCCCCGTCCCACCATGGGGGAGTGAGTGAGTGGCTGCGTGGGGCTTAGCTGCTGCCTGGGGTTAAACCATAACAATAGGTAAACTAACCCTAGTTCAAAATGAGTTGTGTGCCATTAGGTTTCTGCAGCCATTAGCCTATGCCTGGGACTGGATTTCAGTGTGTTTATGGTAAACCGTACATTCAAGGGAAAGTAGACAGTACAACTGATAACAAGGATCAAATGAGAACTCAGGTCTATTACCCGTATCTTTTGAACTTTTCTTATTTTGATTAGAAAACCTGTACAAAGTCTTTATCAATTGTAAAAGACCGCAAAAATTAGATAGCAGGTACGTAAATTGGACAGCATATGACAAGAACACATCAAAAGAGAAGAGTAGGCAACATCTGATAAAAAACCCCAATAATCACCTTGCTCAGTTTGAGAGGGAAAACCAGCAAAAATTCTGAAGAGGAACACAAAAGTTTAATTGTAGAAAATAAGTGTAGAAATAGAAATACTATAATTGAATTAAAACCTAAGTTAATGCTTTCCAGTGAATAGATTATCAGTTTGCAGGAGGTGAAATTGAGGAACAGGTGAAGATGAAAGCTGATTAAGATACATGTATTCATGTGCACAGAGATGCACACAAACCAGGGAGAGAATGAGGCAGTAAATTCAGCAGAATGTAACATGGATTAAAAACCTGTGTGCTATCTACTAAAACATAGACTTAGAAAAAGATTATTATAATGAGGATTCCAAATACATGCACCTTTAATTAATTTCTAGTTCATATTTAGATATAAATAGTGCTCTCTGTTGGTACTAAGCACTTGAGAACATCTGTCCATGGTATGCTAAGTGCAAGCTGAAAAGCCTGGTTTCAGGACCCTTGGTCTTCGTTATTATGGGGCATTATTTTACTTTGTCTCCAGCTGCTTTTCTAGGTTCTTTTGTAAAAGTAAGATATAGTTATGTTTTATTACTTCAGGCTGTCTTTTTACGACTATCATTTAATATAATCTGCAATGTTTATTAATCCAGCACTTATCCATCTCCTAAATGATTAATAAAAAGATATTGTCTCCTATTTTTAACCTGTACCACAAGTCTCTTTTGTAGATATTAACATCTGTGAAACCAGTGAGTCATCAAATGTTTTCAGTGAGGGAACCTTGCAACAGCAAACTTGACTTGGCAGTGAAGAGTAATTTGAGATGATCAAGTTCACATATAATAACCCTATAATAACATACTTACACAATGGTTGTAATGAATCTAGAGAGGGCATTAGGAATGATAGAGGAAATTACATGTGTTTTTAAAGTTTGTAATTTTAATTACCTTGTTCTGTAATAGACTGCAATGTCTGAAAACCAGCCATCATGTACTTTTCATGATTAGAAAGTATATGGAATATTTTGATAACTGCAAATCCAAGTTTATTTATTTTAGTATTGAAAAATGAAAAAAAAGATGAAAAAGAGAATAAATGGAGCTATAATGTTTAGACTAACACTATTTTATTAACTTACACCCTTGTGAATGAATGTAATAAATTTGAACAATACGTGTTTTCACCATCTGTGCTCCAATAATGATAGCAGGCACCAAAGGAGAATAGGGTACTTAAGTGTAGCAGGAAACATCAGTCTGCTGCTTTTCACATGAGCTGAATTTTCAGCTTTTAGGTGCCTTAGTCTTAATTTATGCTCCATTCCTAATTAAATTGCCTTGCTGACATGACTCTGAAGCCTAGATTTCTGTGCCTCAGCCTTAATTTCTTCACACTTGATTGATAATGAATGTGCTTTACCATCAAATATTGCTTGGGTCTTGTGGAAGACAAACCATGTTACTATGGACTGCTACAGTCTGATTGGACAGATGAGCTATATTGACAATAAAGAAATTTGCATTTAACATTACCAACTATTATGTCATGCTAGACTTTTATTACTTTCTAAAGATGATTTTCATTAACTCTCCTTTTAACCAACCAACTTCTATCTAAAATTAAAGTTAGCTAACTGAGTAGGGAAAAAATCATCTATAAGCATTCAACAGTGGAGAAAAATGGCAGCAAACAGCATGAAATTATACTTCAACATGAGAAAAAAAGTTATTTTTGCATGCAAGTAATTACTTTTCAGTTCTTTCCACTCTTGAGGTAAATTTCATTTTTGTTGCTGCTGATATCAAAGAAAAAGAAAACAGCAGACTGCTCCAGAAGCCATTCCAGCATTTTGGAAAAGATAAGGATGGAGCAACAGAGGTGCAGGGAGAGCTAAATGCTATCCTTTTGTCAGCGGGGGGAGAAGTGATGGACGAAGAAAAATTATGAGAGGTAGACTTAAATTCAAGTACAGCATGTATCCTGCAAGACAGGTAGGTTTGTTACTTTACTTAAAAAATATTTGTTCTACAGATTTGGTAGCTCAGGTATTACAGATTTCAGACATGTTGTAGAGCTTTTAACGAGTGGATACAAGATCAATGAATACGCATATACATCTACATTTACCTTTATTATATTTGCTTATTATCAACAGAATATACTGACATTATTGACATTGTCACATCCAAAATACACTGTAGCGTGAAAATGTTTGTAATTTTCTCCAGCTGTCATGGCTTAGTCCAAAAAGTTACACTGTTAAAGCCAATCTTTAATATCTTGATGACTCCAAAATCAAAAATAAAATAAAATAAAATAAACCCTAAAAGTACTTTAAAAATTGTACAGTTGGGAAATAAAAAATTCAAAGTATTTTTTCAATATAATTCATATCTTACAAGATATGTTGTCAGATAGGCTCTGCTCAGTGTCCTGGCCTGCTCTGTGAATTTGGCAGAATTATCAGCTGTGTTGCTTTTGTTATCTATTTAAATGAGAAAGTTTTTAAGCTGTTCCGGGCACCTTGCTGTCTGCACAAAGCCTGTCACAAGAAAAGAATGAATTTAAAAGGGGCCCTCTAGAAATAATGAGGTAGAATAAACGTCATCAGAGTCTAGCAAATTCTGCTTTATAGCAGCAAGCTTCTTCACAGCTTTAGGCATTTCTTCCTTTGCCCCCCGCAGTCATAACTAGTTTCTTCTTTTGTAGCCTCCTGGCTGCTCAGACAATTCTTAGTGTCACAGACCACCCCCTAGATGATGGTGATAAACAGGAACCACAGTTTTCTTGATAATTCTCACATTTCTTTTCCAAATAAGCTGCTGGAATTGCTCAGGCATGCTCCGGTGCTGTATTCAGTTTGAAGTAACTAGTATTCAGAACCAGATAAACATATCCTGTGTTTTAGTATAATTAGGATTTACAGTCATGCAAGCTTTGAGAGTTGTCCTTTTTTGGAAAATAGTAGAATCTGGCTCCAGGAGAGTATCATCTTTTTTTTTTTTTTTTTAAAGAGCTTTAAATGTTTCTTTCAGTTCAGACTGCACTATAACTTAAGCCTGTAGACTATAACGTAAGCTTCTAGACTGCTTTCTTTTTTGTTTTTATTGCAAGTCTTGGAACAAATAATCAAGAGCAGCTTTTTTTTTTTGCACACTGGGATGCTGAGTAGACCAAGATTAAACTCTTTAAAAGGAATAAGTGTTTCAAACTGTTAATAGAATAATGAAAGAGGATTGAGAAAAAAATTGTTCCTGCTACTAATCTAAGGAAAAAAAATGTCCTCCACATAGTTTCTAAATGATCTTGTAGCTGCTGTTAATTTTCCTCTTAGCTGTGAAGGCCATCATTGCCAAAGAGAGAAAGAAAACTATAACAGGCTGTGTTTAGCCAGAGCAAATGAAAACACAAATTGAAGAGTAGCTATGCATATATAAAAAGTAGACAAGGAATTGTCAGAGAATGGTGGTATAAAATATATTTCTGAATCTTCCGAAAGTATAAGTCATATGAATAACTACATATTCTCTGTGTGGAGAAACTTTTAACATAACTCTGTCTTGCCTATAAAATTTGAGATGTTGCCTATAAAATTGAAAATGTTCTCTTTGGCTACCGATTATGCCCCCAGTATCAATACAGGACGAGCTTTCCTGGGAATTCAGGGAATAAACAGTACTAACAAGTGACAAATCTGCTGACATTACATCTCAAGAGACAGTAGCAGCCTGCTCAGCACCTTAACTATGGCTATTGCCCTTCTGTCAACAAGCTTTCAGCATGATACCCCTCACCTTATTTTCTATGACTGGCCTTTTCCAAGGTGAAAGGGCTCTTCACAGGATTTCCAAATAGACACGAATGATTCTGAATGGAGGCTCCTGGGTGTGAGAATGGGAACAATCCTCTTCAAAGCACAGTTTCTCCAAACGTAAGCTTGGAAGCAACCGTGGATGTTTTGGAAATGGCTATGACACTATTTATAATGAGGAAAGAAGTGCTACCTTTCTTCACAAGATGGGGTAAGAAATATTGTATAAAACCCTATCAGTGAATATCAGGGAGGAAATCATCAGCAATCCTTGTTATCATTGTTCAAGGATAACTTTTGTTTAAAGGTTGTAAGGTCTGCTTCTCTTTCTTCATTATTTCCTTAAAGAGTACTATAAAGAATAAAAACAATTTGGCAAGATCAAAGAATCCCAGATGCTACTATTGTAAAAAGCACAGGGAAATGGTCAAAGAGTACCCCAATGAATTCAAATACAAATTAAAGGCAAAATGGGAACAAGAAAGAAACACTTTCCTATTTTATTGTTAGCTTTTAGTGCAGTTTAGAGAAATTACAGAAACTGATACAAGAACATCACAAAAACTGCTACATTCTGTCCATAAAAAATAATTGAAATCAGTAAAATTTTGTTGTGTTAACCCCAACAGCAGAAGTGTGAATTCTGTAATGAAGCATTTGCTAATATTTTCCATTTGACATAGAATTCTGTAGTACAAGCAATAATGTCACCTAACATGAACTGGCTTTAATTACTGAATGTGACTATTCCTGAATGTAATTCTAATTTAAAAAAAATATGTACACAGGAAAAATTATGTAGGAGTGTAAAGCTTAATGGAAAATCATAAAAATATATCTTAATTTAAATTGTAATGAAAGGATGTTTTTTCTTATCTAAAAAATGAACAGTTTCATTCTTTGAATAATTAAAATTTGCCATGTTGTCATAGTCCAAGTTCTGAATAAAGGTTTGTTTAGAGTTTTCCATTAGCAATATCTTGTCATAGAAAATCCCATTCCTGACAATTTAAAAATATGTTGAGAAATTTAGTTTTACTGATCAAAAGAAACTGTACCAGGAAAATAAGAACAAGTTTATACCCCGTTAACTGAATTTCAGTTGAAATATTTTGCTTTATTCCATGAGGAAAAAAGAAATATGTATTTTGCATTGCTTTAAAAAATACATTAATCACCTTCCTTAGGACTTTGCCTCTGATGAGTTTCAATATGGATCTTTTGGACTGGCATCTCTGTGGAAATACGTACCTCATAATATGCTGAATATTGTACCACCCCATCAACCCCACCCCAGATAAGTGACTAAGACTGTTTACTTGGAAATAAATTCTTTCAGGGAGACCACCCACAGGAGAACAGAAAATTCATAATTACAGTATCTATTAGGCAAAAAAAAGGCTGACTTGATTTGAAATAGAGCATTTATTTGAAATGTATTTTGGTGCTCATTCATAATCTAATTTTTTTAATTCCTTAATATATTTTTACAATGCCATCCTCTTTAGCAGTATGAATTTTGTCTGGAATTATTTTTATTAGTTTATACATTATAAAATTGGTCTAGATAGCAATCCACAAAAGAAGAATTTACTTTTAGTTCCATTGCTTTCACAGTCTAGATGGGATGGGCTACATGGAAATGAACAACACCGTTAATCATGATGGGTAATGACACATCTCTTATTATAGAACATACTAGCCAACATCTTCGTTTCTGAGATTTGGTTTTCAGCTGTTTGTAATTGAGATGGGTTGACCCTAGGTGGCAGCTAAGGTCCTACCCAGTCACTTATTCACTGCCCCCTCTCAGTGGGATGGGAGAGAGAATCAGAAGGGTAAAAGCAAACAAACCTCAGGGGTTGAGATAAGGACTGTTTAATAAGTCAAGGGAAAAACAAAACCAAAAATCCTCAAGTGATGCAAAGGCAATCATTCACCACCTCTCACCAGCAGACCAGTGCCCAATCAGTCTCTGAGAAACAGCTACCTTGGAAAAACTCCCCCAAACAGAGAAGGCCTTGATGCTGTGCAAGTACTGTTCAGCAATAGCTAAAACATTGGTGTGTTATCAACACTGTTTTGGTCACAAAAAAACACACCACTATATGGGCTGCTATGAAGAAAATTAACTCCATCGCAACCAGAACCAGTACAATCTCCACCTCTTCTTATTCCATACCATTTGCATCATGGTCACGTCCTACAATATTCGATGAATTCTCATCAACCACCACCACCCATTCCCTGTCTTTTGACATATACACAGATAACTTTCCCTCAGTCTACTGGACATCCCCGTTCAAGTGTCCATTCAGTTCATTTAGTCCATGACTTGGGCTCTATCTGTTGCAATGATCATTCAGGACAAGAGATACAGTGTGTTGTGTTGGATTGTTTGGTTTCAAAACCAGCTCAGATTGGATCACTGTTGCACTTGCCTGGTTCTTTATGAGGTTCATCCTCCATTGGTTCATGTAGCTCCTGCTACTATGTACTTTTGGCATACAAGTGTGACATCATATAAGTATGACAACATGCAACTCAAATTGTGGGTTATTTTCAACCAAGGATAGATCTCCTTGAGGTAGACCTCAGATTTCCCCAACTTTCTGCATTACCCACCAAGTGCAGCCAGGTTCCTGAGTAAAAGCAATATCTCATGAGTTTGCCTTTTTCCTGAGGAAGAAGTAACCCACAGTCTTTCCCAGACAGTGCCAATCATCTGGAACCAAGGACTCTTGGTTGTTGTAATATTGCTGCTGGTGCACCATACTGGTAGCAATCAGCACCTGCTGATCTTTGATACATAGCAACCCCAAAGCAGAAGAATCCTCTGAGATGCCAGGCAAGGTTTAATCTATACCCACAGTAGCTACACCAAAGGCCCACTGGTACCCTTCTGAGTCCCTGGAGTACCGTCTCCTGAGGTAGTCTATGGATACAAGGAGCTTTTGGGTCAGTCACAATAAGATACACTTCCCACTCATTCCCTGCTAGGCTCAACTCAACCTTCAACACAGTTAATTGTTAGGATCTCCCTCTCACTCCAAAAAAACAGATGTGTTCTCCCCCTTTCACCCTGATGGCATCAGGATACACTGTGTGCTGTTGTCCACCACAGCCTTATAATCATGTGGGTCTGATGTGCCATCGAATCCATACAGTCCAATAAACCTTGTTGTCCCTTTCCTCCACTTGGCCAGGGTCAGGACTCTTCTATTCCTGTCAGAGTATTCATTAACTGACTCCCATAATTGCAAACTAGAAGTCCCTTCACCAGCCACCTTGAGGGTGTTAAACAGAGGGTCAGTAAGCATAGGCCAGTACCCAGCACAGTGCAAGAAATTGTGTCTCCTTGGCACAGGCAAGGCATCCTTTTGTCAAGTGCTGCGTCACTTCAACATGATTGCACGCATGTTCATGTGTGAAGTCACAGACTGTTGGAGGTGAAAATTTTTCTAGGTACCTGCCAAATTCTCCCAAGCACCTTGTCATCCATCAGTCAACTGATGCAGGGCACATCCCTGTGTGGCATTCCCAACCAATTGGTTAACCTTACAAAAGGTAAAATCAGATTCATGACACACACCAATATGAGCATTCTGGGATGTTCAAGAAACTGAATAGCCATTGTAACATGGCAGAAGACATCTACCCCAGAGAAGGAAATGGGGAAGGTGACATTCCTCATTTCCCCACAAAGTGGATCCCAAAGGAAAAGAGGACAAAAGTGCAATTGTTAATTGTCTCCATGAGATGGTTCTGAGTGTACTGGGACAGCAGCAATGCGGGGTCCAAATACCAGATTAGGCTCAAGTCCTGAAATTTGATGTACGGGAATAAAGGGAGCACACCACAGAGCAGGTGAGAGAACATACAATCCAGTATCAAAAAGAAACAAGTCAACATTGCAACCAGCAACAGCAAGTAACATCTTGCCCAGTAACGGATATACAGGTATAGCAGCTTTAAATTCAGTCTTTAAGTTCAGTCTAGCACACGGATCAAATCTCTTGTTAGCATGAATGTCTCACGCCCCACCCTGGGTGACAAAAAGGACTGTGCTGGGTTGACCCCAGCCATCAGCTAAACACCCACCAGTTATTTGTTCACTTCATCACGGCAGAATGTGGGAGAGAATCAGAAGGGCAAAAAGAAGAAAAACTCTTCGATACAAAGACAGATTAATAAGTCAAGGGAAGGAGAAAAAACAAACAAACAAAAAAATCAAGCGATGCATAGCCAATTGCTCACCACCTCCCACCTGCAAACCAATGCCTGTCTCCAGGCAACAGTTACCTTGGAAAAACTACACTTCCCTTCTCCCAGTTTTATTGCTGAGTATGACACTATACGGTATGCCATATCCCTTTGGTCAGTTTGAATCAGCTTTCCCACCTGTGTCCCCTCCTAACTTCTCATGCACCTGCAGCCTACTCACTCATGGGGCAGCATGAGAAGCAGAAAGAGCTTTGACACTGTGTAGACACTGTTCACCAATAGCTAAAACATCCTGGTGTTATCAACACTGTTTTGGTCAGAAAACAAACAGGTCACTATGAAGAAAATTAGCTCCATGCCACGAAGATCCAGTACAGTAATACTACCTGAAATACTTCATTAATCAGCCTCTGTCTAAAGATTGTGGGATTTTTTCTTCAAAAGTCAGAAAAATCTTTATAAGCACATAAGACTTTGATGAAGGTAAATTTTTCAGTGAAAACAAAATAAAGTAGATGCTGTTTTTTTCCCCCAAATAACCAGTGTATCTTGTAGATAATTTCTTTGCATTGAAGACAGGAGATCAAATTTGGGTTACCAGAAATAGGACTGTGACATACCAGGGAGAAGAGAAACTCTGAAGAACTACTAACAAATGATACAATTCAATTACAACTGCAGCTACCAAAGAAGCAGATGAGTGTAGGATCATGTATTCCACATCAACAAAACAGAGGATTTGGATAAGGTAGAAGAATAACCAAAGACAGCAAACATAGAAGAGAGAATTAATGGCCATTATGAGAATAAGGTTACTAGGGGCAGGGAGGCAAAATCTGTGAAAAGCAGACTTGCAAAGCATCCAGAAGAGCAAGTTCAGGAAAAAACAGCTGGCTATGTGTTCAATAAATTTCATGATGGAAAAGGGGATGAAGAGCAACGAGAAGCAGGGTAATTGCATAATAATTTTTTTGAACAAGAAAACAGTGGTATATTAAGAGGCAGAGGAAGGAAAACCAAATTATTAGGGAAAATTTTAAAGCAGAATAAAAACAGGGCTATAGTTTGAAACAGAGAAGAAAAAAAATAAGAATAGATAAGGTCGTAAGGTCCATCTTGAGGAATAAAAAGACTATTTCATCTGGAATGTCTCAAAATAAATGTACATCTGAAATTAAAAAGGTGATACAAAAACTGAAGAAGGATGTTCCAGCTGTTGATTTGGATTCTCTTTTTTAAGGTTGCTGTCCTGGGTTTTGTCAGTGCTAGGTATAGGGAAGCTCAATGACGGATGAATAGTTAATGTTACTCAACATGGTTTTCACACTGTTCTTGGTTGTACTAGCAACTGTAATACACATTTTTTTTTTTATTTTTTTAAGTGCACAGATAGACATTGTGTAGTTTCAGGAGTAATGAATTGCCTCATTATGAGTATGTATTTCAGTACCCTTTAAGGAATAATCAAAAGCAACTGAGATCATATCCTTCCACTTTTATTTTTATGAAAGATGTCTCATACACATAGGTCCGGGCAGGAAAATGTATAAAAGTCCATTGAGAAAACACAAATTACTTCTGAAAACTTATTATCCAGTCAGAAGTTTATCCTGATTCTCTTCATTATGGCCCAGCGTTTGATCCTTATTCCTTTATCTGAGTAACTACTTCAATAAGTAATTCCATTTGGCTGGCTGGAATCCCATTTAACTATGCTCCTGACTCACTTGTGAGCCTAACTGCTTACCACTGATAACAGAGGATTTAGCTTTTGAGCTTACATGTCAAATAGACATTCGACTGCTTAACTTTTGTCTTCTTATACATAGTGAAATAACTCCCAGAAGAAAAATTTTCACATGGTAAAGACATTGGGCAAGAAAAGAAGTCAAGAAGAGCAGAAGATCAATTAAAGAATTCAAGTACTCTCAAAAATAGCATTTGTTTTAAAAATAAATTGAACAATAATGAAATTGACCTTCAACAAATCAATAAAAGTGTATTCAAGCAGCTTAACTAGAAAGATATCTACAGACTAGTAAGTTAGTTCTAACCTGTAAGGAAAATCATAGGGAAAGGCACTATGGCATCTTGGATAAAATATCATTTTTTCATTTTTGATTAACTAAGGCTAGCAAAACAAATTTCCATCTAAACTAAGTTTTGAGAAAAAAATATTTAAAAAAATATAAAAAAGAAAAAAAACAGTTGAAAAACTGAATAAGCAAAAGCTCTTGACTGCAAAAAACATTATGGCGGCCTAAGTTGTAGCCTGAGTATCCACAAGTCCCAGTTTTCCTTCCCAGAATGACACCAGATGTACTATGGCTCTATGTCTTCCCTAGTAGCTCAGGAGAGGATATCCAGGTGTGATGCCAACAATATATCCAGTATTCATTCATCCCTAATCAATACCCATTGATTAAATTAACTTCTGTGGTTGTTCACACTACTGAACCAGGGTTCTAGTTTGATATGCCAAGAAAATCCAAAACAAAAGTGTTAAAAACATTTCTTTGGCTCGGTATGGCTGCACAAGATGCTCTCAGGCAACATTGACAAATGCAGTCCTACACTTCCGATCCCAAGTTGCTAATGACGAAAGAAGGTTGATGCTGCTTTCAGCAGAGAAAAAGACTCTCTTATCCGTACTTACTGCTCTGACCCATGCAGCTGCTACTGCTTGGGTGTCTAACACATAACCTCCAGGGACTCTTGCTGGGAAGATGTCACCTTTCCCAGCTCTCTGTCCCCTTTACCATGCACAGAAGCTTCCCACCTCCTGAGCAGCGTGGTAAGGTATGTTTATCATCTCGCTTGCCCTGGCTCCTCGGAAAAGCCCTAATACATAACAGTAACCAGGCCCCAAGCTGGCCTGTGAAACTGTTACCAGGGAGGTGACAAAACAGATCTGGTTAAAAACAAAAATCGTCTGAGTTATTGAATAAGTTACAGCTCCTTCATGTTTTAGCAACTGACACAGAAATCACTGACAAGAAAACCATGAGGTAATTCTAATGGGTAAAGAGAATAGAAAGGTTGACTGAAGACTAAACATGATTACCCTTTGGAAATTTTCCTTTCTTATTGTTTATTTTTCAGTTAGGAGTATCTTTCATAACAGTTACCAGTTGGATAATGCTCATGACAGACTTCTCAAATTCCGTTGCTTTTTCTCTTTCAGCTTAGAGAGTTGAGAGTTGAGAGTTAGGAGAACTAACCTTCTTCAGCATCTCAAAGTTGGACAGGTGTGTTCCTGGAGACGCTAATTAGAATTTATTACGGTCATTAGTAATTAAAGCTGCTTAATATTCATTTTATTGTACTTAGGTTTTGCTTTCTAAGGAAAAAAGGCAAGGAATATTTAATGAGACTGAAGACAATACCAATAGAAATAATTAAAAGTAATCCTCTAATATGTTATGTCTATTACTTCTCACAAAATATTATAGATTATGTGATTTGTCCATATGAAAAACATATATTGGACATATTATTTTACTAGCAAATAGTCCCTTTTATCAGTCAACAACGTAAATTTAAAAAAAACAAATACACATCATGCTTATGGGCACAAGCTAGCCTCGGAAAAGAGTAAAGAAGAACGATGAGTACATTAATAACAGTTCCCTTTGCCACTCTTGCCATTTGGCATTCTTTTGACATAAATATAGTGACCTCTCTGAGAGTCAAATTTAGACCTGATGAGCCACTGATGAGGTAACTCTTATGTCCCATTTCTGCTTCCCTTCGATGATGCTTCAAATGGGAAATGTAGCATTTTGAGGAGTTTTTATGCTCCGAATGAGGTGTTGGCTGTCCAGCGGGAAGATAAAGATTCCATTACATGTATTTTAAAAGCCGTAAAAGATAACCTTCATTTCCTAGCTTACATTTATTTGCTCTCACACAATGTCTCCCATTTCCAAGGCTGAGTGTAAGCAATTGCAAAATACATAATTGAAGAAGAGCAATGCAATGAATAAAAGTCAGGTCTAGAACTAATGAATTCACAGACAGCGTGCTGTGTATGGGGGTGGGGGGAAGAAAAAAAAAACAAACTTGAATCCTGAAGTATGGCTCTGTCAAATGAAGCTGAGGCTTTAAAATTACATACCAGCAATTTTCTTACTGTCTTGAAGAGTTGTTATGAACTTTCTACAAGGTGGCACAAAAATGCCATATTTCAAGTGAAAGTTTGCAACTCTTAATCCAAAGTTTTTAAATTGTTGTTATTGCATCAAACATTGATTGACTGGAAGCTACAGTCTTCTCATTCTATCCATGTGCAAAATACAGCATGGCAGAAGCAACAAAACTTTAGCAAACTACCTTCACCATATATCTCTGCAGCGCCTTAAGAACCTCCTCTAATAGTGAGGTGAAAGGCAGAAGGGATTTTTCTTTAAGAAAAAATTGGTTCAGCTGAGATCTGCTTTAGATTCAGGTTTTAGGTGTCACAAGGAAATATCTATCAGATCTGTAAGGAGTCCTGGTCCTCTCAATTCAGACAACCAACATTGATATATGAATAGCTGTACTATGTTTGATCATCAATAAAATGCAAGGATTGAAAAAAATTACTTGGTTTCAAAGTATGTTTTCTACACTCAAATATTGTCTTTGTGTTGTACACAACTGGCCATACTTTCTGTATGTTTCATTATGTAATAATGCAGTAATAATAAGTATTCATTCAGATTTGGCCTTCAGTTATTATTTTGATTATCTCACGAAGAGTCCTCGAATGTTCAGCAATAATGACTACTAGCAATTATAGTTAGTTGATTTTTCTGACTGTGTGGCTTGAAGCTGGGAGCTTTTATATTCTATTTGATTCCCTGAGCTCTCATCTTCATCCTCTGAAGAAAACTTCTGAAAAGAAGTAGCTATTAAGTATTGAATACTGCTAAACTATAATAGAGCAGAGCTCCGGGTAGGTGCCTTGTGTCCTTCCAAATTATTCTATGCAATTAATTGAAAATGAAGACAAGTTCTGTGAAACATGTATTGCAATAAATTTGGGGAAGGTCAGAACTATAGCTCAATTAGAAATGGAAGTAAAAGAAACAGAATTCCTGTTTCCTTAATTTTTTAACTGAAAGGCTGTGTCTCAGGAATAAGCCCATAATTGCATCTCAGGCTCTGTTCTATACCTGCCCAAGCAACAACAAATTTCACACCACCACAAATAAAAACAAAAGAATTTTTGAATTGCCATAATTTAAACAGTAGGAGACATTTTACAGTTCCCCTTACATGACTTGATGTTTCTTTTCACCATCTCTCTCAATTTCTCATGTTCATCAAGGTCACTGAGAGTTTTTTTCCTTTGATTTTAATTTGATCTCAGTTTGCACGTTCATTTTTATGTAAATTTCAGGAGAAGTGATTGTATCTCTATTTCTCCAACCATCTGGCACACTGGGAAATACAGCAGCATTCAATCCCTAATGATAGAAATAAGAAAAGAGAGAGGGGATTTCAGAAGAGATTTAAAAAAAAAAAAACCAAACCCATGTTACTATTAATGATAGAACCTTCAAATATTTTTATGAATATTTAGTGTGAGTTTCTGTCATTAAAGATTTCTGAAATACTTCCTATTCAGTAAGATATCCCTCATGCCACTAGAATGTCTTTTCTGTTGTAAAATTAACAAGTAGAAATATCTTACTTTTTGTTCCCTTTGATGATGCTAGGTGTATGATTGTTCATACCTGAAAACCAACACATGAGAAGAAAAAGAAGTGCTAGGCTGTAAAATATTACCACAATACGCCCACATTCTGATTTTATGGTATTTTACATTCATTGTATTCAGTTGAAAGAAATTGTAGTAGCCAAGAAATTACATTAATTTTAGCCAATAAATGAATGAGACCAAAAACAAAGTTACAGTCAGAAATATGTTTCTTTTGCAAGTTGACTTATGAATTTGTTTTAAATAGCTCATTACTAACTTTCGCATAACATTTTCTGATAATAGACTTCCATAAGTACATCATCTCATGAAGGTACTATTACATTTCTTGTTGTTATTTGAAAATTGTAATTCTATAGTAATAACTATATTAAAATGCATATACAAAATGGTTTGTTTTTTTCCTAAATGAGGCAATGTTAAATGATTTAGAACTGGAAGAACCATGATAACACATATGCACTTGCAAATCACAACTGGCTTCAATTTGCACTGGAGTAGAGAAGCATCATATCCAGGCACTGGTACTATTGTTTTGAGCTTTTATATTAATGGCATACATTCTAATGCTAATAAATGCAATGATAATGTAATTCTTTGTGGGCTAGACTCAGTCAAAATGCTTTGGCAAAAACAGTGCTATACAAAATACAGACACATACACACAAAGGAAGCTTGGAAATACCTTTTCTGAAGCCATTAGTGAAGCTATTGTTCTGTAATCAATTAGAGCTTCTCAATCACTACAGAACTTTAAGTTGTCTAGAGGGAAAATTCATTTTCTTACCAAGGTCTGACCCTGCTACATTAGGTGTTAGTCAAAATCTCAAGCTGTTTGACTATAGGATAAGTATAATCTATTTTAACTCAAGTTTAAACTTTCTTCAGTAACACTAACATACTGCATCGTTTCACAGACGTACTTTCTGTTTCTTGTCTGGGAAAATGCCTTTGTTTCATATTGGCTTTCTTTGTATAAAAATCATTTAAATTCCTCTATTAAAAAAAAAAGCTTTCAGGAAAAAAAATCTCAAAATAAGATTTAAGCTCTACCCAATTTTCTCATTAGCAATACACAAAGTTTCTAACAGGGTAAGTAGAGAATATAGGGCACAAGAAACAAGATATGGTGATTGAGACCATCTGTCTCACTAAATATAAAGCACATTTGCCTGTGGTTTATTACCCCTCTTTCTGATCTCATTGCGGTTCCTAAATCTGACCGTTCAAGTAGAGGAAAAATTGTCTGATGCACGTCAAGAAAAATTCAGATGAACTCATTCCAAGATGGCTAGAACATGTTCTTAAATTCTTCCAGAGCATGTGGAGAAGTAGAAGAGCAGAGACAAGTGCAAGAATAGCTGCTACTTTTTGGCTGCCTCTGATGTTTGTCTATCCTGACACCTTACACAGCAGCAGCTGTAAGCAACTGACCTAGCAGTAATTCTGGTGACAACCTACCCTATGGGCTAGAATTATTTTCTTGAAGCGTTCATTACTGTCATTGCTGCTTTCATATCCATTAAGAGACCTGTAGGTCTGACACAGGCAATCACAGCTCACCCTTCTGGTATCATCAGAGTGGCATTAGATTTGATACAGCACCATAAGGAAATAAATTCAAGAGCAGTGTCTTTAATGTTTTTCTCTTCCTCCTAGCACTTAATTTGCTGTCAATTTGTGATATGGTCAGTAACTACTATATAAATCGCAATGTTCAAATACTATGTACACATTATAATCAGTGTGTTTCGCTAAATATATGACCATCTTCACAATGTCATCATTTACAGTGCTGTTGACTTTTAAGTGCAAAACCACACACAAAATTCCAAACTGGAGTTACTCAGTAGCTCTTGACAGTAGGTAGGGTTTACTGCTGGCATTTTTGCTGTTTGGTTTGGTTTTATTCAGTTTGGTTGCCTATATCTCTTCCTAGTCTCAGGAAAAGAAGGAAACACAAATGGTTATTCAAGTAGAATGTGTATAAATATATGCTATATAGAGAAAGAGTGTGCATATATGCTAAATAACATGTATGTACTAAATCACACACTAGTGTATATATACTATATAGGTAATATACATACATTATATATTATATATACTATATGTATAGATACATACTATATGCATACCACAGTCTGTATACTATACTATAGATGAATGCTATATACAGTACAATATATAGTATGCATCTATACTTATGCTATATATAGTACATACTTGCTATGCGGTATCTGTATAGTACTAAGTTTGGCTACATGATAATATAGATGAATCTTGACTGTCTGTGAGAAAACATGATTTATATACAATATATGCATAACAGTACTTGAATATATTATCAAGGATAATATAAAAAATACTAATAAAAATGTTCTGCAACCTTGAGTGCCTAATGGGTATGTAACCATTTAAAAAAATTATTTTAAGACTTATTTGGTAAGAAACAGCATTTTTATTCAAAAACGTTTCGTGGTATGACAGTTCAGTGAACAGCTCAGTGTTCTGCCAGCCATTTGGGAAGCTTATTTTGCATTGGAGTACAGAAGATCTTGAAAAACAAAGTAAAAGAAATATTAACATAATGGAAACTGGGACTTTCAGAGCTAGCAAATATATACCTGGAAGTCTTGCTTGAACACTTCAGTTGGATTGGATTAATTAAGTGAAGTTCTGAACAGTTGTCTTGCCTTGAGAAAAATCAAAGAATCCTGATGGGAAAAATAGGAACTAAAAGCTAGATTAGTCTTTATACAGAAGGCACACTGAAAACAACATTATGTTGGAAACAGGAAAAATGAGTTGCGATACCTCTACTGATCCAAAACTGTTAAAAAGGAATCAGGGCCTACTGGCTTGTATACAAAGAGAATGAACCAAAAGGGTTGTTTTAGACCAAATCTTCAACAACTGTTGAGCTACAGTTTTTCTTTCAAAGTTACAATTACTTCTCTCATTTCAGTTTTCTAATGAAGATGAAAAGAGAGTGTAATAATTAGGGCTGCTCTGATGAATCCCTACAAGAAATGCAACATAAGAATGTGTGATGGTTGATACATGAATATGGATAATTACCTTTTTTAAAATAAAATTAGCTTCGTAATGATACCAAGATACTCCTTTTCTCTGAACACATTAAAATACACAACAACATGGTGAAGGAGCAGCAGAAATCCAAAAAATTCTGAGATATTACAAAAACAGGTTATTTGATTGTCAGAGCCCTTTAACATAATTTTGTGTGATATGCCTTCTGTGACAAGAACAAATATTGGCTACAAACCTAATTCTGGCATACAGAATTTTGCAGCTTTTACCAAAAATTATGTCAGAAGCTACATTTATTCAAAACAGGACCTGCCGACTATACATGGTTGATGTTTCTATCTTGGCAGGAGAGTCCAAAATTTATGATTTATGCACTCTGCCACAGGTTAGGCAGACAGGAGGCTGATATACTAGATAAAACTGCTATTGGAAATTTACTTGGCATTTCATTTTTCTGTCACACTGATGGTTATTTTCATACATCTTCAATCCATCATTTGCTGCTAAATCCAATTAGTTTGACTGGCAGATTTAGCTTCCCAGTGGGTCTTTGTTAATATTGTGTAGCAGTAAATACCTTGAGAGTATTTTTTTCAAAACTTTCCTCGGTTACTTGCTTTTTCCTCACCCAGCTAACTATTGATTAGCGGCTCTTGTACAGCTCTCACCCACCTGTAGAAGCAATCAGGCCAGCTGAAGTACATGGTGATCAAAATCACCAGCGTGGTAACAAAAAGTGCACACTTTTTTCAAGAAGTGGGAAATTGCGCCAAGGCCGGGGCACCCTGGGGCTCAGTAGCCCCTGGCCTGGGCCAGCTCTGAGACGGGGGTGCCGTGGGCTGGGTGCTGGCAGTGAGGAAAGCCACAGGGCGGGGAGGAAGAGCATTAGGAAGCCTTGTCAGCGGCCTGTGCCCTGGGCTGAGAGCAAGCCCAGAGAGGCCCCAGGGTTTGCCCCGGGCCCAGGCCTCGGCCTGGCAGCCGTGGTCTGACCTGGTACTCACCACCTGCGGGCACAGCCGGGCAAGGCCACCGGGGGAGGTCCCTGTCCTGCTGCCAGCCCCGGCCACGCTCTGGCCAGTGGTGCTTTAAGCTACCACCTGGACACTGGAGAGAGACGGTAGCACGATACTTCCACACCTTGTCGCTCAGATGGAAGGATGCAGATCTGATTTTGGTCTCAAATTAAAATATGGGTAGTTTAAAATCCGTGGCCTCCTGTGGAGACGCACCATCAGGCACTGTCTGTGTCACGTGGGCCAAGACCGATGCGACACCCGGGAGCGCAGTCCCGCCAGCGGGAGCCTCTGGCTGCCCAGCTCTGCCTGTGCAGTTCAGAGCCGTACACACTTGTTTCACATTTTACATCCAGTTCCAGTTCCTCTTGCACCCCTTCCACTCCCACACCCAGAGATGTGCATCGCATTACTTTTCTCTTGCCCGCTCCCTCTCTTCGCGCTCCCTGAAGAAGACCTCAGGTCCTTGCTCTCTGCTCTGGCCTCTGTGCTGGGCAGCTCAACTGTCCCAAGAAGTTTCTGAAACTAAACGGTTAAGATCAGGACTCGGGTTTTGTTGTTTGTTAGTTGTTGTATGCAATGTCCTGCATTTGCAATGGGATAAAGCATCCTCTGCGGGGGAAACTGAGGCAGTGCTGACCTCTTAGAAAAAGGCCGTTTCCCAAATTTGATTTCCAAAAACCCGTACCCTTCTGCTGTTCCCTGCAAGGATGGGATAGGCTCAGCTGCTGTCGGGGAAAACAGCACTCCCCAATCTTCAAAACAGGGAGAGGATATTACCGCGATACCAGCAGCGCTGGCCAAGAGATCTTTTGTTCAACCAGAGAAACTGAGGGCAGCTGGAGCCACGTCCCACCTGAAAAAGGAGGAGATAGAAGCCCCTCAGAAATGGGGCAGTTCTGCTGATAAAACTCTTTACTGAAATGTTCCTTAGGGTCTCCTTGAATCAAATCAACTGTTAAAGAGCATGAAGAAGAAAGGTGAAGGAAGGGAAGGGAAGGGAGGGGAAGGGAGGGGAAGGGAAGGGAAGGGAAGGGAAGGGAAGGGAAGGGAAGGGAAGGGAAGGGAAGGGAAGGGAAGGGAAGGGAAGGGAAGGGAAGGGAAGACTTGCTTATAAATAATTCCTGTCTGATTTTGATGGGACTTAATAAGAAGTGCTGAAGAATCGGTCCTGTGATGCTGATATAAAGGGAAAAGTACAGCAGGTGTTAAATTTCTTAAAGGCAACATTTAAAATTATTTTTACTCATAAACTATTTAACAGATTTACATACAAATGATCAGAAAATTCATTCTGCACCCAGAAACACACATGCTATCTTTTTCCTACATAACAATGAGGCTAAATCCTTGGTTCAGTCTTAATTAGAAAGCTATAGCTAGTTCTTCCATAGTATTTCATTTTCTGGACATAGTGGGCAGAAAGAGGTATAATAATTAATGCTGCAGTACTGTAAAAGATGATCAATTTATAGATTGGTGGCCAGTGTGTCAGCTGGCATGTTTTTCTCATGAACTGGTAAAATAATATGTTCAGAGATCAGCTATGTGGATTCTCAGTAACATATTCAACAGAGACACAAGTTTAGTTTTGTAGTAAGGCTTGCTGGCAAAATAGATTAGCATATTACTTTTTCTTTAAAGACTGAACTCCAGATTTTCATTAAAGCACAAGAAAAATCTGTTAGAGGGCCTCAAACATGGGTCTGTGGTGATTTGTCTCCCTGAACTTGTGAGAAGCCAGGAAGAGGAATAATATAAGACATGATTAAAGGTAAAGTACAATAACAGAGCTACAAGGGGAAACTTTATTAGCCCTTGTTCCTGCTATAACTAAGCCTCTCATTTTTTCAGTGCCACTTTCTTGGGATTGATTACTGTAAGAGCAATAATAAAGATTTATTAATTTTTGCAAGAAGTCAGGTTATGATATGTCATATTTGAATAAAGAATATAGGAAAATACTGATTTTTTTTAAAAAAGTCTTTTTTTATCTTGTCTCATTTGTGACTGTGGAGGTAACAAATTGACAATTATGATTCAAATTTATGAGGTACTGCAAAAATAAAATTGGTAAAGTGCCATTTTCAGAGTCCTCTTTGGTATGGGCTCTAGTCCTCATACTCTTAGATGGAGTGGGAGATTTTATTTTATTTTTTACAGGTGTTGTTTATGTATAATCCAAACACTGACTAACACCACCATCATCACCCCCATGCCCAGAACTGGACATGTAAACATACTTACTAAACTTGGGATAGTGTTATCCAGACACAACAGTGTTTACAAGCATTTCCAAGTCATGGAGAAAATGTTTCTCTTTAGTTACAACAAAAGATTATGAAAATTGTTTAGGAAAAAATGCATTTGATACAGTTAATGACACCTCGAGTGGAAAGCTGAAGGTTATGTTAAAACAAACTATTAGTCTGGAAGACGGTCAGTAATAAAATTATTTAAGCATCAGTTATTGGTCTGATCATACTTAATCTTTCAACTGATAAAAGCAAAAAAATATTGTTTATTAATAAAACATTCTAGTGATGCAAAATAAGAAAGTAATGCCAATGCAAAGGAGGGTTAGAAAATTAAATTACATAATCTGGAATACCTTGCACACTAGAGTAATAGTAAAAGAATAGTGTTCCAGTTAAAATCAAGGTCATACACTGGATTATTAACGACCAGAAATTCCTCTATAAGCTTGCTAGTTGGTTATGACATAACTGGAGGACACATTTGATAAATTAGCCCAGCATGCCTATTGAGAGCTGTCATGCTGCCATTAGAAGAACAAACATAATCTTAGGTATTTATCAAAGGCATATGGCAAATCTGATGCTATTGCTTAATGTGCTTTATTTGGCATACTAAACTCAAAAAAGGTCTCTTGTGTTAAATCAGATTCAGTTAGACAGATCCAAAGAAGAGCTGTTAGCATCATGTCTAGACTGGGCAACCTGTCAGCACTTCCTAAGTCTTTTGCAGAAGGACAAGAGGTCAGCTTGCATATCCTTCAGACAAGCCTGGAGTGAAAGTTAGCATTTGTAGCTTGTAAAGTTTGAGAAGCAGAACATATTGTTTCAAAGTTGGGGTTGCAGCAAACAGGCTTACCCAGCTTCTGCTTTGCTTGGAGTTCAGACAGGACAGGCTTGTGTCTGATTTCGAGCCAAACTTGCTCATGTATTGTTGGTCCCCAAACTTACAAGCTAAGCTTCACTCCTCATAATAGGAATATACAAACTTTTCAGATAGATTAATGACAAATGGCAAGCACTCTTGTTAGCAGATGACTATTTTTTTGTGCATGTAGATATGCATATTCACACAGAGAGCAGTTATATGTATAATTTTTTCAGTGCTTCTGTGATGGATCACATTTGAATCTGTGGAGTTTCTTTAGGCCAGAAAAAGAAAATGTGTTTGCCAAGCTTATGCAGACATGATTATTTTTGTGTGCTCCTTTTAAGTTCAAACCCTATCCCCCTACCCCAAATCTTATTTACCCTTCTTGCTTTGTTTAAAGGCACTATGTTGTACAGAAACATAGAATTTTCAAAACTGGAGAGGAAGAATAGGGGTTTTTTTCTTTAATATCAATACTGTAAATTATTTTTTTGTGCATATGTATTTGGGCATTTGTGTACATGACATACCTATTTTAAGTTCAGTTGTATGTATGGGCAAAGGAGCATATCTCCACAGTGCACATTTCAGGTACAAAGAACAACAACTACTTCTATCACTCTGGCTTTCTAACATTTGCCTAATTGTGTTTCTTCTGGGTATATTTACTGCTCTCGGTTCTTTTAATTTATTCTGAGAAAATAGGTTTCTAAATTGAAGAGTCTAGAGAAAAAAAAAACATTCTGAATTGAGTCGACAGAATTATCCTAAATTTTTGCTGTCTTATGGTTGCTTAAACCATTACATCAAAAATGTGTTATTTTTCCTTATTGAAGGCTGATATACAGCCTGCAAATTGCAATAAATCCTAGATGTTGTTCCAGGGATGCATCAAGCCTTGTCAAGGCCAAGAAGTAGTTCTATACCTGCATGAGAGGAAGCAGAAAAGATTATCCTTCACCACACTGAAACCATTCATGGTTCCTTGAGCAAAAGGTTTATATTCCAAATGGACTCATGAAGCAAGGGAAGCCTCTTCCTGTTTACTTTGGCCTTCCAGAGAGTGCTCCAGCGATGTTTTTGAAACAAGAGGCCCAATGGATAGGAACCCAACAGCTGGAACAAGGGTAAAATAGACTGTGCAGCATGCAGGTAAAAACAGTCTGTATTGAAGTGTCTTTGCTACGATGTCTGTTTAGGTCTTTGGGGTCAAGGAAAAGGATGACAAAGAAGCAACTATTTTCAGATGGAATATCCAAACATGTCATTTGTAATCCCTGAGGTGTAATTTTAGTTTGGGAATTGGTATTCATTTTCCCTCATTAAGTATTCATTTTGGAAAGGTGAGTTTCTTTACGTAAAATGATGGTTTGATAACACAAAAAAATGAATGTATGTGAACAAATGTTATAAGAAATCATATAGTAGCCTCTCAACAGTTAAAGATTAAGAACTCACTCTGACTTTTGTGACTTTGAGCCTCATTTATGACTGGCAGACATTATTTTTACTACTTTTCTTAAAAGAGTAATTTCCACTTCAATTTTTCCTTGTTAGATTTGTGGTTAGAAGGTAATTATTATTATTATTATTATTACTATTGCCTAAAATGGAGATAATTCAGACAGTGCTGTTGAATCTTCAATCCTTCCCATCCCCAAATCTTTTAATGATGTATCTCTCCCAGAAAGAATAAGTGCTTAACAAAATCAAATGTGAATTTTCTGAAACATCAATGAGATCTATTGCAAAGGAGCAAACTGAAAGCAAATAATGGTACTCTTGGAAGATATCCATTGACAAACTTGAAATTTTAGAAGAGCTCTTTGGGCTCCAGCAAATTTACAGGCATATCAAAGAAGAAATGAGATCTTTTGAGGTGTTCTTCCCTCATAATATCTTTACTAGTTGTGATGTTGCTCAGTGCGGTCACAACATCAGACTATCACATTCAGGTGACTTATTCCCACAATCAAAAACTGTAATCTAATATTCTGAATATTTCTGTGGGAAAAGAAACTTCTTTTTTCTTCACCTGGTAGGCCAGAAGAACCAGCAGAAGAAACTGAGCTTAGCTCTTCCCAAGGCTTCTGAGCAGCCTGATTTAGTTTCTACCAAAAAAAAAAGGAAAAAAGGAAAAAAAAAAGAATGCAGCTTTGAATGGAAACCCAAGGAATAAGAAAGCTTGTTAGTACTAGGGAACTAAACCATGCATACATTAAAATTTTATGATGCTCAAGGGGATTCTCTCTTGCCTCTTTGTCTTTCAGTTGTTTTCTTAATATGTTGCAACAATATCATGATAAGGTTGTGATTAATATCAGCATGCAGAAACTATCTTAAATAATTATATATGAAAGAAGAAAAAAATTAAAACCCTCAAAATCAATATTTTGTCACTGAATGCAAAACTGCACAGCAACTGTAAGAGAAGTGCTTTCCAAATCCATAGCAATATACAAAGTTAGTATTCCCTGTGGCCCAGAAGACTACACAAAACTACACAAGACTACCCAAGAAACTACACAAAACCCTTTGCAATCATCAAAGAACAGCTACAAAAGCTAAGGGACAGTGGAATTTTTCAAAGAGAAGTAAATGAAGAAGAGTCTTTAGAGGGAGGTGAGTTCTAAAGAAATGCAGGCAAACATTCTGGCAGAAGTCAAAGCATTTCTTAAAGTTTGATAGAAGAAATTATTTAATTCTGTCTGAAGAAACAGGTTTAGAACTAAGCAAAATTTTCTCAGCTATTTATTGCTAATGTAAATAACTGGAGTTCAGTGCAAATTACCTGTGTGGGTTTATTTTTTTTTAGGGGATGGGTAATTCTTTTAAAAAGAAACTCATATTAGCTGACTGTAAAACAGACCACTGTGTAATTTCCTTATATAAACTCAATGCTGTAAAATATTGCTTGTTTTTTTTGTTGGGGGAAGAAGAAATGAGGAAGAGATGTGCATTTTAACAGTGTTTTTTGCATATATAGGAAGTGAACTGAAAGGACCCAAAAACATCCAGAACTAAAAGAGGGTTGTGATTGGAAAAATCTCAGAAGCTGTCTGAAGATACAGAAGAAATTCCCTTTGCTGGCAAGCCATCTGGAAGGTCATGCAGAGTTATGCTGAAAAGCTGAAGCAATCAGAGCACAGAAGAGGGAAAACTTATAAGCATGGGGGTTAAATCCAGTTTTATGTTCATAGTGGTTGACTAATACCATCTACTGCGAGAGTCAGATCCTTACACCACTACCAAGACCTGACACCACCTCTGTGCGGTGCGACCAGGTGAGCGACCTGCCCAACCTGGGGCAGGACTGGCAGAGGCTGTGGAGAGGCTGAGGAGCATCAGGGAGTGTGAGAGGGAGATGGATCAGTGGAGCCGCACCCGGCCGTCCCTGGGATCCCCTGCCCTCTTGCTGCCAGGCAGAAGGAGAGGGCCTAACAGACAATGGGGAAAGGAAACAGGTACCTGCTCAGGCCAGCAGGCGAATCCCCTCCCGGCCTCCCTCACTGTCCCAGCTGCCCTTACACAACAGTTATGGGGCTCTGGAACTTGCGGGTCAGCCACATGAGGATATAGATGAAGGCCCATCCAGCGGGTGCCTAGGGTGAGTCAGGCAGCCCCAGGCATCAAGACTTCCTCTGTTAAGAAAAAAAGGAGGGTAATTGTCACAGGCGACTCCCTTCTGAGGAGAACAGAGGGCCCAATATGTTGACCAGACCCAATCCACAGGGAAGTCTGCTGCCTCCATGGGGCCCGGGTGAGAGATGTCACCACGAAACTCCCTGGTCTGGTTCAGCCCACTGATTACTACCCACTCTTGGTCCTACAGGTTGGCAGTGACGAGGTTGTGCAAAGAAGTCCAAAAGCAATCAAAAGGGACTTCAGAACGCTGGGGAGACTCATTGAAGGATCAGGAGCACAGGTAGTGTTTTCCTCAATCCCTTCAGTGGCAGGCATGAATGCTGAAAGGAACAGGAAAACACAACTGGTTAACATGTGGCTCAGATGCTCATGCCGTCGGTGGAATTTTGTTTTTTTACCATGGGAAGGTTTACATGGCAACAGGCCTGCTGGCAGCAGAGGGCGTTCAACTGCCTCCAAGGGGGAAAAGAATTCTTGCTTACGAGTTGGCAGGGCTCATCGAGAGGGCTTTAAACTAGATTTGAAGGAGGAAGGGGGTAAAACCAGGCTCACTAGAGATGAATCTAGGGGTGGCACGCCGATGTTGGGGTGAAATCGATAGCCCAGGTCAAGTGCATCTACACCAATGCACACAGCATGGGCACCAACAGGAGGAGCTGGAAGCCATTGTGCAGTGGGAAAGCTATGACTTAGTCACCATCACAGAAACATGGTGGGATCCTTCTCATGACTGGAGTGCTGCAATGGATGGCTATAAGCTCTTCCGAAGGGATAGGTAAGGAAGAAGAGGCAGTGGGGTGGCTCTGTGTGTTAGGGAGTGTTTTAACCATATAGAAAACAACGATTATGAAGACCAAGTAGAGCGTTTATGGGTAAGGATGAGGGGGAAGGCCAACGAGGCAGATATCCTGCTGGGAGTCTGTTACAGAGCACCCAACCAGGATGAAGAGGCAGATGAAACTTTCTATAAAAAACTGGCAGAAGTCTCACAATCACTACCTTGTTCTTGAGGGGGACTTCAATTTATCAAACATCTGCCTGAAGTATAACACGGCAGAGGAAACAGTCTAGGAGGTTCTTGGAGTGTGTGGAAGATAACTTCTGGACACAGCTGGTAAGTGAGCCCACCAGGGGAGGTGCCCCACTTGACCTGCTCTTTGCGAACAGAGAAGGACTGGTGGGAGATGTGGTGGTCAGAGGCCATCTTGGGCTTAGCGTTCATGAAATGATAGAGTTCTTGATTCTTGGTGAAGTAAGGAGGGGGGTCAGCAAAACCACTACCATGGACTTCCAGAGGGCAGACCTTGGCCTGTTCAGGTCACTGGTTGAGAGAGTCCCTTGGGAGAAAGTCCTGAAGGGAAAGGGGTCCAGGAAGAATGGACAGTCTTCAGGAAGGAAATCTTAAAGGCGCAGGAGCAGGTGGTCCCCACGTGCCGCAAGATGAGCTGGCAGGGAAGAAAAATGGCCTGGCTGAACAGGGAGCTTTTGCTGGGACTCAGGAAAAAAAGGAGAGTTCATCACCTCTGGAAGAAGGGGCAGGCAACTCAAGAAGAGTACAAGGATCTTGTTAGGTCATGCAGAGAGAAAATTAGAAAGCCAAAAGGCCAGCTAGAATTCAATCTAGCCACGGTCATAAGGGAAAACAAAAAATATTTTTACAAATCTATTAACAACAAAAAGAGAGTCAAGGAGAATCTCCATTCTTTGTTGGGTGTGCGTGGGAATATTGTCACCAAGGATGCGAAAAAGTCTGACATACTTAATACCTTCTTTGCCTCAGTCTTTAATAGTCAGACTAAGTATCCTCAGGGTATTCCCCCTGAGACTAGAAGACAGAATAAACTCCCCATAAACCATCAGGAAACAGTTAAGGACCTGCTATGCCACCTGGACACTCACAAGTCTGTGGGGCCTGATGGGATCCACGCAGGAGTACTGAGGGAGTTGTCAGAGGAGATTTCCAAGCCACTGTCCATCATTTATCAGCAGTTATGGTTAAAAGGGGAGGTCCTAGATGACTGGAGGCTTGCCAGTGTGATGTCCATCTACAAGAAGGGCCAGAAGGAGGATCCTGGGAACTATAGGCCTGTCCTCGGTACCAGGGAAGGTTATGGAGAGGTTCATCTTGAAGGTGCTCACAAGGCATGTGCAGGACAGCCAAGGGATCAGGCCCAGCCAGCATGGGTTCATGAAAGGCAGGTCCTGCTTGACCAACCTGATCTCCTTCTATGACCAGGTGACCAGCCTATTGGATGAGAGAAAGGTTGTAGATATTGTATACCTGGACTTTATTAAAGCCTTTGCCAACGTCTCCCACAGCATTCTCCTGGAGAATCTGATGGCCCATGGCTTAGACAGATGTACTCTCTGCTGGGTAAAAAGCTGGCTGGATGGCCGAGCCCAGAGAGTTGTGGGGAACAGGGTTAAATCCAGTTGGCGGCCGGTCACAAGTGGTGTTCCCAAGGGCTCGGTACTGGGGCCAGTTCTGTTTGATATTTTTATTGATGATCTGGATGAGAGGATCGAGTGCTTCCTCAGTAAGTTTGCAGATGACATCAAGTTGGGTGGGAGTGTTGATCTGCTCGAGGGCAGGAAGGCCCTCACTGCAAGGAAGACATTGAGTTGTTGGAGCATCCCCAGAGAAGGGCAACAAAGCTGATGAGGGGTCTGGAGGACAAGTCTTATGAGGAGCGGCTGAGGGAATTGGGATTGTTCAGTTTGGAAAAGAGGAGGTTCTCTACAGCTACCTGAAAGGGGGTTGTGGCAAGGTGGGTGTTGATCTCTTCTCCCAATAGATAGATTGGAGTGATAGAATGAGAGGAAATGGCCTCAAGTTGCGCCCGGGTAGGTTTAAACTAGGTATTAGGAAAAATTTCTTTACTGAGAGAGTGGTCAAGCATTGGAACAGGCTGCCCAGGGAGGTGGTGGAGTCACCATCACTGGAGGTGTTCAAAAAACGTGTAGACATGGCACTTCATGACATGCTATAGTGGGCATGGTGATGTTGTGTTGATGGTTGGACTTGATGATCCTAGAGGTCTTTCTAACCTTAATGATTCTATGATTCTACCACTCTGGAGGTGTACTATGCAGGCCACTATCAGGGAACAGAAAAGCACTGTGGTCTCTGTTGTCTTAGAAAAGCACACTAAAATTAATATAATGGCTTGAATCTAAGGTTACCCACTGTCTTTTCAAAGAATGGAAAGAATAATCAATTTCTTAGCAACCAAGAAGACTAGTTGTCTGTTGACCTGAGGTGGGCACAGTATCTGAGCTGTGAACCCCCACTGCTTACTGACAGAGGTCCCTTGACTGGTGGTAAGCTCTGAAGGGTCCAGGTGATGGGGGACAAAATGGAACAGGACTGGGCACAGTCCTGCACAGCTGCAGGTATGCCAGGTAAGGGAAAGTAGTACACAGAATTTCTTTTGTGTATGTGTGTGCACATATGTGAACATTCTGGGTATTTTTACCTTTGGTATCTTGTAGTGGTTTAACCCCAGCCAGCAGCTAAGAACCACGCAGCTGCTTGTTCACTCACCAATGGTGGGATGGGGGAGAGAACTGGAGGAGTAAAAATGAGAAAAATCATGGTTTGAGATAAAACCAGTTAATTAGGTAAAGCAAAAGCCGCACACAGAAGCAAAGCAAAGCAAAGCAAGGAATTCATTCACCACTTCCCATGGGCAGGCAGGTGTTCAGGCATCTGCAGGGAAGCAGGGCTCCACCACGCATAATGGTTTCTTGGGAAAACAGACGCCATCACTCCGAATGTCCCTCCACTCCCTTCCTTCTTCTTCACCCCAGCTTTACATACTCAGTATGACGTCTATGGTATAGAATATCTCTTTGGCCAGTCTGGGTCATCTGTCCTGGCTGTGTCCCCTCCCAGCTCCCCGTGCACCCCCAGTCTTTTCGCTAGCAGACCCACGTGAAAAGCCGGACAGTCCTTGACTGCTTAGCAACAACTCAACACATCAGTATGTTATCAACATTTTCTCCTCCCAGATCAAAAACACAGTCTCATACTAGCTTCTATGAAGAAGATTAACTTTATCCCAGCTGAAACCAGGGCATACATGAAAAGGGAGAGCCATCTAGACTTGAGGTCAACACACATTTGTATTTGTTAATGTATTTCCCAAGGAAAGAAACTTAAACAATCACTCTGTCAGCTTTATCTTAGTAGTTAAATGCATCAGCCAGTTCCTACAAAACTGCTGATGTAAGTCTCAGATACATTAGGTTCTAGAAGCTTTGTGAGAATATTTGACCAGGTAGAGGAAAGAGTACATATCAGTGTCACAGACAAATGGAAAACCAGCAGTATGGGCTACTAAGCAGGCTTTAAACAGAGAGTGCCTTGGGAAACTAGGCACATAAAAATGTGCTGCTCACGGAATTGCCTTTATGCCTTTTCACTGAAGGGATTATTTTTAAAAAAAGGCAAAAAAAAGGAGTTGCAAGTAAGAAAAAGCAGAAGGAATTCTGAATCTTGTTTTTTCACACAAAAACAGATGGAAGAAATAGTTAATGTTTTGATCGTTTGCCCTGCTCAAGCCTGCATGATTAAAACAAATACTGGAGGGTAAGTGAAAAGTGTTGCTCATAGCTCATTCTAATATGGAGTTATGCTAGATTAGAGCATGAAAAAAAATATTCATGCCTTAATGATAATTTTGGAAGATGCCAGCAATATCTGCAGTAATTAAAACTCTAAAACATATTTGAAAATTAAACACGAGTCTTTTGAAATCTTACAATTTGGAATGACAGTTCCACCACAGTGACCATATCAGCAGACTTGCTGGAACTTACTGCCTTCTGCTTCGCTTATGACTATATTTAGCCTGGAGTGTGTTAGTCTTTGATCTGGAATTTCAAATTTTGCTGCCAATTTTGACAGCATATTGTGAAGTCTTCTTGGTTTTCTGGCCTTCAGAAGAAAGTAAAGAAAGGACCTGAAAACAGATATCAACCTCGCCAAGAAAAAAAAGTGAAACTGCATGATCACTTTTGAAGTTTATGAGTAATTAGGATACCCAGGCATCATGGTGGATAAAATCAAAATTGCAATAGCAAACATGTTGAGAACCAAGAAAAGTCAGTCTTTATAAGAAGCTGCCTCTGGATCATTTGCATACT
This sequence comes from Phaethon aethereus, assembly GCF_964289735.1. Taxonomy (NCBI): domain Eukaryota; kingdom Metazoa; phylum Chordata; class Aves; order Phaethontiformes; family Phaethontidae; genus Phaethon; species Phaethon aethereus. The sequence goes on from NC_138575.1 coordinate 127,613,996, forward strand.
GTAAATACATAGTATATATGAATCTGGTGAGACATTTAAACAGGTTAAAAAATGTCCTAGGACTTTAGTGAATTAAATACAAATTAAAAATCCATGTTAACTGATCTGAGACATATAAGTGGGCTTTTAGGTAACTAAAGTTAAGATACTGTCTTTCATACAATTTTTGAATTATGGTTTTGTTTGGTCTAGAGATAGAAACTTTAAAAGAGAGACCACAGGTCAAGTAGAGAAATGTAAGAGGAACTATAAAACATTAGTCATAAGAAGGATTGGCGGTCTCTCTTTCTTTAATTTTTTGTGTCTGCCTTTATGTACTATATATATCAGTCTTCACTGCTGCCCAGATTGAAGAGCTGGAAGATCCTATTTACTGGTCATGTGTTTCTGTGATGCATGAGGCGATGCTACTGACCAAAGGATTTATCTACTAACAAGAAGATCAAAAGACTGGCACACAGAAAACAAACAATAACTTTTACTTGAAAAATGGATTTTGTTTTAGTCCTTGAAACAACCTAGGACTGATTCTGTCAGGATTTACAGTCTAAAAATCTGAAGACCCTGATTCCTCAGATAGTGTCACGTGATTACAGCTTCATTGTCTCTAAATAAATAATACTTTTAACAGTCTCAGAGACCGGGTTTCACTTTTCATTTATAAAATTACCCATTTTGCAGTTACTGGATTGTAATCTTTCTATGTGGTTTACATGTGAGGTCTCAGGCATCAAGTTGCACTGTTTAAATAAGTTCAGTTATTCCAAGTTTAGTTAATTAAGGGACCCTGCTCACATGTTTACTAGTTTCTGTTTAGTAAAGCACACTCAAGATCCCTTGAAAGCTAGTTCACAAATTCAATTGCATAAAATGCTGGGATATTGCTGCAGAAATAGTTTGTATATATTTACATGTACCATGTTTATGTGAGAGATGTTTCAGCTGCGTTGTTTGAGCATTATTTTGGGTGGGGTTTTTTTGCACTTAAAAGTTTCTAGAATGGCAAAAATGGGGAGGTACTCATATAATATTGTCTAACTTGATCTTCTTTTCTACTGTTCTGCTTTAGGGATGATGGTCCTCTGAAAATTCAGGTCTAAAAGAAATTAGTCTTTTGTACTTTTTAAATACAACCTGATGACTTTTTTAAGTGTTCTAATGTTGGATCATTATTTATTAATAACATTATTATTATCATCATCATCGTCACTGATAATTTTCATGCAGTTTTGCAGTATCCTCTAGGAGTCCCCACTCAGGATCTGAAACCCAATTTGTGAGTCCTTTACAAAATGAAACCACAGGTCCTCTCCCAAAGAGCTCTTCAGTTAGAGAGGGAAATGAGGCAAACCAGGGGGATGTATAGACAGGTTCCCTTAGAGTGATTTCACATAACAGTAACTTCATTAAGACTAACACAGGACTGCAAGCCTGCTTTCCTGGGCTATATCCTCTCAGCAGCTTCTAGTAAAAAAAATTGCAATGTACAGAATATTTATGCATAAACCTTTCATGTCCTCTGCATAACTCTGTGATTTTCTAACACAGAGCTTACCTAAGTCTTACCTACTGAAAAGTGCATATATTGCATTAGGTTTGCCAACAAGTTTCTACAGTGTATATTGTAGTCCAATTAGTATGAACACAAGAAAAATTGATACAGCTAGAATAAGTTCTATTTCCTGGGATAACTGTTCAGAAAAAAAACCCCAACACAAACAAACCCAGCACTGACCTGTGAGCAACACTCTGAGTGAAGACCTTTGATCCCTTTCTTTTATTATTTGATTTGCATGCCTGCTGATTTCTGATTTCTGTGGAGTTAACAAGAAAGGAATATGGTTTATTCACACTAAGTAAGGTAATGTCTTTGTGATTGCAATTCTACTCACAGAATGAAAAAAAAAGAAAAAACCCAACAATTTCGCTAGTAATTTCCATACACACCCATCCCCAATAGTGAATTTACCAAACAATGGGTTTGAAAGACTTTTTATAGATGCTCTTTCAGCTTATGTCCCTTCTTACCTTTCTTCTTTGCTCATTTTCCTTGCTAACACTGGTGCTCTTAGTTTCATTGCCGTTCACATCATTTTCAATATGTGCTACTTGAGGATCCTACTATTCAGATTCATTTCCACAATCATTATCAACCTAATGCCTCCCTCTCTTTTTTCTCCCTAAAGTGCTCCTTCCATTCAGTACCTAGATTCCATTCTGTAGTCTAGGTTGAAAAATGGAGAAAGAGTTTAGCTAATGTTTAAGTAGTAATTCAGCAGTACTTAACCCACTGAAGTGTACACATATCACCATTGCATCTATAGTATCTTCCCCATGGTTACCCAAGAGAAATTCAAGCCTCCTCACTGAAGTTCAGATCCAAGCAGACACATTACTAAGTTGAAAGCAAGCAAGAGCCTCTCAGAAAATAATGAAGACTATGTTAGGATAATGTTGCCTTTGATACTTACCTGTCCATCAGACAAAACAAGTCATCACAGCTGCTCATTAGGTTACATACAATTTCAGGGCAGTGATTCCCTTTCCTCAGCTCATATCTTCCTATAGCACTGTCTTGTGTCAGCTGTGCATGGCATGAACAGATTATGGGTAATCAAGTTCACTCAGCACAGAGCTGGGAATTCAGTGCTTCCCTGCTCTACAGTAGCCGGTTCTGCCATTAGATTCCATCTGGTCTCAGTTTCCCAATATAAAGATTTTTTGGAAACAGCATAATGTTAGATCAGTGGAAAATTTGCTGCTTTTAATACTTGCTGTGTTACTGTAGGTGATGTAGAGGACTCTCCATGTGTTATTATGAAACAGCTCCTGCGGCTGGTCTTAACACCAAGAATATCTCTTCCAGACATTCACCTTTAGATCACAGGGTTGAAAATAGAGTGGACTAATCAGCAATGAAGAGATTGCTAAGAGAAACAGATACACAGAAAAGTATGCATATATATACACTATCTTTTATACAGTAAAAACAAGAAACATAAAAATAAGTAAAATAATATTCAGCGCTCATAGTTTACACTGGCAGCTTCAATTTACTTGCTGGGAAGTGCCTATAAATAGGCTGTGATAAGGAAAGGTTGGAAATGGGAGTGGGAATTAAAGGCACAAAATTGCCAAAAATTTCTACTAAAACATCTACTTTGGTGACAACAGCAGTCAAAAAACTCTGAGAAAGGTGACATACAGTATCACTGATTTTATATTTTAAAATATGAAAATGCTACAGCAGTCCCAGCCACATATTCTATATACATGCTGCATACTCCACTTTTCATCTCATGACTCATTACTGGACTATGCAGATGATGTAGTTTCAACAGCATTGCCATGTAGTATCTATCTAGAGGCTGATGTTTAGTACCTTTTCCTGAGGTATGGGAACTTTTGCTTCAAAACTACTCAGGGTGAAAAGGTCCGATAGATCAACCCTTTCACTTGATTGCTTGCTCATATCACTATATTTTGACAGACACAAAAACACGTAGTATCTTTCCCCAGCATGACTAACTTTTCAAGCTTCTGTGAAGATTTGGAAGTACTTTATGTTGATCTATGTCTGGATTATAGTGCATTTTTAGGCAGGAAATAATTTCCTGTATCAAAACAGGTGATACTTGATATGGATGGCTATCCAAGGTGCATTCAGACGTACTGTAGTTTGGCATTTATCCTTCCTTGTAATTACAAAAAGCAGGTGGATTGGACCATTACCTAGAGTCCAAATTCATTCTGGCAGGATTTATGAGGACCGCATGTTATGTACCAAATATTGTTTAAGATTCAAGATATTTGAGATTTTTGCTTATCTATGAATCAGAGAGTAATCTTTCCTCTTGATTAAGGTTTTCTTTTCCATTATTAAATCAGAATTTTCATGACTGTTTCTATAGGTGGATATTCGCTTTATGTAACAGAATAATTAGTTCTTATCCAAGCTATGTCATAGTAGAGGTTATGAAAAAAATGAGAAGCAATGTAAATAGTCTAAGTACTCAGATGTTTACTTAATTTTGCTGGAATACCTCTACAGAGGCAATCTGAGATACTTTATCAATCAACAGAAGCATACACTACAGAAAGACAATGACAGTGCTGTATGCAGTAATGCTTGGCTTCTGGTATGGTGGTTCTGTAGTAACAGTAGTTTAACTAGATTAGTAACATCACTGTCTGTGATGATTTTCTTATTGCACCATTTTTTATTCTCCTTAGTAATTTACACAACAGACAAGAAAAAAAGATTCACATAGAAATCTTTGTCACTAAAGATAAGGAAGCCATTTAAATGCATATTGGGAGACATTAGTTGGTGAGCTTCTGAGTTAATAGGATATATCCCCCTCAGCATCACTACTAGTCTCTGATGGCTATGATCAAAAGCATAAAAGAGGTTGTGTGAAAGGCTGTATGGTAAGGGAGTGGTACTTATCAAGGTGATGTTGGATGCCTTGAGCAAAGCACTCATTCAAAGCCCCAGTCTCAGTTACCATCTCCTACAGGACAAAACACCTTTAACGGCTGATTCCCTGAAGTCTAAAGAAGTGTCATTCACATTAATTATGGTGTTTTCAGTTTGATATATCAATCTGTGTTACCACCCATTTCTCAGGCAAGACTTACCGAGCAAGACTTTTCTAGTGAAGAAAGGTCATTGCTTTTCTTCATTTCAGGATTTGTAATCTCCTGCCTTTCATAATGCTGAAATAATTGCTCCCACCAGGAAATTGCCCAGCTGTGCTCAGTTTATAATTTGTGTTATTTTCCTCTGTAAGTCAACTAGTGGTATATTTTTACGACATTCCCCAAGTGGATAATGATCCAAAGCAATGTATTTATTTAAAGGATTGGATAAACTGGATCGAAATTCAACTGCAAAATGTACAGAAAATGAATTCTGTTTTCCTAGCTTTTTTGAATATATATTTCTGTTACTTCTGTTAGTCATAATGCTTACAGTCTCTCAGATTTTCTGTCCCATTAGACAGAAAGTTGAAGCCGAAATAGTTTTAGAGTTTCTAATAAAACATGACTATGATATACATCATGAGAAGGGCACAGGAAAGACTAAGGCTTTTCTGGTCTCAGCTGCTGTTTGTATTTTCTCTTTTAATTTGCTCTGACAAATGGATGTGCTTTCATTTAAAGGAGCTTGCAACAACCATAGCACAGCTGTTAAATAACAAAGAATTCATACTTTGATTCTATTCAAATAATGGATTGAGTCTAGACATGTGAAATGCATGTAAAAACTATTCCTATAAAGCATGATCGTTGTCACTAAAAAAGTAGTTGCAACTCTTAATCTTAAAAATTAAACAGTTGGGAGAGGTGATTAAGTAATTGATTTCTGTGATGGGGTTGGTTAACTAGAAGACTGTCCTGTGAAGGGATTTTATTTGCCAAGGTGGTATTCTATAGCAAACAGACTACAATGTCAGTTCTTTGCCAATGGGCTTTCATTTACCACAAAAGAGCTCACTCCCTGCAGGATGAGACACATACATCTAAATCTTAGAAAACTTTCTACTCATGCCATGTCTTTGAATTTCCCATCACATCTTAGAGCCAGGAAATATCACAATATTTCTAAAGAGATACAGGCTGTCTTGGCTCTCCAATTGACATTTACCAGCAATGCAGCCTTTTAGCTTGACTTGGATCCTTCTCCTAGCCTAGCATGTTAAGTCAAACAGACATAAAAATTATAAATCACAGTCTCACAGGTGGTATTAACAGGCATTATGCTTCCTGCCAGTTCAATACCCCAAGGATGAGGGCTTCTCCAGCCCTAGCAGTACTAAGAAGCACATGAAAAGGCACAGTATTTTAAACTAGACCAAGTTGCATCAGAAAAAAATTTATATTTTAACTAGAAAAATAATGTCTTCTCATGAATTGAAAAGTGCAGTTCAGACTTTCAAAACCAGATAAAAGCTAAAATAACATTGCCTTGCAAATGTCAGAAAATGTTGGGAAAGGAGGTAATTGTTTTGGTTTTTAAGTAAAAACTGGAATATTTCCAATAGCACATATGGATCATTTAAAGAAATCTCAGATTTCAAAACCCTAGCGATATTATGCAGACCTTCCTATATGAATAGTCAATGACACAGTACTAATTGGGATAAAGCAACTAATACAACTTTGCCACATCTCTGCAGCCTCCCTGTTCTGTTTAGTTAATTTAGTTATTTGTTTAAGCCCACTTGCTGATTGGTGGCTGTAGACCTGGAAGAAATAGCAATAAAAATCCACTTGTGGCGTTACAAGACAGATAGTTGTTTGCCACTTCCACTTTCACTGAAGGATTATTAAGGTACCTAAAATACACATGTACAGAAAATCCAAGTTTTAAGATGAATGAGGAAAGTTGTGTCTGTATTAAAAAATCGTGGTGGAGTTTCAGTATATTACAACTTCCATTAAAGCAATGAGTTCATTGTCACTGATAACAAGTAAGAATAGCTTTTATTCAAAGACTTTTGTGAGGGCTTGTGCTCTCTCTTCTCACATATATACATTATATAATAAGAAATTGAGATAGATTTAATATTGTCAAACTCGTGCAAGGATTCTAGGGGCATTCATAATCTAACAATTATTTTGTAGCCGGGTCTCATTTATCACTTTTAGTTGTGCAAGCCTGAGCCTTAACCATCCATGGTAGATAATGCTTCCATGCAGCAAAATTCATTACTATTTCTATCTTTGCTAAATAAATAGACCACTTTTTCTTCTTCAAACACTTTCATAGGTTTATATTTATCACGTCCTCTGCATATGCTGAATTTTGACAGATCACAAAAATCCCCAAGGGGGATTTCCTCCATCTTATTAGCTTTGCATTTTGTGAAGTTTTCTATCTAGTAGACCTCAGAGGACAGCTTAAGTAGTTAGGACTAGAGATTTACAGTTTGGTAGCAGTAAGGTAAAGATTGTGAGAGCTTAATCTAGTTTAATAACACATTAGTTGTAATAGTCTTCTGGGAACAGAGAGACCACCTAGGAGAAGTTGGAAGTGATGGAAGGAGACCATCCTGTCAGTTTGGATGATGAGGTTATTCAGCATGACAACCATAGGAGAGAGACCAGGCAAATCTCCTCATCAGTAGAGCTGCAAGTTGTGTTTTTATTTGCCACATACATGGCAGTATGATTGACAACCAGGCATAATATCGAGTGGCATCCCTGGGAGAATACTAGCACCAATTACCCTCTATCAATCAGTTGAATTCACTGACTATAGGCGGCTCCGCAAAGTTCAGTGAGGGATAGTGTCTAATTTATATCCATTTGCAGATGTATGAAGGAATCTAGTTAACATACTTCATTAAAATTCATTTATTGGTGACAGTATTTAACAGTTACCTACAAAATGGCAAGTATAGAAACAATGCTTTGTACTGACCTTAACAGAATATCAACATTCTGAAGTAAATATTTATTTACTTTTTGCACCCTGTAAACAAAACCACTCATTAAACAAAAAACACTCCACCTTTCCTTGTTCTATTTTTTTCAGGTCTGAAAATTCATTCATTTATAATAGGACACTCCAGATGCTCTGCTACATAACACTTGCTGTGACGATTTGTATCTCTACAATATAGGTGCAATATTTGTGTGTATCAGGTGCATTGTACTCTTGTGGTCTGGCAGTATGTTACATTCTCTTGGCACACACACTTTTTATCAAAAGCTATTTGTATGGCTAAAAGCATGGAAATGAGGCTTTGAAGCATAAACAAAACATTCTAATATTAACCTTGCTGATGCAGGTACTTATAGCTTTGACTCTGTTGAATTAAGAGGCAGAACAATTTGGCAGAAACTAAACGCCCTTGCTTTACAGTCGATCCTCAGATATCAGAGGGACTGGGGGCGGCTGAGCTTAGGTTCTGAGCGATACCCAAAGTCAGCGTTAGTAGTCCGGTCGCGCCCAACACCTTCGTTGGACTATCACGGGTCCAGATGCACTACTAACATCACACTACCTGCTCAGCCGGACGCCTCCCGAACTAACACGGCCGCACTCAGAGGTACGGTCGCGTTCAGGGACAACACACGCACGGCTGAGTCAATCAATAGTGCGATTTATTGAAGCAACAGGCACACAGGTTCTTTGGATTGCCGGTGATAAATTCACTGTCTGCAAAGCACGTGCAAATGCCAAAAGTATGAGTAACACTGCTTGGCTATAAATGCGTTAAAAGATGTAAAGTGACGCTATAGAGATTTCTAAGTTTCCCGGGGAGGCACTTGGTATGACCAAGTGTTCGAATCTTACCCAACGGTGTCCTGATGGGGGGGAAGAGAGGCTCAGCCCGTCGACTGATCCCAGAAGTTAGAGTAGTACACGACGATGGTATCTTCCCTAACATCCAGCTCGTAAAACACTATTTTATAGTGTTTTACTTTGCAGGTGGAGTTTGAGTGACTCTAGTCATACATACCTTTATCAGGATTGGTGCAGAATTCTCTCGCTTCGCGTTTAAAGGTACAGACTAGGAAAAATTCAGTGCGCACACTCATTGAGGAGGGGTCGCACCTTGGGGGGGTGGTAACTTTTGAGAGGGGTGTGCGTTTTAGTATTATAATGATATTATAATTAGCAAAGTTCACTCCAAGTACAGCACTTCATCAAAATTGACAGGTCACTGGCCCAGGGCATTGCAAGTGCAGCTTATCAATGTACATACTGTGGACCCTTAAACTCCGCTGTTCACAGAGCTTGGCCGCGATGTCTCCACTCCGCTCCACCCTCCATGTAATCTCTCCCAGAGTCAGCACACCAGGTGCCCCTGATGTTGCCAACATCCAGGGCTGTCCAGGGAATCTCCATGGCACAGACCCGTTGTACATGAGTGCTACGTTCCACCCGGTTTCAATGCTGTTCTTAGAGGGTAAATTTCCAAAGTACCCCTCAGCGATTACTCCACAGACTCCTACACTTATTATGCAGTTAAGGACTAGTCTTTTATAGCAAGGTCTGAAGGATGTGGAGTAGTGCCTTGGGGTAAGATGAACTTTTGAAAATTAATGAAACATATGTGTCACCTAAATTAATCTATCATTACCAAAAGAGACTACAGAGAAAATTGGAGAAACATGGATTTGACAGATGGACCACTCAGTGGATAAGGAATTGTCTGGATGGTTGAACTCAAAGTGTTGTGGTCAACAGCTCGATGTCCAAGTGGAGACCAGTGATGAGTGGCGTGCCTCAGGGGTTGGCATTGGGACCAGCGTGTTTAACATCTTTGTCAGTGACATGGACAGTGGAATTGAGCGCAACCTCAGCAAGTTTGCCAATGGCACTAACCTGTGTGGCGTGGTCGACACACTGGAGGAAAGGGATGCCATCCAGAGGGACTTTGACATGCTTGAGAAGTGGGCCTGTGCAAACCTCATGAGGTTCAACGAGGCCAAGTGCAAGGTCCTGCACATGGGTTGGGGCAATCCCAAGCACAACTACAGGCCGGGCGGAGACTGGATTGAAAGCAACCCTGAGGAGAGGGACTTGGGGGTGTTGGTTGATGAGAAGCTCAACATGACCCAGCAAAGTGCACTTGCAGCCCAGAAAGCTAACTGTATCTTGGTCTGCATCAAAACAAGCATGGCCGGCCGGTCAAGGGAGATGATTCTCCCCCTCTACTCTGCTCTGGTGAGACCCTACCTGGAGTACGGTGTTCAGCTCTGGGTCCCCCAACATAAGAAGGACATGGACCTGTCGGAGTGAGTCCAAAGGAGGGCCACAAAGATGTCAGAGGGATGGAGCATCTCTCCTATGAGGACAGGCTGAGAGAGTTGGGGCTGTTCAGTGTGGAGAAGAGAAGGTTCTGATAGCAGCCTGCCAGTACCTGAAGGGGACCTACAAGAAAGCTGGAGAGGGACTTTTTACATGGGCATGTAGTGATAGGACAAGGAGTAATGGCTTTAAACTGAAAGAAGGTAGATTTAGTTTACATATAAAGAAGAAAATCTTCACTATGAGGGTGGTGAGGCATGGGAACAGGTTGCCCAAAGACATTTTGGATGCCCCATCCCTGGAATTTTTCCAGGCCAGGTTGGATGGGGTTTTGAGCAACCTGGTCTAGTGTAAGGTGTCTCTGCCCATGGTAGGGGACATTGGAACTAGATGATCTTTAAGGTCCCTTCCAACCCAAACCATTCTATGATGAGAAAAAAGCAAACAAACAAAAACAACCTGCAGAAATTCAGAATATGTGAACACAGCTTTAAGGGACTCTTAAGAATAACATAATTGTTTTTTAAATATATAGAACACTGTGCTTTACCACCCCCTTCCTTCAGTGGATATCTGCTTGTGGTACAACATCTTCATCTGTCACCCACCAAGGCAGCAGATTCCTCTTCTTTTCCAGTTAGGCCTGAACAGGCCACGTGCTCTTTGAAAAAAATGGAATTTCTCCCATAGAATTCTGAATTCCTCTCAATCCTAACATGGCAAAACTGAAATTATTTTCTTCCTAAGCAAATAACTCTTTCATCTTCTAACAATTCTTATGGTCACCGAGCTCTTAACTACAGCTCAAAACCTTCACTTTCTCTTCTCACTTCTATAAACCTTATCTGTTCTTGTGATTAACAAATCCTGCAAAACTTGCCTCATTTTCTCAAATAAACATCAATTACTCTATTACCATTGACAAAACTTGTCACATCTTATCTCAACAGGTTGATCTACTTTTTTTTTCATCTGAGAGCAGGAATTGTATTCAGCTTGTTTGTGAAATGCTTAGATGTTTTCTGAGTTATTTGACTTTTGACTGTTGCGAAGAAGTTACCTTAATTTTATTGTGTAAGTCATTCTCCAGTTAGGCAATCATATCTTTCATGGTTTTGGATTCCTAACAGGTTCCATTTAGTTTAGGCAATTTCCTCATCCAAGAATAAAAACAGAGGCCTGACATCAGCATTTGAGCACATAAAACACATCAGCTTTCTGTGATGTAATTTTAAAAAAGATAAACACACTGAGACAGCCCTTTTTCAGAAATGAATGCTTGTAATGAAGGAGTATTCTGACTGGCTAAGAAGTACAATTGCACAAATTTCTCTTCAGTTTTGGAAACAGAAATATTGACTATGTGCCTAGGTCTAGAAAGCATAAAGACATTTGGATCCAGTTAACGTATGCTCACTGTTGTATTGATGCAATTGTCTACCTTTAGGTAGATGTGGAAATGGGTTCTAAACAGTTGTCAGGTATCAATATGCCAACCTGAATCATGTTTGTCAGCATCTATACGCATACCTCCAGTGTTACAATGTGAGGATTTTATAAATAAAAACTGTAGACACAAGCGGCTAATTTTTAAGTACATTGTCCAATTACCACTTTTTTGGGGGGGGCGGGAGGTTTATGGCAGGAGTTCTCATACAGATATAGGGGTATGCTTGAGCTGATATCTCCAAAAGCACCAAGATTTCTAATATTATTCATAGTTTCATTATAATATTGCTAAAAATTTAATTGAATATACATGTATTTATATATATGTATGCAGCATTTGGGAAAGCTGGCTTTACTTCATAAATGACTGAGTTTGGTTTTGTCTTTTCATGTAGTTTTCCACTTCTGAGAATGCATCCTTCCAAGATGATTTCTTCTGAGAAGTTAGGCTAGCTTAGTTCATACTTTTCTTGCACCAGTTATAATACCTTCCTGGAGCAGGCTTTCCCATGAGTTGGATCCAAAAAAACACAAAAGATTCTGATGCTCAGATCCAGCCAAAACCCCATAAAGTAATTTTCATTCATAAACCTTTATGGTAACATAGGCAGCTCATCTCCACTGCAGCAGTCAATAATAAAGCACTCTTCCTGAGCTCCTGCTGGAATTAAACTACATTTTAACCAATCTTAAACTGGAACAAGCTCTTATTATGAAGTGAGTAAAGGGCACTGTTATTTTTCTCTGCATTGGTAAAGGGCATATATTCTTACACTGTCAGCTGTTACTCCTGACAATGACAACAGATTTAAAAAAAAAGACATTTGCAAGATATGGCAAAACTACAACACACCATAAATGTTAATAGCTTTATTCATTTCAGATCTGGAATGTGACAAAATGACTCATGCTGGAGAACAGCCTTCCTGGATCACAATACAACGTAGGAAATGAAATTAGAGACGGTTAACAGAAAGCATTTCAGCTCAGCATCCCACACCCACTCTTGAAACATTTGTCCAAAATATGTCGTTCTCCTAAGCTTTGAAGGCACTTGTATAATTTTTTCATATTGCCTCTCATTTTCTCAACTCCTCATTTTTATCTGGTGATGAAGGTCTGAATTATCCCTTCTGTTTCTCGTGATAGTGGTTTTAGACCAAATAGGAACGAGAGCAATAGAAATCTGCCCTAAAAGCTTACTGTTGTGGAATTTCCTTCCCACATTTTGATCCAGTAAGTCCTAGTTTGGGAAATGCTGCTCTGAACAGAAGCAATATGAATGCTAAACAGACACAAAGTAAGTGTGTTTTGGCATGGAAATAGATTGATCATATCTGCTTGAATCTGCTAGTGTCAACCTATCATGCAATGGACTAAATTATACCCTTATTTTGTTACATGTCATATACTTTTATTTATACTGTTAATATGGAATAAAATAAAACCATATATTTATACAAATGGATAACAAACGAAATTATTTTTTTAATATTATCAAAATGTGTTTTACTGTTATCATCATAGGAATCTTTTAACACTGGATTTTTCCATTCCAATTTAACATTTAAGGACATTTTGAAAGATAAAACTTCTCCATGGAATGAAAAATGTGGGGTTTCCGCTTTCTTACTGGTAACTCAAACTATTTTTTTGAATGTGAAAGATGCTTCATTAAACATGACAAAGTTTAGCTTTCATGTTTCTTTTCCTTTAATCACTGTCTTTATTTAAGAATCTTATAATATGTTAATATTAAAGAACAGATAATGTGATTTTGATTAAACTTTTCACTTCCAAAGGTCATTCTCTCATCACACATGAAGCATGCAAAATTCCTTTCAAGTATTTTTGGGAGAAGGTTTGACCACAGAGTTAATGATAGGAAAATGCATTGTTATAGGAGGGATTTATAACTAATCTTGAAAGACTGAATTATTACTTATTCATAGGGCATGTTTCTCAAAAAAAGCATGAAAAGGAAAATTTCAAAGGCCAGCAATTGTATCTTTCTCATAAGACACAGACAGCTATAAAGGATATAGCAGATGGGAGTAAGTACCATATCAGACAGACAAGATAATAAACACAATACAAAGGTCAGTTTGGCACTGGAAACCATTAGGGGAACTTTTCTGAACAAGTGCAGCAGACAATCAAAATGAGGTCTCTCCAAGAGGTAAAAAAGCAGCATTCAGTGAATCAGACTGACCTATTATTGAGAAGTAGAAACAGTGTCCGTATTCTTAGTCCATACACAAACAGGAGGCATGGCTGGATCTTTTCCAGAAATGTTTTATTGCTTACCGCAGTGCTTTATGAGACAAAAAGGATGTAACACAATGAGGCAGAATTAAAAATTTATGTATTTCCTTGATTTTTATGAGATACGTGTTTATATATCTAATGCTCCTCAAAAATTTATGGAGGTAATTCTGGGTTACCCTGGGTATTGGAATTTCCACAAAATGGCTACTAACGTCCCTTGACTCAGGTCATGACACATTCACCTCACAATAGGTTGTGATGTCACACTGCTGTCTTTATAGAAAGAACTTTTCCTACCACTTGCTTGATTCTGCCTATGTTGAATTAGAAAAGATCCTAATACAAACAAGCACATTACACCAGCACAGTTCAAAAGTTACATGCCAGCACGAGAAAGCAGTGAAGTTGAAGACTTTAAGTATCTTCAGATGAGTAGTGTGTCATAGGTGAATGTATGTGTTCTTGTAAGAGGCAGTAGGAAGGATTTTAAATTGTGTGAATAAGTAGCCACTTCCACCTGCTCAGAACAGAAAGAGAAAATGCATTCTGTAACAACTAATCTCTGATTTATTGGAATAGGATCTGTTTGAAGGATGTCAGCTTATTTGTTTAGGTAAAAGATAGATACTTTGGATTTATCAATATGAAGGTCCTTTAATTTTAAAGTCTGCCAATACAAGTTGCCAAAGGAAGTGATTTGGGCATATCACACATGATATTATATATATAAAAGAAGAATGACAACGCAGAGTGTAACATTTTTTCCACTGAATAAAACTTTGTTAACTTGGGTTAAAATATATAGTTAGAATGACTCATGCAGTGTCAAGGACAGATAAGAAAGTAGAGCTTATAAAAATAAAGGTAAGGATAAAGCAAAAGAATACATACATATTCACAATTCATCATATTTAGATGGGGGTTTAAATCTTATTTTTATTGAGACAGGATTTAAGACAATTGCAGTTTTCTTCTTTTAGTCAAATTTGGGATTAGCTGAGTGACAATCAAACTTAGTACGGTGTCATGCTATATAATAGTGTGTCTGGTAACTATTAAGAGCTCTACAATTAACAGTTGTGTATCACTGTCTGTCAGAAGTATATATACTTTATATATAAATATATTAAGAGTGGGAATCGCCTTACTTTAGCTGTTTGAAATTTAGGTGTCTATATTAGTCATTCAGGCTCCTTCTGTAGTCCGTAGGCACTTTCAGAGGGTAATTCATCCCATACTGATATGGGGGTGCACGAATCATCACCCAAAGATGCCTCTTTCCCCCCTAAGAGCTACACTTTTGCTACTAAGAAACAAATACCAACCATGTGGCATCTGTTTCCAATTCTAACTAATAAATGTAGCTGAAATTTAAAACACCAGTTACTGCAAGTAACTGCTGCACACAGTCTATAGACTGAAAAGTATTAATATAAATTATGTGGCAAATCATATCAAATGACAAAGGCGTTGGGGAGGATTGTTGGTGGTTCGTTAACCAGTTGCAAACAGAACAATTTTTGTTGAGCCATATATAAAGCCATACTGTTATAAAAAATGACTGTCATTGATCGTTGCATAAAGTAAAGCTGCAGCTTGTGCTTTCTTAGCTCTGTGACAGTGGTTTTAATTGGGGTTTGGAGGGGATAGTGGCTCCTTGCCGGTGCTATATGCGATCATCCAGATGTTCAGCCAGTTGAGGGCCTTAAGATGTAATAGCAAAGGAGCTGGTAGACACTCAGTCTGCCTGCTAGCGACCAGTGAGCATCCTAGCAAGCTATTTTAGACTTTATTTAATATGGTAGTCATTAACAGTCAGAGAAAAAAGGAAGAAGCACCATGTAATTGATTAGATAGAAACGCACAAGTTTATACAGATTAAGGTGCTCCATTATGCATGCCATTGCCTTCATCTAGGAACACCTTTTTCTCTTTAATTTGATTAAACTATTAAAAAGTCTGAAACTATAAATATTTAGTTAATATTGATAGCACAGGATGCTGTCTGGTGAATTTAGTATTAAGAGGCAATTATTGCATGAACAAGCACTGGACTGTCAAGCTTCCAGATTGAGAGTCTTGGCCCTTCACACATGGAACTTCATGTTTTGGCACCTGACAAATTCTTCTTCCATCAAAATAGTAACCTGAAGGGTCAGTTTGATGGAAAAAGAAACCATTTAAGGAATGTGTTATGAAGATGTTGTGTACAGTTATATCAAGACTAAGAAAAAACCCATCAAAACAACACCAAATCATAACTGTAATTGTTCCCATCTCATGTCCCAGCTCATCTATCAATGGAAGAAACTATGTTCAACTTTAAATAGAAAAAACCTGCCCCAGAAATATGCTTGCAGTGGAACGGGGAGGGATTTGGCCTCAAGTTGCACGAGGGGAGGTTTATATTGGGTATGAGGAAAAATTTCTTCACCAACAATGTGGTCAAGCATTGGAACAGGCTGCCCAGGGAGGTGGTGGAGTCGCCATCTCTGGAAGTGTTCAAAAAAAAGTGTGGATGTGGCACTTCAGGACATGGTTTAGGGATCATGGTGGCGCTGGATTAATGGTTGGACTTGATGATCTTGAAGGTCCTTTCCAACCTAGTGATTCTGTGATTTTTTATTATCTATTGATCACATTTTGACCTCAATTGTTCACTGGCACCAACATTAATTTCAGTGGGCTACATCAGTACAAAGAAAGGTTGAACTGTACCTTGTATTGTTCTGTGAGTAATGGCATGTAACTATCACTGTAGAAAGATCTTATTTTACTTAGTGTTTTTTTTTTAATATACTGCAAGAGAAGTAATAGGTTTGCTTTTGTAAGGTCAGCAAGAAACAGAGTGACCATGGTTTCAGTAGTCAATCACACATCAAATCATATAAAAGAGCTATTTTAAAGTATTTTATGTTCAACTATACATTTTCGATTGATTGGGTAGCTTTTTAATGTTTTGTATTAGGCTCATACCTAAGACCTTGCAAATAGTCATGCGTCTGCTGTACCAAAAGAAAACGTGGAATAATTAATAACAAAGTATATCAAGATACTTCATCTCTGAGGTCTTTATCTTCTCATACCATCCAACCACAACTAGGACTTCTTTCAGAGGCCTAGTAATTTCAACTCTGGCTTATTTGAGCATTACAGATTTGTTGCAGGGGAAGTGATTACCACTTTGGGCCTTTTTTCTGGCAGCAAGTACACTGAACCCTGCATTCTGATGATCTGTCTGCGTTTACATCCTACAAAAAAAAGAAAATCAGTTAAAATTATATGATAAAAATAAAACCAAAGATAGATTAAATTAGAATACAATCGAGTTAACATGCCAGTTAGCTTAGTTGTTTCTTGACTTACTGATAAAAAAGCTTTGAAAAATTTCTTTCTCAGGTAGGAGCTTGCCCCAGGAAGTAATTCTGAGAGAAATTTTACCAAATTGGCAGCACCACCTCCACTTTAGCTGAGTTACTAATTGGTACTAATTGGAATCTGATTGGTACTAATTGGGAAACTACCACTTATGCCTCTTTGAGCAATAACATAAATAATTCAGTAGTATCCCAAGTCTGCAAGCACATCGTTATGCTGGCGTCCCTGCTTCCTTGTGTTAACTCATTAGTAAGTGGGCTGCAAGGTCACACAATGGTAACATCATCCATCTTGTTTGCAAATAGACAAACATCCTGTCAGTGCACAACAAATAACAAATAAATCATAATAATGGCCCATATCAGCCCTGAGAGATACATATAAGAAAACTTTTGTGACTTTTCTCTTGCGCATTTTGCATCCCATGAAAATGAAGATCCATGTGAGAGCAAGGGTGTGTGATTTGATGGGAATCTCAGAGCATTAAATCTCTTTTTTGTCTACTCAAAATTATTTTGCTATCATAAGTTATATGATTAAGGACTGAATTATTTTTTTAATAGGTTCCATGCGACCAAGACAGCTATAGTTTTAAATGGCATTAACAATACAGCTCCAGAATAGCACCAAATAGAGAATAAATGCTGGTCCTGAGATGCCCCAGGAGGTCGCTGGGAAGGTCCTTGTTCCACTGACAAGATGCATTTAAGAGTGCCCCAAACCTCTCACGGACTACAAGGTCATGTATGAATGCAGATCCTAGAGTCCAGGATGGGAACCACTAGTTTAATGAGGAAAAAATATCAACCCAAACAAACAAACAAAAACCCCACTAGTTTCATAAAACCACAGAATTTCTTTTGTCTTACAGTTTTGATCACACTTTACATAGTGGAATGATCTAGACCAGTACCATTTACCAGAAAATTTAAGACAAAAGCTTAAATTAAGCCTCGAATACTGGTGCTCTTTTAATCAAGACAGCAACGGAAAGATGTGGATTTGTTGTATAAACATATCAGTAGACTCTTCCCTTTGGTAAGCATGGTTCAGCTTTTGAAGTGAAGATGCTGACATGCTACAGATGAAAAAAATCATGAATTTATGAATATGAAATCTTGGTTTCTTTTGATTCCTTGATCAAATAATACATCTTCATTTCAGCAATCAGCTCATTTATTACCTAATCCAAAATATGCTAAGTGGCATTATTTGTTTATATTTCAAAGCAACCAAACATAATGATCTGAGGAAGAATTTACTGATGTATAAAAACAGAGCAATGCAGAGCAATGATACTCTTCCTCAGGGTTCTGCAGTACAGGGCAAAGTAGAATCTGTCTTGAAAACAGTGTTATATTAATACACTAAGATTTGAGAATGATATTCATGAGTCACATCGTGCTCTGTTAGGAACACACATGAAAAAAACATAGGTGGCCAATCTCTTCAGAGTAGAAGAGGGAGTCATTTGTTATTTGTATTAGAAGTACTGTCTTGTGTAGAGCAGGAGCTTACTAGTCATGGCAATCTGTGTAGGAGCTTTTTCCTTTGTGCTTGGTCTAATCTGGGAGGCTGACTCCTCCTCTGAAGAAACAGCAGGGAGTGAAATTTAGTCCACAGATATCTCCTACCATAACTCTACTCTGACAAGTCCTAAGCACAGGTTGGCTCTCTCCAGCTGGTTCACTTGGACTTCGTTTCTTTACAGGTTTCACCTGACTCTCCGAAGTACTAATCTGAGAGCAGACATAGCCCAGCAGGAGTAGGGAGGAATCAAGTAAGTCTTGCACTAAGTGTATGAATTTATAGGTGTAAGTCTAAAAATACAGAGGGTGTTTCCCTCCCTTCCTTCCTCCCTTCCTTCTCTTCAAACATTTTCTGTTTTGTTTGTGAAGACAAAACTCTTTCATTTGTGAAGATAAAGAGGGTATTTTGGACAAATCCTAGTTTTACTATAAAAATGTTACTCTTACTTATTTCTTTTTCAGTGTTTATTCTCTGGTGCTGGAGTGTTCACACAGTAACTACAGGGTCAGTGTAGTTACAGGACCACTGTAAGACAGCCCTTTGAGTTTTAGGGGACTAGAGCATGGTTTCCCATTTACTAAAATGGAGACCTAAGTTCTTCAAATAAAGTAGATCTGAGATGGACCTTCATGTTTTTATCTGCAGCAGTTTTTCTTCTTCAAAACAAATGTCTTTTCTGAGCAGAAACTGCCAATCAAGACCAATTGTCTTTTAGACTTACAACAGTGACAAATGATTTTTTGAATTTATGGCTCATTTTACCTCAACCCAGTCAGCATTTTTCCAAGCTGTGCAATTGGCAGGATAAACCCAGCTGTGTCAATTCATACCCATCTGTTTGAAAATATTTTTTAAAAATACCCTGGGCACAACACACCAGAAACTTTAAGCCGATAGATAGATAGATAGATAGATAGATAGATAGATAGATAGATAGATAGATAAATAAATCTGAGCTCTTTTGACCAAAGGTTTTCTCATATTAAAAGGAAAAATATTACAGACCACATCTATGGCTGATATCTGGTCTATAAAGGGAATCAGAAGCAGCACAGAAAAGCATCAGTATACATTTACTTTTTCTCTATTTTATATATTAGATACAACTACCTTGTTTAACACATTTGTTAAAACATTATATAGACCATAAACTATAGTAGAGCATCTTCTGTGACTCCAAAGGATAAATCTTACAGAGCAATGCTCGAAGTGCAACACAGGAAGAATTTATACACAAAGGTCCATGATAGCAATCTGCAAGAACGGCTTGGGTAGCAGAGGGCCAAGAGCTCTTCAGTTTTCAGCTGTAAAATTTATTAAGTTCCTGAAGTTCTGCTCTGAGCACTTCTAGAGAGGTTAGCTGTGCAAAATGTCCTAGAAATTCTCCCTTGCCTAAGCCTGTAGAGACTAAGAAACTCGGCATCCCTGGAAATTGCTTGCGACCTACTCTCTGTGCCACCATCTGTGCAGGATGTTCACAATGACCCAGACATTGTTCAGAGAGGTCCTGGGTGACTGTGGTGGTTTAGCAGGACTCACAGGGACTCCTTTGCAGCTGACGAAAGAAACAGAGGTAATATTTCTACTTCCCTACTTTTGAAGTAAAATAATAAACCTTAATTTCAACTGCCAAATCATTACCTTGCATTCATATAACTTCTTCAGGTGTTCATATGCAGTCTTTGTTAAATGAAATGTTAAATGAAACTAAAATACTTCTTTCTTGCATGTAAATCCTTAACAGTAAATACCTCTTTCCAATTTACATACTTCCATTTAATTTTGTTATTAATACTATGCACTTGTTACCCTCCCAAATGAATGAAATCTCCATATAATGAGAAAGGTATGAAGATGATCCAGTGCTGCAGGCTGTTAATATTCATTTCCAAATTAATGGGACTATTATCAATTAGATTAGCTGACCTGCTGGTGTGAGTTGTACTTGCTTAGATGGTCCCCTCAAGCACTAGTTTTCTGAATGGCAATGGGTAATCTCATACCTCTCCTGTTGAAAGTCTGATTAATAAGAGCACCCACTATAATAACCTTTAAGATAATGGATAGACTATCCCAGCTCCCAGCCCTGTCCTTGTGTGATCAATCAGGCACGAATGGCAAAAAAGTTACTTGGATACAAAAATAAATGAATATATTGTAGCAGATAATTAAAGAGGATGCTTTGGTATTCTGCTAATCCTGTTTAGCCTTTCCTGTTTCCTTGCTTGCCAGCTACAGAATTACTGGAGCCTATTTATACAAGACAAGGAAGCATTAATTTATGATGGAGTGTGTGTTCACCAGTTAGTGTATAAGCATGAAGGGTGCCGGGACACAAAACATGGCCATCAGGAATTTATAATAAAAGATGCTCTGTAACTGCCCTCGTCTGTGTGTTCATTTGTGATGTCAGTTGAGAAGTTATTTCAAGAGTCATGAAAAACATTTAAATTTTGTTATGTGTATGGACCAGTTTGGGGTTATAACTATTTGTGAAACAATAGAATTGTTCATATCTTGGACTTTTTTTCAGCTATCCTTTTTAATCCGAGGCAACCCAAATAAATCTTCAATTTTTTCTAATTACTGTAAAAGGACCCTTTAAGATAGGCTCAGATGTGGGGACAGTATAGCCTAGCAATCAGGAAGTTAAGACAGGGAATCAGGAGACAGATCCTATCTCCAATGAGGGAGTGTGCATCAATTCAGGTTCAAGACATGTTAACAGTTACAGGACATTCATATCAAAGCTGGTTTGTGCTAATCCACTGCAGAGGAGACAAGGCATTTATGCACCTGGTCCTACTGTGTGTCCTTTATTAAATCTAGCCCTTCATCTCACAATGCTTTTTTTTTTCTTCCCTTCTGTATAATAGGGATTGTACTTATTTCTTTTGAGAAATATCTTGAGTGCTACTGGTGAAAGAAGCTGTGTAAAAGCTGAGTGAAGTAAAATCAGTTCTTTGCATTTTTGTACTCTGAAGAGAACATGATAGAAACTTTATGGGAAACATTTTGGAGGATCTGTCTCATAGGATAAAAGCAGAAAAAGCTAACATCATAGTAATGAGTTGTCAGAGTTCTAAAGGTTCTTGAACATTTAAAAATAGCAAGCTACTAACAGTGGTTTCTCACCTTTTTTTTTAAATGGCTTGACTACCAAAGGAAAAGGCATAAAATACTGCATTAAATTTTGGAAAAGGTTGCCATGGTGATCTGGGGACTACTGATCAGACAAATTAGCAGAATATATAATGAAGAAGACAGTCAGTAAAAGTACCTGGATAAATATGGTATCACTGAGAAAAATCAATGTGAATTTTGTAGAGAGAAGTTTGGCCTTGCTCATCCTTTAAAGAATCAATAATCAGTTGCTATTGTATACTTGTGTTTCAAAAAGCTTTCAACAGCCCATCAAAGAAATCCAATCATTGTTTCCTTTTAAGATTCTCTCATGAACAAATAAATACTCAAAAATAGGAAAGAAAGGGTAAGAATAAACAGTCAGTTTTGTCAATACAGGGAAATCACTCTTGGAGTCTCATAAAGATTCATGCTAGGCCCTGTATTGTTACATACATATATAAATTATCTGGAGAAAGACTTCAGACTGAAATGGCAAAGTTTGTTGACAGTACTGAGGGCACACAGGGCTGCAAAAGTTGTTAATATGACTGTCAATAAACTTTCAAGACTGAGTTACTGGGTATGTTAAAACTCAGTAGTATAGATGACTAGGTGCGAATAAAGTCAAAAAGGATGATAGCTGTGTAAAAGGCAACTTTACATTTGCAGTGAGGTGTTCTAAACTATCCATTATCTCTGAGGAAAGAGATTTCAGAGGTCTGAAATCTGGTTGAAATAGTTCAGGAGTCAACAACGGTCAACAGAGAAAATGAGATGTTTAGAAATTATTGGTGAAAAAATAGAGAACAAAGCTGAAAAACATAATGGCACTTCATGCACGTGGATCTTGAGTATTGTTGGCAAATCTGTCTCCCTGCCTCTGCAAGGACATAACCAAAAAAGTACAGAGAGGAGCAGCAATGATGAAAAAGTTACAGAACAACTCCCAGAGAAAGGATTAGACAGACAAGGACTCCAGCCCGGAGAAGAGACACTGTAGAGAGCTTTTGACAGAACTATAAAATCATGAGTGAAGTTGAGAAGTCAGAGAGGGAACTGATTATTGTTTCTCATAATTCAAGAATTAAGGGAACTCAGATGAAAAGTTGCAGACGAGACAAACAAATGAGGATACACAGATCGAGCTAAGGAATTCATTGTCATGTGAAGCTGTAGAGACCTACACTGTTAGCTTCAAAATAAGATCAGACAGATTGCTGGATGACAAAGGCATCATAAAAACATTAAAAACAGACTCTAAACTCTACCTTTGGATGTTCACAAGCCAGGGATTGTTGGACTTGTATGAGGAGGAAGACTGCTGTGTGTTTGCCCTGTTTCTTAGAATCCCACCTAGAGATTGATTACTGGTCATTGCTAGAGACACGCTGCTGGAGGATGCTGCAAAGTTTCATGAAGTTCTGAAGAACCATTCCTATGTTCTTAGTATTACTATTAATTTTTCAATTGTGAGAAGATGAAGTCAAGCTCTTTGTTCTTTTTTCAGGTTAGCAATGACATTCTGTAGCTGTTTGATGTGAAAAGGTAAGTTCTGAGCCTTAAAGGAAGTGCAAGAATATGTAGTTTGGCCCCAGTAATGATATTAAATGCTCTTTATTTAAAGCTACAAGATAAATCTCACCAGAAAAGACCTTGATCCCTTGTAAGTTTGTTTTTAAAATATATTACAGTATTAAACATGCCAAAGTTTATTCCAGTGCAAATGGTATTCTTCTAAACCGGAAATTAAGTCCTTCAAGTTATGTTTGAACAAACTGAGAACAAAAATGTATACTCCCCTTTTCTCTTTCCCCCTTTCTGTTTCTAATGGGTAATTCTAAGCCAGCTGATTTAAATTCATTACATGAATAGACACTACAGAGAAAGAATCATATGAATTTAAAGTAAATTATGTAAATGAAATGTTTATTCATTAGTATTGAGTTTTGCACATCTGTAATAAGCATTCGCCTCAAACTTTAAGATATATTGACTAGGTCACTAGGAAATTCTGCCAGTTGTTTAGCACACTAGATAAGATTAAATTAAAATTTACTGTCTGAGTGGTGCAACATAATAATTGTGGAATTACATGACTTCATTTTTCTCTCTTACATTTTTTTCTTTTAATTAGAAATATAAAGTGCTAAAACACCCATTCAGGAAAACAGTAAAGCACATATTTAACTATAATACAATTTATTCCTTGAGATGTGTGATTGTTGTTACAAAGCAAGCCTTGCATGCTTTGCTGAAGCACAGCCTTAATGAATAAAGCAGAAATTCTAATGAGGTCAACCAAAAATAGCAAAGGACCTAATAAGCCGCATTTTGGTGCAGCTCTGTCTTCCCTTCCATCCCTATTGATTACATCTGGCCAGCTGACTCCACCTATTCAGCATTCACTGCAGGGCTGGAGCAAAAACAAGACTACAAGAATAAAGAGCTGCATTTAAAAAGTAATTTGCCTGCATTGTACATAGATATATTCTGATACCCCTGTTATAGCTGTTAAATGTTACATAGCTGTGATATAAACAAAATATGTCAGAGAAGAACCCTGACTTTTCTGCCTGGCAACTTTTCCAGCCGGTTCACTGAGACAGTGCAGAAGGGGCAATGTGCTATGGTGCTGTGCGAGCTCTAAGGGATCTGGGTTGCAAAATGCAGGCAAACTGGCTCCCTTGGCACTGTTCCAGGGCTATATAGGGAGGGAGATAGATAGATAGATCGATATAGCTATACCAGGGAAAGGTATGAATAGTTTTAAACCCAATCTACATATGGAGAAATACTGGCTTTCTCCATACAGAATGTTTACCTTCTGGATTAATTTATGTTTAAACTGGCAAACTTATTATTGAAGTACTGTCTTTTTTTTATAAATGTTGTTTGCATTGCTCTTATTTTGATAATGAAAAAAGATACCTTGCAGCAACAATTCTCATTCTGCCAAGGAGGACAAGAAACAATAACTCTGTTCTTAATTATTTCAACTATCGAGCAAAATGCTTCAGAATCAAGCGAAATGTGAGATTGATATGTTAAAAACATTGCCAGTGCAAATTAATATTATTTTCTTTTTGCCCTTTCATCATAATTCCATTAAAATTATTTTTTGTTATGAAGCTGAAATAAAACATTTATGCACGCTAGGACAATATTCCTAGACTTTAAATGGCAAAGCGTGAACTTCAGTCAGACACAAACATGCAGTGCAAGTCACTTCACCCCCAGATCAGTTTCTCTCTTGTGTCCAGCCAGATGTGGACACTGAAAGCTGACTTGAGAGCTGAGGGCTCCGTCCTGCCCTCACTTCATATCACAGCCAGGGCAATGCCATTGACGCAAGCCACGCCGGACCAGGCAGGAGCTGCATCCAACGCAGTGTTCCAAATTGTATGAATAAAGACTGTCCAGTCCAGATGAATAGCAGTATGGAACACATTTCTGATTAAAATGACACATCAGTTCTGTCAGTTTTTGTTTCCACTATTCTAGCTGGCTTTGATCTTTCCTTTTACAGGGGAAAAAGGCAGGGCATAACAAGGTGTATTCATTGTGTTGTAACCTTGAATCTAAATCCTAGAAAGATTAGGAACCTGTTTAATTTTCTTGTGTTGTGACAGACCCTCTATTTCTGCAAATTTACATTGCTACATTGAAGTGATTTGCCCACTCCACCTGTGAAATACCTGTCTTTCATACTGTCCTGGTTTCGGCTGCGATAGAGTTAATTTTATTCCTGATAGCTGATATGGTGCTGTGCTTTGGATTTGGGATGAAAATAACGTTGATAACACACTAATGCTTTGGGTTGCTGCTGAGCAGTCAAGGACTATCCAGCTTCTCATGCTGGCCTGCAGTGAGCAGGCTGGGGGTGCCCGGGGAGCTGGGAGGGGACACAGCCAGGACAGCTGACCCAGGCTGGCCAGAGGGGTACCCCATACCATATGACGTCATGCTCGGTATGTAAAGCTGGGGGAGTTGGTCCAGGAGGGGCCGTGGCTCAGGAACTAACTGGGCATCAGTCAGCAGGTGGTGAGCAATTGTGCTGTGCATCACTTGTTTTGTACACTCTTTTGCCATTATTATTATTATTCTTTTCCTTTTCTGTCCTTTTAAAGTGTCTTTATGTCAACCCACAAGTGCTACCTTTTTTTTTGTTCTTCCCCCCAATTCTCTGCCCCATCCCACTGGGGAGGAGGCTGTAAGCGAAAGGCGTGTGGTTGTTTTAGCTACCTGCCAGGTTAAACCACCAGACATACTCATTCTTTTCATTTCATGTACAAGGACACATGTTTAATTATTTGAGGGAGCCACATCTCTTAAGTTTTGCATAGAAATATTTCATCTCCTGACCTTCACTTTTGTCTTCTTACATTCTGTTGTAGAGTATTTTCTTGTTCTTTTCCTGGGGAAATTGTGTTTGCTAGTTTGTTTTAATTATTGTCAATGATGATGACATTAACTGACATGTTACATGGATTCATTTAAAAAAAAAAATGTTTCCAAAAATACAGCAACCCAAATGTAAGAATGTGAAGGTTTTTTCTTTTGTTGATCGTTTCTCTGTCAGAAACCAAGGTTGAAGGCTTAAGCTCTCATTATGAACAAAAACGGTGTTCCAGACATCGATTCTCTAAATGCTCCCCTAGATCCCTGAGGTCTCCTTGTGCGGATACGGTCAATTTGTGACTAATCTTGACAAATTAACATGAAGACTGTAGACCCCTTTGCCCTTCCGACTGATGGGTCTGCACCTGCCTCCCTCCTCACTGAGGCGGCCTGGGGAGGCGTGCGGGGTGCTGAGGCAGCGGGTGCCAGGCGCGGAGGGGAAGGTGCCCGGAGCCTGCCCTGACACAGCAAAGCAAGTGATCTGTGGGATGGCGTTTGTCACTGCCGTTCGTTTGGTGGCGGATAAGCTTGTGGTCGTTGGGGTAGAGAGCATATGGGTCATAAAATGAGGTAAGCATGAACCTGTGAAAGCATGGAGCACACGGAGAGAGTTGTACGTTTTTATTGGTATTCCTTGGAAAGAGATGTTCACTTTAGCTTCAAAACTTCAGGTCCACATGTATGATTTTAATTATACTTTTAAAAATAAGTGAAGAATTCCTAGAGCTTGTTGGGAAAAAAAAAAAACAACAAAAACAACAGAAAAAGAAAACCACATCAAGAGAACAATTTTATGACAGCAAATATTGTTTTGTGTAAATGGAAATGTTTTGTCAGAGGAGATTTTAAGATCTTGCAAGTTTCAGAACAATTATTTTTAGCTTTCTAATTTAAAACTTTCTCTTTTCATCCCAATAATGTCAAAATATTTCATTCTGCTATTGCTAAAATGTTTCTTTTGGTATATTATATTGTAATATTTTATCACTATGAAATATATCTGAATGGTAGCTAAGAAAAACATTTTGACAATGTCACTACAGTGCTTTCATACTAACACATTTTAAACTTTCCATTGCATGAAATAGAGTTACATTTTTTAGCACAGTTCAGGATACAACCAGTAAAATTTTAGAATTTCCCATCAGATCTAATAAGTATTTTAGATTATAACTCAAATAAATCAATAAAGTAATATTTGAGTGGATTTGTGGTGGGTTTTTTTTTTCTTTCTTTCTTTGTCTCTCTTTCTTGTGTTTGGTTTTGGGGTTTTTTTTCCCCCCATTACTCTGGAGTAGATCCTACAAGGATTTGTTTTCTCACATACTTATTTTAGGCACTTCCGTTAATTTTACGGCAAACAATAAACATAAATTAAGTGTATGTGTATGATGGTAGTTAGTAGTAAGTACAAATATTTTTTTTTTCCAGCATGGAAATATTTCAGAGCACTGTTCTCAAATGGATAAAGCAAATCAAATGGCATAATTATTTAATACCAGTGCTGATTTCAGGGACATTCAGTGCCAGAGGTAGTAGTGAGCAGAGACATAGTTGGGAGATAGTGACCTTATGAATATGGAGTTTACTGTAAACCCTGCTTGGTGTGCTTTATACTGTTCTTCAGCCAATCTTCCCGTTAGCACTCTACTCTTTTGATTAGTCCAGAAAATAAAATTGGACTTTGCATTTGCTAATGTCAACTCCATGCATAAACACATTTGCAGAGTGAGAACCTAGCTGCCAATTTCCTGACCAGAAATACATAAAACTGTTGTAATATAACAGTTGATAGCAAAGGGGTATCGGATGAAGAATAAGACATTATAGAGCCAAAGGAACAGTACTAACAAGTTGAAATGAGAACTCTTGCAGTTGTTCTAAATGTTGCCTTGACTGCTGGATTTAATCTATCCCCCTTGGTCCAGCTGTACTTAAATGGTGTAACTGTTACCAGCGGAAAGGGCGACGTCTTTCCATTAATGATTTCATTTTCTTCAACCCCATTCTTATGGTGAGAATACATTTTTGCAGCCATAATGACAAATGGCATGAGTTGTAGGTGACAGGCTGAACTTTTATGTATTTCACAGGACTATTATGTAGTAGACATGAAAGATGAACAGGTCCAACATACAGCTACATACCCACATCCTGCCATGCAATGGGAAGGAAGTAAAACTGCTGGATGCTCCTCAGGTGATACTTGCCTACCACCCCTCCTTAGTTACACATGCAATGTCCGTGCCTCCATTTTACTCATTTTATTAACATCCCAAAAGAAAAACATCTGCATATTAAAGAATAATATTGCATTACAGAACAGATGTCAGGGACTGTTATTTCCTAACTCCTCACAGGCTCTGCAATGAATTAACCTGGGACAATGATGGTTTAGTACCAAACTTTTCCATATAAAACAGCAAGAGAATATTCAGAGACATTTTAATTTCCAGCTCTATGACAACTTCCTAGATTCCAACAATAATAAATGGCAAGAATGAAGAAAAATACCAGCATATGTATGTATTGTGATATCACCTTACTCCTGAACATGCATGTGTTCTGTGTTTACCTCATTGTAGCGGGACAATAAATAGGTGGAAATAAACTATTTTATTTGACTTTCTGTTTGAAAAGCAAATTGGTGTATGCATGAGGGAAGATGGGTTACATATTTCCCAAGGTGCTCATTGCTCTTTCTCTGAACGTCTGCTTGCACTCCCATGTGCAT
Organism: Phaethon aethereus; assembly: GCF_964289735.1. Lineage (NCBI taxonomy): Eukaryota > Metazoa > Chordata > Aves > Phaethontiformes > Phaethontidae > Phaethon > Phaethon aethereus. The sequence goes on from NC_138575.1 coordinate 127,642,648, forward strand.
TACACATCTGGCAGCAGACTCTGAGCGTTAGGTGACTTTAGCTTGAAGCCTTCCGGTGCAACAGAGATATTTGTGGTGCTAGCTGCAAAAAGATGATCATGTTGGACAGGCTGCTCCCCGTATAGGCCATATCAACACTGCTTGGTCAGATTGTTTGCAGCGTAAACAGCAATGCACCATGCAGTCATATGCACCATGACTCCATCATCAGAGAAATGCGATTACAACCCACAGCAGACTTTCTTTCATGGCCCATTGAAAAATATAGGAGAAAATAGGTTTCCTGGCAAGGAAGAAGCCTCACCCTGGGCATGGCAAGACCTTTCTGACAGAGTAATAGCAGGAGACTGCACAGTCCCTGGGAAACACAGGCCCTGAGCTGTGTGAACCTGGCCGTCACTCTCTGTGGAGCTGGATGACGTACTCTGCTTGACCACAAGTGTGCCAACCACACGCTTGTGCAGTTGCTGGACACAAATGATTTGCCCTTGTGACATCAGGACCGTGCATATTTGGTGGGGGCATGACAGTAGGGCTAGGTCAGTCAGGATAGTGAGTCTTTCAAGCATAATGACTTGGAGAGGTCAGAAGAAGGTCGGGTGTAGGACAGTACTCGTTATACATTTCTGATTCTCCTAATTTCAAATTACTGCTGAAACATAACACATCAACTATGTAGTAGAGAGTGACAGATAAGGGGGTTTTAAAAGAGGACATAGGTTCTTATCACCTGTGAGATAACTGTCTTAGATTTTTTCTGCAACTTTGTGTGTAACTCTACAATACCATGCATCTAGCAGCTTAATCCAAAAATCCTTTAACATGGTCTGCCATTGACAGGTTGTCGGGGTACTGAGGGCACCACCAGCTCCGCCCGCCCCTGCCCACACCCTCGGGGCTCCCCTCACCATGCCCACAGCCCAAGACCCAATGTCAGCTTCCTGGGACCATCAGCCATGCCCTCACAGCAAGGCCCAGCCTGGCCATGGGTGCCACTGAGCTGGGCCCACCCACGGACCACATCCTCTCAGCCATCCATGACCCAGAGAGGTGCCCAACACCCAGGTCTGAGGTTGCCCCGGTGCCCCTGGATACCCTGCTCCTGACTAGGGCGGTGGGACAGGCCTGGGCTGCCAGGTCCTGCCCAGCCACCCCCATGGGGAACCCCCACGGTCCTGGCCTCAGGCTCCACGGGAGCTGCCCCACTCCTGCTGCACTCTGAGATGTGTAAAAACGGTCAACTGAGTCTATAAAATTAAGTCTGTTCTGAAGAGTTAAAGGACCATGGCCATGCTGAGGGATTCATATGTAAAGTGATTTCTGGCGGCGCGCATTAAGTTTGCTGGCAGAATACATCAGTGCTTTGCAGAGATACAATTATACCTGGGTTTCCTTCAACTTTTCAAATAAAAGAAATTGGATTCAATGCACCAGGTACATAACTTTCTTACAAATATTTGAAAGTGTAAAATGCTGTCTATAGTGTTAAGAGCAGAAAAATATATAATTGAATTATTATATAAGTTGGCCAGGCTTATTAATATATTTTAATCATGAACGGATCTCACTAAAAGCTCCCTTTTAACTCTGCAGGTAATCGAAGAACTTCACAAGAAAAAATGACCTCTTGCTGTGTTTTTCCTTTGTTTCTGTCAAGAGGAAAGATTCAAATGCTTCTTTCTAAATTCCCCAATCCTTTTTAGCCACTAGGCCTTCAATCTAAATGCAATTATTTAAAATATTTTGGTGGAAATCCCTCTATAGTCACAACGATTTATCAGAGCGGTTGCTCCACACTTGACAGGCCAATCTATAGATACACTTGAAGATGACAATAATTAAAAAGCCTGTGACAAAATTCAAAAATAGTGGGGTTTTGTGATTTTGAATGTGAATTTAGTGCTTGCTGAAAGTCCCTGACAGTCAGCCTGGGAAGATGAAGTCTGACTTTCTCCACAGAGAAGCACTTGATTGCAAAAACCCCAAGCGGAGCCTCGCTCCAAGACTAGTCTTAAAAGAGGCAGGTATTTAGTCCCACAGGTCATGATGGTCCTTGGATTTGCTGGGAGAACCAATACAAGGGTCAGTTAGTTCCCATTTATAGAGTGGCTCGTTAATGCGCAAACACGACTTACTTGAATCGAGTTGCGACTGCACACTAATCTCACCCAGACAAGGGAACAATCGTGTGCTGGTAACGACTGTCAGCTGCTGCTGCGCTAGGCTAGATTTGTACCAGAGATCTGAGAAGTCTTTGAAAAGCCTTGCTAATTAACCTCACGTTAAAAAGGCCTCTCACGCAAACCTCAACTGGCAAATACAATTTTAACAACAATGGGAAATGAGACAAGCGCAGTTCCTCTGCCCCTTCTCCTTTTCAGAGGTGTAACCATTTAAGAAAATACCGTACATCTGTTATGCTCCATTCTCAAGCTGCAGCCCATCCAGCTTATCCAAAAAGTTTTACTCAGCTCCCACCTTTTTGCTTCTTTAACAGCAATTTTGTAAGTCACAAAGGCTCAAGTTCATTAACATTGCTCCTTAGAATAACATTTTCCTTCTTAGGCAGTAGCAATTATAAAAGTAAACTAAGTGCAATTTTACCAACAAGGACATGGTGAAACAAAAGTGCCTGATCACTGAGGTTTTTTTGCACTCCTTTGCCAAATTATCTAGAAACCGGTACTATACTTAACTCAATGCTGGGTCATATTGATGAATGCTTGTGAATATTCTGCTTCAGGTGTATGATACTCAGACCAAGACCTTGTATTTTCATTTGTGTTCAAATGTTCATTACCTAAATTCACTATTGAGGTTATTGCCAGAATTACATTCTTTTTATCTCTACTCACATTCCAAAGTTAAACAAGTCCATTTACACATATGCAAGACTAAGAAAAATGGAGAGTGAAACTCTAACTTGAACTTGTGAAGGATTTTCACATGAGAAACTCCATTCATCAGCTACATATATTTTCATTTTCTCTTCTCCTTTCTTCCCCTTGCATTTTTGCACAATGCCCCAAGACTTCCTGCTCTGGTATTTTTTTGACTGAAGAAAAATCCATTCTTATAGGCATAATTCTTCAACTGTATCTCTGGTAAACTGTAGCCCCAGCAGATGTGCTCAAACAATAATGAAGGATGGGTTTAAAACACGGTCAAATCCAGCTCACATTAAAACCGGTAAGACTTTTGTCTCAAAGTTTAAGGGAATCAGGAATATTCATTACAGGATTGTAATGCAATATTGCTATTAAAAAAAACAAACCAAAACAAAACAGCACTGTTTGGTGTTTTAACCTACAACACTATTGAGAAGACTGGAATATGGGAGAGAAAAATATTCCTTGAGTTTGGTGACATCTTATTTTGTGTGATGATGCGGGCTCTATGGAAATAAAACTCCTCATACATGAATTGAATATTCCTTTGATTTGATGGGCAGTTTTGTCCAAGTGTAGGTATATTTATGCTAGGTTATTTGTAATGGATTATACTACTAATAGAAAAAGCATAAATATTTGGTGAAGAATCCTTCAAAAACGTTTAACTGACTGTTTCGTAGAAGTCTGCACTGTAGCATAGCAGTGTTGAATTCAGAGTATTGTGACAATCTGGTTTTGTCCAAAAAAGTTTCCAACAGGCTTTCTGAGAGAGAAAATTTCAAATACTCTGGCTTTGGGAAAAGATCCCTAATGGTCTGTAATTCTTATAAATTAGAAATGAGAACTAGACACCTAAATATCTTTGAGGATAGAGACCTACGTATTTAAGCATTTACTGCATATGACAGTATAAGCCAAAAGATGCCTAATGATAGCTATGAAAATGTAATTAGGCACTACTTCACAGAGAGTGCTTAAGTTTATGCATGAGGCAATGCTGATTGCCTTTGTAAATATGGTTATGAGTGCTGTAACTGAGAGGTTATTTTGTAACTTTTTAGTACAAGGGCTTTAATACAGGATAGATCATTGTGCAATAAATAATTCCTTTTGGCATTTATTTTTATTTAGTTTCAGTTACTTAAAGGCCTTTTTATTAAATATCCAACATACATTTTTCTCCAGAATTAAGTACACTAAAAATCAAATCTAAAGTAGGCATTTCACAGCACTGCTTTATATGTATGGCTTTATAATAAATCTTCGATTTTACACACATTGTACCGGCAAAAAATGCAGAAAAAATGCATAACATTATCCATCACAAGTACAGTTTCATGAGGAAGCCTGTGACAAGATTTTGCGCAGTTTGCACCAGCATTTGTGTTCCCAGGAGGTAAGCAGGTCACACATTCAGTAAGTACTTATCAGTAAATAAGCTTTCAGGTTTTTTACTTGTATTTAGAGTGCTGACTTTCAGTTTTGCTTGAATAGATTATAAAACTAATTCTAAGATGAAAAACAAGCTTTTTAATCAACTGTGACAAAAAACTATATGCAGTCTTGAATAGCAGTTATGAAAGATGGAAAGAAATTACCTCCTTATTTTCAATACCAGTAGAGTCTCATTTTCCATTTATACCACGTGATTCTTGTTAGATGAGGGAGTTGCCATAAATTACTTCAATCAGTTGAAGTCTGTAACACAGCCACAAATCTTTTTTTGCTTCAAAACAATCATTTTAAGGCATAAATTGTCACAAGGAAAACTTTTTTTTCCCCTGTACTGATTGTTTATTCATTTTGATTTATAAAATAATTAAAAGATAATGTGAGTATCAGAATCCTACATAGCCAAAAACTGGCTTTAATATGGGATGGGTCATGCACTGTAGGCAGAATAAATAATAACAACCTTTTTTTTTCAGGGGAGAGAGAGAGTTTTTATAGATTGAGTTTGACTTTTACCAACAGCTCCCTTACCTAGCTTAATCAAGCTGCAGAAAAATTTCTGAAGTATCTCAAATGGCCTAGCAAAGCCAAAATGTAATGTGAACCATTGGAAAAGGTATGCATGATTTTGTAGAATTTAAAAAAAAAAATTTCCAGAATGTTAAATTTTCTCCTAAATTTTTGGAACTTTCTTCAGAAGGAATACAATTACCAATCTGAAAGTGAGGACTTCTTCCTGTATAATATTTTGGTTATATTTTAATATTTATTGTTACATATGTTAATGAAAATAGTGGATAAAGTCTAATTTTGAACAAGCAAATACTTGTTGCAAGTCATAGTTGACAATAAGCAGCTGCCTGAACACGACTAGCAACAAGTCTGCCTTTGAACATGCAACTAAAAAAAATCAGTATATTTAAGTGGAACAAAAGCATAGATATGCTTCTAAAGATAGAAAACCTGTCACTCAGAAGTGCTAGCCTCTGCCCCGAGCATATTTTAGAGTCTATTATTAAGGCAATAGTTTGCTGAAATGGGCTTTTAAATGGGCTTCAAATATGGCATAAAAATATATTGTTGTTCTTAAAATGTAACATCTAACTGAAGGCCTCTCTAGTTTTTGAATTAACCAGACCCAGCTTTTGACAAACAACTAATGGGATAGTTTTAATAGCACACATTACCAACACAGGGTAAGATGTTTCCCATGGGTGATTATAAACTTGCTTTCAAGTTATTATTATATTATTATATTATTGTCAATACTTATTATAAACTTGCAAGTGAAACTTGCTTTCTGGACCAAGAATGGACTAGCAAGTGTTGCCCATTAGTGTTCAACATCAACGATACTGAATATACTCTCTTCATCCTTAAGTAACAAAGTACATGCTACCTATACATACATATACACACAAACATACATGTAAGTACACGCACACACGTGCACAATGTGTATGCCCAAAGAGCAAGACTTACAAAGTTACGTGTCAAACATTGGCTATCAAAACCAAGAAATTACCTTTTTTTTTTTTAAACACACAGTATGTTCCTAAGTTTCAGAAAAGGTAGTTTCAATTAAGGTTCAAAGATGTGAGATTTCTCAGAATTTCCAGAGTGTGTTGAATGTAGGTTCTGCAGCGCTACAGGCATCAACACTATCTTCTAAGAGCCCTGCTCTGCATCTGAGCTTAAAACACACATGTTGTTCAAATGAGTGAGAAGAATTTAGGATGCATATGGTTAGACAAAGTGTTGCAAACCAATCTCTTTGCTATTTGGCTGTTGTGACATGATAAAGATATTTACTGTGGCATTTAGGGGCCTCAGTAGAAAAACCTCTTCATGATTAGAATAATTGTTCTGGGAAAGAAATATATAAAAATTTTTTCTGTTATTCACATTATGGAAGAACTTTATCGAAAGAATGTAATAAATGTTGCTCTAGTGTCTTACCTTGATTTGGACTTCAGAAGTTTAAATACTTAAGAAAGTTTTGTGATTAGATTAGCTTCCTGGAGACCTGCTCTGCCTCAGACCAGAATTCTGCTGTGGGGAAACAAGACCCATAAGCAGAATGATAACAAAGGCCATGTAAAATACTGCAGAAAGCAGAGAATTTTTACTGGAGACTCTCAGAACTTAACCAATAGCAGCGCTGCAAACATACATATATGTGTGTGTTTGTGTGTGTTTTTGTGTGTGTGTATACATACATGGGTGTACCAGCTACTGTTTACAGAACTGGGATGCAGATTTCTTACTTAGCTCAAAAACCTCAGGTACTGCACACTAAGGGACTATGCCAGCTCATAAAGTTAACCAAACTTGTTAGGACTTCTAGCATATAGTCTTGCTGCGTCTGTAAAAGAAAGTAGAACAGATTCAGCACTTAGTTAAGATAGTGCTCTTCAAATTACAGTAATGAGATTTTGGCTACTGATACAGGCAATCTGGAGTGACAGAAGTGTCAGTCATGAAATTTTTGTCTCTGTCCTGACTGGCTTCCTACTACATTTTTCTTATGGAAAAGGAGTGATAGGAACTCGGTCATAAAGCAGCAAAAATTATCTTCCCTCCATTTTGCTCTCGGGAACAGACAGGAGATGAGCTGGAATAAGAAAAGGGAAGCAGCTATACTGTCACCCCATGTGGGTTTTAAAGACAGAAGAGACAACGTATGGGAGGCTCTGGATCAGCTGTTGAAGAACGCGTGAATCCCGTTTTAAATTCTGCAATGCTGTGTGTATTATGGGGGAGAGAAAGGCATGTGCAAACTGCTGTCTTCCCTAACGCAACAGAATGCAAAAAGAAAGTCTGCTTAAAAATGAGAGGCAGAGGTCGAGAAAACAGCACATAGGGAGGCAGACACAAATTGCCGAATGTCTGTATTTCTGTGGGACTGGGAGAATCTAGTTAATATCTTGGGAAAGACTTGGGGGTGGGCGATAACAGGATATTAAACAGAATGGTGATATTGGAGGAGAAACTACAGACTCTCCTCGCTAGCTGTAGTGCTGTAACCCAGTCTGCAATTTGATCTCAGACAGGTTTTCTAGCAAGAACCCCTGTGGTGGGAGCCAAAATTACATCACTGGAAGTTTGTGAGAGTTGGCACACACCAGGGGTGACCAGAGGGAATTGAAAATGGAAATATGGACAAAGAAATACGAGATCTCTCCCCTGAATAATCTGAAGACAATTTTATGCCTTTTCTGTGTCGGAGTAATGCATTTTTATTTTTCAAGGCTGGTGATACTTCATTCTTTTCCCACTCACTTTGTTGTAGTAATAAACACTGATTACCACAAAGCAAGCTGAAAAATACATTTGTAAATATCAGACTGTGCAAAACTTCCCACCCACTTCATCTCATAAGACTCTTTACGAACAACAAGAGGGTAGAACTGAGCTGTCAGACAACACCTGTGTGGAGGGTGTGCCCCATTGCTTCAGACGGGGGCAAGCCCCTTTCCTCAGAGTCTGACAAACCACCATGTGCCTTGCTGCCTGTAAAAAGTCTTCCTCTGACTATTCATTGTCTCTGACCTGATTTTCTTACCTAGTTTTCTTCTGGTTTAGTCTATTTAACTCGGTTATCTTCAGACAAATACATTTCTTCTGGCATACATGAAGAGATTCAAGTCCTTTACCTATGCAAAGTACAAGTGAAAGCATACATCCTTTCTACAGCTTATCCTTAATTTCCTGTCCCTCTGTATCTGTTTATGAATTATCTATGAATAGGTGTTAAAGCTGAGAAGCAGTTAGGCTAAATTTCTATTAAACATGCCACATTGTTATCCTATAAATTAACAAATAAAAATAGGTTACTATCATCTGCCTTCTTAGTGTCCATACTTTAAGGCACAGTTTTTAAGAGCTTGAATTTCTGTCACAGGGAGAGCAGGTATTTAAATACATGCCAGCACATTTCTTTCCCGTGCCTGGTTACTTCCCTCACGAAGCGATGCAAGCTACTTGGAGGGCCTGGTGAGATGGGGGAAATTGAGCATAAAAGGCGAGTCCCGAATGTCAGCGTGGAAAGAAAACCGAAGGGGAAGGAGTAACGGCGGGCTGGAGGCAGCCGCCCGAACTGTCATCGAATGGGAGGCTGCACAGAAGCAATGCCAGCGGGAAGCGTTTGGTCCCCGGGCTGGGGTGACAGGGGACTGAGCCGCCCCTTTTCCGCATCAAACACAAGGGGAAACGTTTTCCGCCTCTTCTTTCCCTAAAGGCGGATGAAAGACTTGGCACGCCTGCAGGCACCCGTGGGCTACCGCTCGGGCGGCTTCAGAGCAGTGCCGCTTGATGAGGGGCGCAGGACCTTCCCCCCTCCAAGGGTGAATTACAAAGGAGGGAGAAAAAGACAAAACCTGGGACGCGTTACCCCTTCGTTCCCCGAGGCTCGGGGACCCGGTGGGGCGGCAGGGTTGCTCCCCGGACCTGGAGCGGGAGGCCCCCACGGCGCGGCCGTGGGGTGCGGAGCCGGCACCCCCCAGCCGGCGCTAGGCAAGGCGGCTCCCCTAAACGCGCGCACCCCTCTGCCGGGGGATTCCTCCGCGCGGGCCAGCGCTGCCTTGAGCGGGAGGCGGGGAGGGGGGTGAGTGGGAAGGAGATGTATATCTGTGCGAGTCTCCCCCAAAAAAGTTGATAATCCCCCCCCACCCCACAGCGACACGGTACCTGAGTCCCCATCTGAACCGTCCCCCCCGCTACCGCGCAGGCGGTGTGGTGGGGCTGCTCAGTCATTCCTGCCCCGCGTGGGGCCATTTGCTCGCTAATTGCTCCTCTCCTCATCGACCGGGGGCGGGGGGGGGGGGGGGGCCGGAGCCACCGCCCCGGCGCTATTTCAGGGCGGGCGGCGCCGCACTGCACCTGTCCCGGCCCGGCCTCGCCGCCCGCCTCTCTCCCCTCCCAGCCCCGCGCTCCTCGGGCATGGCTGAGGCGGGACACCCCGGTCCCGCTGCCGTTGCGGGGGACGGAGCCGCCGCCGCCGATGAGTTCCGCGACATCATCCGCAGCCGCTCGGGTAGGCTCCGCGCTCCTCTCCGGGCGGCCGCGGGGCCCGCCTGGGCTGGGCTCGCCGCGGGGCGGGGGCGGCAGCGGGCTCCTTGCAGCGGTCTTTAAAGTTTTCTTTTCTTTTTTTGTTATTGGCTCAACTTTTCCTCGCGCTGTGCTGCGTTGAAGGGGTTGGCCCGCCGGGGGAATGGCGCGTCTCCGTGTGACGGGAGCGGCGTTTGTGTCCCTCTCTCCGCGCGCGAGCGTTTCCGTGCGCCCCTCTCACCCCCGTGGGCTGCGGTAAACGGGCAGGATGGTTGTGCCGCTTGTGGTAGCGGGGCAGGTCGGTACAGCTGTAAATGGAAGCAGCTGAAACGCTCTCCCGGAGGATAAAGTTTCAGGTGCCTGGGCGCTTTTTGCTTAATCCTGGAAAGAAACCAAATCCGTGGTAGTAAAGGTATTTATAGACCATTCAGGGTTTACTCATTTGCAGCACAAGTGTATGTGGAGCTACAAATTAAATTAACTCTTCCTGAAGCTGTATGTGCTTGTCCAATAAACACACTTTAAACTAACGATGTCCTTATGCAGTTAAATGACTTTTAAAAAAATCATCTGTGTTGTACTTGTTTTAAGAAACAGTGAAACACTTGCTGTTTATTCTGGAGTGATTAGAGCTGCTATGGTAAATCTGACTTTGAAAGCGTTGGGGTGGTAGTAAGCAGAACTTATGTTTTCTGTGACAGATTTTACTCCGGTAGCGTAAAGACTCTATCAGCAATAGCTGGTGCTTTCCCACTGAAGTCTTAGTGGTGCAATTCCTGATGATCTTTTGCTCTTGTGGCAAAGCGTTTCTTCTAATGTTACCAGCCTACTGCATTTCTCCTACTAACTGCTTCTCCTCCAGTTTGGCATTTAAAAGGATGGGTATCGCCCTGGCGGGATGAGGAAGCGGTGGGGTTAGGTGGCTGTTTGGTTTTTTTCCAAGACCTCCTTTTGGCTCCCATATTATGTCTTTTATCGAAGTTTCTCCAGTATGAGGAGAATGTGAAAGAAAAAAACTGCCTGGTGAGCTGTTTCCATAGTCATGCCTGGATAGGCTGGCTGTGTTGCCTCTTATAGCAGCACATATTCCCCGTTCCGTACTTGGCTCACGGTTTGGGGGTTGTAAAATGCAGGATAACTACCGCACAGAGAAAAGCTCCCTTCATGTAAAGGGTTGTCCTGTTAGTTTATAATGGTGTGTCTGGGCGGTTGTTGGTTGGAGATGAGAGAACCTGAAGATTGACAAAAGAACATCTTCAAGTCCCCATGATTTTTAGGAAGTGAAAGTGCAGTTAGTAACTCTACTGTTAAGTGCTTAGAACTGAGCTCAGAGAGCCTTCTTCCCCCTTTTGGTTAATTTTTTCCCCTATAGCTAGTAACTACTTTCAATGTTTGGTTTGGTTTCATGTTTTAAAAATTCATAATTGAGAATAGACACTCTTTGGAAAAACTAGACAAGAAATGTTACCTATGCATTTCCTCATTATCCCTTATATTATGTTTCATTTGTAAAGTCTGTTTCCAAATCACCTTTGGCAATATGTTAGGTGTATGGTATCACAGTAAGTGTAAGATCTCGAACATCTCTAAAATGTTTTTCCAGTTTCCTGCTATAAAGTAGCATTAGAATTTAGATGTTAGCAGTAGAGATGGAGCAAACATTTGTGCTTCTTAATTGGACACAATTCCCTGGTCTAATCTCTATGATGACTAAAAACCAGGATCAGTTAAAGGATCACAGAATTGTCCCAGATGTTTATAAGCCTGAAGAGATGAGAAAATTCAATTTCCATTGTGATATTCATCACAGATATAACTTTTTTCCCAGCAATATACCTCACAGTGATCTCTTACTCCTGCTTATCTTTCATTGCTGTCTAACTTTGAAACACATTGCTTAAAAATCTGACTGCAGGTTTGGGGAGGAATAATACCTAACAAACTAATACACCTGTTAGCACAAGTAAGCTGAGAAGAACTTTGTGACATGGTATGTGCAAGCCTGAGGTTAGGTTAATTTTGGTTTTGGGTTTTCTGTAACCTATTACCGAGGCGAGGCAAGGCATTTCTGGAGTTAAGGTGCTCCATTTGTTTGGACGCATTCACCGTGAACAATTTTGGATTGGAAATTTTAGGAGGGCTTCTTGGGAATGAAATGGTGGCACAGCCTCCTTAACCATGTAGTAATGGTAAGGAAGCTAAATTGTTCTCGGGTTGCACTTGCAACTAGAGACCTGCTGAAAGGATTTTGTGATCCAGTAGGGAAGTTCTTGGTGACTGAAAGTGAAGCTAGTACAGTAAGTCCTTGGAGATTTAGGGCATCAGATACTGAAGGAGCTTTAAAAGAGATTGTATCCCACTTGTTTTTCTGTTTATATTAATTTTGTGCTTCAGGGGTCTGCTGCTTTCTGTCATGGTGTGGAGGAAATGTTTGCCCTCCTGGATGATAGACTTGACCTCTGGTAGGTTCAGGTTTTGCCTTTTCATGAAGCTAGAGGAAAGGCAGGGTAGAATATGCTGATGCACTTGCCATGCAAAAAATATTCCACCCTCCTATTGTTTGAGGTCTTATTCAAAAGCTCAAAGCACCAATATTTTTAGCAAGGTGAATGGGCTGATGCAGATAGCATTAATCAGGCCATCCTGCTGTTAACTTTTTCCAATTATTTTACCTAGAATTATGAGAATTCACTTCATGTAAAGGCAAAATAAAATCTTAAAATTAAAGCTTGTTAGCATAATTTAAGGGGAAGCAGGCTCTGTCAAATACTTTCTGTTAACAAATTTTCTTGATAAAGTAATTCTTCACAGCATATTACAACACAAAACTTAGCACTAGCAATAAAATGCCTAGTAGATTCTTTAAAACCCACAAAACAATTGTATTTCAAAAGTTGCCATCAGGGAATTGTAATGGAGTTGGGTTATCCCTGTTACATCTCCACAGGGAAAATTACTTGCTCCAACATTAACTCATAATTTTTTGCTTTCACTTGTATGAAGTGGTTTGGGTTGCCTGGGTGTTTGAAGAAGATTCATGCAAAAGCAGAGTTCAGGGGTGAGGAATGTAAGCTGTGCTGCCAGAAAGAAGGGTTGCATCTTTGAATTTATTGGTCACTGCAGGGTTCTGTTCACATGTGCTTGTAATGTGATGACATAGGGAAATAGGCGCAGGGAAGCGGGGGTTTTTTGATTCTTGTATAGGCCCTGGCTGATTCTAGTGTGAGAAATGTACTTAAAATGCACAAAAACTGAGATACAAGGTGAATGTCTATTTTGGCCAGTATTTTTTTAATCTGTTCTTGAGAAGTTGTGGAAGTGACTTTATTACTTTGTGTGAAGGTGTTCATGGGCATAAAATCCTGGATACTGAAGGCCTAGAGTGAATTCCTAGAATTCCCTAGGATTTCTAGGGGAAGGCACAGCAAGAAAGGAAAAGTGAAAGCTGACAAATTCAAATTAAAACATGTTATATCTGGAGCAGGGAAGATGGTTACCCTCTGGGAATAGATTCTACATCTCTAGAGGTGTTTGATCCAGTGCTTGGTACTCCTTTTTACACTAAGCTTTACACAAATGCAAGTTACTAGATTCAGTACTTAAAAGCCTGTCATAAATCATCAGTCTGGTCATCTGTCTCACGGTTCCTTCTGGCCATAAGGGTATTCATTTGTGAATCTTCTCAACAGAAGGACACTTTCTACCTAGCTCTTCTGTTTAATGTTTGCCGTCTGAACTGGGCCTTCCGCAGACCCAAAGGACCACCCTGCTCCTTGCTGGTGTGAGACTCAGGCTCAGCATCCTCTCTTTGTCCTGTGTGGGGGCACTGGCAATTCTTAAATACCAGTGCTAAACCAGAATCCACCTGGGTCTCAAGGTTAGCAGGGTAAGATTGATCCAAACAGCTGTTAAAGTTTGTATTAGTAAAAAGACAGTGTAAAACTGCAAATGTGAACATGTTACAAGTTCCAGTGACTTCCCAAACCATTATTAAAGATGCTAGTCTAGTAAGTGTGGGTCTTTAATGTATTATACTTGATGTCATGCTTGTTGAACACATGCTGACCATGCTTGGGGAAATGGATGTTGCAGAGCTTAAAAAACCCCTATCTTTGTAACTTAATTTCTCTGAAGACCATGTGGTTTCCATTGCCCAGAATTTGTTTCCTGGCTATACAGTAAAGCACCACCATCAAGTCACAAATGCGCTTGCATGCTTGCTACATTAAAAGAAGAATTGTTTTAAAAAACAATGTAAACACAACTCAAAGTGGAGAGCATGTTTCTACAATAAAGTATTTATGGCATGCTGATTTTTATCATCAATTTCATGAAGACTTGGATTTTATTATTACTGTTGCAGAGCTTAGTAACTGTAGTCATGATTAGAAACAAAAAGCCCTCTAATTTCTTCAGTTCATATACAGCCTTAAAAAGGGCTTAAGACCTCATTTGTTCTTGACTTCTAGCACAATATTATGCAGGTCTGGAGCAAGCTGCTGTTATGACATGATGACTTTGTTCAGAAGAATGATTTGGTGTGGTTCAGTGTTTGAGTAAGGACTCGATCCTCTCTCCATTTCCTTCTGTAAAGTTGCATGACCTGGTTTTGACTAGAAAACAACCGTTCTGGTCTTTACGTACAGAATAACAATTGTTAGGAATTGGCACTAATCACAATTAAGCAAGTATATATTCTGGATGCTTTGTTTCCTTTTGCACTTCAATGCCATTAAAAGGTATAGATACAATGTGTAGCGGTGATACAGACAGTTAAATAGACATAGTGGTTCTTCTCCCTTCCCTTTCCTTCTTGCTTGCCCTGCCCTCCCCCAACATCATTGGTATGGAAACTCTAGGTGACTAGAGCTGTTAGTACGTATCTAAAACTGGATAACTCGAGTGGGTGCTTCTCCCTCAAGCACCCAGAGACCTGACAGTTCCCTGGGTTTGTCAGTGCAGAGGAATAACACAGGATGCACTCGGCCTGTTTGGCTGAAGCACGTGTCACGGTCCCCCGCCCCATGACTATGCCTGGTGAACATCAGTGGTATGTCTGACGGGGGGAAAAAAATGAATTGACAAATGGTTGCACGTAACGAAGCCTATCTGCTGTATCTGAGGCCTTGTAGCTTGCTGATGGGGGGAACCTCGTCTGCCGGTGCTAAGCACCGTGGTGTGAGCATGCTGGGGGCTGGGACTGTGTTCACCATGCCCAAATGTGCATGCTGCTCTGTTAGAGTGTCAAAATGGCACTTGTAGAGCAATTTGTGGGCAAGAAGATGAAAGTGGTATCTCAGATGAAACTGAGCTGTAGTGGCATGCTTGTGTGACACTGCTACCCCAGCTGCAAAGAGTTGGATCACCTTCGAAAATAAAAGAAATATTTTTGTGGCTGCTGAAGGTGGAGATTTGGCTCTGATGAATCACGATGAGTGCTTTGCAGTGAGGGGAGACTTGTACGTGATATCTCTTCCCACACACCGCACTTTTAGGAATAGAACTGTGGGTCTTGTCCAACATGGCTTTAGGGGCTGAGCCAAGCTACTGTATGAGGGGAAAGTACAGGGTCTATGGTCATAAAGCTTATACATGTATTAAAATATATCTTTTATACTTTTGTATGTAAAAATATTTATATATTCATCTAAAAGTTTTTTTATATAGTTTCATATCACTTAAAGAAAAATGCAACCTGTGTTGATAACTCGGAATGAAACAGAATTTAAGTGTGGATATAACCGTTCAGACTCTAATTTCTGGTCTTGCCTCTTCAACCATGGTTTTGTGGTACGCTTGTAGCATGCAAAGCAATTTTAGGACAAAAACTGCTGGTGATGCAGTAGCAATATCTTCCTGTTCTTGTTCATCTCACCTCAGGACATAGATTTGCTGGGTCTAACAAGCAGAATGAAGTCAAGTGGATTTTTTTTTCCCCTATTTATGGATTTGAAAACCATGGTGCCTGGTGTGTTCAGAAGTGCTGATGACATTCAGCTTCTGTTAGTAGTCAGTCATTTCTGTCTGAACAGAGCTGGGGGAGAGGGAAATAACTCCTAAAAGGATTGACAAAATGTGTCAAAATTTAACTCCCGTTAAGCAGTAATCTCTTTGAAATAAAAAAAGTTTAATTTTGAGCAATTGTAAAAGGTTATCTAAAGAGCAGTTTAGTTAAGAGATTAAATTCAGTATCTTGCTCTCTAAATATCTGGTTTTTTAGTTGCCTGCCTTCTGTATAGTTGCCTCAGCAACAATATTTTTGTATGTTAAGAAGTTCTGGTATTTCAAATGTAAATCTAAAGAAATGCTATAGGTTTCTTAAACTAGCTTTACAAATGCAACATCTGTAAACAAGTAACGTTTCAGCTAGTTAAGTGTAGGTATGTGGGTGTTTTCTTGTGCATGACAGTTGATTCTGTCCTGTGGGTAACTATCCACATCTTGTGATTAACTGTAAGACTTTTTGGATGTTTAAAGGTAATGGATTTTTTTTTTTCATTAAAGGGTCTCCTGCAATTTGGATCTCAAATCAAGAGAGCTCAATTCAATACTTCTCCTGTCTCTCTCCCTTTAGGAATAATCACTGACTTGAATGAAGTGGTGACTTGTTTGTGGTCATCAGCAGTGGAAAAACCCCGACACCCTGGCATAAAGTAATTTTGAAGTATGAATGTATTCCTTGTGAAAGCTAACCTGTCTCCTACCATGTCTTGTTGCATGGTGCTCCATTCATTGTTGAATCTATGCGATTACCTTAAGTAAAACCCCAGGTCTTATTTCTGGAGCTTGATGGGCAATGTGCTGTTTTGTGTAATCTTGCAAAAGTATTGTACTGAATTTCAAGGTTAGTTTTCTGCTGTCCTTCTATATGATTGATATCAAGAGCATGATGTGATCAAGTTATGTTGCAGCATGCAATTGGATACAATAAATCATATTATCTACTTAGTCTTGGAAGTGCTTGCAAAGCTGCTTTTAAAGTGTATTTTGACTTGGATATTGAAGCCATAGTTTGGATGATAATTTTTAAATATCAATCTGTTTATTATACAGATAATACCCTGGTTAACTAATTTTTTTGTTTGGAAGACTGATTGAATTGTAAAGAAATATACATTAATTAAAGCAAGCTTATATTTTGTTCATAGCTTGCAAAAGCTCTTTGTAGCTCTTGTTTGGTCAGTGTACCAAAGGTGGTCCTTATGAAACAGGAAATAATAACTAACTAAAAAAACTAACAAGCAGGGCATTTGTCCTGCCTTACAATTTTCATTTCCACCTTGTACAAGGAGAAAAAGGTAATGTAAACTAGACTTTCCCCAAACCTAGTGTTCTATCTAAGTTTAAGATAATGGTAGAGGTGGGAGGAGGAGCTGTAAAGAATGTGAATTAGTGAAAGCTTTTGGATGAGTTGTGGCCCTCAATAAGCTTGCTGCAAAGAATGTCTAGCACTTTTATCCAAAAGGTGAGGCATATTTTAAGAAATAATACTTGACTTTTATCTTGAGGTGGTATATTAACAAGCAGTCATTTGAAGCAAAACTGTTATTTAGCTATGATTTCATGACTTTGCCATGTTAACTTTTTGCTAGATGGAGTCTGCCCTTTTCATTTTCTCTAATGCCAAATGACACTTGTTATTCTCATGTTTGGAATTTATCAGACTGCTTACAAATGGATTAATATGACATTTCAACTTTATGACATAAGCATAAGTAGAAGTAAGCTAGCGTAATAAAGGTTGTCTAATAAATTTATATTCAATAGTATTTTTGTTCTTGATGGCCCACATCTGCTGCAAACCATCTTCATGAACCGTCTTCAGTCTTGCAGGCTGACTTTAAAGTGTGAAGCATAAATGTTACACCTATGACCTAAACCTATTTCTTTAGTCCCAAGTGTGCCTTACAATTCTAGGGACGTCCTCTGTTTAGACTATCTAGCATTACAGTAAGCAACTATGTTCCTGAAATAACTGGCAACTGGGAAAACAATCTTCTGTACAGCTGCTTTGTTTTTATGTTGTTTTTTCCATCCAAAATAATTAAGCTAATTCAATTAGGCTTTGTGTGATCTTCCCCTTTTATCTCAAGTGTAATGTTACGCTGAACACTACAGGGAAATAACTAGGGGTTGTCAATGTGCACTTGCAAAATATTAAATTCTTCAACTGAATGCTATTGGTCTCCTGAAGGATAGCTGATTGTTATGGAAATAGAGTTGTGTGGATTTTAAACAATGATAACTTCTCCATAACCTTGCAACTCTGGAAAAGTCTCACTGGTTACTACTAGTCTCCAGCTTGACTGAAATGTTGGGGTGTTGTGAAAAATCTGTAAATCAGCAGAGGACTTGCTGGTGGGTTGGGATCCTTTCCCCATGGGTTCCTGCACCCAACAGATGGGTGAAGGATGCTTCTACTGTGTGAAGAAACTTTCTGGTTTGCTTCCCAATCCCTTTTGGACTTGTTATGTTAATGCAGTCATATTTTTTTCCCTATTCTTTGTAATGCTGATGGCTGGCAACAGCAATAAGAGCAGTACTGTTGGAAGATTCCCCATCCTCTGGGATGAATGCTGAGTTCTTTGTTGGTTTTTCATAGCTGTAAAAATTATAGGTAGTAGAGAAAAGAGCTACAGGTTGACGCCTGGTAATACTGCACTGAAACTTGCTACTTAACATCTGCATGCTGTCTTGATCAGAGCTGAGCAATGTGGATGTCATCTGAGCTGGCTTCTGTTGAGGTAGGCTTCTGCCTTTCTAGATTCTGACAGTAATCAGGAGAGAATTTGATTCATTAGAGATAATTAAAGGAAACACTGAGCACTAACTGGATATAATGTCCTACAGTAGAAGTTGCTAAACTTACCCTACTCCCTAAGGGGGGAACCAAGAACTATTTGTTTGAATATAACCACATGTATAAATGTGGTGGCCCTTAGGCAGTCTTCTCCCTTCCTGCTGAACAATCCTGTATGATCTTGTCTAGAACTGTGGTCTTGCAGGTTTCTACCAGGTGTCCTGCTAAACAGAGAAATGAGTCCACAAAAGGAGTACGAGTCTACAATTTGCATGGCAGTGTAGAAAATTAATTCATTGTGATGATTGCCATTTGTCTGATGGTTAAACAGAGGCATAGATACTACTAATGCATTCTTCTTGCAAGACTGAGAAGTCAATTAAATCTCATGCGGCTGAGACAGATCCCTTTTCATCAAGATTTCCTTCAAGGCTCATGTGACTTCCTCCAGATAATAAATTAGCAACTGGGAATGGAATACCAAAGCTGACTTGATTCTTTAAACTCTTAATGCAAACTCCCTCAGGATATTTTGGGGAAACATCAGCTACAGCAGATTTTTTTTTTTCCCTCCTTAGAAATTGTCTCTAAAAAAAAAATCCCTGCACTGACTCATTTAGACTTATGTAAAAGACTCTGCTGGAAAGTTCTTAGTGATGTGATATGTCAGGATTTCAATCATATGTCATGGGAAAGAAGAGAGGGTACAGTGCATAGACACATGACTAGTGCAGCCAAACAACTAATTCATATTCAAAACATAAGCACTCACCAGGAAGAGTTTAATGCTTCTGCAAATCTAGAATAGTTTTAAAAACTTTTTATGAAAGCGCTCCATTTTTCTGGATAGGTTTTTAAAAACAATTATTTCTGCTTAATATTAACAATATCTTTCATCGCTTGTAGCTGTTGTAATTTTAAAACTCAGAAGTATTTTTCAACTATCCACTTCCTCAAATTGTTTTGCAAATTATTCATATGTTATAATAATGAAAGAGGATGTTTTTGAAGTAGGAATCTGTATAAACACTGTGAAATCCCAACTTCATAATGAAAGATGAGCCTAATGCTTCTTGTTCCAAAATGTTATACCTTCTAGCATCCTAAACAGGTAAGTCTATATGTTAATCAAACTACAGATATGACATTTAAAATTCATGCTTTGTCTCTCATGAGTAACTTACAGCTGGCAGAAAGGATTCTTTGTTATACCTGAATGAATCTGGCTATGATTTTTCCCAGAAGGAATACAATCCAGTAATTTGTGATTTAGTGTAATCCTGTTATATTCAGATATGTTTCAAAGCAATAACTATGGTAGGTTCTTGGTTAAGAGAGCTTAATTTTCTTATTTTAGGAGAAAATTAGTGTCGTATAATATTTAATATTCATAGCTTGCTTTCATAAGAATGCATCTTAATTAGAATGGATATTTTGGTGTTTTGAAGAGTAAGGAGGTCATATACAAGTTTAAACATAATAAACTGAAATGTCTAAGATACTTAAAAATCCCCCCAAAACACCAACAATGTAAACCAGTACAGAATAGAGAGTTTATTTTATCAGGGTCATGTTTACCTGTGTTCCTAGGTCATTAGTATATTTTGAATTACAGACCATCAATTATCTGATAGAATAACTGGAACATGCTTCTTTGCTTAAGAGGTAATTCTGAGATATAGCTTTATAATGTCCTTGAATTATCTCCGTACATACTCTTACCAAAAATGATACAGCTGTAATGATATCATAGTTCAAAGGAAAGGTTGTAATAGTAATGCACATAGAGTAGTTCTGCTGGTCTTGCTCCTCCTTTATCCAAACTTAACAAAAGTGTGCCAGTGGAGTTGGAAGAGGGAGTGCTTAAACAAGATGCAAGTTGCCCTTTGTTAATACTGTGTTTATTGATCAGAATGTATAGATTATATATTTTCCTTCCTGGTGAAGTTTGTTTCTATTTTGCTGTGGAATCTGAACTTTTTTGTTAACCACAGAAAAACTGACTTATGTTATTTCTTCTCTTAGAGTAGCAGACTGCATTATAAATGTTTCCTGAATTTGACTATACTTTATTTACAAAAAAGCCACATGTGCATAGAAACACGCAAGGTTGAAAGCGAAGTTGAAAGCCATAGCCCCAAGAGTGTATCTTGGAGATACATCTTGGATGTGCTTCTGCGTTCTTCTCACCCTCTGCATTCTGCATGCCAATCAGTACAGAAACGAAGACTAGGAAAATCCCTACATCTAACCATGTAACCCTAGACTGAAATGGAGCCTAAGGCATGTGACAAAAGGTCCAAACCTTTTTTTGGCAGCATTTTTCCTCTGGATGATGCCTCTTTCTAGCAGCATTTCCCTCTTGGGTCCCTCCAGATGTAAGCTTCTGTACAGAGAAGAACATGCCATGGACAGAAAGTGTGATGGTAACAGCAGTCAGATGAGTGTGGGGAGTTATGGCTTGCTTCCCAGGCTGGCTCTTGTCTGCTATAGGGGACTGGGCAAGTCCTGTGGTCTGCTCTCTCTCTGAAATAGAAAATATAGCACTTAGGATAGTGTTTTGGGAACATGTGTGTGTTTTGGTGGCTTTTTTCCTCCATCAGTACACCTCAACATCCGAGGTGGATTAACAGCTCTATTGCATTTTATACTACAATACAGTAAATAACTATCTCGTTAGTAAACTGTAGAGGAGACAAGATGTCCTGAAACATGGAAGAGGTAGCATAGAAAATGGGCTCCATTCTTTCAGCAAGGCAAAGCATTATCTTGGTGAGACTTTTGTGGATTTTTCTTAATCCCTGTCATCAAAATCATTTGGCTATACTGAATACCTGCTCTTTGAAGAACAGGAAGGAAGATTCTCACGATTGTTATGCACTAGTAGAGCTGAAATAAGAATCAACCAGTCTGCGTCTGTTACTTTGCCTTCTGTCCATAGACAAAGCTCTGCACTCAGGGACTTGTCCTAAATATTTAGGGTGACCAATGGAGGCACCACATTCTTTAAGACTTGCACAATTTTTGTAATGCTTTCAGGTGTGAAGTGACATGTTGACTTATGAATGCAGCCTTTAAGAATACTCTAGCAAATGTTAATAGTGGTAACCCCTTTCTGGCATGGGAAGGGGGATTGGGCTGAAAGGCACAATCTCAGTTGAACTCAAGTGCTCCTTCAGAAGCCTGCGTTCTGTCCAGTTCTGCACAGAAGTGTCCTAGACTTCTTCAGGCAACATATTAATGATTTTAACAATGTTATATGAAGGAGTAGAGTAAGGGTTCTGGTATCTGTAGTTCACAGGAACAAAAAGTGAACACTTTCCAAGTATGGAAGTGGATTTTGTGCAAGTGACCAAAAAAAGCTGGAAAAAGATGTTGAAAAATTCCAAACTACATGTGTGAGATGTGATAGTGTAGCGTCAAGAATTGCTCTGAGTACACAATGAAGAATACACAAACTTCTAGGGTTCTAAATCTGACTCAGGAAAAAAGGAGGAGAAATTGTGCAGATGGTACTGAACTGTCTTAATGTTCAACAGAGTATGGAGCTGTAATTTAATTGTATAAAAATTTGAAGAGCATAAACTGCCTTGGTTTAAAGAAGTGTCTGTAAATAAATATTTTATTTGCAGAACCACATCTCCTGCTGTCAAGTTTCACAGCAGATTATGATACTAATCCTACTTAAATTGTTATCAACTAACTGTAGCTTTGGAAAAGTTTAGTATTCAAGTAACGTATTGTTTGTGAAGAAGGTTGTATGGTAAACATTGTGGATTAGAATTTTGGTTATTTCCCTCTTTGTGTCTAAGAAGCATGAAGTCTCCTCTGTATTGTTAAATGGATTTGTTTAACTATAGATACATATAATGTGAAAATCTTGATTTAAAAAATTCTAAGCCCTGTCCTATAGTTGCTATGCCAGAAGGTGGCCAGCTACTTGAAAAGACACTTGATTATCCTAGAACTAGCTATACCATCAGATAATCAAACTCCTGTCTAATAGTGAGAGAAGTTTAAAAAGGCAAAAATCATGTAAATAACTGCATAGTTATGATCCTCATTGCTTCACAAGACAGTTCTTACCAGAAGAAACCAATACACTTCTGGTAGAAAGTTTTGAGTGGTATAAGAAGTATAAAAAGTGGAAATGTTAAGTTTTGCAGAGTGAAAATACTCTATGGAAAATGGTAAACTATTGAGCCTCTTCATTTTAGAAGTAAACAATGTAGGTCACTGGTGTTTGGCCTCATGAGGCATAACTGGCCTTTTTGAGATCATAAAGGGCTGATACTTCATGAATGCTGCTTCAATAATTGACATTATATTTATCTTAATTGAAGTTTGCAAGTAATTAGATTAGAAGATAAGGCTTCTTAAGGCCTATGTTTACTGTTATAGTCTCTTGTTGAGATTTGTGGAGTAAATATTAAAATGTCAGCATACTGTAAATGAAGCTTTTGGGCCCATTCCTTTAAAGCAAAAGATCTGAGACTCTTGGACTGTGTCAGATTCTTTATGTGTGTTTAAAGCCTTAGAGTATGTTTTAGGGAATGTGCTGGAGCTTTTGACTCTTTCTGTATTGCAGCTTTTGAATATATTCAAACCAAGTATAAGACTCGAATAACTACTAGACAGTTTTAATGGTGAGTGCTACAATGAGGTAGCAAACCCTGTCAAGATACCTTTTTAAAAACAAAAAAACTTACAAAAACCCTTTAATTTGGGGCTGTTGGAAGTGATCTTAAGCTTCTCATACTTGCCTCTAATGGAAGCTATTGAAGGCAGATCCAAATACTTCAGGTTAACTTCTGCTCCTACATCCATAAGGATTGACTGGAATGCAGTAGGACTCTGTTGGTAAGAAAAGGAGAATCACTCTGTTTTGTACAGTAGAGTCAAACTTTTGGTGGTGTCCCTTTTTTAATCAGAACTTCATTCACATTATTGTCATTTTCTACCATAATTTAAAACACAGTTAGCTGTATGTACACTAAGCCCATGTAGCCCAACTGCCGGTGGCAAGATGGAACCCTCGCCTACCCATAGGCCTATGTGAGTGCAGTTCAGACTTTGTTTAATGGCCAGTTATAGCCTGTGTTGTCTGGAGGTGGTGTAGGCATGAAGATTATTAGTATAGGGAAGGAGAATTGCCCAGTCTTGAGTCTGCTTTACAATTCTGTTTTTCAGCTACATTATCCACCTATCTGCTTTCACTTACAAGATATGTACTCTAGCATAGCAGTATAGGCACTTCAATTTTAATAGCTCTTGCTGGAAGAGGTTAAGAAGAAAAGAAATCTGGAAAAATCTATTAATCTTCAGAAAGATTTCTTTTAAGTGATTTTTTCCATAACAAGGTGTCTAAATATTTAATGCAATGTAAATGTAAACAGATATTATTTTACAAGGAATACCTTCATTAAATATCTATTCAAAGCAGATGCATATATTTTATAACATGACAGGAAGACTGGAAGTTGCTTATCTAAAGAAGAGAAAATGTATTCTATAAAATGATCGGATAACAGATATGTAAGTTTGTAGCTTGCAAGCTCTTTCTGTAGCACTAATGGGATTGTGGATCTCAAGCTTTGCAGCAGAGTATTTTAAATCTTCAAACTCAATGGGGCACATATCATAAGTTAGTGTACATACACAGGAGTATATTTGCATTGTGACTATCTCAATCTTGCATACATACGTGCACAATTGAATCTCTCATGAGGAATGTAATTTACAACCTAGTGAAATTCTCTAGGCTGTAAGTTTTGGTAAGTGGCTGCTTTTTCAAGGTTCATGTCCTATATGTCTTTCTGTAAACTTGCGTTCTCAAATGCTCCTTTCCCCAAACATCTCTGACTCAGCGGAGACTAACGGAGGGATCCTTTTTGATTTAACTTTTGATTTACCCTCTGTGCTGTAAATTCTCCTTACAAATCCCTGCTTGCTCCCCCTCTTTAATGCTATCTATAATGTACTTGTTATATGCAGTAACTTGTTGCCATGCTGCTGCTTGCCCTGAGTGATGGCACTCATGCTTAGGCTGGCTGGCGATGATGGCCTTTCACTTGCATTTGACTGATAGAGTACCTGTTTCTGGTTTGAAGTGTGTGGTCCCATGTGTCCATGAGACTCCTAACCACAGTTACAGGGTTATGTCTCGCTGCTTCTGATTTTTTTCATAGGTAGTACTGGACCCCAGAGGTAGGATCAACAAGGGGAGAGTTTAAAATACTGTTTAAGGGAATTAAACTATGAAAGCTCCAAAGACTGCTTGTGTCCCAAGCCTCTATACAAATTCACTTTGAATTAGGTTGGCAAAAGCCCTTTCTAGTCTATAAAATCTACAGAACTGGTGTTTCCCTCTAGACTGTGATCCCAGTTGCATTATATCTTTCCCTTCAGAGACTGGTGTTGGGATCTAAATGCCATGAGATGTGTTGCAGTTGGGTTTTCTTTCAGCAAGTATGTTATGTCGCTCTAGCCTGTTACTGCCTTTGAATCAGCTAGATTTCACTCCTCATTCCATGTGGAGCAGTAAGTTGTGATACTGCGTACCAGTGGCTGAAATCTGTGATGGCTCATCTACGGGATTCTTCCCATCAAAGCTGTTTTGTAGCCTCTTCCTCCCAATTACCCATTACTGCACCTCTGGAGTCTAATCTCAGTCCTGGAGAAAACAACTGAAACAAGGATGAAATAAAGTTCTCTACTGGAGTTAATGTTGTTATATCCACTAACTGTTAGAACTGGCCTACTTCTTGACATGTAGAAAAATGTCATGAGGAAAAGAATACCAAACCTTGGCACTCATTTAGCACAGCAGCTCTGTGATGGCAGAGACTGCAATGGGTGTTGTAAGTTCCTTCCTTGCTCTCCTCCCAAACCCTTGCCCAAATTACACTGCCTTTAATAAAACATACCCTTAGTCTTGTGGATTTCTTATTTTCTATTAAACTTGCTTTCACACCTATTTATGACCCCATTCCCTGCTGTGTCCTCTGCCCCGGAATGAATGGGAGTGTAGAGTTGCCTTCTGCAATATACAAATGGA
Source organism: Phaethon aethereus (assembly GCF_964289735.1). NCBI lineage: Eukaryota > Metazoa > Chordata > Aves > Phaethontiformes > Phaethontidae > Phaethon > Phaethon aethereus. The sequence goes on from NC_138575.1 coordinate 127,667,897, forward strand.
ATTGATGTCAAATAAAATCATGAAAACGGGAAGGAGACTTTAAAGTAGACTTTTTTCCTTTTAACTGCTGTGCTTCAGAGATTTGTTTTAGTACTTGAAACATCTCAGAATACTGTTTTTCTGCTTTTTAATTTGGAAGAACTGAGAACTTAAATTTGCATATGTTCATGTTAATGTTTGGTGTTTTATTGGAGCAATTCATAGGTGATAATACCTAATGTATGATTCAATTTAATGAATTTAAGCTGAAAGTCCACAATACAGTGAATATTCTTATTGGATGTTGCCAAATAAGCATTTTGTTGTGACTTTTCAGTGGCACTACAGTGTGTGTATCGTTGTGTGCATTGTTGTTCCTATTGAGGTACTCTTAATTTAGATTTTGTGGGGAATGTTCTACTGTTCATAACTAATTACTTATCAATGGAAGCTGTGTAAAATAAAGACTGTGCCCTCAAGTCTATGCTACTGACAATGAGGATCATTATCAACATGACACATCAATGATTAATATGTTGGCAGCACACACTGTCCTTAAAGCAAATTTGGTTTCTCCTGTAAGCTTTGCACGAGGACAGAAGTACCCCTGCTTCTTTTGAAAACAGAATTTTTTTTCCTCTTGTAAAATAATCACCTTGCTCACTTTGGGCTGTGGTATTTACTCATCACTGAACACAACCACTAGACTGTAGTGCTCAGAAAAGAGTAGGATGCAAAAGGAACCGTAAAAAGCAAAAAAATAAATTCTGCATATTTATAAATATTTAAATACCTCTTTTCAACAAAATATAAAAATGTAATATACAGCATATATCTACAATAGTTTTTAGCTAGATCAAGAGATCAGTTTTAATTCTGTTTGCAATGTGGTTACCATCATTGAGAAGGAGAAAGTGAGTATTATGACTCTGAAACACTAATAATTCTCTGGTTTTGTTTATTTGTATCATCTTGCTGCAGCTGGGGTACCAAATTTTGGGTTTTATTCATTGGTCAGTGAATGAAATCCATCTGAGAACAGCCAGTCAGGACAATGAATACCCAGCCCTGTGTAAACATAATCTGTTTTTTTTTTTTCCATCCAGCATAGCAAGATTAATTCTGTCCAGTTAGCAGCAAAACCCTCTCTCTGCTGTCTCTTGTAGAAGGTGGTCATGCCCTCCTTGTTATCTTCAGAGCATCAACATTTGTCCTGGCAGTGGTGCGCCCACCTCTTGAGCACTTCTGCCTTGGGCAAGAAAGGCTTTGCTCCCACTCTCTGGGGCTCAGGACCCTGTGCAGACCCACTGGCTGGGAAGTGGGCCCCTCAGCTCATCCTGGTGACTCTGCCTGGCTTTCTGCAAGAGTAGGGCTAGCTGATCTTCCAGATCCTGAATAAGATCCACTTGCATAATTAAGTTCTAATATTTTATGCATTTTTGTTGGATGGTCTTAATATTTATGAAGCACTCTCTATTCAGAAGTTAGGGCAACACAGAACACCTTTGGGAACTACTGTGCTATTACTACCTTAACTTATAGATGAGAAAGTAAATTGACTTGCCAAAGGCCATGCAAAGTCTCTAAGGGAACCAGAAATATAATATGGATCCATCAAAGGGTCCTTTTACATGCACAGTAATATGTCTGCTTTAGATGTAATGGCAATAATATTGGAAACATAATACTGGTAAGAACTGGCACCATTAAAAAGTAATGCAAATACAAACCATTTTTCTGGTGCAATTATTGCACAGAAGCAACTGTAAGAAAGGACTGTGCAGTGAGTTCCTTTCTATTAGTAAATTAATGCCTCAACCATGCCATCTGACTGCCTGCCAGCTGAATTTTGCTTCACGTTGAATGAGCCTGAGGCAGATATAGTAGGTCCTGTGCCAGTGGTGAAGCCAGCTTGGTTCTGTAACTATATGTTTTTCATTTTGTTTCAGTGGTTTGGTCCAAAAGAGTCTGCCTGTAGCACTGGACCTAAAAATGAGATGTCTGAGTATGATCCCACCTATGCAGAGTGGGAACTGGTTTGCAGTATTTGTCTTCTAGGCTTTGACAGGTTCACATAAAGGGGGGTGGAAAAAAATAAGTTTGATCAGCAGAGAGAAAAAGCATCCCTTGTATGTATTTATCAGTTGGGGTTGAGGACCCAAAGCACAGCAAAGAAATGAAAGGATAATTGCTTTGAAAGTAAAAGCTTTCATCCTTAAAAACTACATGTTTGGCCTGTTGGGTCAGGGTTTGGTCATTTAAAGCTCTGAGGTAGATATTATAAGCAGGAACATTTTACAAAGGAACTGCACCTCAAAAGTGAACTGTTTTCTTAAAAAGCATCAAAGATCACCCACTGCTACTTTCAAAACTGGCCTCTTTTTCAGACTATTGCAGCAGACATGGGACATCAGCAGTCTAAAAATGAGCCACTCTAGTGAGAAATACTAGATCTATAATGATGTATTATTGATGTGTCTTCCCATTAAGTACTCTAATTGCATTATGTTAGGATAGTATAGCTTTACTGCAGTGTTTTACAGCACTTAATGTGCACCACAGAGTTGCATTAGTGAGCATGAAAGTAGAAGACCTCACAGTGCGGTGCTTCCATAGGTTTGCATCAGCACAACCTTGCCTTTGTTAAAACAGCATTGCCCAGGATCTACAGCCGATATTAAACTTTCGAAAGTGCTGTAGGTCAAGAATCATGTTAGCTGCGTTGCTTTGCATGTAGCTTGCTTTCCAGCTTTCCCATTGTTCTTTCAGTTGCTGCTAATGTCCTTTTTAAAAGCTACAATTTAAATTCTTACCAAGAATTTAAGTAGGCCCAGGAACATGGGTTATCATGGTACTCTTCTGATTATCTCGCAAGGACTTCTGCCACTTTATAAATTTTCCTTCAAGACTCTTGACAGCCTGTATCTTCAAATCAAGACACAGGAATAAACATAGCTTGCGGCTAGTGAGATTACTTGAGCAAAATAACACGGTTGCCACTGTGTATGTCTTAGACTGGGATGCTTGTATCTTGTCTCAGCTCTTTGGCATTGCAGATTGCTCTAGTGAGTGTTTTGAGGTGGCTGGTCTTCCCTTGTTAGGCATGAGAGTGGCAAGTTGTGAATTGTCTTGCTGGGCATGTGACATACGAGGTGGCTTTGCTCGTCCCCTGTCTCCAAAGCCCTGCTCACCAGCATTCTCACCCAAAGTGTATTGAAATTTCTCAGCTGACTCTCATTCTTTTTCTAGTGGGATCAAAATAGAATTGTAGTGGATGTGGACCCTCAGAAGGAAGTATATAACAAGTAAAGGCGGTAGGTTGTTAATTTGATAAATGTCAGGCAGTCTGAAACCCCTTTATTTGAGTATAGGAAATAAGTGTCACAGGACCTGTGAGTTATTTCAGTATAGCAAAATGGAGATTGATAGATTGATGTTGGCATGCCTCTCAGCTGCCAGCTGCCTTGTAATGACTTGCCCAGCTGTGATACAAGTAGGAATAATTTCTGGGCTTTATATTCAATTTTAGAGTGCTTATTTATGTTTTGGTAGTATTTTAGTTAAGTTTGTTGTTAAATATTATTTGATAGTTTTTAGCATTCCTAGCAAATATCTTTTTGGACCAAAGAAAGGCTGGGTGATATACCTGAGATATCTTAAAGAATTGACCACAGGTCAATGACAGCAGGTGCCAGATCAAGGATGAAAGAACAAAAGACCCCACAGACTGTTCCCTTCCTCTTTTAACCCCATAAGAATCCTGCAGTAGGTCAGCGATACAATCATGACCAGTGATGAACTGAGGTCAGAGAAGTAGACAGTAGGTTGGCTTCCTCTGTTTCCATTACCATCTCTGTACATTGTGCATGTTGGGGTACAGTGCTGTCACCAGCCTGCTGATGCTATCCTGTGGATATTGTAGCCAGAAACACTAGCAAGCCCTACTGGTACCCACTCCACCTGAGTGGCAGCTGAGCTGAGCGCTGCTGATGGCAGAGCCATCTGTTCCAGCAGTTAGCCAGCTTCTTTCTCCAAGATCTGTGCTCTTGTATACAAGCCTTGTGCTCTTAAGTAGCCGAACTGTTATTAGATGGGGAATCAGTGCAGTGTGAACATAATATAGCAATAAAATTCATAGCTTCTAATTCTGTGATCCCTGTGTCCCTAGCCCTGCTCACCACCCTTTGAGATGCTTTAGAAGTTCAGAGGTGTTTAGGCAAAAATGACTGCTACTCTTCAGGTGATAAATGACTGAGAAAGAGATGGGTAGAGCTGGGAGAAGAGTTGGTGTGGCATCTGTTGGTACCAGGGAAGGGAGAGGTGCTTCTCTTAGCTGCTGTTTCACAGTCCCTGGTTCCTCAGTAGTAGTAGCCAGGAGCAAGCCTGACTTTTTTTTTGGGGGGTGTGTATTCCACTGTCCTGGGAAGCACAGTAAAGCTGAGGGTGTTTCTGTTGAGGAGGGCAAACATTTAGTTGCCAATAGCTGTAGCTTGCCATGCCTGGCAGTCTGAGCTTTTTCTGCTGCTTGGTCCTTTGGCTTTTCCCAGTTAAAGAAATGAGCCAGAAAGAGTTCTTGGTGTGTGGGGAAACTTCAGTCATCCATTAGGTTAAAGAATTAACTTTTGTGGTTAAGTAGTTCATAATTTCTGTTTTCCCTGGATCAGTTCTGGGGAAAATAAGGGCATGCTTCTAATTTCCCATCTCCCCTTGGGAATCATTCTCTCCCAGCCCCTGCGTTTTATCTACATTGGCTGAAGATTAATCAGAGCTTATTCCCAGGTAAGTGTTAAGAATTTGTGTGTTTGTTTTTTTTTTAATGGTGTGATTTTTTTTTTTCTAAAGCTAGTAGTTATGTGAACTTGACTATTATAAATACCCTTAAAATTCAATGTGTCTCAGATTACCCTTGGCTCTATTCCTGCCCTAGTACTGTTTTTATTCTTTATTCCCATCAGAAGCAGAACTCTGAAGTCTGCTTTCAATCTGTGCTCTTTCAGACTATGGACAGAGAATGGACCTATTCTTTCTGGCAACTTTCAATAACTCTGATTGTTCAGCCTTTGTATTGTCTTGATTGTCTCCTATAGCAGTGTCATGGTTTCTGTAATATCCTTTTTTAGTAGTAGAATGACCAGAACAGTACAGAGCAACCTTTCAGAAGGCTAGAATGAGTCTGAGGTGTGAGAATTGAAGCACCATTGGACTTGGTTTTTTTCCAACTTTTTATCTTAGTATTGTGTCAAGAGATAGTGAGTAGCTGGGTCTGGAGAGATTCTTAGACAAGTAATCATCTGCTCTGAGGATGGGGGATATGGGAAAAAGATCAGCAGGAAAGAAAGAAAAACTTACTGCATCCTGGATTTTTGTTTTCTATTTGTTAACAGCTGATTAAAAAAACCATCTGTTAACTCATTGTTTCCCATATAGGTTGAAAATATCTTTATTTTCAAAAGTCAGATTCAGGATGTTGTACTGTGTCTTAAGCTGGAGCAGGTGGGATTTAAAAGGAATTATTTTATAATTAGGCAGTTGAAGCTGGCAATACCTTTGTGAGTACCTGCCTGTGAATGAAGAGCTGTCTGGAGACAGGTTAGTCTGCTTATTTGATGAATGCTTGCTTTCCTGCCTTCTTTCTGAACTGTTATTTTAACTATCTTCTCTCCTTTAAAAATAGGAACAAATTATAGCTTTCTAGCTTTTTTAACTTCTCATAGGTAAATACCTTTTATTGAGCTTGAGAGGATTGTATTGGTGAATAATTCAGTTCAGATTATGGTCTAAGTTTAAGCAGTGCGACAACAAAGTTGAACACATTAAACCATCCAAGAAATAAAACACTGAAGATAATGCTGTTTATCTGTGCAGTTTTTAAAACATGGGTATGTGCTTAGGTTTTTTCCTCAAAAATGTGTTTAATTCTCTTAAAACACATGCAGAATACCTTAGAGAACAAATTCATTAGAGGGTGCTGCACACTCAACCTGGGGGAACTCAGGTTGCTTCACTTATAGTGTTCTTTAATTATACAAGTGCCTAGCCTCCAGTTGATTCAACAGTGTAAAAAAAATTACTGGAAAGACAGTGATTCTTTCATATCTGTCCAGAATTATATTTTTTTAAAAGAAAGTAGCATGTGTTTCTTCCAGCATGCAGAAATCTGGATGGTAGATGGTGGTGTCCTTGTCCCTGCGCTTGATTTGGGGAGGGTACTGCTGCTGCACAGGAAGAGAAGTAAACCTTCTCAGCAGCTATACTGTCTGTTTCTTATGCCAGACTAATAACAGACCCATGCTGCTTATTACCGATAGAGAACTGTCCAAAAATACGAACAACTTCCCTGTTAAGCGCGTCTGCCGCAGAGGCATACGGCAGAAGCCTCTAGGCTCAAAGGTAACAGCTCAAAGGAAATGTGTCAACTATTTGTTACAGGACTGAATGTGTACTTGTGTAATTAGTTTGGACAGCAATGAAAGCCATGCATCTGAGCTTGCTTGTTAACAGACAGGTATCAATAGATACTCTTAGGCAGGTAGGCAGAGCATCTAACCAAATCTTGCAAAAATGGGAAACCTCACAAACCTGAATTTTAAGTGCATGTGTGTTGCTTGTGTCTGCAACCCTCCTTCAGTGGATGCTCTGACAAGTAAGCTTCAAAGCTGCCTGAGGAGAAAGACAATATTTCAGAAGTGTTTGAAATCTGATTTTGAATGTTAGTTCACAAATACCAATTAATATTCCCTTGAGCTAAAGAAACCCTGTTAAGAATCAGAAATCTTTGTATGGAACACCTAAGACTGCCTTTGACTGCAGACCCAAATCCTTGCAAGGACCTTGTTATATGCAGCTCTGAACCTGGAGAGAAATAAACTCCAGGTTCTCAGACAGCTGAATCAGAATTTTCAGAAAGTTTACAAAGATGAACAGGAAGCAACACTCTTCAGATAAACTAGTTGATATCTGCAGGAAACCAGCGTTTGCTCTTCAGCAATTGGTCTGGCATTGCTTAGTTTTCACAAACAAGTCTTTGACCACTAAATAAGCGCGCTCCTTTTCACCCTTGGAGGATGCTAGGTATCTGATTCTTCAAGATGTGTTACTAATGCTCTGATGCTACTGTGAATTGCCCTGTGAGCATCACCTTGCCCTGAAGAAAATTAAGTGTTTATTTAAACCTCTAGGTTTAAAAAAAAGAAACTGACAACCTAGTAGAGTAGAGCCAGTGCATCGTTGTTGCTTTTATAATCTGGTAAAATTTTATTAAAAAAAGGTAATAGACTACATTTAAGGTCTTGATGTAACTTGCTTTGACTTTTGATGATAATGAAAGACTCATTCAGAAAGTTAGAAAAACTCATCCCAAATAAGCAATGGATTATACGATAAAAAGCAAATCCTGTAACAGTATGCACTGTCACTCTAGGCCAATATATCATACAGGCTGGTTCCACCTAAGGTAAAAGTGGGGGAGGGTAAGCCAATGGCAAATTGCAAAGTAGTGACATGGCCAGAGAGCTGACAGTTATGACTGAAGGTCATTACCCTGACATTATCATTATCCAGGCAGGATTAAATTAAATCCAGAACTAATTATATTGTCCTTTCCAGAAATAGTCCAGAAATACTTCTGGTAAATGTCAAAAATACACCTCAACATTTTGATGTTTGGAGCTTGTCACTCAAGGGGTGCGTGTGTTTGTGCAATCACAATATAATAAATTGAAATGAAGCCACTAAAAATGAACAGTATTGGGATATTTCATAGCCTGCAATCTCCACATGCCGGTTAAACTCAAACGGATAGATACAAGGAGTATGACTGCAATGTCTGCTTGGATCTTCATCCTTTTTGAGAGGGGAAATAACAGTTTTTACATCTGTAAAAGCTACTTCTGCCATCCTTCAAGCCTTGCTTTCATATATCCTTTCTTTCCAACTTGCTGTCATTAAAGTATTTTGAAAACATATTCTCAGAGCATGTTGGGAGAGTGTACTTTTTTGATCTACCTCTTCAACTGTCATTTTTCAGTCTCTCTACTCTGTATTTTTTCTTGTATACCCAGTATTTTTACACTATGCCTATGCCTGTCCCTTAACCTTGATTATTTGCTGTACTTTCCTGTTTATCTACATTGGCCTCTTCTCAGTGTTACTACATTTATTGCTAGAATACTTGCCAGAGGAGTAGTTGAATTGATCTTTGAAGAATTTTGATTTCCTTTCTGTAGCTTTTCCTGCATTGCTTTATCCTTGTATGTATTTGTTTCAGCTTCACTCTCTGCCCACGGTGTGCTGTTCTGAAATTCAGCATCTTTATTCCTGATTTAGCCTCAGTTTGTTTATGGATACAAACATAACTATATTTACAGATGTTGCTTAAAAGTTACCTCATCTGTTCATTTCAGTAATGGAATTCCTGGGATTTGGACCCAATTTTTTAAGTGCCTTGCAGTATATCCAGAAATTCCTCAGTTACTCCTGCGGTCAGCAAGCTGGGTGGCAGTCAAGGCTTGTTCTTTTTCCTATTTCTAGTCAAGACTCTGCCTCCCTTCTCTCACTTTGCCTGTTTCGTGGAAAATCCCTGCTATCAACTTCAATTCCTTTCTGTTTCAGTCTCCAGACAAAAATCCCATTCATATTTTTGCATTTGGACAGCCTTTTATATTTTACTGCAGCAGAAGTTCTTGCATGTAATGTTGAATAAGAAGCATTTGTGGGCAGGACTGTAAACAGAAAAGGTGAAGAAACGGCTTTACTGCTTTTGGGCCTGTGCTTAGGGACCTATGAAGCTGTGCTGGGAAAGGCTGGTGGGGAATAGGGAGGGAAGTGTGGAAGTAGCAGAGAGAATGGCAAGTAGCCTGTGAAGAGCAGTCCCTGGTCTTGCTGTGGGCCACTGAGCACCCATCTGGGATGTCCATCTGAGATGTTCATGCTGAGTTAAACAGGATGGTTGTTGCCTGTCACTACCAGAGCATCTGCTCACTCTCCCAAGTATTTTTTCCACTCTGTTTTGCTGTGTCTATTCCTACAGCATCCCCTCACTGCTCCGTCTGCCCAGCTCTCCCTATGATGCGCTGCTCCCTGTGCTTCTCTGCGGGTCCCTGAGGTTGTTGGAAAATCAAGACAATGATTCTTTGGGGAGGAGATCTTTACTCCTCTAGGGGATTGCCAGGTGAGCTTAAAGTCACTGCCTTTTAATGATCTTATCTTCCCAATTGGTGTGGTATGTTCTATTAAAAGTAGTACAGGAGAATTACAAGGCTTTGTTTAAACTTTTAATTCCTTTAAAAAGGAAGAGGAAAAGCAAATATTCTTTGCTCTAAAATGGTAACATCAACAAAGCCCCACTATTCTGCATTTCTGAAACTGTGCTTTGCTTAATGTCTACAGGAAAACAAACCATGTGGTGGGCTGGCTCTCAACATCAGCAATTTTACTGTTGGGGCTCTGATGCCCACAGTGCAGACTTCATGTGCTGCTTTAATGGATTTCTCCAGGAAAAAAATATAGCTAATCACACAATACTGTGAAATTACTAACTTTCTATAATTTCATGCTCTTAATCAAACAGACATGTCCTCTCTGATCTTGAGGGATATGGGGATGGGGGGAGAGTTTTGGTGAGGGAAGGAAGAAAAGAAAATGCAAAACCATTCCACCACTGTGCCCCTTGTGCCTCCCTCCCATAATAAAAGGCAGTAGCAGCTGCAGCTAATATCCAACTGTTCAGTGTCTGACAAATGAGAAAGAAGTCTGCACGCCCTTTAGCGTGTCTCGAAATGTATGTGATGTCTTAAGGATTCCTTGCAGCTCCTCTGGACCTAAGTGGCGTGTTGGAAGCTGCCTCTTTCTGGGCTACAGATCCCAGTGTTTATGGGATCTAAGTGTTTAGACCCACCTGAGGCTGTAAGAGAAATGCACCCCTACAAAGCACTGCTTGGAGTAAAGGGAGATGCAGTATTATTCTGTAGCCTTTTGATGCTGGTAGTTTTGTTTTGTACTCAAGTGTGTTCGTTTTTCACTGGAGTGTTGTCTTTACCTTTAGAACAGTTTGCTAGCTTGCTGCACTACTTGCCTGCATACACGCTTCCTTTTTCTCAGCCCTTGCTGCTCTCTCTCTTTGACCTTCATATCATATATCTTTAGTCCAGGAGTAACTTATGGGATGTGTCTGTGTCCACATGTGTGTCTCTGTTTGCAAAGAATACCTCCCCTCAAAAAGCCAAAGAAACTAGTGTTGGTTATTGAACATATATTAGATCTCTCTTGTCTTTCAGTTTGTCCCATTCAACTGTAAACAATGTTCCTTTCTAAGTATTTGTGAAGTTCTTAGTGTGGTGGGATTGCAGTCCTTAATTGTTTGATGTTCTTGTCTGACTAAAGATAAATTTGGCTAAACAAGTCTGTCTTTTTTCTAATCAATGGTAAAACCAGGTATATATTGCATTAAGCTCCTGAATTTTTTTATTCATTGTATATTAAAAGAAACCACTCTACTTTGTAGTCAATTTACGTGTTTGTTTTAGAACAGCAAGACATGTATTTATATGTTTGAGTGTTTGTGTAGCCTTCAAATAGGATTGCTTGTATGCCTAACACACATCCCTACTCTGGTGCACTGGACCCATAACAGCTTATGTGTGTTTAATTTATAGTCTGGTCAATTTAAAAAGAGACAAAAAACAGTAACTAAAAAAACTCTGGTCAGTCTCATTAAGTCTATGAAAAAGACACTGATCCATTGCCAGGAAGTCTTGAAGGTTCAAGCCCAGTCCCACCAGAGACTAGTTTCTTTTGGCGTTATCAGTCTCAGTCACTGTCTCTCCTGGCAGAGCTGTGTTTGTTTTGGCTCCAACACCATCCTAAGTCCACAGGAGGAATTCTACCAGTGCTGCAGAAAATGTGGGCAGACGAGAAAAAACTAGTTAGTAGATAAATACGTGTGTTTTCAGTGGGTTTTAAATAGTTAAAAAGTTCTTCTCAACAACAAAAAAATCTGTCCTTTCAGATGTTTTACTGTAACTTAATATTTTTGCATGGTGGAGGATATTGTAGAAAAACTGCATTAATGTTAACAAGCACAGTGCATTTTTTTATTATGTGAATTTTAGTCCATTTACTTTCTTAATGGTATTTTGCAATCCTCATTGATTTAATAAAGCAGTAAACTAAACCCTAGTTAAAACATGTGGGGGAATAACTTTTAATTGCCTCTTACAGAATAATTTCTGAACTATAATATCTCCTTTTTATTATCTTTATCTTCTTTTAAAGACTGTTGTATGGAACTTCTGAATCTTAAGATGAGCTATATTCATACCAGACAATTTGAAGTTATGGCTTATTTGAAAGCATATAACAATTGTGGTCTTTCTGCTTTTAGAGCTTTATTGAGTTCAATTTGTTTCCTTCAATATTGAACATTGAAACATGGCTGTGATCCAGGTGGCCTTTGGGTCTTGACAGGTGTTAAATATTTGTAATTAGGGGATTATTAATAATAAAAGTCCCTAGTAGATCACACCCATTTTCTCATGTAATGATAGATTCTTTTTTTAAAAACACCTCCAAAACTGGAAATGCAGTATTTACAAGAACCATTTTGGGAAGTTGAACAATAATCATAATAGTTATGATCTACTGGGATGGGAATATTTATTCTTCCCGAACCTAGCATGATGTCATGACACTCTCCTTGGTTTCAACTGACATCAATGGAAGGAGAAGATGCTTGTTACCTTGAACAGATGCTCAGTGTCTCACAGAAGGACACTACCTAAAAGTAGTGGTGCTGCTGCCTTTTTACATAACTTCTGACAAGCTTTATGTTTCTTCTTATCTGAACACATTGATTTTTGCAATACAGTTAGTGGCAACTCCTTGAAAATTCCCTCTCTTGAGCTCAATCTGCTTTGTAGTCTTAGTCCTAGGTGGTAACTTAAGATTTAAAATATTTTCTGTACATCACTGTTCATTATATGTACCTGTGCAATGACTGTGGCAAAATTTTGAAGTTCAGTTCATTAAAACTTTAGTTGAGGGCTGAATTCAGCTACCTTCTCCTTAAATTGGTATTTTGAGGAAGACTAGCTGACTTTGAGAACAAAATATTTTAAAAGTTTCACTTGAGAAAGCATATCAATATTAGTTACAATTTCAAAAGGATATAATTTCTTCAACTACTAGAGAATTTCCTTTAGCTACTAATCAAAAGAGAATAATCAGTATCAATGGAAAAGTATCTGAGTGTGAACTGGTTAATATGCACTTTCCATCTCCAGGTGGAGATACACATGCTGCCCAGTATTCATGGGATCCTTCATTATGATGGGAGAGTTGTTGCTATCTGTTGTGACTTCTGGAAAACAGGTTGTTCTCTGTAATGTTGATTTTTTTAGATAAAACTAAAAAGAAGTTGAGAGGTGGGAATAGCCTTTTCTGCTCTGAGGTAAGAATATACAGTGTGTGGTGTTTCATTACCTGGTAGGACTTTAACCTTTCTTATGATGGAAACTTTTACAAGGGAGGACGATGATGCCCCTGTAAACCTGAGCTAGATGTGAAGGTATAAATTCAAATATCAAAAATTCACAAAAGCTGTTTTCTTGGGTGTGTTTTAGGTATCTGGAAATAAATGAGAAACTTTCACAATGTGGCAAGCTAAGGAGTTGTTATGTATTAGATTTATTCAGGCTTCAGTGATCAAAGTGCTAGGAGATGACCATAATAATAAGTCATGAGAGTATCACAAGTTTAAACTGGTAGTACAGTTGTTGAATAGACTGGAGAGTATCTGTCAAAGGAGAGCAAAGAGAAGAGAACATCTGAGTGGTGAATACAGCTAATATACAGAGGTTTTTTGATCTTTAACCTAATCTGTGCTTAAGGATGGATCCAGGCTTTACAGAGCTGTTAAGCATAATGCTGCTCTAGAGACTTTTGTAGAAAATGGAGTCTCCAATATATTTCCAAGCTGGAGCTGTTACTTTCAACATAGTAACTCTTCCTAGGAGAACATTTGAGATGAATCAGAAGCTGACAAAAATAGAACTGCTCAAATTATCAGTCCTGGGTTGCAGAAAATTCCTGGCAGATTTCATGTCAGAAAATGTACTACTGAATCCAACTTGGATTTGTGGTCTTGTGCATTTAACCACCAGATATTTTACTCTTGTAAGTGGCATTCTACTCTTTTTAAATAATTGGCTCTAATAGAGCTCTCAACTGAGGAATATGCTTGTAACTGTCAAGATTCAGTTCTTTAAAATGATTAGCAGTCCCAGCAGTTGTGATTCTTTAAAGTATCAAATGCCAACTTCTACCGTTCTTCATACTGAAAACTATTTTGAAATTAATAATGAGTTCCTGCCTGCTTCTTCTGTAGTTCAAAGTAGCTGTAGTCATATTGAAAGACACTGGTAGTCTCTGCCTTACCACAGTTTTCTTTATGATTGTCTTCTATTACTACAGTTCTCTTCATTAATTCTGATGACAAAAATAAGGTGGTTTACAAATACATTATCTGCCTTAAACTAGCTTGGTTTGTGCTTAAACAGCTAATTAATTGCTGCTACAATCAACAAATGCTGCTTGCAGTCTGGTGTGCCTCTGTCTTGGCTTTCAACTCTTACTTGCCAGTTTTCCTCTACCACAGTAATGTGGCTTGTTATGAGGCTTTGTACTAATTAAGCGAGCAAGTTGTAACTTTTATGAGTTTACTTAGGTAGGGAGATGGTGGACCTGGGTATCCATGGATACTGTTGTTTGGGGATTCTGCTCAGGATAACTTTCGAATTGAAAGTCAACACCTCATCTGCACTATCATTACTGAAGTGTTTGCAGAGACACACTCAGTGTTAATTTAGCAGATTCAATTTAAAATGGAGGAATTAAGGTTCAAAAATATATTTAGTGAATAAACTGCTTTAGAAGAGGTAAGTGCTCTTTCAGCCTTGATGAGGCAATTTCATCACAATTTAAAAAGAGGTCAACTAAACTTCCACGTACATTACAGGGCACAGACATTAATGTATTTGAAAAAGACAAGTAAGTACTGGAAATCTATTGGGAAGAGGACCATAAAACTCTGTAATTTGAGGCCCTAAATTTAGGGCATTCTAATTAAAACTGACTTTGCATCCAAAAATAACAATAGTCTTACAAATCTGTTTGATTATATACTACAAGTGTGCCACTTTATTTCTGGTAGGCCAGAATTTTTTTAATCAAGCTGTTTGGCTGTTGGGAAAGGAGGGCAGATATTCTTATGCCTAAAACCCTTCTCTTTGTGAGAAGAAGGGATTTTAGATACAAAACATTACATTTTTTGCTATAAAATTTTGGAGGCTGAAATAAGTGGAGCAGCTCAGACTAGAGAATAATATATGAATGGAAGAGGAGAGAAAGCAAAAGCTGTTGTCAGTACTACAGTGTGTATAGATTTGCAAATGAGACATAGCATCTGAAAGGATTAGAAAATTATCCCTGAATTCTGCCGTGTAAGCCTCCAATGAGATGTTGTATGCTCAGTTTCATATCAGGGCAAATTGATTTTTCCATGAAGTAGCTTGTTTTATTTGTCTGGAGACCGGTTTTTACTTCCACAGTCTAACCTGGAGAAAAGAAGATATTTTAACAGATATCAGTACTACAAGGTATTGAGAAATGTAACTGGTTTGATAAAGCAATATGTAGTGAAATGTGTCTGTATACAGGCTGTCTCTGGCACTTACAAAAAGTGGGACTGTAACTGTGAGACCTGTGGTTTTTACGGTACTGACTTAATGAACTGAGACTTTGTCTGCCCTGGGTTCGTTCCCCGCCAGTGAATTTGTGTGACAGGATCATTGGGTTGTTCTGGTAACATGCTCTTAAGTGTGCATTGGTTTAGGTTATTTTAAGAATGTTATTTTTTATATTTGTGCACATGGTTTGTTGCCCTTCCTGTAACAAGTGGGTATGTTTGGAGTTATTTTCACTCCTTAAATGGATATCTTTATTTTTACTAAAGTGAAACTAGAAGCGTGAGATGAAATGGAGTAGCCCAAAATGGTTTGATTTAAAAAAACGAACAAATCCTACAACACCCCGCCTATTATTACAGTATTTTAAGGCAAATGGTGGAACACCATCACTTGATTAACGTGAGATACTGGAACTCGGGAATAGCCTGTTGATTAGTTTCCTTAAGTGTGTCTAGTGATAATGCCTGCTTTTCCTTTCTGTAATTATGTCTTGAAATCATTCTTCTTATATTTAGAAGGAACTAATCCCAGTACATTTGAAAACTTGTATATTGAAAAGCCTGAGGGTAGGTAGAACTAGACAGAGGGAGAGGGCAAGGGTTTACACATGGTGTAGCAGAAGGGACTTGCACTTGTGTGATGCTGTGTTTTGTGACCTACGGTATATAGGGAAATACTTCTTGCTTATCTGAAAAATTACAGGAATTTAATCCCATCATCCATGTGCTTAATGTCAAGCACTCTTGGGGAAAAGGTCCTTACCCAGAGCAGCCGTGGTCTTTGTATTAATGCTCTAGTCTGCCTGTTGATTTGTGCTTTTTTTCTTGCTTGCTGCCAAGTCTGGATGGAACTTCTTTCATTTCCTCAGGGATGGCATGGCTGTCACACAGGAGGGTGGCAAGTGCCCACAGTGACCTGTATGGAAGGATGCGTAGGTTAGAGCTGCTCATGGGAAGTGGGGAGCTGAGGCTTTCTGTTCCCTAATGAAAGTTTTAAACATGAGGCTGCAGGATGGTGCATGTTGTCAAAAGGTGACAATTACAAGGCTGCTTCTGTGTGTGGATCTTAATTCTCTCAGTATGTTAGACATGCTTAGTCTAATGCAATTAGCAAGCTGAGCCTGGAGAATGCTAGTGTGATGCAAAATAGCACTTGTCCAGCCTCTTCAGCTTGCATGAACAGAATCTTAATTTCTTCTGCAATAATCTCAAAACATCATCTTTTTCTGAAGATGACTATGTAGTGGGTTTTACAGAAAATGTTTTAATGCACTTAAGTTCTTTAACAGACACTAGTCAGTGTCTTTCAAATAGAATGAGTAAAACTTGGAAACTATGTATTTTTTCCTTACGCCCTATGGTACCTCACCCTCTTTTTTGCCATTTACAATATGCTTACTGTAGCACTAATGAAAAAAATGGAAAACTATGCTATAATTTCTACAGTTGCATAACTGAACTGATTCCTTAATCTCAAACTGTCTGGCCTTCAGCTTCCTTCTGATATGCGAGGGATCTTGCTTTGTTTTTGTTGAAATTAAACTACTTCAATATTGTCAAACATTGATTGCAAAGTACATTAATCATTCAGTTTATTGCCAGCAGTTTCCTAGAGATCAATCTGATGTTTAAATGGTTTGATTAATAACTTTGCCAGAAGTTTGTATATAAGAGTTTCATAATGGTCTGTAATTATTTTGACTGTAAAATAAACTAATAACACTATAGACTGTCATGACTACAATGTAATCTTATGTTTTGATTGCATGTGATAGATCTTCAAAACCTATGCCTCTGAAATGGGCTGCTCAGTTGTTCATGATACTAAAGTGTTATGATATATTAAAAATAAAAATGTGGTGGCCTCTCTGAACATACAAGATAATAGTGTTAGTAATAAACCTGATTACTGCTACTTACAAAGACTAGGTATTTTTTAACTTGAAAGTGGCTTAATGTTGTTTAACCTCCTGTTAAACATACAATAACATGGTAGTTGGTACCACTATGTTTTGAGTTGTGTATTTGGAAAAATGTTCCAGTATAGATGTATGGGGACTGTGTGTGCTTTTGCTAGTCACCAATTAGTCTAGTGTGGCCAGTTTGTGCATTTGTAAAAATAAAATGGAATCTCCATCAGGAAAGCACTTTATTGATATAGTTTAGCTCAAGGAGTTAGGAAATGCTGCATTGTGGAATGTAATAGTACATGAGAAAATGTCTTTCAGATAAATGATGTGATTGTGATCAGTAAGTATATTCTGCACAGTAAAGGACAATAAATAACATAATCCAATGTGGCTGGCTTTATCCAATTGAAGGCAATTCATTAAGCAAAAATATCTCAATGTTTTTCTGTGGGAAGCAAATGACAGTTTAACTTAACTGTAAATTTCTTTACTCAAGTCCCTTGGTGAGGTGAGATGGTAACTTACTAAAGGATGCCGCCAAGTTTTTTTTCCTGTGGCATGTTTAGAGCTTAAGTCCCATTTCTTTGGGACCCATATTAAACATACTTCTAGCACATGGCATTTTGCCTAGTTAAAAATGAAGGGAACTAAAAGAATAAAATTAAATCAGGATTTTTTTTTAAATGCTATGGCAAAATCAGTAGTTTTACATGAAATGAAACTTTGTTTAAAAGAAACTTAACTCTGAATCCTCCATGAACTAACATTTGTTTCTCTCTATTGAGTGTGACAGGGCAAACAGTAAAGCAGCTTTCAGAGCATTGCTTTTATGAAAAATCCCCTTTGGTCTAATGAATAAGTAATATGCCATCTTGTAAAGCTATTGCCCATTCATAATGCATCCATATTATGGTAACAGATTGCAAATTGAGAAATGTGTTGTTTCTTGTTCTATTCTGTCTGGCTAAGATTTTACCATAAGAATAAGTGATGATCCCGCATATTAGGCTTCAGTCATTTGGTAAAAGTGACTGTTTGGCAGAGGCACATGTTTTGAGGATGCTGTGCCTTATCTTTGAGTCCAGTGTGGTATGAGAGGAGGATTTCTTTTTATTAAGTAATACCAAACTTACCTTGGAAAAACCACCCTATCAACATGGGCATTTAATGTGAGTAAGGCTCTGCAGAAGTTAACAGGTAGAGAAATTCAGATTATTTATTTTGGAGTTTGAATTGCTAGTTTTTGCTTGAAAATAAATTGGAATTGAATGAAAATATGCAAATACATGAAAACAATAAATTTGTATTTATGAACAGTAGAAAGAGGCCATGTGGAGGAAATGCAGGGTCCTGTCAAAGTCTGCTATTCCTGAGAAAGCCATCTTACGCATTTCCTTGAAGCTAGAATGGTGAAATACATTGATAAAGTGCAAATGAGGCACAGTAGCATCACTCTTTACAGACCTCAGATTTGAGTGGGACACAATTCTTATTTTAAATTTTGAAAGAGGAGCAACAGAAATCTGCTATTCTTTTACCTCATTATTAATACAGTTCATTTAAGGCTTTAAGGTGCTTTTTTATCATTCTCCTGTTACATTGACCAATACTGAATGGTTCACTCTAGAAACAGGGTGCTGCTTCTCTACCCTAGAGCTCTATCCTATCTTCCTTAAAGCTTATTTCATACTATTAAAAACCTGTGCATCATTCCATTCCTTCCAGTTTTCTCATTTAGCACAGCCCATCCTAAGGAGCTTACACTTGCTCAAAACTGTATCTATATCTCCTTAACTGAAGCAAATCTAGCTGTTGTCCAAAAACACAGAATGAAGAAGTATAGCTACACTCTTCTGAAAATGCTCTTGAAAATAATAAACCTTTACCTCATTCAAGGTCTTGCATAATAATTTTTTAAATGGCAATCTTTTTCTGAAAGCAGTTGATAACAAGGAAATTACCCAAGGATGTTAGCATACTGTATCTTATTTAGGTGGAAAAGATTAAAAAAGAGTACTTCAGTTAGCTTATAAAAACTTATTCTCCTATTAAGCAATTTCACTGATGTTGAAGGGCAAATGGCCTTTAACTTTAGTTGCCTAATATGATAACACATTATCTGTCTGACAGTCTTGCAGCTGCTGTAAAGCATTGCCTGTAAAATGAATTCATACTGCTATTGTAGCATTAAGAAATACACTGCTTGATATAATCTTTCATAATCTTGACCCTTTTTCTTGAAGAAGAGAGAATTGCATTAGAAGAATGGCAGCATCCTTTCTTTCCTAGTCGTGTCAGTCAACTGTTGTTTTTGAGTATTGCTTTCCTTCCATGCCCAGAAGCAAAGGGAAGCATAATATATGGAAAAGCAAATGGTTCTTCTGTTTCAGATTGTAGATGATTGATATATGTAAATTCTGGGCACAGTCGCAGGTGTTGCTGTTCAGTAGCAATACCCAGCAGTAAAAGGGCTTTAGCTTCATTCTGAATGCTCATCCTATCTCAACTATGCAGCCAACTCCCTTGCTTAAGCTGAGGTGGCTAGAGATGATGATGAAGGTTCTCTCTATAGTGAAATGAGACAACTGTTTCTGTGCATTGGGCAAATGGTTGCTGAGAGTGGAATCTCTAATAGTGAAATATTGCGTACGATCATGTTTTATAATGAAAATGCATCTGGTAGTCACTTCCTTTTTAATTCAGATCTAAATTGTTTCTGCAGAAATTGTTAGCCTGAGAAGTTTTTCGCTTCACTCAGTGAGGGCTTTAGGATGTTGCTTGGCTACAAACAGAGGGACAGATGAGGGGGACAGCATATTAAGTGGCAAAGGCAGGAATGTCCCAGAATATCCCATTACTTAGAACCATGTTTGCATTTAGGTACATTTTCCTCTTAATTCCTTCTTTTTGTTTCTTTTTTTAGCCATTTAGTTGTATATCAGTAGTTACATAAAGAAATATAAAATAAGAAGAAAAGATCTTTCCAGTTACATATTCTACCTTCTGTTTTATGCGTTACCTTTTGGGGTTCTTTTGATTGTTAATAGTGATGATATGGCTAAACTTAAATACCAATACAACATTCTTTCACTTCTTCCAGGTGCTCCATCTACTTAAACACGTAAACATTGCTTCCATACGAGAACTTGGACAAGCACTTGCTAGTCCTTCTGTTAATACACCCGTCTTATTTTGCAGAAGGGGATGGGGAGCTGAATGGCAGAATGGTCAGTCAGGTATGGGAAAATACCATTTGTTACCCAGCTGTCTATGCCTAGAGTCCTGCCTCAATGGCAGGTAAGGGAATAGCTGAAGCATCAGCTGAAATATAAAGATCAAAATAATTGTTTTCAGAACCAGAGACCAGGGGTTTTATTGCTGGATCATCTTTCCTGGGGCAAAAGGGAAATCTGAAATCTTTGCAGCTCTGAGTTGAGAGATTTCCTGCTCTCTTGAGGGACGATTGTATTTCAGTGAGGAAAATATATAATGGATTTATTGTGGTTGTGAGTCATATACTGGTCATATGCTCTCACCTTTTTGCACTAGAGATGCATTAATGTTCAGCCTGTTAAAGTAATAAAGCTTCAGCAGGATGTTTAAATTGATCTGATTGTCTGCTTTTATTCACCTGTGTATCCTAATCAATTAAACATTGTTTTAAGATATCTGTTGTTGTGCTGGTCTTAAGCCAAACCAGTATTAAACCTTTCAAAGGCTGAAGGTGCTGAAAAAGCCTTGCACACACGTTCCTTCCCTTATCTCTAACACAGATAGGTTTAGAAACTTGTTTTTCCCTCTGTTCAGTAAGAAAACTCTGCCTCCCGGGGGAGATTGAATCTATAATTCATGAGGCCTGTCAAGGATATTCTAGCAAAGTCCTAGGAATTCCCAAAATTGCACTACTTACCCCAAAACATACGGAAAGAATGAAGTACGTATATATAATTTTGATTAGTGGTGACATGAATAAAGAAGTAGTCTTACTGTGTTTTCTTTTTCCTTAATTATAGAGAGCTGTGATAAAATATATTAAAGAAATGTATTAGAGTAAGCTGTCAAAACAAACAAGCAAAAAAGAATAAAACTACTTTCTTCAGAGTATCTCCAGTAAAACAGAAATTGCTTTTGAGAGTCTTCCTTTCCTTGAGAGAAAGACCTACACTCCCTTCTGATTTGGGATCCTACCTGGGTCCTTCAGTTAACAATCCTTGCCCTCATGTTTTCCTCCCTTTTTTTGAGCATACAGCAGCTTCCGGTATTGTGTTTTAATACCCTTGAATGTGCTCTGTTACAGTTAAGTTGGAAGCACAGTCTGGCAGAGGCAGGATCTACAGATGATCTGGTCCAACCCCTTGCTTGGAGCAGTGTCAGTAAGAGCAGGTTGGTCAGGGCTGTGTCTGCTTGGCTTTTGAATGTCTCTAAATCCAGTGGTAGTCAACCTTCACTATATTAAAAAAAGTAGAATTTCCTGTATTTCAGTTTCTGCTTGTTGCCTGTGGTCCTGTAACTGGGCACCACTGAGAAGACTCTCTCTGTCATCTTTATTCCTTCCATTAGGTATTTATATACATTGACAACATATCCATTGAATCTGCTTGGAGCCTTCTTTTGTCCAGGCTGAATGGTCGCAGCTCACTCAGCTTCTCATGAGATGCTCCAGTCCCTTCATCTTTGTGGTCCCTCACTGGACTTGTTTCAGTATGTTCACATTTCTCTTGTACTTGGGAGCTGGTCTTGGACCCAGCTTCCCAGATGAGTCTCACCAGTGCTGGACAGAAGAAGAATCACCTCCCCTCAACCTGCTGGTGATGTTCTGCCTAATGCAAACCAGGGTGCTGTTGGTCACCTTTGCTGTAAGGTCATGCTCCTGTTTCATGTCCAACTTTGTGTCCATCAGGAATACTCAGTCTTTTTCTACTTCTTAGCCTGAACTGGTGCCTGAGGTTACTCTTCTCCAGGTGCAGGACTGGATGTTTTCATTGGTTGAACTTCAGAAGGCTTCTATTCGCCCACTTCTCTAGCCTGTCAAAGTGCCTCTGAGTGGCAGCACAACCGTTCTCCTAGTTATGTCATCTACAGACTTGCTGTGGGTGCTCTCTGCTCCTCATCCAAGTCCTTAATGAAAGTATCAATCAGTACTGGCCCCAGTATCAGCCCCTGGGGTACACCACTGATTGGCCTTCAGTTGGACATTGGGCTGTTGATCACAGCCCTCTGAGCCTAGCATTTCAGTCAGTTTTCAATCCACTTAGTATCATGATGACAAGGTTGAGTGTTTATGGGTAAGAATGAGGGGGAAAGCCAACAAGGCAGATATCATGGTGGGAGTCTGTTATAGACCACCCAACCAGGATGAAGAGGCAGAGAAAATATTCTATAGGCAGCTGAGAGAAGTTTCACAATTGCTAGCCCTTGTTCTCATGGGGGACTTCAACTTACCAGATGTCTGCTGGAAATACAATACAGTAGAGAGGAAACAGTCTGGGAGGTTCCTGAAGTGTGTGGAAGTGAACTTCCTGACACAGCTGGTGTGGTAGGTTGACCCTGGCTAGATGCCAGGTGCGCACCAAAGCTGCTCTATCACTCCCCCACATCAACTGGACAGGGACAAAGAAAGTATAACGAATAACTTGTGGGTTGAGACAGGGACAGATCACTCACTGATTACCATCATGGGCAAAACAGACTCAACTTGGGGAGATTAGTTTACTTTATTACCAATCTAATCAGAGTAGGGTAATGAGAAATAAAACCAAATCTTGAAAATCCTTCCCCTCACCCCTCTTCTTCCTGGGTTCAAATTCACTCCTGATTTTCTCTACCTCCTCCCCACCATAGCAGTGCAGGGGGATGGGGAATGGAGGTTGTACTCAGTTTATCACATGTTGTCTCTGTCACTCCTTCCCTTTCACGGAGAGGGCACCTCACACTCTTCTCCTGCTCCAGCGCTGGGTTCCTCCCAGGGGAGATAGTTCTCCATGAACTTCTCGATGTGAGTCCTTCCTAGCAGCTGCAGTTTTTTCATGGACTGCTCCAGCCTGAGTCTCTTTCATTGAGTGTAGTCTTTCAGGAACAGACTGCTCCAGTGTGGGCTCCTCTCTCCATGGGGCCACAGCATGGGCTTCCCATGGAGTCACAGCCTCCTTCAGGCACATACGCTTGCTCTGGCATGTGGTCCTCCATGGGCTGCAAGTAGATATCTGCTCCATTGTGGACCAACATGGGCTGCAAGGGGCCAGCCTGCCTCACCATGGTCTTTGTCATGGGCTGTGTGGGAATCTCTGCTCCAGTGCCTGGAGTACCTCCCTCCCACCCCCTCCTTCACTGACCTTGGTTTCTGCAGAGTTGCTGCTGTCACATATTCTCACAGCTCTTGGGCTGCAATTGCTGTGCTTTTTTTCCCTCCTCCTTAAATATGCTATCCCAGAGGTGTTGTGACCATCACTGATTGGCTCAGTCTTAGCTGGCAGTAGGTCCATCTTGGAGCCAGCTGGCATTGGCTCTACTGGAAATAGGAGAAGCTTCTAGCAGCTTCTCATAGAAGCCACCTACCAAAACCTTTCCACCCAAACCCACTACCTCTAGTGAGGGAGCCAACGAGGGAACATGCCCTGCTGGACCTGTTGCTTGTGAACAGAGAAGGACTTGTGGGTGATGTGATGTTTGGAGGCTGTCTTGGGTATGGTGATCACAAAATGATAGAATTTTCAATTTTCAGAAGAGTGAAGAGGGGGGTCAGCAGAGTTGCCTCCCTGTACTTCCAGAGAGCAGACTTTGGCTTGTTTAAAAGACTGATTGACAGAGTCCCTTAGAAGGCAGCCCTGAAGGGTACAGGAGTCTAGGAAGGTTGCACATTTTTCAAGAAAGAAATCTTAAAGGTGTAGGACCAGGTTCTTCCCATGTGCCAAAAGATAAGCTGGCGAGGAAGCAGATCAGTCTGAGTAGAGAGCTTTGGCTAGAACTCAGGAGAAAAAACCAAAAAAGTTTATGACCTTTGGAAAAAGGTGCAGGCAACTTGGGAGGACTACAAGGATGTTGGGAGGCTATGTAGGGAGAAAATCAGAAGGGCCAAAACCCATCCAGAACTTAATCTGGCTACTGCTGTGAAAGACAATTTAAAATGTTTCTATAAATACATTAACACCAAAAGGAGGGCTAAGGAGATTCTCCATCTGTTATTGGATGTGGGGGGGAAAATACAGTGACAGAGGATTAAGAAAAGGCTGAAGTATTTAATGCCACCTTTGCCTCAGTCTTTAATAGTAAGACCAGTTGTTCTTGGGGTACTTACGCCCCCTGAGCTGGAAGACAGGGATGTAGAGCAGAATGAAGCCCCCATAATCCAAGGGGAAATGGTTAGTGACCTGCTACACCACTTAGACACACACAAGTCTATGGGGCCGGATGGGATCTACCCAAGGGTAGTGAGGGAACTGGTGGAAGTGCTCACCAAGCCACTTTCCATGGAGGTTCCAGTTGACTGGAAATTAACAAATGTGATGCCCATGTAGAAGAAGGGCTGGAAGGAGGATCTGGGGAACTACAGGCCTGTCACTCTGACCTTGGTTCTGGGGAAGCTTATGGGGCAGATCATCTTGAGCGCCATCACACAGCATGTGCAGGACAGCCAGGAGATCAGGTCCGGTCAGCACAGGTTTATGAAAGACTGTAGATATTGTCTCCCTAGACTTTAGTAAAGCCTTTGATATTGTCTCCCGCAGCATTCTCCTGGAGCAACTGGTGGCTCATGGCTTAGACAGGTGTACTCTTCACTGGGTAAAGAACTGGCTAGGTGGCCCAGCCAAAATTTGGTGGCTGGTCACAAGTGGTGTTCCTCAGGGCTCAGTTTTGGGGCCAGTCTTTATCAATGATCTGGATGAGGGAATTGAGTACTCCCTCAGTGAGTTTGCAGATGATACCAAATTGGGTGGGAGTGTTGATCTGCACGAGGGTGGGAAGGTTCTGCAGAGGGATCTGGACAGGTTAGATCAACAGGCAGAGGCCAGTTGTCTGAGGTTCAATGAGGCCAAGTGCTGGGTCCTGTACTTGGGTCACAACAACCCCATGCAACGCTACAGGCTTGTGTAGGAGGAGTGGCTGGAGTGAAGAGGGGGGAGGAGTGGCTGGAGAGCTGCTCAGTGGAAAAGGACCTGGGGGTGCTGGTTGACAGCTGGCTGAACATGAGCTGGCAGTGTGCCCAGGTGGCCAAGAAGGCCAACAGCATCCTGGCCTGTATCAGAAATAGTGTGGCCAGCAGGAGTAAAGAAGTGATTGTACACCTGTACTCGGCACTGGTGAGGCTGCACCTTGAATACTGTGTTCAGTTTTGGGCCCCTCACTGCAAGGAAGACATTGAGGTGCTAGAGCATGTCCAGAGAAGGGCAGTGAAGCTGGTGAAGGGTCTAGAGCACAAGTCTTATGAAGAGTGGCTGAGGGAACAGGGGTTGTTTAGCATGGAGAAAAGGAGTTTCAGGGGAGACCTTATAGCTCTCTACAACTGCCTGAAGGGAGGTTGGTGTCAGTCTCTTCTCCCAAGTAACTAGTGATAGGACGAGAGGGAATGGCCTCAAGTTGCGCCAGGGGAGGTTTAGATTGGATATTAGGAAAAATTTCTTCACTGAGAGAGTGGTCAAGCATTGGAACAGGCTGCTCAGGGAAATGGTTGTGTCACCATCCCTGGAGGTATTTAAAAGACGTGTAGATGTGGTGCTTAGGGACATGGTTTAGTGGTGGACTTGACAGTGCGAGGTTAACGGTTGGACTTGATGATCTTAAAGGCCTTTTCTAATCTAAACGATTCTATGATTCTGTGATTTATCTGATCTGTACCTCAGTAGTTCATCTGTAAGAGTGCTAGGAGTGCTGAAAGTCTTGCTAAAATCAAGATAAACATTTGCTATTCTCCTCTCTTCCACTTAGCCAGCTATTTCATCATAGAAGGCTATTAGACTGCTAAAGCATGATATCCTTTTCATGAATACTTGCTGCCTGCATCCAATCACTTTCTTGTAAATGTCTTTCCTATATGTTTGGAAATGGATTCCAGGGTTTTTGCTTTGTCCCAGGGATCAAGATGAGTGTGATTAGCTTACAGATGCCTAAATCATTCTCTGTGCCCTTGTGGCGTATAGATTGATTTTTTCCTTGGAAACCCTGTTTGATAACCATGGCCTTTTTTAGACTATTGAGAGTGGCCTTGCAATGACACTGGCCTATTCCCTCAGCACATTTGGGTGAAGCCCATCAAGACCCATGGACTTATATCTGTCCAGTTGGTTTAAATGTTTCCCTAATTTGATTGTTGTCCACCAAGGGTAAGTATTCCTTGTTCTGGACTTTCCAACCCATCTCAGAGACCCGTGATTACTGAGTGCTATTCTTACCAGTAAAGACAGAAGTGAGGAAGTTTCGCTCCTCTGCCTTTTCTGTGTCTTTTACCACTTGGTCTCCTGCTCCATTTAGCAGCAGGCTTATATTTTTCCTAGTTCTCTGTTTCTACAGGTGCAGCAGCAGTAGCAGCAAGCCTTTCCTGTTGCCCTTCGTGTCTCTCACCAGATTCAGCTCCAGGTTGGCTTTCCTAACACTGTCCCTGCATACTCAGGCAGTGTCTGTATTTTCCTGGGTCATCTGTCCCTACTTTCACCTCTTCTGTGCTTCATTTTTATGTTTAGCTTTTGTCAGGAGCTCCTTGTTAACCTCTATGTATCTCTTGTCACCTTTTGCTTGTATTCCTGTTTGTCGGGATGGACAGTTCTTGAGTTTGAAGGAGGTTGTCATGGTTTAACCCCAGCTGGCAACTAAGGCACCACACAGCTGCTCGCTTGCTCCCCTGAACAGGATGAGGGAGAGAATTAGAAGAGTAAAAGTGAGAAAACTCATGGGTTGAGATAAAGACACTTTAATAGATAAAGCAAAAATCTGTACATGCAAGCAAAGTAAAACAAGGAATTTGTTTGCTACTTCCCATCAGCAGGCAGGTGTTCAGTTATCTCCGGGAAAGCAAGGTTCCATCACACTTAATGGTGACTTGGGAAGACAAAACACCGTAACTCCGGATGTTTCCCCCTTCCTTCTTTTTCCCCCAGCTTTATATGCTGAGCATGATGTCATATGGTATGAAATATCCCTTCGGTCAGTTGGGGGCAGCTGTCCCAGCTGTGTGTCCTCCCAACTTCTTGTGCACCCCCAGCCTACTTGCTGGGGAGTTGGTATGAGGAGCAGAAAAGGCCTTGACTTTGTGCAAGCACTGCTCAGCAGTAACTAAAACATCTCTGTACTATCAACACTGTTTTCAGCACAAATCCAAAACATAGCCCTATACTAGCTACTCCATCCCAGCCCAAACCAGCATGGAGGTAACCCTTCAAAATCATGTAACTCTCCTGGATCCCTCTTCTTTTCAGGGCTGTGTCCCATGGGATTCTTCCAAGCAGATCTCTTGACAGACCGAAGTCTGCTCTTTTCAAGGCCAGGGTTGTGGTCCTGGTTTTTTGCCTTGTGTATTTCTCCAAGACTTTTGAACTCCACCATGTTGTGGTTACTGCAGCCAAGGCTGTCCCCAGCTTTCACACCCTCAATCTGTTCTTCCTTACTTTTAACCATCATATACAGCAGTGTCTCCTCTTGTTAGATTCTTGATCAGCTATGGCAGGAGATTATCACCAATGTACTACAGAAACTCTAAAAACTCAAAGTTTAAAAAAAAAAAAAAGGAAAAAAAGGAAAAGGGGGAAATTACAGTAAATAAATAAGCTTTGTGCTTCATTTATTTCTGGATTTCAGAGTTCTCTCTGAAAGGACGGTAGCTATCATTGCATTACAGATATTGTAGCAAAGTCTCTAGAGCGACTCTCCCTAGATCTCACTAAGTAGATCAATGTGAGATCAGTGACCTTATAGATGCTTTCTGGAGGACTGTGAACTCCAAAGTGTTATATTAACTTAGAATAATTACCTATATAGTCAGGTAGCTGTTTGTCAATGGTAAGTTCTAAGAGACCTCCAAGAGGAATGTAACAATTATTTTGCTTGATGAAGATGGAATAAGTTGCTCTTATTAAAAATTGATTTCTGTAGGATCCCCTTATAGCTCCCACCAATTAATGATGAGTTTATTTATCATCATGTGAAGTACAGATAGATGTTCTCATTATCCATATTTTTTCTAATAAGCTATGAGGCTTTGTACTTTGTGGAAGTGATTTTCACAGATTAATTATAGCTTGTGTAAAAAGATTTCCTTCATCAATTTAAAATGTCTGCTTTTCAGTTTCATTGATTGGCCTTTGCTCCTGCAGTAGGAGGCACAGCAATTACAAGTGCCTAATTTGTGTTTTCTCTACCATATGTTATTTTCTGCACCTCTATTCTGTCTCTTATTAATCATCTCTCCCCTAAGCTGAACCTCCCCCATCTTTTCAAGTCTCACGTTGTTGTCAAATGCACTAAAATCAATGCAAGCACATAGTGGCTTCAGATGGTCGTATTGAAACTTTGTTGTGTAAAGGTCTATCTTTTATCAAGAATAACAATTTATAAAGCATTTGATTGATTGTTTACTTCAGAGTGACTGCAGAGATACTTTACGTGAGCAGTTCCTGCAATTATTATTGTAAAGACAGCAATGGTGTTCCCAATGTATCTGCAATGAGCAAATCTTAAAATGTCTACTAATGCTCATTTAATTAAATTATTTGGCATCTCGTATTACCCAGTAAATTTTAAAAGTCTATTTTCTAACTAATCTAAAAATTACTTCAATTGACTGTTTCAATAATAGGATGCAATCGTGTATGTTATTGATAATTTGATTTATTCACTTATTCCAATTACTCTGTATCTAAGCAACTGTGCCTGCAACAAGGTATCTGATTTACAGAGGAGTGATAAAGTGGCTTGTGTGTTCAGTTTATTAAAGCATGAACTTCCTCAAAAGAAGCATGTATGTGTGTATGTATTTCACAGAATCTTCTTGATAACCAAGTCCAAGTTGTACATTTACAGGTAAGTCCACCACTGGAAAGTGGGTTAGCAGTCTTTAAATGTTAAAATTACATCCTTTCATAAGCCTCTCAAAACTGGAGCTCAGTAAATTGGGGTGGGGGACGGGACGGGGACACCAAAGACAACAAAACTTTCGGTCTCTCTCTAAGCTTACCAAGATACACTTTTTGTTTTTCACTGGAAAAAGCAAGGTGTAATGTGTATACTTTTCACTACAGAAAGAAACAAACATGAGCAATTTTTTAACGTATACTAGAATACTATTGCTTTTCTGCTCCAAAAGTGTCTTGCATATTTTAAACCTGACATTATTAATGGAAAATGTGTTCGTTTGAATAAGTTCATTGTGTGAAAGAAATGAAGAAGAAATAAGAAATGGCTGTTCAAACCTAATGAGAATCCAAACTTAAATAATTGCCTGTGTCTAAGACAAACACTCTGTTTTCCTGTTTCCATCAAAAAAGAGCCCTAAAATGTTAGACACACCTTAGATTATGCCCTTATGCATATTCTTAATTTATACTTCTGTGTTTAAAAGGAGAAAGACCTCTTCGGTTATCACTTCAGATGTGTTTTGGATGTCATGTGCTATCTGTTTTGGTTTCTACCCCCAGGAGAGTAAAGACAGACCACGTTACTAGCAAGATTATGTGGCGTGACTATGCTTTTTTCTGAAGTGTGTTTTTTGGGAGTGTGGGTGGTGGTGTTTTTTTCTGTCCCCAATTACCAACTAGAAGCAAAAAAATCTTTGTGGATGTTGGTCCTCTTCTAACTAGTTTAAATTATGTATGAAAGATTTCATTAAGTGTCAATTACAAAAAGGTGCTCTATTTTTAGTGGCATGTATTTGGTTATATTATCAGAAGTTTAAGTAGTACTATGTAAGTGGTACTAGAAAAAAAACTACAAACACAAAACAACCCATATTTCGAAGCAGTCTACAGTAGCGGAGACCTTGCTTTTCCCAAAAGGCATTTTCAAGAGTGGTTTCTCTGAGAATGCAGTCATGAAGATGTTTCTCACTATCACCTTTACCTAGTTTTAGGCAAAGCTTTAAAATGCAATAAAGTGTTTCTGTGTTTTTTCACATTCGTCTGTCTTATAAAGTTTCAGGAAAAAAAATGAGCTAAAAAAAATCCTATTCTCTTAGTAGATTGATCTGAGATAACAGTTGTGGTGTTTTGGTGAGGTTATTTTGGTGTCTGCGTTTTTTCTGTGGTTTTGGTTTGTCATTTTTTCCCTTGTGGAGCAGCAGGAGGAGTGTATTGTGGAAATGGACTGGTGAATCAGGAAGTCTGCATTTTTACTTGGAATCTCTTTGTACATTTAAGTCCCCATTTATACCTGAATTGCACTGCCTTGTAGGTCTAGTTCCCCTGTAATCCTTTTCTAGAAATGTTAGGGGTCTGATTCAGCTGGAAATGCAGAGTCAGGGGATTTGGTAAAGGGTATTGCTGAAAGAAGAAAAGCCAGAAGATGAACTAAATATTGAGGTGAACAAGTAGGAGGTTGTGTGTGATAATAAAACCATAGGTTATGTAGTGTCTCTGTTCTCTTGAAGAAGGGTTTGGGAAATAAAGATGCCTGTGAAATGTAACTATCTTGAAAAATGATGAAGGAACCAATGTGTTGATGGGGGACACTTATTTCCCAGCAGAACAACCTCATCCAAAAGGGACCTGAGCAGTGGTACTTTTCTCATACCTCTTAACATTTTTTTTTTTTTTAAACCTTGGAACAGTAACTGCCCTGGTACAATGCCAACCAGACAGTCAGGTCATCTAAATGTTGAACTTAAAAATGCTGAAGGAATAAAAGAGCTTAATATTGATTTTGTAGCTTAATTAAAATAGTAAGGTGCATAATCCACTGTGGAGACTTTTCTTCTGAAATACAAGGAAAAGAGAAAAGGAGTACAATCATGAGTCCCTATTATTTCTTCTGTCTCTTCCTAGGGTGTCTGTATACTATCAGTGAAGGCTTAATATATAATTTCAGTGACATAATTACCTCCCTTAGATTTATCATAGTTTATCTGACACTACAGAGAGCATAAGGGCAGGAAAAAGAAATGTACTTCATAACTATCCTAATTTTTTTTCCCTGGATCCAAATAGAAATGGTAGAAAACGATGACACAGATTAAGTAGCAGTATTATTTTCCATCTATAAAATTAACAGAAACCACAAAGAGAAAACAAAACAAAATACACAGTCAAGGTCCTCATCCAGTAATAACTTCGCATGAAAAGCTCTGTTGGGAGGTTATAAGTGATAGGGGTTCAGGAAACAAACCCCAGCACTTCTAGGTAATTTGACATGTAAGTAGTTTAACAACTTATACTCCTCTATTACCAATTCAAATCTAAATGAG
The DNA here is from genome assembly GCF_964289735.1 of Phaethon aethereus. Lineage (NCBI taxonomy): Eukaryota > Metazoa > Chordata > Aves > Phaethontiformes > Phaethontidae > Phaethon > Phaethon aethereus. The sequence continues at coordinate 127,698,906 of NC_138575.1, forward strand.
CTAGGAAGCGACCACAGTTAATTTCTTTCTGAGGTCTAACTAACAGCTTAAGCTGCTGAATTTGGGGAGTTTTGTGGGAGATGGGTGTATTTCAGGTGCAGTTCAAGGAATGCACTCTTCATATGAAAAACCCGGCACTCACCAGTGCTCTCACTTAAACCTGAGGTGAAATGAGCACAGGGACTAGTCTAACCTCTTTAGCAATCACTGTGCTGAGACAGTTTCTGGCACACTGAGCGCTCATGTTTCTCAATGCAGGCTTCTTTATATTCATCTCTCATATGTCTTGTAGACTCTAAATTCTGTGATCCAGAACCATCTTTCATCAGTGTTTTGTGAAAACCTAGTGCAGTGAATCCTGAGCCAAAACTTCAATATGAATAATAAATGTAGTTCTGATAAAGTATGCTTCTGGAAGAAAAATAAGAGGGGAAAAAAAAAAAGGGGGGAAACAAGAAACCCAGCTGATTCAGTGCGACATATTATCAATGACTTCGATGACTTTATACAGACAAGTTGAAAAGTTGGGGATTGTTCTGCATCAGCCCTGCTGGGAAAACACAAGCAAGCACTAATTTTTCAGTGTCGATCGTGTGCTATTGACTGGATATCCATGGGGCCTTTTGAGCAATGAAGTCAACACTATCCATATGCAGATCACTATCGCTCAGTGCAAATATAATGCAAGACAGATGAAGTTATTAAACACTAGCAACAAGTTCTGTAATAGTATGGTGCTTCTGGTCTAATAGAGATCCAGTCTAGTGATGTTGACTGTAGGAACACTGGCATCTATGGCAAAATAATGTCACCATTTGGGTCCATAATTTCAGTAAGCTCAATTATTCAGTAATGATAAATTGCAAAATAATTTTTTGAATCGGGGGAAAAAAATTGTGAAAACGTGAGAAAAGCAAAGGCTGTCAAGCTTTTCTTTGAGAGATTATCAGTTTTTCTTAAAGTTTTTCTGTGTTTTTAAATAAAATTACCCTCTTACCTTGGTAAGACGGAAGATGGAACTTTTCAGGAAGAAAACAGGTGGCAATGCCTGTATTCGAAACAGGAATCAGTAGCATGTGGTCCGTTTGCTCGTAAAAGCAATGAAATGAGGAAAGAAATCATCCAACTGTAGGCCAATAAATTACTATGGAACTTGGTTTGAGTTCATGTAAAACCCATAATTTCCCTGAGAAATGAAGAGGGACCTCACCCATTTAATTACTAATGAAAGTAACCATCACTCTGATTCGAAGAAGCTTAAATGTGAGCCTGGCAGATCAAATTTCTGTACCCTCATAGCACCAACAAAAACCTTTGTTCAATATTCAGATATTGGAGGAAGAGTGCATTAGTGTTGTGTGTGATGTTTTAAGTTCACAATCTGGTAGATGAAGGAGAGAAGAAGGGTATTGTGTGCAAAAACACATGTAGCTTCTGGTTCTCCAGAGAGAGTTGCCTGAAGATAGTTTCTTTTATATGGATGAGCAGCACAGTTAGGAAAATATACTGACAATTTTCTGTGTCTCTTAGGAGAACTTTTTTTTTTAAATAAAGCGGTATTGTGGAATGCTGGGATGGGCTTTCTAATTTTTATTTTGCTCTGTAAGCGTAGTATCTTTCTTTATCATGCATGTCTATAACCTGCTTAGTGCATAAATTCTTCCTTAGTAATTCAAGTTCCTTCTTCATTGTTGCTCTGCCATCTGCAATATGACAAGGGCAGGTGTGTAATACTGTAGATCTTCTGTCTGCAGTACTGATGAAAATGTTGCAAGGTATTTTTGGTGGGTTAACTGCTATAGCTGATAAAATTACAAATATATCAAGATTTTTTCTATATTTGTGGCTGTATAAAATGAATACATGTTGAAAGACGCTGTGCTAGTGACTTAAACACCCCAAATGTCTGCAACAGCTTAGTTCTTTTGCATTGTCTGAAACACTAAACAAAATTGATGTCTGTGTATAACAAAACAAGATTTTGCTCAGTTTCGTCAGTCTGGAGTAACTTTTTTGATATGTTAATCTCTTGTAACTATTGGATAATTAGGACAGCCTTTGAGAAGGTGGTTGTACTAAAATATCAAATAGATTTAATCTTAACAGTATATTTCTGTGTATTACTTGGGTTTGGAGAAGATGTGACTCCAAATAAAAATTTACACCTGCTTGTTCAACGGGTGCTATGTGAACAGATAAGCTTTGCTAAAGGTGAGATGCTGAACGCTGCTTCAAATAACTGGTACCAAGCTCAAAATATGTATCAAGGTGCTGAAGACAAGTTGATGCACTATTGTGATCACCATGCCTAGGCAAGCTCCGATACAATGAAGGCTGTTTTAATCAGACCCACTTTTTAACTGCCACCTTGAGCGTGGTGGTTGCTTGTGGTAGGAGAGAGTTTTAGGTATTGCACACGTGTCCTTCACGTGGCAGGAACTGGAACTTAGCAAAGGCTTGGTAGGAATACACCTATGGAATAAAGGACAAAAGGGGATGTGTGTGCGGGGTGTCACTGGGGTAACAACAGGGAGTATGCACAAGTGCAAGGTGGGGGACAAGAGCATGGAGGGAGAGCCAGCGTGAGACCTCGCAGGAGGCAGAGGTGGTCATCGGAGGTGCTGGGGAGAAGGATGGAGGCTGTGTGCATACAGGCTGCTGGCTAGCAGTGCTTGGCACCTGTACGGGGAGGCTATGGGGAGGAGCTGGGGTCACCTGGCCATAGGGGCTGTTTTTAGAAGGAGGAGAGGCAGTGCATTTGTGGGACAAGTTGTTGACAAGGTAATTTCTTGGGGTTTACTGTGGGTCAGGTGAGTGCCTAAATATAGGAGCCTGCTCATCACGACCGCTGATTTCAGAGCAGCGCTGCTTCTGCTTATCTCAACTCGTGAGCAAAAGGGATGGGTTTGTGAAATAAATTTTCAGCACGCTCTCAAATGCAACTGATTCATCCTGGAAAGAAAGGAGTTGGTGAGGGATCTTCGGGTTAGCTCCCGCCTTCTGTTCTCTTGTTTTGAGGGCTGAGCATGCTTGCCAAAATGTAGGGAAATGTTGAAAAGGGTAATTAACTAAACAAGCAAGATCCTTAATTGCTGGAGGACTTTTATACTTTTGTTAGCTTGCTTTTAAAAATTACTTGTGCCATCAAGCTTCTCTTCTGTGATCAGGGAAAATGTTGTCCCCTGCTTTTCAGGCAAAATAAGGGCAGATAGTTCAATAATACGATAAAGTAGTGTTGACTCTCCTGTGAGACGGATGCTGACTATCAGTGCTACTGGTGAAGGATGGGACCCTGACCGCTGTCACACTGCTCTTCTGCCGAGTCCCCTGTCCCTGTGAGCAAAGGTCATGCAGCCTCTTGCTTGGTGCTGGCTTGCAGTGATTTATACATCAGCTATAAATCTATTTGCAACCCAAAACCTGGAGACTTGGGCTCGTAGGTCATAGCGCACTTTCTTTGTGCAACTGTGGAGGTGAACATAAAATGTGGCCGGACAGTCACGGTAGCACTGCTGACTTGGATGGTGTGTTCCTCTGTTATGGTATACTCACGTGTTCATCAAACATTGTTTATAAATTCCTCCAGCAACTCCTTTATAAGCTTCATCTCTTAGAAAACTAATCCCTTGATGTAATGCACATAACAATAACAAGATATGGATCAGTGACAGATGGATACTTTCATATTTGGCATATGGTGTTTTATAAGCCTGCTCCCATTCTATTGAAGCTGATGAGTCTTTCCGTTGAATTCACTGAGCTTTGGATCAGACCCTGGAAGAAAATCCGTATAATTCTAAAGACAGCTTGATTTTAAAAAGAAAAAAAAAAAAACCCAAACCTTTAAGCCTTTGGGGGGGGCGCTCTGTAGAAGCCTGTGTTTTTTGTTATGTTTTAACCGACTTGGAAAGACACGCACACTGGATCGTATCAATTAGGAAGAGTCCAGAACAGAGGGAAAAAACATCTGCTTTATGTGTAAATCTTTAGCTTTAATAAGTTAGTCATGTTTGAATGTTGGAAGCTGGCTGACTTTGCAGGCAGTGAGCATAACATAGCTTGAAATGTTGGAGTAATGGGAAAAATATATGAATTATGGCAAACACCTCTTTGCCTCTAAAAATACTTAAAATACCTGTTTGGGTCCATTTTAAATTTCCTCAGAGAATACAACTTAGCAGAGTTGTCTTTAGGGACTTTAGAAATAAGGTTTTAATTGGGTAAAACCATTTTATTGTTCTATTAAAAAGTAATTGTTATGATTGACAACAGACGCTTCATTTGTATAAATAAAGAACATGTTTAAAATCTTAACTGTGTCACAAGACTGTAAAAAAAAAAATAGTACTTCTGGGGCTTTCTTATACAAACCTTGATGTGAATTTCAGTGTGACTTTTACTGCAGCCTGTGTCAAATATGTTAGATTTGGCATGAGCATCTGACAACAAAGATGTGTTATTGACAGAGACAACTGTGTGGGATTTAATGGATCATCTAATTCATAATTTGCCATAAGTGGAAGATGGCTCCCTAACAAAACAAAAAAAAAAGGGAAATTTGTAGGGAATATAGTTTTGCTATTGAGAAACCCAGTCTTTTTTAAATTACGTTACTGCTGAAAGCTGGTGCCATCTCTTCAGTGCTATCTTCTGTCCAGAACCTGGGGTCATCTATGGAGGTGGCTTTGATACCACTGAAAGAGTTACAGATGTTAAAACTCACAGGAGGTAGAACTGGAAGCTTATCTTTTGAAACTGGATATAAATGGGATATCCATTCCTGATATCCTGAACTCGAGAAATCTGGAGGCAGCTGGAGTTTACTTTTTCAGTTTGACCCACATGACTCACTGCAGTGGAGTGGCTTGGACTGAACATTTAAATTTGTCTTATTAATATTGCCTCCATATTTTGTATTAGCTTACAGATATGTTTTCTAGTATTTTAGGTATTTTTTTGTAAATTTTCCTAGAAACTGGCTGAAGGAAGTTTTTATTCTCTCACTTCACCTAGATAAGAGCCAACTCTCTTTGACTAGAGAAGTTTTAAATTTTCTGTTAAGGGTAGCTTCTAATTCATAGGCTTGTTTCTCCTTCCTTGAATATTTTTTTTTTTTAATCTCCTTTGTTCCATCATCTATTTTGCCGTCACCTTGTGTCTTTCCTCCTCCTGACAAAATCACAGCTTCTGTCCTAGCAGAAACTTTCTCTTGTGCGGTCCCTCCTGCCAGCCTGGCTCAGGCTCACTTGGCTTTTTCCCTGTACCTTTGCTTCGGCGGCGGCCGCTCAGCAGAGCGCTGGCTACCCGTTCGCAGGGATTCGGCGAAGCAGCTGCGGGTGGGTTGCAGGAGACCCCGGGTGGATGGAACGCCCCGGATGTGCCTGCTGCCCCAGCTTTGGGTTTAGAGAGCGAGAGGAGGGTGCGGGCGGCGCTGGTTTGGGAGCGGGAGGCGCAGCGGGCGCGGCCAGGCGGAGCGGGCCGGCCGTGCTCTCCGTCGCCTGCTGCCCCACCCCGCGGCCGCGCTTGCTGCTGGCGCTGGCCTCGAACGAGAGGCCGCGGGAAACTTCCCTCCTGCCTGGAGAAGAAGTTGCGATGTAATTCTGCAAGATAATAATTGGTTTCAGTCTTTGTATGATAATTTTCAAAAATTATATGCAGATGGAGTAGGGGAAATTATATACAGAATTTCTAACGGGATTGAGGGGAAAATGCAACGAAGAGATGCTGTAATCTCCAGGCCTGCGTATAATGCTGGGAAGCAGATTACTGTGGTTTCTAGTGTGGTCATTCCCTGCTGTGTTGTGTGCCTTTGGGGGAGTCATTGAACATGTGTGCTTGCTTCCAATCTCGCGGAGAGAGCCCCGAGTTACCTTTCTGGAGGGTGTTGCTGTAACAGGTAGTGTGTTTGCAGGGCTGTGCCTACGTTAAGTCCGGGAACTGTTTTCTTCTTTTTCTTTTTATCTTTTTTTCCCCTCCACTCATTCACAGCAGGTCTTGCATGACATATAATTGTGTAATAAACCAAACTACAACAAAAATTTAATGAGGAATTAAATTAGACTTATAGATATTGATATCTTTGTTTACTATACTTTATTAGCCTGAGCTCAAAAAAAAAAAAAGTATTCCTTTACCAGAGGGGGGAAAAGAAAAAAGTGGAAGTCTTTTAAAAATCGCATTCCATACCTTTCAGTTAAGTGTTTTGTTTTAATTTAATTGACCTTTAAGAAAATTATGTATTTGAATGGAATAAAAAAAAAAAATAAAAGACTCTTCCTGAAATTGCAAAGTAACATTAGTACATGGCTTATTTTTCTGTCTTAAACTGTTTTGTCATATATTGAACCAGTCATTGGGTAGTATTCCTAGCTACTTATTGCCTGCCTGGTAGTTTTATGACCTTTTTCTTATTTTGTTATTATTTTGTATATTTGCTTTTCTGTGGTTGTATGTCTTTGAGGCTTTCTGAGGATGTAAAGTTGCGGTCTGTGCCCATTTATCTGTCATCTGCTCTATGTGGTTACGCAACTTGGCCAAGTCACTTTCAGTACACAAGCAGTAAGAAATAATTAAAATAAACCTATTTATGTAAGAAGCTTTTGATTACTCAAAACTTATGATGAAATCGTGCTATTCTGTGATATTACGAATGCCACCTTTTGGTCATATTGAAGATTGCAAACAATTTCTAGTATGATGAGTGCTGGCATCATAAATAATGCAAAAGATTTTAATACCATGTAGTGTATAATAGAGCATAAATAATTGGTTTTCTCCTGGTCAGTGGTTTATGCCGAGTAACTTGATTTCTTTCAATCTTTGACATAAAACTGTGTTCTGATCTTCTCCAAAGATGGCCTAATGGTTTTAAAAGTAATTGATTTAGTCCTCTAATTTTTACTTAGATTCAATTTCCCGTGGCTTTTGGAAACTCTGATGGCAAGAGCTGTTCTCATAGGTGCTGGGTAATGTCTTTGTGTTTCATTAGGCTTCAACCTTTTGTTTGCTTCATAAAACAACGCTCAAGGAGGAGCTGTGTGGCTGGAAGTGAGCCCTGCTCGGGCTCCCATGTGAGGTCAGGCACAATCAGAGGGTACTTGTGCTCCTGCACAGGCCTCTCTGGAAGTTGATCCAAAAAATGCCTTCCAGATTTCCTGTATTTCCTTTGTTTTGATGATGATAATACATTTGTTCTATTATTTCTACTTTCCTTTTGTAAAGTGACAGGCAGGTAAGAAGATGACTTTTTTTAAAGAGGTAATGTTCGCTAGCTTTTTAAGGCTTGGCAAATAGAGTCCTCCTGGAGAAGGACCAAACCACCATCTGATTTTTTCACTTTATTTTTTCCCAACGGCAAGGATGAGTGATAAGTTTTTAAGCTCAGTTGTTATGCTTCAAATTTTTAATTTACATTCTTGCTTTATATTATCTTTAGGCTGATCTCATAACTCCTTCATAAGCAGCTGTGAAGAATAACTTTCCTAGAGGAAAAAAATAAGGTACAAGAGAGAAAAGCACTGTTTTGTTTTTTCTTTCTTTTAGGAGAAGGAAAAAAAAGTTATTATTAAATAATATTATTTGCTTTTTCTGGTGTCATATGAGCCCCTTTGTGGACAATAATCCACTCATTACGTATCATTTGGTGTATTAATGGCTAAAGGAAGGGAAAAGCTACATATTATTCTTTCTGTTGTCTAGGATAATGTATTAAAACATGTGGACCTTTTAGTTATTCTTTTATGGGTAAGAATGGAGTTTCACTTTTTTTATTACAAATGGTATTGGACAATATTATTGAGCTCTCACTGCATTGAGGTGCAATATCAAAAACTTTTGTTAAAATATTTTAAAACATTAAGCTCTGGGAAGACTTGCTGCTAATTTTAGTAGTCCAAACTTATTTTCTACATGACTGAATCCAGAGATTAAGTTTCAGTCTATTACTTTAAAATAAGATTGGGTCTGAAGAACACGCAGAGTTTTAGAGACAAGATTTCACCTTTATCAAGCTAAGCACCTCTGTAGTATACATTGTGACTTGAAGTAGAATAATTTTGAATGTGCAGAGCTTCCCAATGTGTTTTTTTGTACTTGACTTTTTTATTATAGCCTCACAGAGAGAGAAGAGAGAATAACACATCCTCTCTTTTATTCATTTTGGTTCTCTGTTAAAAGACATTTTTAAACTGCAGGACATATTTGTACTTTTTGTGGCTTCCTTTGTAATTTTGCTTGTACTTTGAGTTATTTTGTTCCTAATGCAAACATTGACTCCTTTGACCCAAGAGTTCTCCTAGACTGTCATGATTTCTGCAGGATTATTCTCTGCAGAAATTTAACTAGACTAACTTGTGTTGGGAACAAAAGGATAAAAATCTTGTCGGCCATTGCTGGTTTGCCAATGCATGTATGTTGCTGGTTAGTCTATGTGTGGAGATGTTAGTTTGCATAAAAGCAAAAGCATTTTTTCAACCCACTTTCTGTTGATTATGTTTCAGGTTGGAAAATCTGTGATTGTGTCAATTGATTCACTATGAAAAGAAAAAAAAGTTTAGCTGGATTGTGGACAATTTTTCCTGTTCTTGTACACATATTCCTAAACTAGTACCGTGGGAATATCCTGACTTCCTTAGGATTTCTCCTGCGGTGATCTGTTTTTCCAATCCCCTATTTTCTGAATGGACCTACTGAACTACCTTTAGTGCTGGGCTGGCATGGTAGATTTAATATACTTCCTTTTCCCAGTCCTGGACTGCTGTGCCCAGAATGTAAAATGTGATTTAATTTTGGAAACTGTGATGAAAAGTAAAATGGGCAGAGTTCTTTTTGCAAACCTTAATATTTCACTGTTGTAAATACAACAGAAACAACTCTCTTTTTGTGTTGGGGATGCTGTATTTTGCAAGGCTGAAGCTTAAATTCCCCTCAGCCCTCATGGACAATGTGAGGCAAGTCAGTTTTTCTAATGAAACATATACATCACTGTCTGTCTAAGTCTTAGATCTTTCAAAAAATTATAATCTTACGTTTGTAGAAATAAAGATGAATGAGTCCTCTACCCTCTTCTCTCAGTCCACAAGTGATTGGCATAGAAAAGGCTTCAGGTAAGACAGGAAATTTGGAAATACTTCTCTAAACTGAGATCTTCCTTTTGCAATTTACAATGGTGTCCTAAAACCAAATTGCCATGTAATGGGATAACCTTTAGATTTTATTTGGTTTGGGTCAATAATGCGAATCGTTACTTGATTCTGAATATTTCTATCGTGCTTGTTGTGGATGATGCAGTTGCACATTGGTGACTCAGTCCTGCAACATAACTGTCACGGTCTACCCATTCCATTCAGCAGTCGTAGATGTTTGTTATCATCATGCCAATAAAAGTCAAGAAAGTGCAGGCTATGTTTTTAGGCGCTCTCTTTAACAATGTGGTTGCTGCAAGAGTCAAAGCTTACAGGACTGAGCAGACTGCCTCTGCAGCCTGTTGCAACCCAGACAGAGGTGTGGTGGTACCCACCAGCTCCGCAGCAGTGACAGATAACCCTTCCAGAATTTTACTCTCTTGAGGTGTGCTGTGCTATTTCACATGGCAGAACCAGAATTAACCTAGCACTGGAAATACGACCCAGAATGAACAGATGTAGTTGCCTCGCTTAAAGGAGGGATGGAAAGCTGGAAAGTGGTACAACCTTCTGCAGGCCTTTTGCTCTCATCTCAAGAGCATCATGAAACAAAGCTGTGAAACAAATGCTGATGGAAAGAGAGAATAAAGATGAGATAAACAGGAAATTAATTTGCAAAAGAAGTTTTCCAAAGCAGCTCATACCAAAACTGGTGTGATGTCTTGAGTTGAGCATTTCCAGCAGATTGTGTTGTGGTGGGAACCTGTGAGAACAGAGAGAGGCAGTGAGGGGCCGTTTGTGAGGACAGGTTGAAGGACAGATATAGCTTTTTGTTTGTTTCTTATACTTTGTTTTAGAAACTTTTTTGTGTGGTAGATTCTACCACAGTCTGCAGGTGTGTAAAGCCAGGGAGACACTGTTGGTAGGAAGAACAATTAGATGATCGTTCATGAAGAACTGGGCTCACTTGGAGGACCTGGGAAGTTGAACCAGGATGACAGTGGCACTGGAGGAGTGTGTAGCAGTAGGGTAATGTAGTTTGGAAAATGATGAGTAAGATTCTTATACCTTTGGTATTAAATGTTGTCAGCTCATTCACTTCCAAATATACCTGTATGCCTCATGTGTTAACAGTTAGGAGCGTGTCTGTGTGAGATTTCATGCAAGACAAAAACTTCTGCAGACTTCCCTGGTGCTAAGGATCAGAAGGTGGAAGCAGTTTTCTGGGGCAAATATTCCCTGCAGCTGAAACTGCTGGCTTCCCCCTGCTCCCTCCAAAACAGCCCCCCAAGGTCTGTTACAGGTTGGTTTTATTATGCTACCAGGCAGTTTTCTTAACCCCTTCCACAGGAGTTTATATACGTATAAAAGAAAATACAAAAGCCCAAAACCTGGAAGCAGAATGAAAGGGTGAACACCTGCAGGGCACAGCTTACAGTCTATGTAAGCAAGCAGGAAAGAAATGTTTTGGCTTCTTATTCAGCACCTTTTTGTGGAATTGGTCAGTTCAGCAGTACGGCAATTAAAACAGCATAGCCAGCGGTCATCTTTTGAACAAAAGGATTTTCCTTTTACTTTAATTCAAATGCAAAAATTTTGTGATGTCACCAGGAAACTCCCTGGTCTGGTTCGGCCCGCTGATTACTACCCGCTGTTGGTCATACAGGTTGGCAACGATGAGGTTGCGCTAAGAAGCCCAAAGGCAGTCAAAAAGGACTTGAGAGCACTGGGGCGACTGGTCAATGGAGCGGGAGCGCAGGTAGTGTTTTCATCAATCCCTTCAGTGACGGGGAAGAACGCTGAAAGGAACAGGAAAGCACACCTGATCAACACGTGGCTCAGGGGCTGGTGCCGTCGTCAGAATTTTGGGTTTTTTGACCACGGGGCGGTTTATACGGCACCAGGTCTCCTCGCAAATGATGGAGTGCAACTGACGCCGAGGGGAAAAAGGATTCTTGCTCATGAGCTGGCAGGCCTCATTGAGAGGGCTTTAAACTAGATTTGGAGGGGGGAGGGGCTAAAACCGGGCTCACTAGAGTTGAACCTAGGGATAGGTTCAATGTGCCAGAGTTGAAATCGATAGCCCAGCTCAGGTGCATCTACACCAATGCACGCAGCATGGGCACCAAATAGGAGGAGCTGGAAGCCATTGTGCAGCGCAACAGCTATGACGTAGTTGCCATCACAGAAACATGTTGGGATGCTTCTCATGACTGGAGTGCTGCAATGGATGGCTATAAGCTCTTCCGAAGGGATAGGCAGGGAAGGAGAGGTGGTGGGGTGGCTCTGTATGTTAGGGAGTGTTTTGATTGCATAGAAATCGAAGATTGTGAAGACCAAGTAGAGTGCTTGTGGGTAAGGATGAGGGGGAAGGCCAATGAGGCAGATATCTCGCTGGGAGTCTGTTATAGACCACCCAGACAGGACGAAGAGACGGATGAGACATTTTATAAGCGACTGGCGGAGGTCTCGCATTCGCTGGCCCTTGTTCTTGTGGGGGACTTCAACCTACCGGACATCTGCTGGAAGTATAACACGGCAGAGAGGAAACAGTCTAGGAGGTTCCTGGAGTGTGTGGAGGATAACTTCCTGACACAGCTGGTGAGTGAGCCCACCAGGGGAGGTGCCTTACTGGACCTGCTGTTTACAAACAGAGAAGGACTGGTGAGAGATGTGGTGGTCGGAGGCTGTCTTGGGTTTAGCGACCATGACATGATAGAATTCTCGGTTGTGAGGGAAGTAAGGAGAGGGGTCAGCAAAACTGCTATCATGGACTTCCGGAGGGCAGACTTTGGCCTGTTCAGGTCAGTGGTTGAGAGAGTCCCTTGGGAGACAGTCCTGAAGGACAAAGGGGTCCAGGAAGGCTGGACAGTCTTCAAGAAGGAAATCTTAAAGGCGCAGGAGCAGGTGGTCCCCATGTGCCATAAGAAGAGCTGGCGGGGAAGGCGACCAGCCTGGCTGAACAGGGAGATTTTGCTGGGACTCAGGGAAAAGAGGAGAGTTTATCACCTCTGGAAGAAGGGCCAGGCAACTCACGAAGAGTACAAGGATCTCGTTAGGTCAAGCAGGGACAAAATTAGAAAGGCAAAAGCCCAGCTAAAGCTCAGTCTGGCCACAGTCGTAAAGGATAATAAAAAATGTTTTTACAAATATATTAATAACAAAAAGAGAGGCAAGGAGAATCTCCATCCCCTACTGGATATGGCGGGGAACATTGTCTCCAAGGACGAGGACAAGGCTGAGGTACTTAATGCCTTCTTTGCCTCAGTCTTTAATAGCCAGTCCAGGTATCCACAGGATATTCAGCCCCCTGAGCTGGAAGACGGGGATGGAGAGCACAATGTACTCCTCATAATCCAGGAGGAAGCAGTCAAGGACATGCTAAGCCACTTGGACACCCACAAGTCTATGGGGCCTGATGAGATCCACCTGAGAGTACTGAGAGAGCTGGTGGAGGAGCTTGCCAAGCCACTCTCCATCATCTATCAGCAGTCCTGGTTAACAGGAGAGGTCCCAGAAGACTGGAGGCTTGCCGATGTGACGCCCATCTACAAGAAAGGCCGGAAGGAGGATCCTGGGAACTACAGGCCTGTCAGCCTGACCTCTGTTCCAGGGAAGATTATGGAGCGGTTGGTCTTGAGAGTGCTCACGGGGCATCTGCAGGACAACCAAACGATCAGGCCCAGCCAGCATGGTTTCATGAAAGGCAGGTCCTGCTTGACCAACCTGATCTCCTTCTATGACCAGGTGACCTGCCTAGTGGATGAGGGAAAGGCTGTGGATGTTGTCTACCTGGACTTTAGTAAAGCCTTTGACAGCGTCTCCCACAGCATTCTCCTGGAGAAACTGGCGGCTCGTGGCTTAGACGGGTTTACTCTTCGCTGGGTGAGGAACTGGCTGTATGGCCAAGCCCAGAGAGTTGTGGTGAACGGTGTTAAATCTGGCTGGTGGCCGGTCACAAGCGGTGTTCCCCAGGGCTCGGTTCTGGGGCCGGTCTTATTCAATATCTTTATTGATGATCTGGATGAGGGAATCAAGTGCTCCCTCAGCAAGTTTGCAGATGACACCAAGCTGGGTGGGAGTGTTGATCTGCTGGAGGGTAGGAGGGCTCTGCAGAGGGATCTGGACAGGCTGGATCAATGGGCAGAGGCCAACTGTATGAGGTTTAATAAGGCCAAGTGCAGGGTCCTGCACTTTGGCCACAACAACCCCCTGCAATGCTACAGGCTTGGGGAGGAGTTGCTGGAGAGCTGCCCGGCGGAAAGGGACCTGGGGGTGCTGGTTGACAGCCGGCTGAATATGAGCCGGCAGTGTGCCCAGGTGGCCAAGAAGGCCAACAGCATCCTGGCCTGTATCAGGAATAGTGTCGCCAGCAGGAGTAAGGAAGTGATTGTACCCCTGTACTCGGCACTGGTGAGGCTGCACCTTGAATCCTGTGTTCAGTTTTGGGCCCCTCACTACAAGAAGGATGTTGAGGTGCTGGAGCGTGTCCAGAGAAGGGCAACGAAGCTGGTGAGGGGTCTGGAGCACAAGTCTTATGAGGAGCGGCTGAGGGAACTGGGGTTGTTTAGTCTGGAGAAGAGGAGGTTGAGAGGAGACCTTATCGCTCTCTACAACTACCTGAAAGGGGGTTGTGGCGACGAGGGTGTTGGTCTCTTCTCCCAAGTAACTAGTGATAGGACAAGAGGAAATGGCCTGAAGTTGCGCCAGGGGAGGTTTAGATTGGATATTAGGAAAAATTTCTTCACTGAGAGGGTGGTCAGGCATTGGAACAGGCTGCCCAGGGAGGTGGTGGAGTCGCCATCTCTGGAAGTGTTCAAAAAACGTGTGGATGTGGCGCTTCAGGACATGGTTTAGGGGACATGGTGGTGCTGGATTAATGGTTGGACTTGATGGTCTTAAAGGTCCTTTCCAACCTAGTGATTCTGTGATTTTTGAATATGAGTGGTAAAAAAAATTACAATGCAAATGGAAAATTAAAATAAGAATTAGCTACACCTATGTTTTAATACCTGCTACTTTAAATAGCACCTTTCAGCTGCTGTGAGTTACATAAACATTAACTTGTCTTCACTGTGCCCCAGGGAGATGTGTTAATAACTTGATAAACAATATTAAGTAAATTATTTCTCATTTTTCCTCCTTGCTGTTTTCCTTATTATTTTTTATGTCTGAAAATTATTCCTGTTATGCAGCTTTTATTTCCACATTAAAATGATTATAAAACCATAAAACAAATTTATTAATAATTATGCATGGTTTATTTTATTTAATCCTGTTCCTATCTTACTGGAATGCCTTCATTCCTTCTGATATATTAGGTAAAACATATTGATTTAAGGTCTCAATCTTAATGGAATAACAACTGAAAGGTAGTAAATAGCATGGTTTGCAAAAAAACACCCCACCAAAACCCACAACACCCCAATAACCAAACAACCACATTTTGAGAGCTCTATTAAATAAAGAAAAATGGAAGGATTATATTCTTCCCTGTTATGAAGTTTCAACCCCTGTCATTTCTCAAATTATATTTTTCTTCTGTTTTTAAGTATATATTTTTGTGATGACTTGGTGAGTCTCCCATCCATCCACTTCCTTTGCATTCACCCTGGAGTTTGCTTTGTCAGTCTCAGTAATTCTGCATTACTGGGAAAGAGGTAGCCTCTAGGAAACAGCAGTTTCTATTTCATGATCAGTGTGGCTTCTTCAGCAATTAACATTATGGAACCCCTAATGGACAAGCTCTGGCAGGAAAAAGATACTCCAGATCTTTATATCTAAAATGTTAGGATACAAATAGTGTTTACCTAGGAGACTGTGGGCTCCTAGATATATAACGTCAGGCAGGATTTATGGCAATGTTACTTTTTGCAATATCTTTACAGTTGTCTTTCAAACTTGATACCTGACTAGGTAGAGCTGTAAGAGACTGTTCCATAGACTTGGTTAAATGAAATCACCTTAGTCCATGAGTCTGCTGTAAGTGCAAGACAAGTTTATAGGCTGCTTGCTTTTAAAATAACAGTTTCTGAAATGCCTGGCTGCTATCACAGTTGCCTCAGCTTCTCAGGGGAGTTGGATGTAACCATCATCCATCCAACAACTTCCTGGCCCCTCACTTTTCTTCCCTCTGCTTTTTCATAAGTGACTTTATGGGTTGAATTCCTGGGCTGAATTACTAAGTAGACTTTTTCCCCCTCCACCTATATTTAAACCTTCATTCTGAGCTAAGCCATCTTGCCGTTATGGTTAAAATAAGAGTCCTAGTCTTCATGACTTGCCCTCGTCACATAGGCTTGTAATCTGGGTGACCGTGATCATAGAATCTTTGGGTTGAAAAGGACCTTTTAAGGTCATCTAGTCCAACCCCCCTGCAATGAGCAGGGACATCTTCAACTAGATCAGGTTGCTCAGAGCCCTGTCCAACCTGACCTGGAATGTTGCCAGGGATGGGGCATCTACCACCTCTCTGAGCAACCTCTGTCCAGTGGTTCACCACCCTCAGTGTCAAAAATTTCTTCCTTACATCTAGTTGAAATCTCCCCTCTTTCAGTTTAAAACCATTACCCCTTGTCCTATGGCAACAGGCCCTGCTAAAAATTCTGTCCCCAGCTTTCTTCTAAGCCCCCTTTAAGTATTGGAAAGCTGCAAGAAGGTGTCCCTGGAGCCTCATCTTTTCCAGGCAGAACAACCCCAACTCTCTCAGCTGTCCTCATAGGAGAGGTGTTCCATCCCTCTGATCATTTTTGTGGCCCTCCTGTGGACCTGTTCTACTAGGTCCATGTCTTTCCTGTGCTGAGGGCTCCAGAGCTGAATGCAGGACTCCCTGTCAGGCAATTTGCAGAAAGTCTGTGATATTCAACATTTCCCACATTGACTGCAGACTTCCTAGCAGCTGTCATCTCCTGATGACCCATGGTCTTCTGACAGTGCCCTTGCTAACAGCAACCATGCGTGTGTGCATAGGCCTGAGGCCTTGGGTAGTAACTTCTCAGAGTTTGTGAAAGGCATCAAACACAATTTTCCTCTGTGTCATTCTGACCTGAACAATACTGTGCATTTTATCTTTGCTGCATTAAGGAGACTGCTGAGTTTTATCTTCTCAGTGGGAAGCTGAAAAACAATATTCTTCAGTTTATTGATGTGCTGGTACTATGAAAAGTAGTTAAATTTGTTAAACAATTTTACGCACCAGATAAGAAAATCCTGGACCTTGAGGAAAAAATATGTAGCAGAGAATATGTGCGCCACTATTAGGATACTGAGAGAGAAAACAATTCAGGATTAGAGAGACAATGTTTAAGATGAAAAATAATAGAACTAGGAGTAAGCATAAAGCTTTTTTTTTATCAGGAAAGATAGGCATTTGCAATCATCTCTATTAATGAACTGCTGAAGCCAACACTTTAACTTTCTTTGGGGGTATGAACAGAACAGTTCCTTTCCTTGTGAAAGCCTTGTTACAGATTGCTTATGGAGCATAGAGGATCTTAATAATGGATTTCCCTTTAAAATGTGTGAAGTATCTTCTTCCTTTGCCATGACAATGACGTTAGGCAAAGGACAGACCAGCAGGAGCAGATCTGTAGGGCAAGATGCTAGGTGCTGAGGACCCCATGTCCATGCTGTAGGAAAACACATCAAGGGGTTTTCCTTTGGACTAGTTCTAGGCTGCACTTGAACACACCTAACTGAGAATGGAGAGCATTTGGTGTACTCTTGGAAGATGTCCTATCTATTTTTGTTCAGTTGGCTTGAGTTCACTTTCTCAGAGTGCTCTGTGATACAGGAACCAAACGATGGGAAGGGCAAACATGGGCAACTTTCTTTAGTTGTGTGCTATTGAGAATAGTGTTTGCAAATGCTTAGTATGTTTTCATTCTTGCCTCTTCCCTGCAAGGTCATACAAGCATTTGTTGTTATGTTTTTACTCCCCTCCAGTGTCATGTCCGAGTGTAACTTTCTGTCTTTTGGATGTAATCACTGCAAGATTGGCTTACATCAAAACCTTTACATATGTGGATTTCCATGCAGAATTCACATTCGTAAACTCTTTAGCACAGGGATACTTATGCTACCTTTTTACTCATGTAATTTATGCAGTTCTACAAAGTTATATCTATATACGTTCAATGTACTTTGATTCATATACTTAATAAAATAAAGAACTGCTAATGTAGTCTGGATGGATCATCTTTAAAGATCCTGATTTTGCATCCATGGGCAACAAAAGGAAAACAATACTACTGAAACTTTAAAGTTATGCTTAAGCACTTAAAGAAATCAATGAGAAGTAGATTCTAGATGCTGTTGTAGATTCCACTCAGCAGTGAAATGCTTTTTTTAGGTGCCAGAAACACTTTGCTCAAGTGGCAGTTCCTGGCCATAAGCACACTTGGCAAAATTTTACAAGGAATTTAGGAAGATGCCCAATGGGAGTTACAAACATTGCTAAGAGATTACCTGCAGAATTTTTGCTTTGAAATGGAAGCCAATGCTCAGACCTCTGCAGTATTAAGTGTCCTGAATGCCTCTGTGGTATTTTATAGAATCCATCTTTATGCCTTCATTTGCAAAAGCACTTTTTAAGCGCTCCATCCCATGTGTTTGTGGAACTCGTAAAATTAGAATCAGAATTATCATAATACCCTTGATCTCGCTGTTGTGCTTCTTAATGCAACTATTGAATCCAACCCTATACAGGAATAAATGTGTATGTATGACTGTTATTACATGTGAACCTGTAAATGTACCTGGTCTTCTGCTCAAACAGAACGGTATCTTTTTCCACTATCATTACTGAAACTAGTAGGTGATGGAATTCATTGCTGGGGAAGGGTGCTCATGTAGGCGCGGAAATGTGTGCAAGGATTGACTAAAATAGCACCCGGGCTGTGCTGTGGTCAGGTCATGCTTTAGCCGTTATTTCCTGTGGTTTTTCATCCCATTTTCCCATCTGTTTCTCTCTGGATCCTGGGGACAGGGGGGTTCCAAATACTATTGTTTCTCACTTTAGCCATGATGTCTTGGAAAACAGAACGAAGGTAGCTGAGCCTCACTTTTAGGGCAGCTGAGTGCCAGGGACCACTCTGGTCAGGGCACCCAGATCTTCTGGGGACCCCCGGGGCACTGCGACCCCCGTGGTGTGTCAACAGCCACTGCTGCCTGAAGGCCCATGGTCCCTTCCACAGGGACAGAGGCTGTGTGAGACCCACAAGCGGGAGCCGGGGCGTGCTTGGGGTGGGTTACACCTCCCCCCAACACAAAGGCTGGAGGTAACGTGCTCGGCTCAGCCCCATCAGGCCGAGGTGCAGCCTTAGCATCTTTATGCTCTATCACTAAAAGTGGATTTTTAAACCTTCCAGTTTTGATGGAAAAGAAAAGATTTTGAGCCTACTAAATGCTGCTGCCAAGCAGGAATGAACTTTTGAACCTTTCGTTAATTGTCTTAAGTGATGTATTTCTCTTGATACTTATCTGCCAGATAATCTAGAGGGACTGATTTTTTTTTTTAAAGTCAATTAGTTAAACCATTATTTATATGCTTAATTTTCTCTTTTTGTGTAGTGCTTTGGAGGAGATATATCTAACAATAAGTGAAAAATTGATTTAAAGACTTAAACCACCAAGAATAACAGAAAATATATTGCTCCCTTTTTGTTGTTTTCTTGATATATTCTAGGAAGGTCGTTAACTTTAGCTGTAAATTTATGTTCTCCAGAACTGTGTTTCTGCTGATAAAGTTTCTCTGGGCTGAATTGTAGTGCTCCAGCTAGGTTTTCTTTTTAACAGCAACACATGTATAAGGTTATGTGGAAGTGATTAGATCAAAAATTTGCATTTCAACTGGAACACTTTATTTCATTCACCAGAGTACTTTCATATGGACTTTTTTTTCTGAAAAGCTAATTCTAATTTGTACATGTATATAGAAAAAAAGCAGTTAACACCAGAGGCTGCAGAAAACCCCCTAACAAACCCGCACAGCATTTCAGGTTAAAAAATAAAAATAGCCTTCCAATAAAAAACTTTTTGTAAAATCCTGTTTTATTCATGACTTGATATTCTACTCGTGTATTCTTTAATCCCATAGTTGGTGAATTGTAGGATAAAATTGGGCAAAAAAAAGTCACCAGTCAAGGGCAACCATATGTTATCTATTTGATAGGTAAATATGCAACTCATTTGTTGTAACACAAAACAAATACTGTAAATGTTATATAATATATATAATATTATATATTAATTATAATACATTAATATTATAATTATATAATATCTCAGTGTTCATGTTATACATCACTGTTTTACCTGTCGACGCCATGAAAATCACCTTTCTTCACACTCCTTAACAAGTGAAAGTATTGAAAGGGAGCAGGGCCGTGTTAAATGATGCGATGTACCCATAAAAGTTTTGGAAAGTGTTCCCTAAATTATTTATCAAAATCAAAAGCACCAAGTGTTTCTATCTCACCTTCCAGGTGCCGAACGCCATGTCTTCAGTCTTCTGTTTCCTCACCTTTCACCCCTCAGTACCAAGTCATGTCCTTCAGCTTTCCCCATCCATCTTTCTGCCAGCTCTCATCCCGGTGCTCCCTTCTCTGTGCCCTCCCCAGGGGAGCGCGGAGACACCGGCTCACCCAGCAGCAAGTGCCTCTAAATCCAGGGATACGCAGTAACCTCCATCTGCAGGTTCCCATAGGGAAGGAAACCTCGTTAAGAAGAATGACACCTCTTGCAGGTGGTACACGTTTGTCTGGTGGCTCTTACTGCATGCTCTGCCACACCCAGTACGCAGGGACATGGAGATGTGGCTTTGATTCGTTGAACCCCAAAGCCTCTTGAAATGTGAAGACTAAGCGATTTCTTGGCGTGGTAATGCATAAGGCTGGTTGGGCACAGAAACATAGTGAAAATAGAAATTTTGCTTTTTACTTTAATGCTAAGAAAAACAGACAACAGACAGCTACTTTCTTTCAAAGTAGTAGTATTTCTTGAAGTTTTAAGGAAGCTTTTAAGACATGGGTATGAATTATATAAATTATATTGGGGGGGAAGTTCTGAATACTTCAGAATCGTAGGTATCAGAAAGCTTTATCTAAGAATACAATTATGTTCTCTGAAATGGTGGTGAAGTGACACAGCAAGTTTAACTTGTAAATTCATTTGGAGAGAGAAAGGTGTATTGGGTAGTTAAAAAGAGTAATTGAATATATTACAGGAAAAAACATTGGTACTACTAATATCTGTGTATTGATTCACATTAAGCGAACCTCGACACTTCTTTCACAAAAAAAGAGGCTTCATGGTTTAAGAGAGAAAATTTCCTCATTTGAGGGTCCTCTGGTCATGATTCAGCAAAGAATTTAAATAACTTAATGTTGATGAGAAGGAAAATCAGCAAACTCTGAGCAGCTGCGTTGCTGAACTGGGCATAAGTTCTGAGGGAGCATAACATTTTGGAGGCTTGAATCCCAAAAGCACTTTGTATATTTTAAAAAAATTTAAAAAATAAAAAAGTTACTGGGCTTACTAGAATCTAATGTAATTTAACTTTAATTTCATTCTCTGTGTGTCTAGTTGTATAGCTATTCTCATTTAAGGGACTAGTAAGAAATTGTTTTTTATTTTTTTAACCTCTTGAGTTATTGTGTCTAAATCAATTCAGGTTGGTGGTAGCCTGAAGTAACTGCATTCTCATATCTACTCACACTCCTGCCTTATGCAGCAGCATGTGATGTATTTTCTGTGCCTTATATAAGTGACTCATCCCTTTTGCAGCTCCTGCCCTCGTAGTAGAAGCAGCAGTACAGGACTCGGGGAGGAGAGGGTGCTCCTTGCCTTATGGGATGGGTAGTATGTGCATTTCTGGCACGGCCAAAGCTTGCTGCACTGAAGTAACAACCTGGCTGCCAGAGGTCCCAGCCCCACAGGGCAAGGGCTACCTTGTCCACAGCTCCCTGGAACAGACTTACAGAATCATTAAGGATGGAGAAGACCTTTAACACCATCAACTCCTAACCACACAGGCTTCCATTAGCAGGAGAAAGCTTCCCAGCATCTTAATTCTGCTTATTTCTGGTCCATTTGAAATTAATTGCGTCCTCTGGGTTTAACTTTTCTAAATTTCCTCGTTTATCTACAGAAGTAAATATTCTGTCCTGACAGCCACATCATTCTCCTTTCTCCTTCCTTCTTCCCTGCTTTGATAATAATAAGGCAAAACAACTTTGATTAGACACTGTCAGAACATTGAACAAATTATATTTAACTAAAGAGGTAGTTAGGATGAATGGATGAATCACTGAAGATGAAAACTTAAAGCTTACCTTTAGGTCATCTACTTCTTTTTCCCCTTGTTATTCTCTATTACTTATTTTATTATACCTTGTCCAACCTGAAATCTTGTGAGTAGCCATGCTTCTAACTACACCATATGCAAGAGACATTTCTTTTCCTTTCATCAAAGTGTCCTAATATTTATTTAGAACATGTTATATGCTGTGCAGCAAACCTTAAAACTGATGGAAACCCCAAAGGCAGGGAGAGGATGTTTGAGTGGATGGTGCTGCTGGTCTCTTAGTTCCCTAAGACTTCACATAATTTAGGGAATGCAATAACCTGCAATTTAATCCATGTGGCTATGCTGGCCTCCCCATAACCTGCCCCCCCGCCCCCTGCAATGGTTTGAGATGGTCTCTAAAGAGATTTTGAAAAATACATATTTTTAAAGCATATCAATTACATAAGCTGGGCATAAAATGAAGATCTGTCAGTTTGATCTGCAATAAAACCTCCTTAAACTTGTGGTGTCACAACAACAGCTGGGGCAGTGGGGTTATTTGTCATCTTTTCTGTCTTAGTACTTGAGGCTTTACATGCAGCTGCAGGAAAAGTCTAGATTTAGTCCTTTTTGAAAATTCACTGAAGTCAGTAGAAATGAAATATGGCAGGAGTTGCTCCTCTGGTTGCCCATTAAACACAGGTGGCACCCACATAACACTTGTCTAATGACCAGGTGTCTGTTCCTCTGGTGCTACCACTTCAACCAGTCCTTAACCTTGCTGTCAGGGTTAGTCTCCTTGTGCAGGAGACTTGCTAGCAAAATTTAAAATGTTCCCAGTTGGGGCTCTAGGACCTGTTTTATGGAGTTGTTAATGTAAGGATGGGCAGGACAATAGGATACCCTTCAGAACTATCAAAGTTGCTATTTGCAGAGCAAAGGGACTGCTGTCTGGGAATTCAGTAAGTGCTTGTGTCAGCCTATTTTACCTCTTTGGTGGATAACTGGGTATAATATATGGAAGCAGTTGAGTACCTCTACTGCTTTTTTTTTTTAATTTTATTTTTATTATTTTTAATTAGACTTCCCTTGCCACCTGCATGACACGTCACCATTTTGCCAGTTTGGAAAGAATCAATTATTTTATTGTGGTTAAAGCATTTAAGATGTTATTACCTGCCTGTAGCACTTCTCAGGATATGGCTAGTGAACGTAAATAATGGTGATCGTGAAATTCAGGGCAGGTTGGATTTCTTGATTTTGATTGTGTTTAATATCAAATCTCCTACTCACTAGAATACAAATGGAAACTACCGTCCAATTCTTAGTCTACGTTAATGTGGGTGAGTGGTCTCAAAATAACAGAATAACTTCCTGAGCTGTTTCAGTTTATAACGGCAGAAATTTCACAGTGCCTACTCCTTGTTAGCTTCAACAATAAAGATTTTTTTGTTTGTCATACAGTTAAGGTTAGTGGAGTGTCATTTTACTTTTTTGGAAGGTATATCTATGCACAAAGTTGCAAATTATATTGAGACTAAGCGGATTAGGTTTGTACCTCTTTCCTGGCAGGTTTCCTGAAGTCACTTGGAATGACTGTTAATGTTTCGATCTTCTGTGGTCTCAAATCTCTATGCAAAGACTAATGAATAGTTGTTTCCCCACAATCTCCTAGAGAGGTAGGCAGCTGTTTGTATAGTATCTGTTACCAGCAGTCAGCTGAAGTACAGAGGGCGAGAGGTTGTTTTCTTGGGGACTGTGCTATGAAATCAGTATGAAATTGTGGATGGAATCTGAGGGTCTTGTCTGTAAATATAACCCATGTTTGGAACAACAAGTACAGGTCAGACTAATCTCTTTCTGTATGTGGTCCTTCATGGACCAAAGTACTTAAAACTATAGTATGTATGGTTGTATCTATTATGTTCTATGAAGTATTTATTTCTCCATATTGCTGAAATACTTCGTGCTGCATCTCAGAATTTTTCAGGAGTATCATTTGGGTGACATTGTCTTTTCTCCTCTTGACCATAACTTAGTTTTTCTTGGAAAACTAATCTCTCGAAGCTTCCACCTGTGTTTTACGTATTAACCAAACCTATCAAGTCTTTTTTTCTAAGAGGATTGCTGACCAAAATCTCATAAGTAAAGAATGAAAGACTGATTTTTGTGTTAAAGCAATTTACAGTTAGTGGTCTGTTTTCCTTACAGTCAAAGCCTCTGGGTTGCCTCCTCAACATTAATTCATCCAAGTTTTCCAGACTGATGTTTTCAGCGAAGGATATTATTGTGATTGTATTAAGCTTTCCAGATTTAACGTTACCCTGCAGTTGCACATAATGTTGCAATAGATCCTGGTCGCTGAAGATACTGCTTTAAAAATAAAGAAATAAATAAATCTCTACGGCAATGTCTTCAGATGAAACATGGCAAATATGTGGATGGGACAAGAAACCGTTGCTGACAGGAGAGCATTGCTCTATCAGCCAGAGAGACGTGAGGAGTATGGGACTTGCTTACAAGCTAATTATTGTCGTTATGTTGAATTACCAAAATGTCAGATGTATTAGAAAGGCACTGTGACATTGCCTTGGGCATTTTTCTTTAGTAGTTCCTCAGTAACAGTGGAAGAAATGTTCATTTGGGTTATGCTTGGATGAACGAGGTTTTCACAGGTTTCGTACTTGCAGTTAAAAGTGTAGTGTAAATCACCACACCGTAGCATAGGCAGAATGAGACAGTGTGGAGAATGCATTAAGTCACCATTAATTTTATGAAACAAGATGAAGTCTACTAGAATAAGCAGTAGACTTACCGCAGCAAGTAAGGATCCTAAGTTGGTGTTTTCATTTCCCAACTTCGACAGATCTCTGATGCTTTTTCTTACCTCTTGGTCCCTAAGCCCTGTGCAGTGTTTGTAACCTTGATCAGAATTGTCTTGAGTTCAAGTTTGTGCTTTTAATTCACCCCTCTGCCCCTTTTGAGTAGTGCATGGTATAGTAGAGTGCTTGTATTGTACAGTGCACCCTTTTGAGTAGTGCGTTGTACACACAGTGTACTTGCACTGTGTGTTTCTAACAGAAGAACATATTAACATTGATTGAAGTCTCCAGCAGCTCGTTTTATGTGCTTCACAGGCATTTAGTCCCATATTCACTTTCTAGACGACAATTAAAATCACTTTAGTTCATGTCAGCAGAATTACTCACAGGCATTGCAGGTGGCTGGGAATTCACCTGGCTCAGGACAGCAATGCTTGGTAGCTTTCAGGTCATCATACTTGTGGCCTAAACCGTGAGTAAAGGGGAGTAAAAATATCTCCATGCAGCTATTTGAAACACAGCCAAGGCTTTTCTGAATCTGAAAAACTGTAAGAAGATTATATATTCCTTATAATGTGAAATGTACTTTGAAGTATAAACTGCCCAGGAAAATATTATCAGTAACATGTTTTTGGCTCACTCCTTAAATAACTGTTCAAAATACATATGTGAAGTAATAGGGGTTTAATAGTTGATTGATAAATTGATTTTTCAGCTGCTGAATTCCTAAAGAAAAATGTTGACTTTGAGATTACAGAATATTACTCAGGATCCACAGAAGCACAGATTTAGTTTAGCAGCAGCTGTCAAATAGAGAAAGGGAACTTCTTCTGATGGCATAAGGGGGTAGTAGGCTTCAGTATAGACTGTGTTTTATAGCAGTACTTTTTGGTTTAGTAATTGTATATGGCAGAAGAACAGAGAAATCTGTTAACTGTAATATTTTGAATACTGATGATGATTTAATTAATCTCTTAATAAAAATGAACATTTTTAAAAGGGGCATAGGAAATAAGATGAGCCTTCTTACTCCTTTTATTTTCATGTCTACCTTAAAATTTTATGGACTTTTTTCTTAATTCTTTCAGTTGGCTTTTAAGAGTCTGTGACTTTGTTGTTTTTCTTAACGTTGGATACCTCATGCTTTGTCCATTCTAGAAATTATTTCTGGTTGCTGTTACCACATGTCAGTAGGAATAAGATGACATACAGAAAGATTAGCATTGCTTTTAAAACTCATTGGTTACAGTTTGGGGAAAAAGCATGTACCAAGTAGGAAGCTCTGGGTATTTTCATGCTTAGTATGTTCCCACCTCGCCCTAGCTTTTGCTTGCATCTTTTCTGTATGCTATATGTGCAGTCATAAAAATTCTTCAGGACAGGCAGTGCTTTGTTGTTTGAAGTCATGTACAGCACTGGGGTTTCGTTCTTACACTAGTGCTTTTAGCTTTCTTGTATCAAGGTGCAGTCTGAAGGTTGTGCACTTACCGATCAGAATTGGAGAATATACCCCCCCCCCCCCCCCTTTTCAAGCGTGAGGGAATAGTATTAATTGAGGATGTCAGGAATACTTCTTTTGTCTAGCTTCTCTACGTACGTGTCACAAGGCAGTGTAAGTGCAGGCTTGCATGGCCCCCAGTTGGTACTGTTGAACCAGTGCCCTGTGTGAAATCCAGCCTTGACGTTGGGAAGCGTCATAACACCTGGTCACAGGGGACTGGTGTCTGAACCAGTGCATTATCAGAAAAAGCATAATGGTTTTGTTACCCAGTATCTGTGACTATTTCAGTCTTGATATCTAATTTCTTCTCATTAAATTGCTATTGATATCTTAACTTATTTTCAGATGACTGCAGAAATAATATCTCTCTCACTATGGCGAAGTTATCACATTGCTTTTTTGAAATGCCGGGTGTTAACTGTTGCCAGTTTTTGTTTAGATACTTTGTCTTTCTTATTAGTATTCATTGATGGAAAATAAGGATATTCCAGTGTTTGTTTTTTATATTTGTTGCCACTTTTTTGTGTTACATAAGTCAATTTGGTTAGCTCATGATGAATTTTCATTTCTAAGATTCTGAACATAGGATTTTAGTGACAGTGTTGGAATTTAAGATGGCAAAAAGTTTTAGCATAAAATTCAGGAGTAAATTTGACAAATTAATGGAAACAACAAAGAATAAGGAGAGATGCATTTTTTCCTTACAGATTTTTAAACTTCTAGAATATTTTGATCTTGCTACTTCCTAAATTCAGATGTCATGTTCAAGATTATTACTCAGTAAGGTAATAAAGGAATCTTCTAAGTAAACTTAAAATAAGAGAAGTGTTACAAAGTCTCAGTCTTCCTGAGGACAATTTTTAATGTTTTATAGAAATGGAAGAAGACCTGACAAGGTGGGGTGTGAGGGGAGAAGCAATGGAATTCTATTTCAGACTGTAGTTTTCTTCTTCAAAATTCCTTTATCCATGAAAAGCATGTTTTGAGAACTTGATTTTAATATGCCTCTTGACTTCTTGACTTAGAGTTTGAATTTCTAGCTAGTTTTGACCCAAAGAATCTGCACATTTGTTAGGGAAAAACAGATTTTAAATAATATTTCTTTCTCCTAACCAGATATGAAGTTATTAGTTTCTTTTCATGCCAATACTCTGTTGTAGCAAAAAGAATGCTGGACATGTGATATTACATGCTTTACTGGAAAAAACACTACTACTTCTCATTTTCCTGTCAATTTTCCAAAATTTAGAGGGATACTAAAAACAAGTTTCCATCAAAGTTTTTTCCAGCACCAGAAACTTTAAGCTACACTTTTTTGGTTGGTTTTTTTGTAGGTTTTCCTTTTCTTTGCAGAGTGACATTGTACTTCTTCATACAGAAATGTGTGAGAAAAGAGACTTCAATTGTTTTGACAAACACATTGAATATTTCATGGTTTTTAATCCAAGGTAGGAACAGTTGCACTTATTGTGGGCTTTTTTTATTTAACTTCACTGGCTCTAACCACCTGAAATGACACTGCTGTAGGTGTTTCAGAGATATATCCTGAGGATATTCCATTTACAGTATTAGAGGATTTTTTATTTCCTTCCCAAGAAAACCTGAACGTAATTTACTTAATGATTTAGAGTGGAAGATTAGAGCCCCTTTTGTCCTTTCTGCAGGCTCAGTGGCCAGGAGTATTTGATCTTAGAGAGCCCTTCCAAAAGGATTAGGAAATAGTTTTCTGGCAGGTTCTCTATTCTGAGAGCTGGTACATGTGCAATAAAGTTTATTTTATACCATTTGGCAACCTGATGTCCAACTCTGTGGCTTTAGAGCCAAAAAGCCTTAGTATGCAAAGGGCATAGTAGTGCTTTGTCTAAAAAAGAAAAAAATAAAAATACCTACAACTCCCCACTGTGGAAGACCTTTATCAACCCTTGAAAGGAAGAAACAAAAGGATGACTGTCTATTCCTAAGCTATTAAAGCAAGTATGTACACTTTTAGAAATAGGAGGAGACTAGGAAAAAATAAAACCACAGAAGGACACAAACCTTGTAGTGGCTTTCAAGAAATACCCAGCAGAGAAAAGCAAACAACAGTATCCCCCTTCTTTTCATTCCTTTTTTTTGTGTTACACAAACTTGATGGCAGAGAATGTATTCAGGTTCTTCTGCTGCTTGTCCATGCCTTGTGACAAAAACACTCCAGTGAAACACAAGTGGTCTTGAAAGTGGGCAGTGAGGCCCTTACACGGTGTGAAGCACGTGGTGCTGGAGGAGTTTGTGCAGCTACCTGGCATGTTGGGGACTGTTGTACAATCTGGTAGAGCTGCACGGGCAGGGATGTGTAACTGACTTCCTCTGCGATACGCGCTTCATCTTCAAAGTCATGAGGAACCCTTAGCTCCTGATGAACTCTACACTGTAAAATAAAGGCCTGTACCTTAAAATAAACAACACTTGACTTGAAGTTGGATATTGGGTGGTTAGAACTGCATATACAAATTTTGAGCACATATTTGAGCTTAACACTTAAGGACAGTTTATGATGCCCATCTTAGTTTTAAGAGGCACTTATGATAAATACCTACAGGGATGACATTTAGAGACATCTATCTATTGCCAAAATCAGGTTGTTTACTACAAAGTGAAAAACAAATTTCATGATCAGCACAGCAAAAAGCACACAGAGGAAATCTTTCATTGCTATCATTAGTGATACTTAGTTTTCAATAGTATGAAGGCTGTTTTATGCTTTATATAAGGCCTCCTGCTGAAGATTCCTTTATTTTATCAGCCAACTTCTGCTTTTTGCCATTCCCTAGAGGTCTGCCATTAAACGAAATCTGTTGATCATCACCAGATACATTCATATGCTTTCCATCTTCAGGATAGCTGTTCGATTCTTCTGTGTATTGTTGCATAATAAGTATTTCCCCTTTTTTTTTTTGTGGATGCCCCCCCACCCCCTCACCCCCAGCTAATTTTTGCTTTATTGCAACAACTGAACAATCTGGAGAATATTTGATTCCTGGTGTTTTGCTGCAGATTTGACCAAAAGATAATTTCTTTTACCTCTTCAAGTAAATAAAAACGTGTTTTTCTGTTGTCAGAGAAACAAATGCTTTTTTTCTATTGTCAGAGAAATAAACTACTGAACTTTAACTGAAAATGTGTTGTCTTATCCTCATCCATTGTATTGAATCATCCATCAAGTCAGTATTTCATCATCTTTTCTGGATAAATATTTGGTTGAAGTTAGTTAATAACTACTCTGTCCTTTCTGGAGATTTTGGGAACCTTATTTTGTATTTTTAGTTATTTTAGTTTAGCTTATATTATACAACACATGTGTTTGTGTGGTTAAATGTATAACACATTTGAAAGACAAAATCATTGAGAACAGCCTCACTTTGTTTTGTATTGTTTGATGCTTCCTGAGCAAGTAGGAGTACTGTGCTGTTATTGTTCCTTTGTAGGAGTAATTTGCTTTATTGCCACTGCATTCTTCCCTGTTTCTCAAAGGATTCCATGCTGCAGCAAGACAACAATCATATATGAACATGTATTTCATGGAATTGTACTCTAGTTTGAAGTTAAGATGCAAAGAAATGGACAGTCTTGATAGTTTTTGCAATATATCAATAGCAGTATGCATGTATCAATAACTCAAAGATTTTTTTAAAAGCAATTGCATACACAGGCAGAAAACTCATGCAAACCAAGTGGTCTTGCATGTCTCAAACCAATGATTTTTGTTTTCAGTGCTCTGGAGTCACGCTTTTCCCTGTGAGAAGAGCTGTGCTATGAATGTACAAACCAGACGATCACAGTTTGAGGACACACCCATTGTTTCTACTACTTCCCATTATTTCTGAAATAATCTGTAGATGTCAGCTGGAAGAGGTGGTCCAGTTTCCCTTTTGTCTTTCATGTGATCATATTTAGGGATTGATTCTTCCACATGATTTGTGGATTCGACTTTTTTCTCTATCTTCCAGAAAACCTCGTTTGTCATAAACTGAAACAAACAGTTTACCTGCCTGTTATGTAAGAAGAAAGCTTTGCAGTTTTTAAAGCAATTTTCATTTGCTTTTACGGAAGGGTAACAGGTGCGTTACGCAGGATGCTCCTCCTCATTCGGAGGCAGCACGTGACCCTCAGCCTTTCATTTGCACATTGATCACCCAAGCGCCTATCCTCCCAGCCCTCATTTTCATTGCATGTAACATAGCTTTGTTTGGTGTCACAAATCCGTTGTAACAGAAGTGAGGAGGTAGTTTCTTCTCTGTTAACATTCCTTTTTGTGTGCACTTGAACTGGTGGGGAGGGGGGGAAGAGCGGGGATTTGATTTAGTTTTGTTTTTCTCCGAAGAGTGGTGGAGTCTTCCCTGCTGCTTCCCTCTGTGATCACTCTCTCTACGTCTTAATCAGTTGCCTCACTGCTCTAGACAGTTGTTGTAGACATTAATAAACTCTGCTCTGCACTTTATTAATTAGAGAGTGGAGGAGAGTTAAAGACGGAGGGAATGCTTTCAGTGGCAAGCTGCAGTATTATTAAAGTACTGAAGGGTAGAACAGGCTGTTTTCAACTTATAAAAGCATCAGTTGGAGCTCAACTACTGTTTTCCACCTCTCTCAAGTTTCTTTCAGTGAAATCTGGACAGGTGAAGCAATGGGAGAAGTTAATGGCTCCAGCTGAGCAACTAAAACACAACCTTATCTTTATTTGCTACTCTGTGTTTGCTGCAAATGTGTGGGGTTATTTCTATCTTAACATCGTCTCCTGGGTGAACATGTTGGGGTAGGGACTATAAGGGTTTATATGCATTAGTTGTGGCTAGGACAGTGGGCTTCCAGCCTGAGAACTGCTATTAAATGCTGCTGGTAGGTACTTGAATTATTATTCTATTTCATTTTAGGTATTTTACATAAATTACAAAAAGTGGTAGCATTTTAGGTGTTTTTGCTGTTTTATGGTTGTATTTTTTAACAAAGTCCATGTTTTTATGTAAAGAATTTCCTTTAATTTGTATTTTTTCCACTTGTACTTAAAAACGGGAAATTGTAATAAGGCACTGCAGGATCTGAGTTAGGGTGTAATAATTTACATGTATGATAAAAAAAATCATTAGTACAGTGCCTAGCAACACAGCGGGCATGACTTATTACACAATATTGTGTTTGCTTATTGCCTAAGTAGAAGGCAAAGCAGTTCTAACTGATTACATGTTACAGGGCTCAGTTGTAGTAGTCGATTTCCCTGATGTTCCTTTTGCATTTTGTAGGAAAATACCGTGATAGTGTTATTAATCAATTACTAAGTAATCATTAGGACGAAATGCGTATTGAATATATTCATCGCTTCCACAATAAATTATACGATTGCACAATAAAAGCGCACATATGTTATTTGCAAATAGCTTATATCATAAGTCAGATTTTTTTTTTTTTCCCCCTGTATTACTCAAATCCATAAATATGAGAGCAAGGCATTGAGGAAACACCTTATAGGAGCTCAGGCGTCAGAAAACTATGGGGTTCAAAATTCCCCGCAGCCTGGGAACCAGAAGAAGGTGCAGACTAAAGCACGGAGACATCCCAATGCTCAAGATGCTCGGATCCGTGCGTGGCCACCTAAGGAGATCATGGGGTAAGTGGAGTGGGCTGGGCCCTGGGGGTTGGTGGCTGCGCAGGGCTGGGTGCCCCGGGGGCTCGCTCCCAGGGACCCTGCAGCCTCAAGGGGCAGCCCCCCGGGCCGAGGGGTGCTTCAGCATGGAGATGGACATAAACCAGTCTTCAAGGGGGTGTGGAGCTGTGGTGCGGTTAGAATTTGTGCTGTGTCCATTTAAAGGACTGTTGGTTCAAACTCTGCCTGCCACCACCTTTCTGCCTTGCTAAGGGAGATCCTGCGAGTGAAATTAGAAATCTTTGTTCTTTTTTAAGCCTTTTTATGTGTTCTGAAATAGCATCACTCTGACCAGTGAAAGCATTTTTCCTCAGAAAATATATCTTAACTTCAATATATGTTGGTTTTCCACGTTTCTCTATTGTCCAGTATGTGTTCAAAAAAGACCTACTTGTATTTTCTTTTTCATATTAGTGGCTGAAAATTTTGAGAAACAAATTGGGAAATACATAAAAACTTACCCTCTTTAAGAATGCTAGACATTTAAGAAAGCATGCATTTAATGAAGATATTTAATATATTTTACCATTATGGATTTGGGGAGATAAGGCTATTAATAGCTTTCTCATTTAAAAATACACAAAAGAAACAAAAACCCATAAATGATATTTTGTAAAAAGTTATCTAATTGGCATAGAATATGGGGAAGTAATTGCTTGGGAAATGTCATACAGCACAGCACTAATGCACCCTTATATTCTACTGTATATAGTATCAAAATAATAATTTCACAGCCTGATGTCTGTGACATTTCAAAGTCCTTGAATAAATTTCTTTAATATTTAAAATTGGTAATACATGCTTATTACATTTTTCATATTCTTCTTGATACCCCTCCTTCTCAGAATAAAAGGAAAATGAATTATTTTCTTAGTTGAACAGTTTTTCTGTTGTCTCTGACAGTAAGCCTGACAATAAGTTGTACAAATTACATGGAAGCATAAAATACGTCTTACAAAGTGCATGACTGAATGCACATCTCATTTTGGGGTAGGTAGCAATGTACTAGTCTGGACACCTCACTGAATCCAGTATGATAACTTGAATCTTTTACTCAGTAATGTAAATGAAGCTTTGAGAAACTAGAGTGTATGTAAAAATTAAAAAAAAAAAAAAAAGGCAGCCTGGAACATGTGACATTTACTATATACCTCTAAATGCCTCCTCAGGAACTACAGACAGAATATTCTCTCTATATATTTTTCGGTCACACTGGGTTATGTGCATTGTAGGGCTTCCTATAGCAGACACAGACATTTAATCTGAATTAGGCCAGAGTGCACACGCCGTGGTGGCATGCAGCTTGCTGTGACTTGCTGTCTATGGAGCCCAGACTGAAGTCCAGACTGACCCCAGTGGTGTCTTCTTTGAGTCTTGTGGTGCACGAGGAGTGTGCACATGGAGGTGGGGTGGGTGGTCCTTTGCCACCCCCAGAAAACACAAGTGCAATACAACAGGGCCTGGCTCCTTCCAAATCTGTGGAAATAAATGCTTTGGGAGAGCCTGGCGTCTTTCAGTGGGCCTTCAGGAGCCTCGCTGGTGGCAGCAGCGTCGGCCACCCTTTGCACCCGTGGCAGGAAGAGCAGGTTGCGAATGCCTCCATGGGGGCATCCGAAGCTGCGCTCCCCCAAAGGGGTCAGCTTGAGTGGGTGGAAGCTGGATGGACCGAAGTACTTAAGCATGAATAAAAAGCATTACACCTGATATCAAGTTGTTTATATGTAAGTGAGTTTTAGATTTGTAGCAGGCATGCCAGAGACTGAAATCAGTGGGACGAAGAATTCAAGCTCAGTTCATCCTCAGTTTATGTATAAACCTTCCTAATAAAACCTAATATTTGTGTGCTCATGAACAGAATATTTCACCATCATCAAGGTCCTTCTGTTAATTGTGCATTTTAATTTAAATTATACTTTAAAAAATCAAAATGTTAAAATAGGGTAGTGAATGGTTGATGGCCCCTTTTCTCATAGTATTGCTTAAGGTAGAGAAGCAAACTTCTAAGTGCCTACGGATGCATGAAAAAATACTACTCTCATATATCAGGATTGACGTCACATTACTTTAAAACTGCAGGACTTTGGAAGCTCCATTGAAATTCAATGGCTTATGTAGGGTGCTATAAACATGAAACTGCTGTACACGGCACCTCTAAACTTTCAGCAATAAGCAGTGAAGAATTGTGAGAACAGAGGAACACAGGACATCTGCTGGCTAGAGCCTCTTTATGTGCAGAACATTTCATTCAAGAGACTGACTGTTACGATTGTCCACCATTGTACCATTTGCAGTATTTTCTCACGTGCATCATTTCTATGTGCTTCTTCATGGCAGTTGATGTTTTTTCCAGGAGACCTGTCCTTGAAATAGAGGTGGCTGAAGAATATTTCTAGACAGTCAGCATATGAGATGAGAGAGGGTCCCGGGTCTTGTAGTCTGGTCCCTCCCAGGCCTGACAATTGGATGCTCTCATACTGAAAATGTTTAATGTGGGAGCATTCACAAAACTTATTTTTGACGCTCTGCTTGGCCAAAGCGCATGTGTACATCAGGGCCATAGAGCATGTGCAAATGCCCCAAAACATATTTTGTCTCAGAAAATGATAGTTTCCACTACGTCACGAAGAATGAAAAGCTCTTCTGAAAGCAAAACTATACACGGACCTGGGAGAAAAAAGTCTCAGTACTCAGAAATTCAGTTCTTGGAAGTGCATTTCTTAATATGTGAAAGATAGTACAAATCCTATAACTACTAATATAGCAGCACAAATAACGACAATGCTGTCTCCTTCGAAAGTTGCATAACTGCAGCAGCATTTTGGATATCTGTGGGTTTATTATTAATTTCAGTTTTTAATGGATGAAGCATAATGGGATTTCCGTCTGAAACACCAAATGGATAATATGACACAAAAAGCATGTCTATACTTTCTTTTCTTTTAATCCAAGCAGTCATGCATTATTCAAGGTGGAAACCAACTGTATTAATATAGAAAACACAAAGCACAGCTAATACTGATTCTTTTTCTCTCACAAGAGAGGGAATAACATTTTAACATATTTAATTTATGTTGCTTTATAAACCACATGACATATCTCAGAAATTTGGGGTTGTTCTTTAAAAAAAAAAAAATCAGTAATGAAGCACTAGGAATAAATGAAGGAGAACAGACAACATTTTCAGGGCTGCTTAAAAAAAACCAAAAAGCTAAACATGTCTAACAAAGGAGCCGCATGTGGTCCTTGCTAGAATCATTTACCTATATTGCCAGGAAAGGGAGTCCCTGTTCTTGAGAGTGGTTGTGGGAAAAGGTAGTCTTTTCAGCTGGGCTGAAGTCAGCAAACAATACATATGCTGAAATCTCATGCCCTGCAAAATCAAATTAAATGTTATTTCCAGGTGTAATTGTATGTTGCTTTAAGTAATCTCTTTACATTAGCAAAGAAATTTTAATAAATAGCCCAATAATCCAATATTTTGTTGGGGTTTTTTATATTCTATTTTGCTTGTTAATGAGGCCTTTCAAATGCTTTTTATGTTATAGAAATGGTAATTATTTATACAATTGAGTTGTTGCACTGCCACGTTTGGGGATATCTTTGAGAAAGGAATGGAATTTATACTTTCAAAGGTGTTGCTGCTGGTGTGAATTTGAATTCCATTCCCAAACCGTATCTACAGAAAGCCAGGAAAAGTTAATTTTGTGTACCCATGAAAATGCTAGTTTATGTAAGAGTACAGGAACCGTGTTTGAAGTGTAAACAAATGCCTACTGTAAAATTGACTGCGCAAGAGTGGGTCATTAAAGTTGTGAGCAGAACTTGTTAACCTGGATGGAAGTAAAAAGAGCTAAGCTGTATCATACAGGGATGGGGAGCACTGAAAGGATATCCTGCTGTGAAAGGTGTATTGCAGACAAATATACTGATATTTGTTATGTGTACCATATATATTGCTATCAAATACATAGTTTTGGACAACCATCAAAGAGACATTTGGAGTAGGTATGGAACAAGCCAAGATGTAGAATATTCAGTGTCAATATGAAAGTCTGAAACATGGAGGTAGGTAGGTAGGTGCCCTAATTAAGAAAAGTTGCGTACTCAAGCTACTGTTTTACGAATACTTGGAAGTGATTCATGTATCTTATTATCTAATAATGTCCCATTTTTATTGAATGGTAAATGTATTACGACAACTGGAGGAGCCTGTTGGATAGATAAAACCTCCTGAAAAGGTACAACAGTGTTGGTAGGTTTGAGACGGAGGCTGGGCTGGAAAAATAACTCTGTGCAGGGCTGTGCAGGCTACAGTCATAACTAACAGCTGTTCCTTTTTGGCAAAAACACAAATAAAAAATCCTTGCAATGCATTATTAAAATTGTGGTGTATAAAATTAAGGATCCCTTCTCTTGGAAAATTGGACTTTCCAGGATATTCTGACACTTTCTTTCTTCGATGCTTATTTTTCCCTCTAGTGCTTGCAGATGGCAGAGGTGCTCATGCACCCCAGTACATGCCACACTCAGAAACTGGTGGGAACAGCACCTCCGCTCCAACTCCTGGGGAGAGGTAGTTTTTCTGACCAAAGGCAGGGTGTACCTCATCCATTATTTAGAGAATACATTCTTTAAGTTTGCTTTAGAAGGCAGCTATGCACTTCTTGGGGAGAGAAGGGATAATAAGGATGTATTCTTGTTTTAAGTAATAATGAGACTGAAAGTCCAATGGAAATGGGATCTTGGTGGATTTTAAAATGGAAAGGAAATAAAAAAAGACTTTTTAAAGTAGCAAAATAATATAAATGGATCTACGAATGCATGCTTACACTTTTCAGAGCAGTATCCTAGTTCAAAAATGGAGATAGCTCTCAGATCTGAGAACTTAAGCAAAAAATAAAACCACTGACAAAAAGCACTTGAGCTCAACTATCTTCCAGGATAAAAATATTAATTTGACTCTTTTTATAAGCTAAGAGAATATAACAACACTTTGGTATACAGCTGTAGAAATAACTTCAAGTAAACTTGTTTCTTAATTTGGATCTCCCAGTCAGTATTCACCTACCCAAGAAACAAAGTGAAGCATCTCTGAGTTGCTTAGGGAAATTAGGACAATCATGAAGACACATTGAGATGGGAAGGATGGTACTTTGTTAAGTTGATGGCAAAAGTTCGAGCAAACAGGGTTCAACCTAATGATTCTCTATGGCTTCCTGTGTAATATCTCCTCCCTTGAACTAAGTACAGACCAGAAGAGAACAGAAACCATGTAAAATAGGTAGCCAGGTGGTATCAGGAAATTTGTAAAGAACTCTTAAGGACATTTATGATAACGAATATCTAAACCTAGTTTTCAAGATTGGCTACAAGTATTGTACTGCTGAAGCCGTAAAAAAGGTGGTGAATATTTGTGTAGATCAAGGAGATGACAGATAATTATTTCATGTTAATTCCGCAAATAAAATGTAACATCTAATCAATTCCTCCTATGCCTGATGTTTTTGATTCTGGTTGGTTTAGATAGACATCAAATCGTTATTTCAATTGTATCTGTTCTCTTTTTTTCCTACAGATGCACACTAAATAAGATTAATCAACAAAAACATCAGGAGGGCAAGGGAAACATGAGAGCATGGAATTTTGATGTTTCTCTCTCTCAGTTTTAAAGGAATTTTTGATGTTTTTTGACTGCAATGAAGTGTTTGACTATGCAGCAAATACTAACTGATGAATGTTGTCTGCATGATAGGTATTAATGCTATGAAAGATATTATCTGCTGAAGCATCTCTTCTGTGGATACGGTATAGGAAGCTTGCAATTTATCTGAGAGTATATGTTATGTGTGTAAAATTTATGCACACATCTGTTTATACGTACTTAAATGTACTATGGAGGCCAATTATTTTTAACATATTGATTTCAAGGTCCATATAATTTGTTTCTTCTCAGAAAAATAAAGGAAAAGAAAGATGAAAAAGGAAAACGAAAGATTTCAAAGACTTATCTTAGCTGTCATTTCAGGAAGTCCTTATTTCGTGTGTACAAAAAAAGAAGCAAAAAAGAGTTGTGTCATTAGTAGTAACTGGAATCAAAGTCTATAGTGAGAAGAAAAGAAAAATCTTTGATATGCCTTGGTTTGTATTAATAATTGATGAAGACTGCATAAATTGATTTTGTTAACTCCTCTTTTTTGACTTTGATGTATAATTCATGGTTTAAAAAATAAAAAACACCAAAGAAAACTTGGGTTTTTGAAGGGTCTTACAATACTTCTTGAATTGCTTATGTTTGGAGATTAGATTTATTGTTATGATTAGAGGTATGAACAGCTGCCTAATTTAGAACTCAAGTACAAAGAAAATGAATGGGATAATCAGGAAAATCTGAAGAGTCCTCTTTCCTTTTTACACTCCCCTTTTCAAAACTGGAATCAAAATTATGGAAAATGTCTATGCTGTAAAATGACCTATAACTGCTTTATCGTGTGAAATAACTTGATTTAATTTGTTTCCATTTAACAGTCAAAATATGAGACTCTGTTGCAGATCAGAAAAATTTGATAGAACCTGGCATGAGACCATTGTGATTTTGAGAGGTGGATATAACGATGCTTATATACAGCCATTTCTTGGTTTATTTTGCTGTAGATATTGGATTTTTCTTCTCTTTATGATGCACTTAGCTCACTGAAAAGAAAGTTCTAAATGCTTCAATAAACCTGTTTTTTCTTTTCTACAAACTGATGAAATCAGAGTCCCAAATCAGTTGTTGTAATGTTCTGGCTGTCAAGCAACAGACAGAAAAAGTGATCAGGTCACTTTAATGTTTTTTTCCAGACAATATACCTTCATTTAGTGTATTTTTCCTACAATTTAAAAGGATATAAATGAGTGGCTGTGGTGAAGAAAATAATCTAGGAGGGAGGACAAATAGTAGGCAGCAGATAACTGTGCTACCTTGCTGTAAGTTCTTAGCTGATGTTAAGTCATGCACGCAACAGCTCTCTGAGGTGCATTGCTGGGAGTGTTATTTCCACTTACAGAATTTCTCGTTTGACCATCAGCACTGTTTTTGCTAGGATCTCAGGGGAGGAATAAAAAAAAAAGCTGAAGAACCTATCCGAAACGCTGCATCTGTGTGCGTGTTACTAAAACTCATCTCCATGAGACTTTTGTGAAATTTTGCTCATAAAAGCTGACATCTAAGTCTGTTAGGGTTTTTTTCTCAGGTAGGACACAATCTGTGTAGTGGCATTGTTATGACTGGGTGAAGAGTTATGCAGCAAATTGCTTGGCACGTGTGGAAATACTGAATTTTTTGCTATTATGGCATTTTATGCTCGAATCAGGTACTCATCAGATAAACATGCTGGAGATTACTAGAGGAACAACCCAAGGCTCCTTTTGGTTTTGTAGTACCACTGGTATTGTCAGAGATCAGAAAGTAGTACCGTGCAACACAAAGAACGTAAACAAATCTTTATGGTGAGGATGCATATTATTTGGAATAGGAAGTAAATTTAAGAGGACCGAAACCACTTCTGCCTGCTAACCCAGCATTTGCTTGCAGGCCCCTCAGTTCGTGGTGCAGCCACCTTCCTGGGCTGTCCCAGGTGGGGCAGCCCCAGAAGGGGACCCCCTTGGTAGCACTCCAGGGACATCTGTGTTTTGGAGAGGAGCTAAAGTTGGAGTGCACAGTTGGCACAGGCAGAAAATGACATGAACAGAGTTTTGGGGCCAGGATCTTGCACTTTGTGGATTACTTGCAGCCCGCCCAACAGCACATGGGTATCTGCTTCTGCCTCATTTTTCATTTCCCTGTCTCACAACAGCTCAATGAGGGAGGAAGCATAACCTCCATTTTGAAAGTTACTTTTTTATTGCACAGGAATTATGTTGCCGTTCAGGGATAGAAGTACCCTTTTTTTTCCTCCTTATGGACTTCTGCAATCATCATGTGCCCTATTTAGGCAGGCTTTTGTAATGCCTTAAGCGGTACCAAAGAGCAGGCAGAAGGGAAGGGTGGCCCCAATCTTGCTTGATAGGCTTTAGAAGTAATATCTCTGCCATGAACCAGAAAGAGACAAATTCAAACTGCTTTTAATAGCTTTGCTGTAATTAGATACTGATAACAACAGCTGAGAAAGCATTGTATGTTTTCTGTGCATATGGTTTCAGGAAACCACGGCTGCACAGAGCAGTGTATAGGATAAGAATGTATTGTAGCCTGAACGGTCTTGGCATAGCCTGAACAGTCACAGCAGAGACCTTGAAAGCACAGACGAGAAGCAACCAGAGTTCCTCACACCAGAGGGCCATGTACTGATCAGTATGAATGCAACGCAGAGAGGAACTGGTTTTGGAGAATTGCAAAACCAATACACAAGACTTAACTGTGCTGATGAAGCCCCTAGTGTGCTGTCTTGAAGGTGTGTATCTTGAAAAATGGTGAGAATAACAGGAAACCCTTCCTGGAGGGAATTATTTATCTTAATTGATGATAAGGAGAAACTGGACCCTTCCATTAAGTCGTTTGCTAATGACTGCTTGGTGCCACATAAGTTAAATATGTATTGCTCTACATATCAGCCTCTGAAAACTGTTCATAACTAATAGCACAGATCAAATTGTCTTTAGATTGTATTTGTAAGTCCATAACAAAAAACAACTACTGGTGATGCTATGCATCAGAATCAGGTCATCCTATATCCTGTGCTGTACAGGTATGTGCATAGGTATTGTCTGCTATCATTAAAAGCAACAGTACATTAGTATCCGGTCTAAGGTTTTGCTGATTGTGTTAAATTGGTCTGCTATCCCGCTGTCAAGTCTGGATGCAATATCTCATTGTAGTAGAGTGTATTTATGTATCATCAGAAAGGTCCTTTGTGTATTAATTATCTTACAGTTTCTTTTGTGAATATTTCTTTTGTCTGAATAACCTGCCAGGAGTATTCTCATGATGAATATCCATTTTTCCTGACTGTCACTACAAGCAAAAATATCAAGGTTTCACCGTAATTAGTTCTTTTTCAGATCTGTGTATAACCTTTTGATTACATTTCTTATTACATTTTGGTACAGATAATTAATAATATATCTTGTAACAAGATTTCCTATAAAAACAGAAGCTATGCAGTCCTTTTATTTAAGACTGTTGTGTACCACAGTAATTGAATTTTATAGACCAGAGGCTTAAAAGGAGTGCTGTTTCTTGATTGTAAAAGAGTGTTGCTTTCCCCATTTCAAGGTGCGAGTTGCTTGCCAGAAATATGCTTTTGTAGGGTTGTAAGCCTAGATGGACCCTGGGGAATCTCAGCCCAGGTATCAGTGGAGGTGGCAGAGATTAGTAGGACGTGAACTTAGCATCCTTTTCCCCTTCCATCCTCGCACAATACTGGAAGCAAGCTCCCAGCATGGATGGGACTTCCAGTCTCATGAAAAGGACCTCCATACTTGAGGCTCTCAGGATGTTTTCCCAAGAAAAATAGGCACAAAAACTCTGTCATGTTTTTCCTCTAGACACAAACAGCTTCTGGGTCTTTTTGTTGGGCGTGTTTGGCCCATGAGCTACTTAGATGTTGATTTCATTCAGGTTTGTTGCTTTTGTAATTCTTTTGTCTTTGAGAATGATGTATGGTGGACTCTAGTCTAGGGAGCAGGTGTCTTCGTAAATAGAGTATTTCAGCTATGACACAATATAAAAAACTACTGGCTGTAGAAAGTCCCAAGGTTCAGAATAAAGGATGGTGTAGTCATTTGTCTTGCAAAACAAACTGTTAGGATTTGCTTGGCATTTCAGCTAGGTTCAGTTCAGCTTGTGGCTTAACTTCCTTTGATTTCTCTTGATTTTTTTTCCATAATTTTTAACAATTCTTTCAAAAAAAATTCCATTTTGAATTGATCAATTTTCTTACATTTTTTGTACTTGCTTTTTTCTGTTCCTATTACTCAAAAGAACCCCAACTGAGGTCTCATATCTGAAATTCAGACTGATTCTCAGCCTGGCAGCCACTGATATATACACACCCTGGCTTCCAATAAAAACCAGTTATGTACAATGTGTATTCTCTCTGTATGGCTCTCTACAACTACCAGAAAGGGGGTTGTGGTGAGGTGGGTGTTGGTCTCTTCTCCCAAGTAACCAGCGATAGGACGAGAGGAAATGGCCTCAAGTTGCGCCAGGGAAGGTTTAGATTGGATAGTAGGAAAAATTTCTTCACCGAGAGAGTGGTCAAGCATTGGACCAGGCTGCCCAGGGAGGGGGTGGAGTCACCATCTCTGGAAGTGTTCAAAAAACATGTGGACGTGGCACTTCGGGACATGGTTTAGTGGACCTGGTGGTGTTGGGTTGATGGTTGGACTTGATGATCTTAGAGGTCTTTTCCAACCTTGATGATTCTGTGATTCTGTGAATTCCTATCTAATTTCCTTTATTTCTCTGTTTTTAATGGATTCATAAGAATGTCAAACAACTGTTTTGATATCTAGATGGTGATAACAATTTCTGCTGTATCAGGCACAATACTGGCAAAACCTCAGACTTTAGAAAGGTATTAAACAGGATTTTAGATTTGTCATGCCCTTGGTTCAGCTGTGGAATGGGAGAAAACAGTTATTTGCTCAGAGTGAAAGTAACTGCAGAGCTGTGTCAACTGCAAACAAAATTTCAGTATACTGAAACATTACAAAGACTTTCCATTCCCTACGTGCTCATGGTTATCTGCTATATTACATAACTTTAATTTGAGCCGCTTTAGAAAGCAAAAAGACTCTTTTTTTGGCATTAAGCTGTCTGTCATACTGCAGCTAACATTTTGAAAAGTGGTAAATCTGAGTGTCTGAGAAGTCAGTTTAAGATGTCTTAAAAAGGGTTTAAGAAGTTAAGCACCTGCCATCTAAAAAGTAGTCCATTTTGAGACCTCTAAATGTGAACATCCAAAATTGCTAGCTGTTTCTGGAAATTTTACTCATACAATACCTGCATTGCTTTTTTGCAACATGTCCAGTGCTTTAAGGTATTCATAGTCCAAGTAGGACAATAGCTCTACATGGAACAAATGATGGAAGACAAAATGGCACTACAAGGTATGAATGAGTTGTGTGAATTTTCACAGCATTGCTACATGCATAGCAAAGAATTTACCTCACTTCTAGTTTAGTGTTGCCATCTAATGGATGGCAATACAGCTCACAAACAATTTGTTTATGGACAATCATTTTTTTAGGGATTTTATTCTTGTATGTGATGGTTTTACATACGATATGGTTTTATGTATAAGCAGGTACTTAGCAGGGGGAATTAGAGATTTACTGGACTATGAAATGGGTTGTGCTCAAATAAATATTGGCCTCAGAGAAGAGGGGTAGGAAATCTGAATTGCCTTTGTTTTAGTCTTTGTAGAAACGGTCAGTGGAGACAATGAGGGTTGGAGAAGCTAACATATAAATTGAGCTGTGAGTTTATTTGTATTTGCTACTAACACCCATGTCTATGATAGTGTTATAGGAGGATCTGATTGAAGGGTTTGACAGAAGAAGTTACAGATAAACAAGGCAAAATCAGTGTTAATAAATACCCAAGATCAGATACTAATCACTGAAGAGTTTTTAAGTAACTCGGAGATGAAGCAGCTCAGATAAATTATCAGTTGTGATGTGAAGCTTCTCATGCAAAACTTTGGTACCTCTTGCCGATGCCAGGACTCCAGGGGAGAGCTGGGAACTACTGTCA
Source organism: Phaethon aethereus (assembly GCF_964289735.1). Classification (NCBI taxonomy): domain Eukaryota; kingdom Metazoa; phylum Chordata; class Aves; order Phaethontiformes; family Phaethontidae; genus Phaethon; species Phaethon aethereus. The sequence continues at coordinate 127,742,048 of NC_138575.1, forward strand.
ATTAAGGCTGAAGACTGTATGGGACAAATGAGGAGAAACTGTAGCAAACAGTGAATGGTGGAACACAGGGCTAAATATAAGACACCAGGAAAGAGTCTTTTTAAAGGGAGTCCATGCTTGGCAAACTCGATTTGATCTGTCTGATGCAGCTTGCTAGGATTTCTAGAAGGCATTAGTTCCTCTTAATCAAAGGCTCTTATAGAAAGGAAGCTGCTGTGGGAAGGAGGGAAGATCCTTGCAGTAGTGGGTAGTTGCCTAAAGAACAACATGGCCCTGCCCTTTGTTTGCTGAAGTATTAACTCTAATTAGGGGAAAATAATATGTAACGTAGGGAAAATATATGAGAGATTCATAGGGTCATGGTGTATCGTAGTAAGGGATGCTGTCTGCTGCTTTCTGCTGAAGCAAGCTTGTGATTTTCTGAGACTGTATCAGCGACTCGCCAGACATGAACCTTACAAAACCAGCAAGCATGCAGCTGTGTCACTCTAATCTACCCCTGACCTGATGGTCAACAGATTTAAATCTCTCTCCCATGTCTGGTCTGTACCACTCGTTCCCTGTTCACCGGTGGAAAGCAGGGAACCTGCCTGAGTCAGTACCCCTGACTTGTTAGTGAGAAGCCCAACGCAAAACCCTTCCAGAAACCTGAAACTAGCTATCCTAATGCTCTGGAAGTATAAGTTCTTTGAGAGTACATGGTCCTGGCTTCAGGAAAGTTTGGCTTAGTCCATCTTTGCTACTTTGCTGTTGTGATAACTAGCCAAATTACCAGAAAAATTGGCTCCATCATTTTATAACTATAAATTCCTTAAGACTCAGTGAAACAGCTGTGTGGTTTTGAAAAGCTGAAATGTAACCAAATGGATGGAAAAACTTTGAGACAGATAATGTGTGTCCAGGGGATTATCTGAAAAGGAGATTAAAAAGGGAGACATAAAATGTAGCATTAAACATTCAGATCAGAGCAGGGAGGGAACAGGAGAAAAGCTGCTTCAGATGGGCCCAGTGAGAGGAAGAAAATAAACCTGGATTTTGTAAACTTCATTTAAATTGAAAATGGTTTGAAATGGATATTTGAGACATACTTTACAATACCAAGTGTGTTCTTAAGTGTTTTCAATTTGCTTATTTAAAAAATTCTTCTAAATATACCTTTGCATCTCAACCTGCAAGGTTGTTTTTTTTCAGTTCTAATATTTCTGACAGATGAAATCTGTGAGCTTTTGAAGTCAAAAGCCAATTTGAGAAAGCTTTTTTTCTGTACCCCGAACAACATTTGTGAAAAATACAGCAAATGTATTTACAGTTCCTACAAGTAGAACTAGAAAATTCTGCCTAGATGTTTCAGTCATGCTATAGGCATTTGTTCTCTTAATCTATTTACTTTAGAGGTTCAAGCATCAAAATGCAGGTAGACCTGGGCTTCTGACAACTTTGTGTTGGTATATTTGGAAGTAGGATTATTTTATGAATTGTTTCATTATTGGCAGTCATTTTCATTCTGAGAGTGCCCAGAGGTCAGTCAAAAATTGAGCCATGCTGTGCTAGCCATATGAAAAATACAAAATAACAGATGATTTGTGTCTCAAATTTCATTGTGCTTCCAATCAAAGCAGACACTACTGAGGGCCTTACTATACTGGGAAAATATCTAATCATTGTGATTTCAGAATATGTTTCGGTAATGGAATTGGCCTCAATTTCGGCCAGTATTCCTTCTCCATATTTAACTGCTGTACCCAACAATCATACAATCTATTTTCTCACTATTTTTATCACTCATTCATCCATTTACTTCCTAGACAACACAGCATAAGTACCCTTTTTGTTTTGGTCAAGACTGTTTTGTTTTGCTTTGTTTTTTTAGAATCGTAGAATCATTTAGATTGGAAAAGACCTTTAAGATTATCGAGTCCAACTTAACCTAGCACTGCCAAGTCCACCACTAAACCATGTCCCTAAGCAAAACATCTACACATCTTTTATATACCTCCAGGGATGGTGACTCCACCACTTCCCCGAGCAGCCTGTTCCAATGTTTGACCACTCTCTCAGTAAAGAATTTTTTCCTAATATCTAGTCTAAACCTCCCCTGGCATAACTTGAGGCAGTGTCCCCTCGTCCTATCACTTGTTACTTGGGAGAAGAGACTGAGACTCATCTCACTGCAACCCCCTTTCAGGTAGTTGTAAAGAGCCATAAGGTCTCCCCTGAACCTCTTTTCTCCAGACTAAATGACCCCAGTTCCCTCAGATGCTCCTCCTAAGACTTGTGCTCTAGACCCTTCACAAGTTTCATTCCCCTGCTTTGGATGTTCTCTAGCAACTCAATGTCCTTCTTGTAGTGAGGCACCCAAAACTGAACACAGTACTCAAGATGCAACCTCACCAGTGCCGAGTACAGGGGGACAATCTCTTCCTTATTCCTTCTGGCGTCTCTATTTCTGACAGAAGCCAGGATGCTTTTGTTTCTTTGTTGGCCTTGGCTTTTTTGTTTTGTTTTTTTTTCCAAATTCCAGAGTCTGCCTAATCCTCATGTCACTTCTACGTCACTTAGAAATGTTTTGACTAATGGAATAAAACCATGTGTATGGTTACTTCTCATTGTGTTTAGAAGTTACCTTGGTAATTGTTACATCTTTCTTAGCAAATCCATACATACAACTCAAGAGTAACATCATGTTTGAAATGAATTTCAATAACAAGTTAGGATTTTTCATTATTTTTTAACAATGGCAGAGACTATTCTAAATACCTTTTTAAGGTTGTGCAGTTACGCTTTGGAATTGCATCATATTAAATAACGTTTTGACTAGCTATAAATGATCAGAAATGTTTGCATTAAATTGTACAAAAGAAAGGAAAAACACATAAATTGTTATATGGGTTTATGTTAGTATTTTGTTCCTAGATAGGACTTTTCCTTCAAAATTAATGAATATTTTATTTGTCTCTCCTGTGAAATTGAAGTTTCAAAAATTTCAGCTAAATATAGTACATAATTATGTGAGGTGAAAAGAGAGATACTTTTTGAATTTTGGTGATATTCCACCTTCAAGATTTTCTCAGATATTCATACTGAGAAGTTGCATTTGTTTCGAAGTTCACTTAACATTTATTTTCACACTTTGTAGAACTTAGATAATTAGGACCTGTATAAGGTCCTTCAACTCATGTTCATGTTCAAAACCACTCTGTGGACAAGAATCTAGCTTCAGTTACCCTTCGTTGTACAAACTCCAAAATAATGCCGTTGAAATGATTGGATATTGTTGGTAGTAGTCACGTGTAATCGCATGTACCTAGGAAGGAAAAAGTGATTTATATTCTCTGACAATTTTCTCCACTTGTTAAATGCCTGTTTAAATACAGTCGATGAGATGGAAAATCAAGTTTAGTGTTGGAGACATCCTGCCATGACAGAACAAATTTTCCTAGTAATTTAATCAAAGGATTGTTCTGGGTTTATACGGGTGCATCTAAAGAGAAAAAAATATGACATTTCTAAGATTTATTTATAAATAATTCAAGAAAGCTGAATGTCACCCTGAGAACTGAATTCTCACTCCATGAAGTCTCATTTTTCGGGAAGTCCCAAATTCTCAGTATTGTGCCAAAATGGGGGCCAAATGTCATCCCTTAATTCTATGAGGGAGTTTACACTTTTGGATCAGATGAGTCACTAAAGTCTGTAAGCAGCAGAGATGTTGGGCTAGTGGATGCAGTACAGGGCTTGTGTGACCAAGGGGCAGCCTCATGTCACCCTTCCTCAGGCAGACCAGGGCCTGAGGCCCCCAGCACCGAGGGGCGGGGGAGCTTGTGCTGGTCTTCTCCTCCTTGGTGGAACACCAGCTGTAGCTGTTCAGATGTCTGTAGTCTCGGTGTGCTCTCCTCCTTCCCACTGCCCTCTCGCACAGAAAGGAGGAGTGGGCTGGGTGGTGTGGTTGTGACTTTTACCGTACACCTTGACCCATGAGGTATGTTTATTTGAATGTTATTGTACGAATCAAAATGATGAAAACATAGTACAACAGGGCAGGCAATATTAGCTGTACTTTTACTTGGTTTTGGAGAAGTACATCACTACCTCAGTGCATGATCTTAAAGGACTAATCCAATTTCAGCTATTGCTGCAGGGGAAGGTGTGGGAGAAAAGTGAAATCCTTGTTTGAAGGTGGAGTTGAGAGAATGCAATCACCATTTGTCAATGGGAACTATAAGGAGCCACCCAGACTGAGATGAGGCAGAGAATGACTTTTTCTGAATTAGGGGAATTACTTGATGGAATGGCACTTGGCATAAGGAGTTCCCGCGCTGGAGCCTCTGTGTGCCATCCACTAGATGGAATTTCTTCTCAGGGATGAGGAGAGCTTTTAAAATTATTTTTGGCAACAAAAATAACTGCAGAATTGGTCATGAAAGGATGGTAGTAAAAGAAAAATGCATTAAAAAAACCCAAAAGGATAACTGCTGCTGAAACCATGGGAAGCTTTTCTACCTTTTTGTTTGTTTAAAAAAATGCAACAACATAATTCATATGTATGAAAAAGCTACGAATGCATAGATTCCTACAAAGGCGCAGGACATATTTCAGTCCTTTGGAATTGCCTTTCTGAGAATGTGTAAATTTCTTTTATTTTCCCTAGAGGCAAAGAAAGGTACTGCCTATAGCAGGTAATCCTGCAGAAATATGATCATCAAAGTATTGCTTATGTTGATTCCTGCTGAGAAAGTACAAGGGAAATAGGCTCAGAACTTGCCTAAGTGAGTTTTGCTACTGAAACACATTTAGATGGAAGTGTTGATCTCATAAGATGTAATCGGTTTGCCTTCTGGTGTCATGGTGATGTCTGCAGCAGGTTTATAGCTTTGTGATTGCTGTATCTGTTAGGGTACAGATATAAAAAACATTTGAATGTAATTTGAAGGAACACTTAAGACTCCTGGGGTAAAATCTGTTTTCAGTTGCTAAGTCAAATTTTTAGTAGTAGTGTTGAGTAAATTTTATATTTAAATTTTGATTCCTCATTTAAGAGAAATTAAAATAATAAATCTTGCCTGCAAAGTATGGTATGAACACTGGAATATGATTCTAAAAATAATAAAGCATTGTATGTTTCCTAGTCTACACTATGTTTGTTAAATTTTGAAAGTGGTCCAGATTTGGGCTTTCTCCAACAGGATGAGAGGAAGACTGCATAATTTTCAGCTGAGTTTAAAAGTTGTGTAGCAAAGAAGATACAGATATAGATGCTAGATAGTTAGCTAAAGATTCCTCTTGTAAGCTGTAAGCAATAAGTTTCACAAATATCATAGGATATTCAAAAGTAAGGAGAATGAAAAACTCAAGGCATGAATTATATGAACCTCCATCATAAATCTGAAAGCCAGATTAATGATATTAACTGAAAAAACAAATACTGTTGTAGAGGAAAATATTTCCAGTATTGTAGGACGAAGTGTTCAAAAAAATTCCACCACTTTAATAGCTCATATTTTATACACTCAAAACCCAATTTTACAAAATTTTTATTGTTAAATGTCTGCATAAAACTATCTTTTCATTTGCAGTAATTGCACTTTGTTGATGGAAAAAAAAAGATATATTTCTGTACTTCATATTTTAACTTAAATATTTAGGCTTATGTTAATGAGGAGGCTGGCATTTCATAGAAAGCATGAATCTTGTCAGTGTGTTGTTATAATATCTGTCATCTAGCTAAAATTATATATCCTGTTGTTAGTTTAGAAATGGATTTATGGATGTCAGATTCAGGATTTTTCAACTGTAAACACCCTGGGGGGAGGGGAATTGTTTTGCTTTTCTGACCCAGACAACAACATTAGGAGCTCATATTCCCCAGAAGTGAATATACAAAATTACATCCAAAGTTATGTTAAACCTTTCTTTTTCTTTATTTACCCATCTTTTGTAAGGGGTTTTTTTCCCTATATATATGGTGGGTTAAAAAAAAAAAAAGAAAAGAAAAGAAAGAAGTCATAGATTGGTTGGTATTTAAAAAAATATTGCTTGAGCTTTGTTATTGACACCTGAGCTTTTAAACTACACAACAGCCTTCTCTCATTTTGAAGCTCAATAAAATCCTGCTGAAACATAAAAAATTACCAGGTTAAAACATGAGAAGGAGCTCCAGATATGGTTTTAGCTATCAAAATAAATCAATGAAGTAGATGAATGTTGCTATGTAATCTTTTTGTTTGAGTGTGTAGTTGGGTGGGATTTTTTTTTTGTTTGTTTGGGGGTTTTTTTGTTTGTTGTTTTTTTTGTTTTAACAGGTTATTACTTTTAAATGTATTACTTTTGACAGGAAATACATTTTTTTAAAAATATGCATTCTTGTCATTTCTGGTAATATGCAGTTGTTTTTCTCATAAAGGTGTGAGCATGTCTCATCACCAAAGCACCCAGAGAGAGCAAGATAGAGATTGTATAAATCCTAGGACTAATTTATCTTAATCTTAATTTGTCTTCTTGCTCTTGTTTTTGTTTTTCTCTGAATGCAATACTACTTGCTAAAATCTTCTTTTCCCTAATCTCAATTAGATTTTCCCCTCGGCAAACGAGTTGTGTATTTCATGTTTCATGTAAATCAGCACTCTATTTTCAGAGCCCATCACTTTTTGTGATGCAGTTTGTGGGAGAGGGAAGAGATACTTTGTTTTAAATGGGATTAAACTTTAGTCTCTGGAATGACAGGCTAATAAACATTCATTATTATGTGATCAATGGTTCATGAAATGAAGACGTCTGATGTTTTCTGTTAAAAGTGCGTGGTCATTCCTTTCTGTCCTCCCAACTATGAAATAGAAATTGATCCTGTGGCATTTTCTGGGAATAATTTCTTTATTGAAACAGGTGAATCCTAATTGCTTCAGGATATTCTCTACAGAAGTTACCTTCTGGCTCATTTCAGAAAACTGGCTCTGATTTCTTCTGTTGAGTAATCTACTAAAAACAAAAAAATTGATTTTCTTCTCAGCCATGACCTTTTATGTGTTAGGTTTTTTCCTTCAGTTTTGTTTTAGTAGATCTTCAGTGCTCAATCCCAGCCTAGTTCTGAGCTTTCCCTGTAGCAATGTTTTTGGGGACGATTTCATCAATGGTCCTTGCTTGTAGTTCTTCACTGTGGGTGGATTTAAAGGTGACTGTGTGCATTTATACAAACAGTGCTCCGCAACTGCTGAAGGAGATCCTGTAATGATGTGTTTTCATACGGCAGAGCCTTAATATTTGGCCTATGGTTGTGTCAACAAGAAGCAGCTATAGAAAGGGACTACCCCAGGCCCATTTCCCTCCCCCGCTATTTTTTCTGTCACTGCTGTGACTGTGGTTAGAGACACTATTGCTTTTCAGATAGCCAGATCAGAAACAACGCAACATGGCATCATACTCTTCCAAACCTTTTTCTCCCTATCCTCTTGTCTAAAATCACTAAGACCTGGGAAATGAGAAAGTGCATTTCAGATGTTGGCCACTCAGGGTTGTGGAGGTGAAAGAGACTCATTCTCTCATTGTATTATGAATATTAAAATATAATACAATTGTTGTTATTTCATGTTCTTCCCCAGCAGATTTTCACAGAACCATCTTGTGTTCCTGGCCTTAAAATAGGAGTACAAGTTGTGTAGCTCTCTACTTTAGAGCGTTTTTCTTTTCCCGGTGTCAGTTTCAAACCCAAACTCGTGTGTGTGAAGTTACTGTTCAGAAAAGCTCTGAAGGGAAACCCACACTTCATTTAAGCCTCCCTTTCACAGGGCCTAGTCAGAGCCCTGAGAGCATGAAGGTGTCACTTGGAAAACGAAACAGCCTTGAGCTAGGTGGCAAGTGATGCATTAAACATTGCTAAGGAGGTGTTCACATAGCTTCGTGTAGCGTGTGGGGTTCTCCCTGCAAGTGTGCATGAGGAGAAAAGATGCAGTTTAAGGTTAAAACTGACAAATATCCTGTTGTGGTTTCTGAAGAAATGCATTTGAAGATGTCCCAAGCAAATGACTCCTTTTCTCATCACATGCAGCACAACAGCCACAGGCTGGTTATTTTCAGGGTATGAACAACAGCAGCAGTAGTAATAATTCACCTGTATTTTCAGATCAGAATATATGGAGATAGTAATCTCATTAGCAGTCAAGGAAATAATGTCCTAAACACCCATTTAAGAAGACACTTACTGACATAATACCACTTTATATGAAAAAATACATTTAATAACATCTTGCTGGGATGTTGCATCATAATTTGTAGATGTTGCTTTGATTTAGTTTGTCAGGGATGACAGTGAGATATTAGGAAGAATGAAGGATTAGGCGTAGTATTTATAAGTTGTTTCCTCCTATTATGTATTTCTTGGTAGTCAACTGTTTATTCTAGATATAGTGGTGGATTTTTAAAAAATATTTTAATTCCTGTCAGTCAGATGTGATAAACAGAGGGAGAAATCTATAGATGTCATTGGTTCTGCCTGGCCAATCTTTAGCCTACATTCTTTCCAGGTGGATGGCACTGAACGTGCGGAGGGGGTAAGTGCCACTGCCAGTGGCTGCAGTCAATTAGGATCTTAGTCTGTCTGTCCAGCATTTCTTACAAACCTGGTTCTAATCAGTACTGAAGCTGAAGGCTCCAAAGGGTAGGGAAGAAATATGCCCATCTTATAAATGTTGACATTTTATATTTGTATGTACAGAAATAGATATATGTGTATATAATTATTTTAAGTGGGTATGATCATAGAATCATAGAATGGTTTGGGTCGTAGAATGTTATTAAAGGCCATCTAGTCCAACCCCCCTGCAGTGAGCAGGGGCATCTTCAACTAGATCAGGTTGCTCAGAGCCCCGTCCAACCTGAGCTTGAATGTTTCCAGGCATGGGACATCTACCACCTCTCTGGCAACCTGTGACAGTGTTTCACCACCCTCATCATAAATAATTTCTTCCTTATATCTAGTCAGAATCTGCCCGCTTTCAGTTTAAAACCATTACTCCTTGTCCTATCACTACAGACCCTATCCATCTCCAGTTTAATAAACTGTCATCCATCAATGTGTTCTAGGACATAACTGATATTATTTACTGAACTTAACTTAAGTATCATTTAGAAACAGATTTTTTACCTGGGTTAGAAATTTTCCTAGTTTTAGATTTGTTTTCTTGATTTTAAAACCAAAGTTACTGTAGGCGCTGCCCAACTTCTGTGTTATGCTTTCTGAGAATGTTCAGGCAATCAAATTTTGCTCACATCACTGTTCCTGGTAAACAAATTTTAAGTTTCCACACTTGAATATGCACACTGGGTGTGGAACTGTACACAGTGCCGTGGTATTGCTTGACACGGTGATAGAAGCAAGTTCCCAAAGCCCCCAACCAGAACCGGGCACAGAAGCAATTAAATATGCCTTTCTTAGATAGGATAGTACAGGAAGGTGCAATATCTTTGTGTGAATGTGGCGACAGAAAATTGCATTCAAACTCTGGTCCCAGCCAATAAATCCTACAGCAGCCTAACTTTTCTTGGAACGATGCCTCAGGCAAAGCACAAGTGACCCAGAAAAGAAAAAAAAAAAAAAAAGAAAAAAACCCAACAACAAACCTTTAATGGTGTCATGATTCTCTTATCTATTGCTTCACCATAAATTGCAAGTCTTTTCACAGAGAGACTCAGAGCCTTAGGGCTTTTTGTAAAGTTCTCCTAGTGACTGTGTTAGACTTATCCCATAGGGCAAAAAGAAAGTATATATTGTCATATCTCCCCATTCACATCACAAATTTCTTGAAGATCAAGTATTCCAACACTCACACCAAATGACTCGCTGTCAGTCCACAGTGTGGTTAAAAATTAACAGAACCTTTGAATGTATTCATCTAATGAATACATTCAGCTGAACAGTATTTTCCATGAAGTGATAATCTGTGAACAAAATTAAGCTAGGACAGTAAAGACTTTTTTATAAGTCTTTTTCTGCATCTGGTTTAACTCAGGTTGTGTCTTAGCCACTAAGTGATTTTCTCACTCTGGTATAGTACACACATGTAGATGTCAGTTTGAACACCCATCTTCAGAAAAGATTATGCAATAAATCTGAGCAGATATAAAGAGCACCTGCAGCTTCAGTATTCAATATGACTCAAGCGTTGATCTATAAGCCTACATGCATGATTTAGGACTCAGAACGTTTCTTAGTTCCTTTTTCTACTTGAGATGGGGAAGAGACTTGCTTTGTGGCATTCCTTTTTTTTTTTTTTTTTCATCTGTGGCATGCTTTTATTTTTTTTGCCACTTTTTCTGTCTGGAGTGGATGCTGGTTTAGGCTCATGGCCAAAACTGTTCTTGGAAGTCGAGCACTGACTTCTGTTCCTAACAGAAGTGCTGATATGACTGTTTCTTGGTGTTTTTCAAAAGACGTTTTCTGACTGATAACGTGGCCCCATTTTGCCTGCCAGAGCAGAAGCAGAAGAATGATGCTCTTACTCAAGTCTGTGGAATTGGGAGGTATTGACAGACACAGAGACTGCTTCAGGAATATGTTGACGGCAGCAACAGTAGTTATTCCAACTGTGCATATATTAACATCAGACAGGGATAAGCTTGAAATTGTTATGAAGAAATTTTCTGCCTGCACCAGGGAAGCATCTTTGCGTGGCTTTTGCTGTTCCCAGTGAGGGAAGACATGAACAGGCCCTTCTGGGGAAAGGTGGTTAATACTCAATAACGGGAAACCAGTGTGCACATTGGTGTAGAAACATTATCTTTCTCTTCCACAGCTTTTCCTAATTCGACCTAAAATGTGTTCCAGTAATTACACAGAAGAAAAAAAATAGTTTTGCGTGGCATTTAGAACTAAGAATAGAAAGCCATGCAAAAGGCATAAATTAAAATAAAAAGACAAATTAACCCTGAGTCCTCTGTCATGTCCATCCCAAACATACAAGCACAATGACAGTTATGGCCTTGGCATTCTGGACAGGTTTGTCTTGATTATGGACCAAATTTGAGTATTTACTGTTGTCTAAATGAGTTGGGCTCAGGAGAGGGTAGAATTTCTGAATATCTGGATGAGAGGAGAACATTAAAAACTTCCCAGGTGTCACTGCTGTTGCTGACGCTTTGGAACTGCATTCAGGAGCCTAGGTACCATATGCACAGTGAACCTTTCTTTATGCGATCTCTGCCTTGGCTTTCTGTGATACCTTTTTACTTGTCTTTTTGTACAACTTTCTGTGCTTTGGGCCAGATCTAGTAGCTACAAAACAATCTAGAGGGATGCAGCATTCAACAACATCCATGTGTAGCTGCTCATGTTGAACTGGGAGTCGATGCAGGTGTCTGCCACTTTGGCCAGAACTGGCGTTCTGTTTGTATTGACTGAAGTCATGGCTTACTGGGAAATTGGCAAGATAATTATTTGTTGGTGATAATGAGGTTGTTAAGTTCTGCATTTTTTGCATAAAAAGTGTTGGTAATGTAAATCAGTGCAAATCAAGTAACATAATACTGTGTTAGAAGCTTAGAAGAATGTGCCCTGAATTTTGATAGTGGGAAAAAAAGAGATATTAACTGCTTAGGGAACGTGTATTCCCGCAACACTTTGTTTCCATATGCAATACCTGGTTTAAGAATTTGCCTTTTATAATTGTTTTAACAACACTTTGAGATATGTTATGTAGTCTGTTGATACCATCAAAATCTCAGCTTTTGTACTGGTACAATACAACATTGATTGCACATTGATATTATGCAAAATAATGTTAAAAATGAAGCCTGGCAAACAAAATGATCCTTGGCAGCTGCCACCCTGCTCACTGGTGCCATTCAGTGTCCCAGATATGCTGGAAGTTTGACAAGATGCAAGAGAGGGGGTTTAATTAGGCCACGGTTTTACTAATTCAACTAATCTGGGAGTTGTGCATCAATCACCCACACAATGCAGATTGTTACTTCTTCCTCCCTTGTTCCCACCTATTTGGGAAGTGCTCACAGTCTCACACGTGGCTGCAGGCCACCACAGGGTTGAGGTTTGGAGGGCTGATGCCCCAGGATTTTCCAATTCTTGCCTTTGCCTCTTTAAGGGTGATGACTTCCCCTAAATCTACTTTCAGCTCTGGCTGAATGAAAAAAGATTCTTGCTGAAGGGCCTTCTAAATTACTACTATATGTCCTTCTAACTAGGGCCTGCTGGGCAGTCCAAATAAATCACTGTGCCCTGGCCAGTCTGGGGATTAAAAAAAAAAAAAAAAAAATTAATTGCAGTATTGAAAAATAAGAAATGTGCATGTCCTGTGGATGGGAAAATAGGAGTAGCTGGTCTGCGACTGAAGGAAGACCAGCAGAAGTTTGAGGAGGGAGAGCAGTGGGTCCCGTGTGCAAAGCTGAGGTGCCCCACACTTTTGGATGATGAGCAATGCAATGTCCTCTCTTACTGCGGCTTGCCTGTGAAACGACTGGAGGACTAGGGTCTCAAATCTTCAGGCATGTGGGAAATATGGTGGAAAACTGTAGTTAATATTATTTTTATCACCACCACAATCATTTAAAGGAGAGAACACGTACCAGATGGGTTGTCCTGGTCCATAGCACGTGAGAGCTGTTCTGCAGTACATTAACCGAAGGGATATGACAGTTCTTGAGACAGAAAATTAGCCCATCTTCCACATTTCTCACCAGAGCTTCCTGCAGTGAAAGGATGTCAGACTAACAAAGTCTTGTGCTGCTGTCAGAGGACTGTTCTTATCCACCCATGGATTTTGGATGGATTTAGAAAAGATTTTATAACCTTAATATGAACGAAACTTGGGAGTCCCTCTCTTTGGAAGAAGCCCAGTGTACTTGCATGGATGCTGAGAGAGGTGCTCCATAGGTGCCTCTCCTGGAGGCCAGGAGAGGAGCTGACCTCAACCTGTGTTTAAGGATGCTGGGGCAGAACCACTATGTAGCTGTGAGACTGCATTCCCTAAGTGAAAGAGGCAAGGCAAAAATGTTGGGCAAATCTCCATTTTTTAAAAAATAATTTACAGATGTGGATTCTTCTTAAAAATTTTCATATGAAAAATGGACATTCAAGGTCTCTTTATGCTAAAGTTGGGAAGGTTATCAAGCACCAACAGTTGTGGATGATGAACTCAACTTTCACTTCAGATTTAAATTTTTATTTCAAATCCCATTTTTAAATAAAAACAAACAAACAAAAAAACTCACAACTGTTTTTTGGGGGTATATATTAGTTTCCAGTGAAGACAAGTTGGCTTTGTCCATTTATCCTTCTCCATTGGCACATATATTGTAATAAAATAGTAGAAATCTTAAAACTCCAACATTAAAACAGATTATTCAGTGCAGCGATAAAAAATGTGGAGTATGTTATTTCTGCTGAGAGAGGAGGGAGGGAAGGATGGAAAATAATTTTCTTTGTAACCCTCACTGTGAACTTGCATTGTGGCAAGAGCGCTCAAGTTTTTAGTTTAGAATATATATTAAAATATCTTGTGATGACACTGTGTAGCTTTATTTCATGTTATGGAAACAATAAATATAAAACCTTATGAGATTTTAATATTTTTGAAACCCTTGTTGCTGTGTTTTTCCCAGGAAGGGGAGGAGGTTTTCACCTCCACAAACATGGTTTCCACATGTTATTACTGTGTGCTCTGAATTGCTGACATGCTCAGGGACCACAGATGGTGGGAATCCCATTGACAAGTGGAACCCAGACTGTACGGCCAGCCTCATTCACTGAATATTAAGGAATTTGCTTTCTGCCCCCTATATTTTTTATTTTTGGGAAAGCTTCTAATGTACCCAAAGGGATCAGATAAGTGCTCTCTGTGGGGCATTTGGTTTGTTTTTTAAGGGATTTGCTAGGGTTTTCTGAAGCAGTTACTGGTTTTTAATGGACCTGTGTGACAAAGTTGCCTGGGATTTTAACTTAAGCACTCAATTGAAAAACAAAGCCTTACAAAGTATTGCCAGTTAAGGAGTCTCAGTCGCCATCTTTGGACAGTTTGGACTAGTGATAGCAGTTACAATCTCATCAGTAATCTTAAGCAGAAGTCTGTTTTTAATATTAATACCACAACCCAAACCACATAGATAATTACTTTAGGAAAAAATATAGCGAAGAAATGAGAAGGTAAGTTTGAGATACTACAGGAATTTGGAATGTGGTAGAATTTGGTTTAGTTAGTTCTTTAACATACAATTGTCATATGCATGTGACTAAATGGTTAATGATTTTTGAGGAAGCCAATGCAATGATTTAGAAGTACCACTGAACCAGTATATAACTGGAATAACAGTAGACATGAACAGAAAACATTTGAAAGCATGTGATCCGTGATCTCCAAAACATTTATCGACCAGTTGCCATTTAACCAGTTCCCTAATTTATCCTATGTGACAATCATCTGCATTTGGTGAAAATGGAGAGAAACACCGAGTACTTTGCTGGAGAGCTATACCAGGTGAGAGTGTTCAAAACCACAGCGAGCTGAGTACTGGCATACCGGGGGCTGCACAGAAGGGCAGGTTATGAGATGTATGTTAGGTCTGTTTTTTCGGTTGTTGGTATTTTTATTTTTTTTATTCCTGGTACATCTGTTATGCATCATTTTGTACAAGGAATGCAGCTGTAGAAAGAATGAACAAATTAAGATGCTTACGTCAGTAATTATTTCAAGCCTTGTGCTGCTGAACAATGTCTTTTCCTCAAGAAGGAAAGGTACAAATGGAAGAAGGTTAAAGATGTGTAGCTCAAATCAGTCTAATTTAAAAGGAGCTGTAAGAGAACAAAATACGTGTTTTATGTAATTATCATCTTAAAACTTCATGTCATCGTTCAGTTTTGTGCTAACATTGCATACAAGACTTGGTCGAGGAGGAAGATTTAACAGTGTTTTCTGAAGAGTTCAAGGTCACTAATTCTCCAAGTGTTAACTAATGAAACTCTCTATGTTTCTGCTCTCTGATGTGTGTTAAGTATTTGGAAAATGAGTTAAATAGATTTTTATTCTTGCTAGAACCTAGTATTTTAAGTTTACTCTCACTGAAACACATATGCTATGTGAGAACAAAATGTAGAATGTCTCTTGGCTTATCTGTAGACATAGGCAGAGGTTGCCATTAAAAATCCTCAACAGTTGCTGCATTTGAGTGTTCATATTATCCATGTTTGTAGCAGTGTTCAGATGACTATATCACACAGCCATATTCAAAATTGGTGTAGGGTATCCACTTTTTAGCATGCTGTGCTCTGCCATTAGAGATGCCCTCAGAGAACTGTTTCTGTAACATCTTTTATGAATGACTTTTAATCCAAGTCCTGTGATATGAAATCCTGGGGTTGCTAAGGTCATCTCTGCTTATTGTTGTTGTAAGCACATCCATAGTAAAACTTTACAAAACTTTCTTACCATAAATAGAATCAATCTCACTTTGAAAGACTGGTCATGAGTCCTCCTAACACATCCTCAGATAGATGTGTTCTGAGTTTTCAGTTTATAATAAATGCCTGAACTTACACACCAGAGATTAAGTTAAAAAAATGAAGATGACTTCTGCACAAAAAAATCTGGATGAACCATGGTGCAGATGAGCAAGAAGTTTCAAACCCCTGAAAGTTTCAACGCCTTGGATGGTTGTCGGATGCCTGGCTGGATGACTTCAGACACCCACATCTGCAAAGTCTCTCTGGGCAGTATAGTTGCCCTGTCTGGGTGACCGGGCCTTTGAACCGTTCCATTGGAGTCCCAGGGGATGTAAGCATCTGTGTGGAGATGATGTTTGCACTGGGCTTTTAGTTTTGAGAGATATGACTTTGTATACATTTTTCATTTTCAGTTGTTTGTACACTCCTCTGTAGCAATTTTTTAAATCTCGAGCAGTCAAAGCTACATGTGCCATAATTGTCAGAAGTCATCCTCTATAAACTATTGAGATATTGTCATTAAAATTAAAGTACTGATAGCTCTAACTCTATGGAAAGTGATTCTTTACGGACAAGTTACTTTCATAGTTATATGTCAGAAATCCTTTAACTGAGATGTAGTTAATGTAGTATGATTAACTGTAAGAAATAATGAATAATTCCTGTCTGTGTTGTCCAAACAAAATTTCTAGTGCTCCTATTAGAGATGTTTATTAATCTAAATATGCACAGTACATCATTAAGGTATTTTCTTGCATGATTGATTGATTGGATTAGTTGTTTACTGGAGGAGGGATAAAGTACCTAAGAATAATGGGAGGCAGAGAAAAAGGGAAGAGAAATTGACTTTCTTTGGGAGACGTATTAGCAAAAAAAATGAGCAGTTTTTGCTAGGGAAAATAAGCATTCATTTTTGCATACCAGAGAGAGTTCATCATGCAGAGAATCATGTAGGGCTTGAAGGTCAAGGCCAATATGCTTGCTTCATTTTTTTTTCAGTGATCCATTATCTACTCTTGCTTCCAAAGAGGAAAACTAAAAGAAATGGTAGCAAGAAGAGATTCTACATGGTATCTTAGTTATCATTGTAATGTGCACACATCAACATAATCAAACTCAAGCACACTGAATACACTAATTAGTCGCTCTAGTAGCAGTGAAGCAATTAAAAATGAATAGACATGTCTTTGCTATAAGCTGTATATGGAATAGGAAGAGAGATGGGCTTCCTTCCTTTCTCATGCCATTGTCACCCAAATAGACTGGAGTTTCTTTGCCTGTCGTAAAACGCAGAATATAGCTTGATGAGTGCTTTTCCACTTGTTTATTTTTGCTTTTTCCAGACTGGGGACAGTTCTGTATAAGACAAAAAATTATGTATTTGTGTTATTGTAGAGTCTGGGAGTGCTACCCGTGGAGCTTTCTCTCTAAAGCAATTCATTCCATATGGGTGTGTTACTATAATTATATCTATGCAGATGCTGAATCCAGTTACAATAAGCAGAAACCAAGGCTGCTGTTTTCCTTGAAAAATGTAGAAAAACTAGAGACCAAAGCCAGCTATTAATCTGGCCTATTAGTATGCAGACAGAATGACTGATACTGGTTTCTCCTCCCAGATTCTCCATTTATCTCTGGCCTGTTTTTCTATACAGCTAGTGTACACAGAAGATGCCAAAAGTGGTATATTACAGTTCCCTTCTCCTCCTAAAAAACAATAATAAAATATATATTTTTTTTTTTTCCCCAGGGCAAAAATGGCTGCTTCCCATAGCCCTGATGTGAATGGGAATGGTTTGTGTGCCTAAACTACATTGTCTCTGATGTATGCTGTGCTGGAGGGCGATAATACTGAATGCTAAACCCCAGTGGATCCTTCTTGTAATGCCATGTTTATCTCTCTGGAAATATTTTCCATAATTCTCTCTTCCTTTTTTCCCCTCTTTTGACTGTTTCCCCCTTTTTTGTAATTCCTTCTGAGATATCTGAGTGGGATAGGATTCTGCTAAAGTATATTTATGCTGTACCAGGTGCCCCCATTCTCTACCAGTCTTATTTGGCTTATTAACATATAAAATGTTTTTCTGGATATTTCCATCTATAATCTTGTGCAGCTCAAAATTCAGTGAACTAGAAATCAAGCCTATGGTGAGTTTTGGGGAGTTTTAAGTCTTCCCTGCAACTACAGGCTATATGAGCTATGAACTCAAACTCATCTTTTGTTAAATACCATGTAAATTCCTTGTTACTCTTGTCTATGGTTTAAAAATCGTAATGCAGCTAGAAGTGTGAAATATTAAGCATATCCTTTTATGTACTTTGAATTTATGGGGACTTCAAAGTCAGTCCTCATTTATCGTCTGGTTTGTTTCACTTCAGAAATGACTTGAACTGTGAACAAAAAGGAACTGGCAGTATTTTCAGATAGGCACTTTATAGTTGTGCACTTTGCAACTATACAGTAGGACTGCCTCTGTTGCCTTGAATGCAAAATTAGCTTGTTGATATGTGCTGCCACAGACAGAGGAACAGATGTAGTAATTCTACTTTATTTACATGAAATCTCTAAAAAGGCATTTTCTGGCAGCATGCTAGGAATAAACACGGTATCAAATATAAACCGCACCATGCAACGTTAGCTCGTTCAGGTGTCAGCTGTGCCACTTCGATGTGGGCGAGAGCAGGGAGTCGGATCCCTCCCGGCAGAGCCGGGAGCTCTCCCGCGCTCCACGCCCCCAGCGCCAGCCTGCTCCCGCTGCTGCCCGCCGGCCCGTCTGTGCTGGGGGAGTGTGTCTGCCCCTCTGCCCAGAGCCTGGGGGCCTGGGGACCCTGGGACCCTGCCTCTAGCCCCTGGGCTGGGGCTCTGCACCGAGTGAAGTTGCAGTCGCGCCCACTGACAACAGCCTCGCGGGAGGCCTGGAGGAAGCTATCAGATGTCCCAATTTTTTATTTTTATTTTTTCAGAGTAAGAGATTGTCTTGCTTTTTTTTTCCTCTCCCTTCTCCTTCAACTTTCTGTGACTTATCACTCCCCTAAGCTCCTGTTTTCAAGCTTCTTTTTCACAGCCAAGAGGTTCAGGAACTTAGCTGAGACTAGGAAGTTGCGGGGGAAGAGGGGACCGCTGGGGTGGAGGGGGGTTACAGACCACAAAGTTCAATGCGTCTTATCTGAGTGAAGAAGTGAGGCTTAAGTAAAACCCTATGAGCCTTTTGAGCTGGGAATATGAAAACCGGTGAGAGATGCTGAGCTGGCTGCTGCCGCAAGGGAAAGCTCTGCCCCGGGGGACTGTGCCCTTTCCCCGTCCTCTCTCCTCCTTTGCCATCGTGCAAAGGCTGAGGAAGGAGGTATTATTCCAGCCATAGTCCTTGCTCTCCCTCACTACTTCGCTTAACTAACAGGTTTTAGCAGGTAGCTGCACATGTTAAATGGTTCCTTTTTTCTCCTTCGGGTATTCAAACTTCCAGTGTAGGGTTGGGGATGTTTATTCAGCTTATGAGTAAAGAGACACATTAAAGATGAAACGCCTTGACTCTGACCTGCAGGCAGAAGTGGTGGGAGGAGATGCAGCTAATTTAACTTGGAGGATGATTGATGTGTATATATCAATTTCTATTAATATTCTTTTGAAATCACTGATGCAAGCATGTTTTTCCCCTACTAAATAGGAAGACCACAAAACAATCCTATCCCTTTAATTCACGATACTCAGAAACAGTTAAGCAAACTCTGTTGTTTGAGAATATCCTCCACAGGCTGGCAAAAAACATCTTATAGAGCTGTTCTTACCCCTTTAAGAATATCAAGATGCTCTAGCGGAGCTATCCGCTTACTGCTAAAATGTATAAAGCATAAAAAGGAAAAGTCACCTACAGGTAGACCTAGATAAAGTGCTTAAAAATGTAACGTTCCCTCATTAGACAGCCATTCACTGCATGAAAAGACTAAATGTATTTGTTGAGGTGTAGCTATAAAAGCCATGTTCAAAATGAAACAGAGTTGAGAGCCTGAATGCTCAGCACTGTTATTCAGAAGTAGCTTTCGAGCAGAGAGTTTCAACGGGAAGGTGCTATTTGGTTGGGCACAAATCAGCAAACATTTAGCTGAAGAGTCAATAATTCAAGCGTGCATGAAGAACTGTGCTTTCTGAAGAGACGAAACGCAGGAATAAAAAAAAAAAATATCTTCAAATATTTGCATCAGCCTTAGAGGACAATGTGAGCAGCACGATTCGAAACAGATTTGCAGATGCACTCTCTTTAGGCGGGGAGAGTGCTTATGAAATGCAGGATGCTTCTGTGGCTCGTGTGTGTGCACGGAGGTAGAGGTTTGCAAGACTGACGTATCAGATAAAGTCAGAGTGGTTACCACACCGACGGTGTAGCAGCTGCATAATAAATGATGGAGAGAATCATGTTAGGCATGCCCACCTAACCTAACTTGAATCATGCGAAAGGGGAGCTGCTGGAATTCAAATAGACTTTCTGGTTCCCAGCAGTCGGCAGTAATAGAATGCTTTCAGGAAGATGACAGATGCAGGGGAAAGATGCTGTTTTGCACTATCTTGATTTGTTACGGCAGCCAACTTATTGGCATGATGGAGTGACAAGAAAAGCAGCTGGCATGGAAGGTAGGATTATCAAAGCTATTGCATCATTATGAATGTAATTAGAAACTGACCATGACAAAGCATATGCTAGAACGAGCTGCCGCCTAGGGCAGAGGATTTGTTGCCGAGGTCTTGAAACTCTGAAAACAACATTCCTCGTGCAAAACGGATTTTGCAGTTTCATTTATGCTTGTGATACCCTTTCTTTCCTGCTCGCTTCCAGGCTCGGGAAATCGCTTGCTTGAAAGAGAGTGTTGTATTAGGATGAGACTGAAGAATAAAGTATTTTCTAAGTCTGTGAAGCCTCAGGTAGATAGAAACAAACAAATGTGAAACAGGACTGGGAGAGGCTCCCTCTGATTCACTAGCAAGCTCTGATTGATGTATTGGCATATTCAGGAATCCCAAGGAAATGAAGATGCATGTACTGAATGTTTTGGTATAATGAGAAGATATTATTGCAGGTCTCTGCTTTATAGTTAGTTTTTCTGATAGGTTTTATACCCCATCATTTTTTAGCTCTTGACATTTGTTTGGTTGTTCAGTATTATATAAAGAAAATACATCAATATCTCCTGCAGGGTTTCTCAACAACTCCAGCATCTGTTTCAGCTATTGAACTGTATTCACGTTTTGCCAACTTGATGCCTACCCAGCTGGTCTATCATTTCTCGCTTGATTACTGTTCTTAATTTCTCTGTATCAGCTTGTTTCAGATAGGATTTTGAAAGCTGTTAATGAGAAATGACAGTAACTGTTAAATTATTGAGAACTGGAGTATTCTCTTATTTTTGAGACATCAGAGAGCATTTTCATGTGCGTTTTATTAAATTCGTATTCTGTGTTGCAGTAAGGTTTTCATGTAATCATTGAATTTATCTGTGAATACTTTAAACCAGATGAGTCACAAGCATAACTTTCAACTGACTATTTTGAGAAAGTTTGAGAAAATTTAAAGGTGATTGCTTTGGTGTATGGATCATCTTAATATATGTTCCTTCGTCCTGTGTGCTCCCCCTCCCTCCCGCAACATATATACTCCCTCTCTGTCACGATGAGCAGTCATTAAGTGTATACTGTACGTATTGAAATATATTTTATCACCACTAGGGTGAAACCACTAAGCAGCTTCGAACAGGTGATTCGAACCTGTTTAAAAGAGACGTCAGCTCTATCGGAGTGGGTCACCCTTGATCTAAGAAGTAAAAGTGGTGTTGTCTAAATGTAAGACAGGATCTCCCTTTCCTTCTTCTTCGGAGGTCCAACAACTATTCAAACATTGCTTGATAGCTCACAGGCTATGATTCTGTTAAATTATTTGGATTATTTTGCCTTACAAAATGCTTTCTTTCAATGTGAACTCCCTTCTTCATTAGGTTTGTCATTTTTTCCAAGGTGATGATCAAGAAATCTCTTGCCATATTGGATATTCACCTTTCTGTCTTTATTTTAAACTACTTTGCTGGCTGTACTTTATGAAGTCTTGTCAAAAGGGGATCAGGCTATTAAACACTAAATGTTGCTGAGTAAAGCTGTAACAGTTTTAGAAAGATAGGTGTTTCTAGACACACAGCAGTGAACCAGCCTTTAAAAAGTTTGAAGGTAAAGATCAGTAAAACTGATATACTGTTAGCTAGTTTGAGCATTTCCTTGCTTTGATCACCTCTGAGAGGGATTTTAAATTATTTTGTAGCTGCTGGGAGGGGAGATGTACTTATTAATGGAGAGGATCACTATGGGGTTTGTATAGCCAAAAATAATTTGGTGGTTTTGATGACAATTAAAAAAAAAATTGTTATTCTATTTCAGAGAAGTTCTATTTAACAATAATTTGTCCTTGTTAATGGTGATGAAACCATAGAGAGAAAAACCCATATAAACAGCTTAAGTGCCATTCAACTTTTCAGGGTAGCAGTAAAACTGTTTTATGTTGCATGTATTATATTTATACTCCTGAAGCTGCTAGTCGCTCCTTGTCTCAAGAGTGCTGGCTGGCTGTCTTCATACAGCAGTTACTTAAAATGGTCTTTTCCTTGTGATGCCGGTAATTGTAACTGCATGTTGTCTGTGGCCATCATCCAGATGACAAGTGATTTTAGAGTTTGCTTCTGTTTTATCTATAACATTTGGTTTTAGCTTTCTGTTTTGCTGATGAATTAAGACGACACTAGGTGGAGCTAGCTGTTGATTATAAATAGAGCAACAGTAATACAGGCCTGTCTAATGAGCAAGACCCTGTATATAAGGATTATTATTAAAAATAGAAATTTAAAATGTGAAGCATTGAATTGGACATTAACCATGAAATTCCAGATCTGGTGGGGTTAGAGGAAACAATTTCTCGATTTTCTTTTCCTTTTGTTATTGTAGAAGCTAGTAATCAAAGATGAAAATTAATAAAAAGGGAAAAACATCTACATGCAGCAGAGAGGGCTGGGAAGCAAAAGAACAGGAATAGAAGAAGAAAAGAGGAGAGGAGCAGCAATAAGAGCCAGTGGATGTTTTCACTGTAGATAGATGCAGATACCCCGTTGTGTATCTGCCTGTCTTTAGCCTGATGCACACAGTTTTTGTCTCGTCCTTGCATATAAATCCTCTTTCCATTCCGTCTTCCTGAATTAATTTATAGAGCTGACATCTTTCACTTTATATTTAGATTTGGGACTAATGTTTTCAAATCTCTTCTTGGAAGGGTGATCTAAAACCTGTGCAAGAGCACAGGAAGTTGTCACTCGTATATTGGCTGGCCATAATTAAGAATATAAAGGGTTATTTATTGACTGAGGTGGAAGCTGGTTGCATGTGCTCCTTCACATGATTCTGGTTATTAATCCCAGCCAAGGATAAGAAATCTGTAGTGTGTGACAACTCAAGAAAAATACACTCACTTCCACAGATGTACAGATATGTACCACAGATATGGTACATATATTAATTCAACAAAGAAGAGAGAGAAATCAGGATATATGCTGACACTTAGGTACATGAACTGAAAAGGAAAAACCAGGTAATAAATAAGTGTGAGATAAGTACAGGGAAATGGACAGGCAAAAATAAACATTAAAGATATGAGCTGCAGCAGTCTGGCAGAGCAATGATGATTCCCATCAACATCTGTTGAGTGAAGCACTTGCAAGTTCAGTCAATGTCTTGTTTTTACTGCAGTAAAAGGGAATTGGGGTAGGGAGGTGCTCAAATCAGTGAGGAAAACTTGCCTAGGAGGGAAATGACAGCTGCCTGACACTCCAGGAGTAACAAAGTTTAGAAGACTTGGAGATTGACCTTTTTGAAGGTTGTCCATAGAAACTGGAAATTTTAGTACTGAGCTGGACATGTGGTTAGAATGCTCTTGAAACGGTGCTTAGACCTATTGCTTGTTGGAAGAGTCTTGCAAGAAAGCAGTGCTGCATTGTCAACCTGAAGAGGCCTTTTTGGTTATTAGCTGCACAGTTGGTGCTCAACAGCACAAGCACGTGAGGAGATCAGCTATGGTGGAGACAAAGTTTCAGTTTTACAAGACCATTAAGTATTTTATTGACCATAACTATTTTTATTTATTTATATTTTAATGGATAGTCTTAACCAGAAACAAGGCCTTTGAAATGTGTTAGGGTGTCGTTACTTCCCCATCTACTTCATGTCCAGTTTTGTCTGCTGGCACCCCAGGACCTCTTGCTTTGAATTAGCTCATCCCGATGTGTCCTGAATGCTCCTTCTGACAACAGGAAGAGGTGTGTAGTGCAGCAGCTCTTGGCTTTCTGATACTGGTCATCTGCTGCTTTACTCAGCCAGCTTCTGGTTTCTGATGAACAAGGTGGAAATTCTGGTTTAGAAATACCCACGGTGTGGGGAAATGTCTGGCCATCTCAGGCAAGGGTCATGAGATGTTGAGCCAGGAGAAGAGGAGATGTACTCCTCCTTCTTGCTATCACTAAAATCTGTCCATTTTAAAATCCACTGGAATGAGGAGGAGGGCAGGAGGAGGAAAAATTCCATGTAAAGTGAGGAATGGAGGGGCTTCAGGTGTTCATTGGGGCAGTCATTTGGTGAATGGATAGTAATCACCCTGAAAAAAAATGCACGAGGAAAGGCACATGTGGGAATCAAGCTTGTCCAAGGGGTATTACTGAGCATCTGGTTATGCATTGCCAAAAAACTTTCCAAAAAGAAATATTACATCTAATCAAAATGTATTAATAAATTAAGTCCATTAGCAAAAAAGGAAATATTTTTGTCCTTCAAGAACCAGAGTTCAAACTTTGGGGTTTTTTTATTTATTTTTACGGTGTAACAGAATTAAAATTCCTAACAATCTGGGAGACTTGTATTTGATAATAAATGCTAAAGGATATCCTTTTTCCCCACCCCAGACTAGGGTTATTTTTTTCATGGAGGATTAAACCACCTATTCCTGAAATCATATAGTTTTAATCTCCATAAGAAATGCTGAGGTTTCCAGAAGCTGCTGGTTGTTGCTAAGCACCATGTTAACTTTCTGCGTGATGCTGGAAGGAGTGAAGGGCAGAGGAAAGACCCATCTATCTGAGCAGTTGCTAGAATTTGGTTAGTAAAGACATCCAGAGAAAAGCATGAGAATTTTATGAAGGATGATATTTTCTTGCTTCCACTTCTCATTCTGGTGAAATCAGACCAGAAGATTATCGTAGTTGAATTGGAAATAACAAGAAAGCCTTCAGTTTGCTGCTCCACTGGATGTCATAGTAGATGTATATAGTCCATATCCTCCTCCTTAAATTACAAGGTACAAGCCATCTTGCGTCTTCTCTACTCCATGCCACTAGCTCCAAAATGTCCAGATGATTCACTGCAGAGCTGAGGTTATGAATACAGTTGTTGTGAAGTCCTTGCATACAATCATGAAAGAGGGAGAGCTGAAATGGAGAAGTGAAAGAAGGGAAATCAGGGCTCTACCAGAAATGGGAGAAACATCAAGTAATAATAGTTTTGTTTGCTGCTTTTTTTTTTTTTAACTTTTCCTTTATGATCTGAGCATCTATGGATAGGAATAAGGATGCACAGTGCATCTGTTTACAAAAACAAGGAACCTCCACCTGCACTGCAGTTTCTTTAGTTTTCATTCTCTTTAGAATAAATCTTAGGCTTAAAAAAGGAAAATCAGAAAAGTAAATCAAGATTAGGCACACAGTGTTTTTCATTAGTATCCTCGAGTTACCCAGCTTAGTGTTTTACATTACAACGCTGTTCTTAACAAGGTGTTTCTTTCATTTGCATATCCCTAAAGACACTGCACATAGCGCAAGGAGTACTCTGACTTGCTTGATGACACAGAAACTCAAGAGCCTGAAATGGTCAAAGACAGACTTCGATTTTGACCAATGCTGACAAAGACTCTTCTTTTTTCTTTCTTTTTTTTTTTCTCCACTGCCTTCCCTCCCTCCTGCTCATGACTTGTCACAACCAGAGAAAAAGGTAGATCAGAAAAAGTTAAAGCAAAAAGTGAAGAAAACCTAAGTGTCATGGTTTAACCCCAGCCAGCAACTAAGGCAACACAGTCCCTTGCTCACTCCCCTCCGGTGGGATGGGGGGGAGAATCGGAAGAGTAACAGTGAGGAAACTCATGGCTTGAGATAAGATGGTTTAATAGGTGAAGCAAAAGCCGTGCACACAAGCAAAGCAGAACAAGGAATCCATTCACCACTCCCCATGGGCAGGCAGGAGTTCAGCCATCTCCAGGGAAGCAGGGCTGCATCACATGCAATGGTTACTTGGGAAGTCAAATACTGTAACTCTGATCGTCCCCCTCTTCCTCCTTCTTCCCCCAGCTTTATATGCTGAGCATGATGTCATATGGTATGGGGTACCCCTTTGGCCAGTTGGGCCTTCTTGTGCAGCCCCAGCCTGCTCGCTGCTGGGGCGGTGTGAGGAGCAGACGAGGCCTTGACTCTGTGTAAGCCCTGCTCAGCAGTGACTAGAACGTCCTGGTGTTATCAACACTGTTTTCAGCACAAATCCAAAACAGAGCCCCATACAAGCTACTGTACAGAAATTTAACTCTACCCCAGCCAAAACCAGCACACTAAGCTACTTGAAACTTGTGTTTTCTTATTCTATATCTAGTTTCACCTTTTCCTCTTTCTGTGACCTTCTGATGCTTAGGAATAAAGAGCGTACGGAATTTTTTTTATGGGGTGAACTTCTTTTAGCATTCACTCCTGATCACTTATATTGATTTGCTTCCCTGAAACTTAAAAGCCACACTAAATAAAACCACCACATGCTGTTTTCTCTAGACTTTCTTTTTATGAGCAGCCTGTTATTCTTATACAGCCATCACATGGATCACATATGTTTTTGCAACAAATAATGCAGACATATTGGGAAAAGGTTCATCATTTTGTCTTTTTTTTTTTTTTTTTTTTTTTAGGAAAATAATTTATATATTCCCATAGTATGCTTATATTTAACACATCTTTATTATAATAGTTTTGGTGCCATTGAAATATTCAGTGAATGAAGATTGACGTTAAGGTAATTAAGAATTTTAAGGGGTTTATGGTTTAATGTTTGTGATGATTCTCAGGGTAACAGTAAAATTAATGACTTCTTATTTCTTAGTGGCCTTGTTTTAGACTACTGAAAAGCACAAGGGATTTTTTTCTTATGAATGAATTTGGTACTTAGAAAAATATTTCAAAAACAGATAAATTAATTGCCAGCCCAGTTGATCCTGTGATTAGATCTTTTGTATGCATGTGTCTTTTCAGATATTTCTTCAGACGATAAGAACAAAAAACATGTTCATGTTGTTGGTAAATCCCAGTAACTAATTATATTTATTTCCAGGTCCTGTTGTTTTTCAAAACTTAAGAAATAATGAGGATTAGATAAGTGATCAGTTATGGTGCAGTCTGAACCAAGATCAAACAAATCCTGAGACAGTTAGGGTTATGAGGAGGATCTCAGGCTGCTAATTTAAGGATGTAAGTAGAAGGCAGAAATTCAAAGTGCTTCTACCTTGGCATTGTACGCAAACCAAAACTGGCACCATCATCTGCCCTCAGAATGCAAAAGGTCAAATAGAATTTGCTTCCTTCAGAGAAGTTACACTTTAATTTCTGTTAAGTTCTTTTAGGGAATTAGAAGTACTTTAAATAGTAATACCTGATTGACTATCATAATACCTAATCACGTACCTTTCTTACAGGTACTGTTTGTTAAATTATATGGGCTTAAATGTGTCTTTTAATCATCAGCATTAGCCAAAGTGTTAGTGCAGATAATAAAAGTCCCATAACTGTAGGGAAATAGTACATTGCTGAAAAGTATCAATTAGGATTATTCCTCTGGCATCAAGCAAATGAATTTTTTAGGAGTCCTTGGTGAAATTGGTATTTAGTGTGGAATTCTGCATGACCTGGCTGACCCATTGAATAAACAGCAGCCCAAGCAGCCCTGTTGGGCTAGATGTATCACATGGTTTCTTAATTCTGGCTAAGCCTAAGGAATGGAACACTTATTAATTTATTATTATTATTATTATTATTATTATTATTATTATTATTATTATTATTATTATTATTATTATTTAATATGAATATTTTATTATTTATTGTGTAACAACAATGTATGTGGCACTTTACAAAGCACAGAAGAAAGTGACTTCTTTGCTCTAGGGAATGATATATAATTAATATAAAAGGTCTGCTTTATATCCCCAAAACCAGACACAGAATGACGGCCGCAAACCCTGGCCAGCTGTGAAGCTGTAACATACCCTAAGCAGAATGGGATTGCATTTTGTGGCCTTCTTGTTACCGAGACACAACTTGAGGATTTTTCACTGAATGATAATTATATTGCGCAGAGATGAACCACCCATCGATGATTCTGAGATGCCATGGAAACACAGAGGTACCCGTATTAGTTGTTGCAGTTTCTGTGTAAGCCAGAGACAGGTATGTCATCGGGAATCCTTCACAGCCTGTGCTTCAACAGAAACACTGAAACTGGAAGAGAGGGAGGAAAAACATATGAAAGAGAGAAAATATGAACTAATTTATTAGATGTGGGAAAGGTAGAGGTGTCAGTTTAGAGGACCAACTTGCTCTGCTGTTGCTTCATGCAACTGGTTGGTATCTATCAGGTCAGATCGTAACAGTTTTTACCCGAGTGAACAACCATCTCAGGACATCTGTATGCATTATTATAATTCAAGAAAGAAAACCTCAGGTATTTAGTTTGTGTTGCAGAATATTTTTCTGGTTTAACACCTTTCCCCAGGATTTGTATAAATAGAGAAAGTGCAATAAAACTATGGAGAAGTGAATCTGTGCTAAAATCATCAGCTTTTGTTTTGTTCTCTGGGATTTTATTTGGTCCCAGGTCTCTCAACTGAGTTTAAAGGAAAAAGAAATTAATATTGGTACCGCTGGACAGATCTGCATTGACAAGACTGGAAAAGAAGTTCCCTGCACCCCCAGTGTAGGTACAGGACTGGTAAGCACCAGCCTTGCTCATGTCAGCACTCCCCTGGAGAGGCAGAGCAAGAACAGGAGAGAGAGTTTGGGGGTGTTGATGTCTGTTTCCTAAGTGACTGCATTGGGTGTACGTGACAAGGTTGGGGTGGCTGAGGAGAAGGGGTTGCAGGGGTGGTCTCCATGAGTAGAGGCCAGAGGTGGCCCCATGCTGGACACAGTCAGTTCCAGCTGGCTCCAATGGACCCACTGTAGGGCATCAGCCAAGATGGTGGCACCTTGGGGAAAGCCTATTTAAGAAAGGGAAAAGTACTGCCCTACATTGACTGAGAGGGGAAAAAAACGTGAAACAGTAGGGCGAAGACCAAGGTCAGAGAAGAAGGGGAGGAGGTGCTCCAGGTGCTGGAAAAGGGATTCCTCTGCAGTTCCTGGAGAAGACCTTGCTGGAGCAGATATCCACATTGCAGCCCATGGAAGGTTCCACACTGGAGAAGGGGGATGTGCCATAAAGGAAGCTGCAGGCCATGGAGAGCCCACACAGGAGCAGATATTTCCTGAAGACTGCAGCCCCTGGGAGGACCCACATAGGGGAAGAGTGTGAAGAGGAAGGAGCAGCAGAGAGGAGCTGGTATGGACCGATATGATAGCCCTCATTCTCCATACCCCTGCACCCCTTAGCGTGGGGGTGGTGGGGGAGGACTTGGGGGTGGAGGAGTAGAGGAGTAGAGTAAAGCCTGGAGAAAAACAGGGCATGGGAGGGTGAGTGTTATTTCAGTCTTTTTGTCTTTGTTTCTCACTATCCAAATCTACTTTACGTGGTAATAAATAATTAATTTTCCCCAAGTTGAACTTGTTTTGCCCATAACAGTAGCTGTTAAGTGTTATCTCTGTCTTTATGTCAACAGAAGAGATTTTTCATCATATTTTCTCCCCTGTCCTGTTGAGGATGGGGAGTGAGAGCTGCTGGGTGGGTCTCTAGCTGCTGGCCAAGATCAACCTACCACACTGAGGTTAGACAGTATTATTCCAAGTGAGCTTTCCAAATTATCAGGAGGTAATGACTCAAGGTTGGTCATTTTTAGGGATAACTGATAGTGGAATGGATGGGTGTGGACCACAGCTAATACTTAGTAAAAAAAGAAAGGTTGTAAAGTGAAACCTTTCTCTGTTTGAAGCAGTGAGTCACTCCAGAGATACTTATCATGAACTTGCCCTAAAAAGACAGATGAAAATACATCATGGAAAGGGCATTATTAATAGTTTAAAGCCACTGTAGATTGTGTGCATCTGAACTGAAATCAGGAGCATGAGGGATTATATTTGGGCAACATCAAGGGTGCCTTGGTTTTCTAATGTTTTTGTGTACTAGCAAGAGATTACACATACCAGAATTTTTCATTGGTTGTACTTACAATGTACAACCGAAACTTGAGTTTTAACCAGTTCCCAGGCTTTCTCCTTGCTTTTAACTACTTAAAAATGAAAGAAATTTGGTGCAAAAATTGGTTACAGCCTGTGGCTGTGACAGGCTGTCCATTCAGAAGGGTGAAAAGAAGAGAGGAAAAACTTTATTGAAAAGATATGCCATAAAAATAATACAGGAAAGTGTAGTTTATTTTCTTTAAAAAAAAAAAGAAAACCCCCAAAAAATATTACTAAAATGGGTGCTTGTGTCATTTCACAACACTGGTTGTACAGATGTTATCTGTTGTTTCTAGTGGAGTTTAAAAAAACAAGAAGCTATTACAGAATTTGGGTTGTTTTGTCATTCTGAGAAAATCAGTGAAGAGAAAATACATTGTGGATTCAGGCAGAGGTTTTAAGAAATGTCTTACTGGGCTACTAGCAGATGAGGGAAGAGCAAGCTGTCATTTGTAGGATGTTGAAAGATACCTTTCTACCATAACAGGAAGTATTCTGAAGGTTATGTTCCTTTTCCACCATTGTTAACACAATCCAAGTTTGAAACAATCCACTTGTTCAGTAAAAGTATCTTTTGTTAAAGGAAAATTGTAAGCATGAGGAGTGAATGGAGGTGGGGTAGGGTCTGTTCAGACGTTCCTTATGTTCAGGAGCCACTTTGGAGCACCCAACTGGAGCCTTGTGTGAATGACATCTCAAGACAAACTTGTTTAAACTTTTAAAAAAGATTTATTTTGGGAGATAAGTAAAAGGTCAGAAGATATTACGTGCAGTGAGTGTTACCTTGGGACCATTTTATCATTTTCATTACTGATCTTAACCCTGTGACTTGGAATTCAAAAGCTTTGTTTCCCGTTGTTGGTTCTCTGAGCTTCAGACATTGACAGCCTGACAAGACTAGGCTCCTTTCTGCCTGGAAAACTGCTGGAGTTCCTCTGCCAAGATTTCACTGAAAAATGGGAAAAGCCTTGTTTTAATCATTGAGGTTGTAGGCCTTAAAAGGAATCATAACTCTGCACAATGGAAAATGTAAAGGGCCACAATTCCTTTGTCAGTGGCAAGACAGGTTGCCATTTTTATTTATTTGTTAGTCTTTGGATTGTAAAGCAGGCCAGCAGTAGTTTTGGCCCACTCTTCTCAAATTTGTGAGGTGGCTGTTATTTCTGGCTTCTTTATGTGTAAGTTAGAGAACAGTGTTAGACATCAATGTGAATGTCAGGGTTCAGTGAAGACACCCATGGAAATCTGACTTTTCTTGGGTATCTCTCCTGCCTTCAGTGAAATGAAATTGGGGAGGATTCAGCAAACTGGTTAGAGAGGACCATGTTCATGTCTTCGCCTGTAACTTCTGGAGGCCAGTCAAAGATTATTTATGGAAGACTGGCAGTACTCTCGCTCCTTGTAACCAACAAAATTAAATTACCCCACCCCATTACTGGAATAAAAAGTTAATCTTCACTGCAGATGTGTTTTCAGATAAGATCTGTGATGTTTCTTTGTACACTCCGGCATAATGCTTAGCACCTGTAAGTCATTTGTCTTGCTGAATATGCTTGTAAGTAGACTGGAATGGTCCAAATCCTTGTAGTAAGTAATGAGCTTCATTGCTCAAGAACAACATAAGTGATATGTAGGGAATTATTACGGAACTTGAAAATTCAATAAAACAAAGCTCATCTTTACATGAACCAGGATTAATTTCGTTATTAACGTAGTTTCCTAAATTTTGGCTTATTCATTCAGGTTTTTTTAATAATATATTGCTTACCAAGTTTCAGTATCGAACACTTTGATTGTTAATATTAATGCTACTATGATTTCAAGAATAAAGTAGGTCTTCAAGTACCTACTTAATTAAGCCAGAACAGGTCAAAAGCAGTGAGAGACTTCTTTTCCTGGCAGGAGAAGTAAGGATAGGATGAGACACACCTAAAATTAAACTGGTTTAATTTCTTCTTGTAATCATTGCTTGAAGAACATTGGGTCCCTTAAGAGTACAGAGGGAGAGAAAAGTTACATGTGGAAAAGTTTCTTGGGCCTAAAGAACATGTCAAAGGGGTCCATTTTTGTGTATATTTAGAAAACAAACGTCTCTGTGCATTTCAAATTATTCTCAGCATGGAGCTCTCATGGTGCATGCGTTCAGCTCAGAGCAAGAAAATGAAGATTCAAGCCCTCAGAGATTTGCTCCCTTGTAATCCTATTTACAGCCATTTAAGATCAAGTCTGAAGTTTAATATGAAAGTAAACGTTGTTAACCCTGGAAAGTAAACAGCATGAGAGTGATTGAGCTTTTTCCCCTCAGGAGAGTGGATAGGAGGAGAGAGACAAACCTTGTATAAAATAATTAAGAGAATTAATTGTTTCCTTTTTACCTACTCAAGTATTTTATTTTGTGTTTCTGAACACTGAGGATTACATGTCCTCCAGCAGAACATTCTTCAGAATTCAGATTTGATACTGTTATGAAATGCTGCATGCGTATATGTGGGGAGGTGAACTGAGAAAGAGTATTGACAGCAAAACATTCCCAGACAGGGAGATGCTTAACATTTCTTAAAGTGAAGATGTATTTCTTTGTTCTTGTCTTTCATATTATATTCTTTTCACCTCTTATTCTTTCTAATATTTGCTACATCTTCCTTGCACTTTGACTCCTTTTTTCTTTGCTTTCTGAGCTGTATCTTATGATGCCTGTAGGTAATAATCAAGATCGAAGGTGCCAGTAGTTAATACTTAGGTTAATTTTCACGTGTATTGTCCTCTAGAGATGTAAAAGAAAGTGTTTGGCTACTGAAGCTCTCAGATAAAAGCTGAAGTGACATACCTATTTCATGCATCACATCAACCTGTTTTGCATGCCACTGTCACCCTGCCTGAAGTTGTGCAAGATTAGATTCAAGCCATGCAAAACAAACAAACAGGACAGGTATGCTGCTGCCACTTTGAACTGGGTGTATCACATTGACTCTTCTGTCAGATATGCTTAAACCAGAAAAATAACCAGTGGATGTGAAGTGCACTCACATGGAAGGTCTGGATCGCCTCCCAGCCATACACAATAGCTGTGGTAGCATTTACTGTTGTAGCATTGACCAGCCTCTACAGCCTACCCACTCTGTTATTAATATAATTGTTGAAAATGAGTCATTCCTTAGCTCTTGGACTTATTTCAGATTTGTGTCTTTTCTATTACATCCTGAACCACCTCCTCCTCCTCGTCAGCCCTCACTGCAATTGCTGACGTCCTCGCTGGAATTACCCTTGCAGGAGGACTCTTTCCAGCAAAGACAGCTCTACCTGAACATCCTGTTTGGTCCTTCAGTATACATGTAGCTGTACTTTGAGCTTGCATGTATATTGTCACACATACAGGTAGCTGTTTAATTATGTATTTTTAAGTTACCAACAGAGGATTTAAAAAAGAGAGGGAAGGTTTCTTTGGATTTAGTTTCCCTAAGGCCTTGATCTTTTTTGCCCCCCGCCCCCCCCCACTTGGAGGATACCTTGTCTGCTTCTGTGTAGATATTTTTAGTGCAGTTGGGCAACCTGTAGGTTACTGTGGCATATTCTCAGCTTAATCTGCTGTCACATGCTAATGATGTTTGTGGCTCTGGGTTTGTACTTCACTTTGACATATTGCCACTTCTGCAGCAGAAGCCAAAGGTGACTTTATCCACTCCACCTGAGATGTTCTTTAAGCACATTTTGCTTTTCCAGCGATGCAGCCCCAGAATTCTGCAAGTGAACTGATTATGCCTGTCTCAATCGCCTCGTAGGAGCATTGATTTACAACCTCAGATTTATTCTCCTCTCTGACTGGTGAAGTTCTAGAAAACTCGTCTAAAGTTTCTAGAAGAGTAGAAATTTCTTTTTTTTATATGGAGACTTTGGAATTTTGGGGAAACTGAAATAAGTAGAACATTGATATAAACAAACCTATGCATGTGCACATGTATTCCCTCTTCTAATGAGATAACTGTATTTCACATCATAGTAGAGTCTCATCTGTGAAGGACTCCAGGTGGTTTGCAAACATGGGTGAATTTTGAGCATAACTACACAGATGGATAGGTACATTATTATCCCTGTTCCAGAAATGGAAATAGCACAGAGAGGTTTAGTGAGCCAGTGGTCATAGAAGAAATCTGTCTCAGTTAGAGGAACAGAATTTCTGTCTGATTTTGTATCTTCTTGTTTCCTTCTAGAACACTGTGCTAAAGAGGGAGAGGAATAAGATTTGAAAACTTCTTCTTGTGCCTACTTCATATGCTTTTGCTGACCCTGTGAATACAAACTAGCTAGAGCCTTACTAAATTGATCAGCTTTTGTCTGTGCTTGGCTTTCATGAACATCATGAAATGTAATCCATATTTGCGAAGTTTAGGTGAAGCTCGTGTTTTTCACCTTCATGCTGCTAAAGTGGGAGTGGCAGATGCCATGTTCCTGCAAGCTAAAGCCAACCAAAACCTAGCTTTTTTTCAGTCTGCTTTTTACTCCAACTTTTGCATCTTCTGAACCGTCTAAACATCCTGATTAACCCTCTAAACAAAAACTTCTATTTCAATCTTTTGTTAGAGCTCCACATATCATATTCTAGCTTTTAATGAGGAACAATTCAAAGTTTTAATCTTGATCAGCCTTTGACAAGAACATAGAAGGCTGCAGTGTCCCCAGGCGTACTCATCACCCTTCCCTGTTTTGTCTCTCTCTCCAGTTACTTGTCTGTCCATAACAGAGGAATTCAAGAAGGGGAAGGTGGAAGGCTGAGATTGTTTGGTATCCCAAAGAAAGGATTCCTGTTTCACGTATTTCTGAGCCTGGAATTTCACATGGTTGTTGTCACTGAAAGCAGGGACAAAGGTGCTATTTGTCTTCTCCTGCTCAAAGCTGCAGGAGAGCAGATGTTAGTATTAATGATACTAATAATCTGCAGTAGGAATGGCAGTGTATCCACCAGGAAAAATCCCTGGCTCACCATGTTTTCAACTGCTGTAGGGCACAACTACAGTGTGCAGTGAAGAGAGCCATGCCAGCTCCAAACAAGCCAAATCTGGAACTGGAAGCTGTTTAACTGTGTTGCACAGGGGGATGATGAAGTTGCCAGGCCTGCAGACTCCTGAAACGTGCTGCATCCTAAGGATTTGTCAGATGATCAAAGGAAACAAGAGGGGAGGAAAAAAGATCCCAAGCAAATGCTGTAGAAAATTCATCAAAATATGTGTGTGCATACATATACATAGGATCATAGAATCATAGAATCTTTGGGTTGGAAGAGACCTTCAAAGTCCCCTGCAGTGAGCAGGGGCATCTTCAACTAGATCAGGTTGCGCAGAGCCTCATCCAACCCGATCTTCAATATTTCCAGGGATGGGGCATCTACCACCTCTCTGGGCAACCTGTGCCTATGGTTCACCATGCTCATTGCAAAAAATTTCTTCTTTAGATCTGGTTGAAATCTTCCCTCCTTTAAAAAAGTTTAAAACCATTTCCCCTTGTCCTATTGCAACAGACCCTGCTAAAAAGTCTGCCCTCATCTTTCTTATGAGTCCCCTTTAAGTACTGGAAGGCTGCAATAAAGTCTCTCTGGAGCCTCATCTTCTCCAGGCTGAACCACCCCAGGGTCGTCCTCGTTACCTTTTTAAAAAATGGGTACCTATAGAATCTCTTATTATTCTTTGCATCCCCTGCAAGTGCAGCTCCAGTAGCACCTTGGCCTTCCTGACCCCATCCCTACACAACCAGGCAGCATCCCTGTACTCATCCCAGGATACCTGTCCTGCTTCCACAACCTGTGCATTTCCTTCTTGCTCTTTAGTTGGACCAGCAGGCCTTGACTCAGCCATGCTGGTCTCTTGCCTTCCTTTCCTGATTTCTTACACCTGGGGATTGGGAGCCCTTGCGTTCCATGGAAGGCAACCTTAAAGATCTGCCAGCTCTGTTCTGCTCCCTTGTCCCTGAGGGCAGTTTCCCAGTAGGTCCTGTTGACTAACTCCCTGAAGAGCTGGATGTTTGCTTTACTAAATTTCAGGGTCCTGACTTTACCCTTTGCCTGCCCCATGTCCCTCAGCACTGCAAAGTTCACTAGTGCATGATCACTGCAGCCCAAGCTGCCTCCAATCTTGATGTCACCAATTACCTCACATGCATTGATGACCAGCAGGTCCAGTATGGCATCCCCTCTGTTAGGGCTGTCTATTGCCTGTCTTAAGAACTTATTCTCAATGCACTCCAGGAGTCTCCTGGATTGCCTACAGCTCGCTGTGCTGCTTTCCCAGCCGATGTT
Source organism: Phaethon aethereus (assembly GCF_964289735.1). Taxonomy (NCBI): domain Eukaryota; kingdom Metazoa; phylum Chordata; class Aves; order Phaethontiformes; family Phaethontidae; genus Phaethon; species Phaethon aethereus. The sequence goes on from NC_138575.1 coordinate 127,778,254, forward strand.
GGGGTGACTGAAGTCCCCTAGAAGGTCAAGTGCCTGTGAGCGCAATGCCTCCTGTAGCTGGAGTGAGAAGGCTTCATCAATAGACTCCCCTTGGTTGGGAAATCTGTAGTAGACACCAGCCGCAAGGTTCCCTTTGTTGCCTCAGTCTCTGGTTCTTACCCATAAGCTTTCAACCTGCTCGTGGCTATTCTTCAGAGACAGCTCTTTACACTCTATCCATTTCTTGATGTAGAGGTCAATGTCTCCACCCTTCTTGCCTTGCCTGTTCCTTCTCAACAACCTATAGCCACTGATTAGCTGCACTCCAGTCATGGGATTCGTCCCACCAAGTTTCAGCAACGGTGACCAGGTCATGGCTTGTACCTACATACACACATTCACAAACAGACAAACGAATATTGCCAAGTAACTATATTCATAGTATTCTCTATCCGTTTCCTGCCTGGAACACTTTAAATGTGGTGATCTTGTAATGATTTTAATTTATTTTGAAGCTAAAAAATTAATAGGAAAGCTGTCAACACAGGCCTAGTAATAAACACAATCTGCAATGCAATATAATTCTTAATTTCTGCTTTTGCTTTTAAGTTGAAAGTAAACAAAAGCAACTTCCTTTAAGCTCAGTTTTTCCCCAAACTGGCAACATTCAGAAATCCAGGAACAGAATTGAATGTGTTTATGGCAGTCATGATAATTATGGAACACAAGATTAACCTAGCCAGGGAAGATAAATATCTTGATATTCGCTGCAGTGATAAACTGCCTTTGGAATGCAGGCTGACAGAGTGGCAGATGAAATTTGATTTTTCTAGCTATACATAGCTCACAACAGGCCACTGTAATATTTGTTGAATCTAAATGTCCCAAGAACCTCATGTTGTCTTTGTAGCACGGGTATTTATTCTTTTATAATATTTTATGGGAAAAGTCTACAGCTTTAATGCTGAAAATAGGTAAAAGTCTTGCGCTGTAGAACATGGTTTCTGCCATAATTGTGAGTTAGATCTTTCTCAAGGGCCTTGTATTCCAGGTCGGTCAGTCTGTCTGTCTGTCTGTATAATTGAGTTTCAATGGTATTGTATAACATGCTCTGCCTTAGTAAAAAATAAGTAAAATTCTTCTAGGGGGTAAGATCTGATTTGTCTGAGCTGTGGTTTACTGCCACAGATCTAGGCTAAATTTATATAATTTGTGAGAAAAATACTGTTATCTTTTCCCTAAATTGTGGAGGCAAGAAAGATACAATGGTGAAGTCAGAACAGTTACCACATATTTGCTTATACAGTTCTATGTGTCACTGAAGTACTGTTGAGAAATACCTGCTCCCTGCTGGTTTCCTGTGGTGTCCTCTATACATGGAGAGAAGTTTCACAATGATGTTTATTCATGTTCTTAACTAAATAAAAACTCTCCAATGGGTTCCCCTTCAAGGGAAGTCTTCAGTAATTTTAGTAAGTCGTGGGATCTTGGCTTCAGGTCTTCAGCATCCGGTCACCAACATCTGCAGAGACTCTCTGGTGTTGAATTTGTGTTCTGTAATGGACTCTCTTTCCTTCCAAGTTACGAGGCACACAGATCTGATGTATAAGTGCAAGGAGGGGGCTCACAGCAGCACTGTGTTCTTTTCCTGAGCTCTGTCAGCCTCTTTCTGTGTGAATCAGAGAGTTTAAGACCAGGGCAAACCGTTAGATCATTCAGTCTGACCTCCTGTAAACAACAGACCATTACATTTCACAGGGGTACCCCTTTATTGATCCTGAAAACGTCTGTTTGGCTAAAGCATAGCTCTCAGGAAGACAACAACAAATGCAGTATGCATTGCTACTCTTGGCAGTGTGGTTGCACCAGTTAGTCGCTCTCTCTAAACAAACACGCCTTCCATAGCTGAAAGCTTGCCTCAGACTTTTGTTACCTGTCACAAAACTTCTCATTCTTAATTTTTAGCTTGGCTTTGATTGGCTTCATCCCTTCATTGACTTTGTCAGTTGATATGTTGGTTGAGAACTGTGTTTTCTCTGTGTCCCTGGCCAACATTTTTCTGTGATCTCTCCATGAGTACACTTCCCAAGTGTTTGTCTTCACTTTACAAATGTGTATTTCCCTGGTTTCCATCACTTTAGAGCAAATTACTTCTCCTCCCCTTGCATTCACTGTCTGTCAGCTACACAGTGACTAGTGCCTTACACTTCTTCAGCTGTGCATAAATACACTACTCTGCCACTCTTGAACTTGGTCCTGTGGTGGCATACCAACACTTCCAATTATAATAACATTAAAGACCTGGTATTTGAGACATGATTTTGTAACTGCTACTTGAAAATAATTTTTCATCAAGAAACTGTGACCTGGTACTGATTGAAGTGATTAGAAACAACTCCTCTCAATGGCTGTTTTTTCTTTAGAGGAAAGAAAGGAATGAAAGGACTTATGATGACAGAAAATCTGAATTATTCTATTTCTTAATTAAGGTTAAAATTCCTAAAATGACAAACAAACATTATTGTTGGAAAGTTATGTCTGAGTTATCGGCCTTGGATTAACAGCATTATTGTCTTCCTGGCCTCTGCCAGTGTGTCTGCACCTCAACCTAAGGCTCCCTCCACCTTTTGCGGTATAACCAAGCCGTTATGCTTTTGAACTTCATTCGTACACACAGAGAGAAATCTGGCAAGCCTCTTATATTGATATTTTCCCTTCATCCCATGTCTTACACATTGCTTTTCTAATTTCTTACTTGCAAGGAGTTCGTAGAATGGTTTTTTGAAATAGTTTCCTTCAACTTTAGAAGATGATCCCTTTTGAGGCACTGTGTGTATTTAGTCACTACTGGTGGCTACTGCTCTGTCTGTGTCTTTGTTTCAGTTCATTGTTTCTCCCACATCCCAATTTGAGAGTGAAACATGGGAGGTGTGTAGATGTTCTGTTTTGCACATAGACTTGATTCATGATATTTAAATTTATTTTACCATTTTACCATCCTAGCATACATATTTCAAGTAAGCAAATGCATTAACAGTTATGGTTTTATTAATAATTAAAATATTTTATTAATAATTAAAAGCCCATATTACTGTTACTATAATATACAGCTTTGTTGACTAGTGCTTCTCCTAATGATGGGGCATTTACTTTAAGAAAAAGACTGGTAAATTATTTCACTGATTTCTGAGCGCTTAAGGACTAATAGAGTTAACAGCACTATTGTTTGCTTTCCTTCTTCTAGAATTTGTTTTGATGCCAGTTTCTTCCCTGAACAAGTTTTCAGATCAAAGTTTACTCACTGCTGCTCAGAGTTCATGTTGAACCTTGATTCAGCAAAACTCCTGAGGATTTGAAAACTCAATGTATGCCCTGATTTTTGACTTGAGCACATACTTTTTTTTTTTTGGCAGAAATTTTTGTGCGGAGGCAGTTAGGTTCATGGAGTTTATAAACCCTACAAGACAGAGGCTTTCTTCTCAGAAGCTATAAGCTGTACAGCATCCAACTCAACAATCATTGTTATTCATGCTCTCAGTTGTCCAAATAATTGTCATGTCTCTTTTATATTCTCTGTGTCATAATGCAGTATGTAATGTAGCATGCTTTGATACAGCGGTCAAAATGTGCTCAAAAATTATTTAAGTATTCAAGATGATTGAAAATGTTAGCAGAGCCCTTTGTGCATCTCTTAAAGTATGAGTGTAGTAAGTCCTTCTGTTTTGAGAATACTCGTCCAAATTATCTTCTTGGTAATGGGGGTGTCACCTCAGCAAGGTTTCAGCTGTGAAACTCACCACAGAGCTGGGCCATGTTAACACAGAAGCAGCTCATGAAGTTCCTAGAAGTGATTTAAATCTTACTGTGCAATATTGAAGCTGACAGGTTATTCACTTCAGGCAAGACTAATTAAGGGAATTTTTTTGGATTTATTTTTTTTTAAAAAAGGATAGGAGCATTGTTATGCAGCAGCCTTCATTAAGGGTCAGAGATTTCTTTGGACATAAGCCTCTGTTGCTGAAGAGAGTGCTGAAGACAAATATTATTTGGGGGGGAACTTCAAAAAGACCTATTAATATGCCATCAAGCCTCTAAGCTCCCCATAAGCCTTTTAAGGCCCCTATTGAGTTTCAACATGGTTATTACCAGTCCCATCAGCCTCTTCCTATATTGTCTTTTGCAGGCAGATATGAGCTCCCTCTATCAGTACTCTGAGTGCAGATTTGTTTACTCTGACCGTGCTCCAGACGCACTAAAAACTGAGCATGCTAACACTGTGACAAATTAATAGATCTTACTAGGCTTAGTTGCTTGGTTATAACAGCTTTATTTATTTTTTTTTAACTGGCTTTGTAGTTTGATAGCTCAGATACTCACCAGGGCCATACAAGTTGCATTTGGCTCAGAGCATTGGCAGAGCAAGTTTGCATGTGCCTGGAGAGCAGGCAGCGGGGGTTTGCATTTGCCTCAAAAAGACTGTGCCAATATGCCTTGAGAGAGGAAGTTTCTTTGAGCTCTGCCTGTCAGCACTAAGGAAAAAGTGGATTAACTCAAAGACAGATCCACTGACTGCAAAGGCCAGTGGGGGTCAGTCCTAAAAATTAGTTCTTGTCAGAGACAAGAACTGGAAATTTCTCCTAATTACAAGTGAATTGAAAGGAGAAAATGTCCCAAAGAAAATAGAAGAGGGAGAGCTGAGGGTGGGTGAAGAAAAGCTAAAAATACGAAGAAGAGGAAGCGGAGGAAGAAGAGAAAGAAGGTGAGAATGGTGGAGAGGTGGCCTCAGGCAGGGGTTACTTTGCCAGCCACGGGCAGAATGTGCTTCTGGGAAGTTTGCATCTGGGAAGGTCACGAGCTATACAAAAGCCTACACCTTGGTAAAGCCTGTGAATTTTGAGCACCTGTAAGGCAGAGGGAAAAGTATGTTATTTCAGATTACCCCAAAGTCCTAACAGAGTAAAACTATGTTGTGAATGTTTCAGGTAATAGGAATGTCTCAAAAGACTTCCACCCACAAAATAGCCACCAAATGGAGACTTTCTCTTTAATAACTCATCTTCCTTTAACTGCAGCTGCTCCAGGGGCCAGATATAGAATGATTACATTATAAATATCAGGTTTCCAGGGTAGACCAACGGTAAGCTAAAATGTCAGTTTGCCTAGTGCAAACACTTGACATATGTTGAGCTGAATAGGGAGTAATGAGGTTGGAGACTGTCTATTTGCTCCTGGTCATCTCTCTTTAGAAATTTTTCTGGGTACAGACTTGACAGGGAGTAGATAGCTGACACCATTTCATCTCCTCTGTTCAGAAAACGTTAGCTGACTTAATGTGCAGGGAGCTGAACTGCTAATGCTCTGTGTGAACTTGTCTCATGGCTGGCCTGTCAGAATGATTCTACTGTGGCTTTAATGAACTAGACGTGAGGCCAGTTAAACCCTATAAAAGCTGTAATGGATAATTAAACTATAGCGCTTACTTCAGTTGGTCAAACCTGAAGGCTACTGAAATACTAGGTGTATAACTGAAAGTGAAGCAAGACTGAAACACACAAGGTTTCTTTCTCTTCCTGGATACTTTGCTTTAATATGTCCAGATGAGATGAGCAGCTGAATAAATTCAAGAACATTTCCTTTCTAAAAGACAGGGAGCTTACTTTGGGATTCCCAACCTGCCCCTTTCATTCCTGTTTCTAATGCACCATCACTTCTACCCTTCTCACATCAAAGAAGAGATGAAAATGGCACCCTACAGAGATCATGAACACTGCTCTAAAAGAGCTAGCAACGAGAGGTCGGTTTTTAGTTTAATACAAAGCCTGCAAGCAGCGACTGCCTGAATTCTGCCCTCCCGCACCATCTCCTCTCTCTGGGGACACAGGCAGCTGGGGCAGCGCTGCAGCCCGGGTTTACATGGTGCGTTCGGCTCCCGCGCCCGCTGCAGTGACTGGGTGTTGAGGAGAGGGAGGGGGCTGCAATGCCTCATTTTAGTTGATTGGTATTTCGGTGTTTGAGCTATGCTGGTCCCTACAAGGGAAAACACATGCTGACGCCTTGTCTTGGGGGTTTTTGCAGCTCTCTCTGGTCATGGCTTCCTCTCAGCCTGCTGGCCAAGTGTTAGAAGAGCATCATATCTGGCTAAAAGGGGCTAGGGGCAGGAAATCTCCTCCTCCAGCAGAGCTCAGACCACCCTCTGTCAGGGAGGGAGGAGGAGGAGTACTGCCATAGCAGCACAGAAAAAGCAGAGGTGCACTAAGAAAACACCTGAGAGAGACAGATCCTGCCTGGCTTCAGGCATTTCCATCAGGACTGTGGTCAGGATCAAGAGGTACCACCAGAACCACCTTCGGGAGCTCTCTCCATCCCCTGGGAGCAGCAACAGGAGCATTGCTGCTGCCTCCCAGCAAACTCCTCCAGACGGGATGACTCCAGCCTGTAGGGCTGTGTCGGCTCAAATGGCTTTCCCAGAGAAGTTTCCATGTAGTTTCTAAACTCCGGTAAGATCATCCGCTGTGTTATTTTGTGTCTCTCAAAATCTCAGTACTGTAGAAAAAGGGGGAAAATGAGAGGCAAAGAGAGGGGGAGCGAGCCACGTGGCTGTGAGAATGGCTTTGTGGGGAAATGGGGCTGCGCGTTCACACACACAGTGCACCTACATGGGGAAAACATTTTAGTAAGTAATTACAAATTAAGCATTTAAAAGACATATCGCTTAGTGCCTCTATTTTCAAATAATCAATTAGAAGCTCACAAGCAGAGAGATAGGTATTTAACTGTAGGTTGAAAGTTGTTACAGGCATGATGAGTACAGCCCCCCAAAAAACAGAATAAAACCAAACACTGAATCTAGTAACAGCTGGTTGTTTTCCAGGCATAATCTTTCAATAGCTGCTTGAGAGAAGAGGAAAAAATCCAGCCTCAGAACAACAAATCACAACTATTGCATGTAACATCTACGCTCTACCAGCTAAGGCTGGTAGTTCTTGGTTTTAATTAATATAAATGTCCCTCCCCTGCAACAGGGAATAAGTGATAATAATTTCTATACAAGCTAGCTTTAGCTTTATTTGGCATGTAAGTGACTGATGCCTTCAAAAAACACAATCAAAAGTTACCTGAAAGAGGGTTTTTTCCAAATGAGAAACTAGTATTCTTTTTGCATATTGCATATTTAAGGAAATTGAAATGTTCATTCAAAATGAATAAATAAATAAAATCTGGAAAGAAATGTTGTTTAATAGACTATTACATGTTTTGATAGCATTATCATTTCTTGGTTTCATATTTTTTTCTCTCCAGGAGCACCATTAATTTTCAATCCCTTCTGCTCTATGTGGGCTGTTGTCCAGTGACCTAAAAACTGACATGTATTACAGATTTTGGACCGTTAGTATTTATGCATATTGGGGGGAGGGAGCACAATGGGTTATTATTTAAGGCATTGAGGTAGTGTCATGCTTTCTTTTTTCTTTCATATATATAGCATAAACACACACACACTTTATATATATGTGTGTGTAGCTTGCCTTCTGCAAATAATTAGGCATGAAGTTTGTATTTAGGAAAACTGTAGAGACTGGTAAGTGAGAGTAGCAACTGATGACAACTGGAAATGTAAAAACTTGAATTTCTCCATGTCTTTCTTGTCTTTGTGAGGTGGGGTTGTCTTCTGCTGGCAGTGAGGTGGGGTTTCCATTTCCCCTGAATGTTTCAAGTTGTTTGCATAGAAGAGGACTTGTGGCTTGAGCAGGAGTTTGCTTGGCTGATGCAGTGTCCTGTGACCATGGTAAACATTTTAAGATACTCGTGGTGCTGAGGAGTTTAAGCAGTTTTGGCACCAATAGACAACTTGTGGCTGAAGAGTAGAAGCTCATTGGGAGCAGCTAGGGACTCAGACTCCAGTATATGAAACAACTAAGTCAGTCCCATTTATTATTTAACAGCCCCGCCCTACCCCATCCAACCCCCCAAATCAACCATGTACTCAGTTGCTGTCAGTGAGCGTGTGACCGAGGATGCTGAGTCTGAGCCTGTGTCACTGCCACTCCTGCCTTTGGAGGACCTGTAGACCACAGAGCCTGTCCAGTAAGACTTTTTAAGTTGTGGTTATGATAGGGACAAAATGCATCTCAGACTATACAACTTCATTTTAATTGTGTAAGAATTGTTACTATAATTAGAAAAAAGTGAAATATTTATGAAACCATGAATTATGTAGATCCTGCAGATATTACTAATCAGCAGGCACCAGAACAGTTTTCGTAAAAGAACAGATAAGTATTAAAAAGACTCACTTGGCTTTTGTATGTGATAAGAGAAGGCCGCGTGATGAAGTACTGTCTCTTATTTGTGTTCAAACTGTATTCTCCCTCCTTTAGCCTAAGTACGCCAAAGATAAGCATTCTACATACCTAACACATGCTTTCGCTAATCTGTGATGATTTGCTTATTCAGAATTTGTTGCCTTTTTCCAGTTGTATCCGGATGCTTAAATATTAACCAAGGTATTTTTTCCCCAATTTTATTGTCACATGACCATCATTTTAAATAATACATTTTTGATTTCTATGTGTCAAAGATGTTTAGAAATAAAACTTTTTTTGCCTTAGTAGCTGAGAACACAAACATGAGCCGCCACTTGTTTAGATGTTCTTTTATCTGAAACCCAACTGTTTGATTAGTCCTATTTAGAAGATGCTGGAGGCTCTGCTGCTCTATGAACACCTCTCTGCTCTTTAATGAACACTTCTGCATCCTCCAGCAATGCAGAATCAGAGCCTTATTGTCTAAGTTGTTACAGGTAGCTCTGTCAAAGGGGTGCCTGTCACTTGCTGCGCTCAAGTTGGCTTTAATTTGTCAGATGACACTGAGGTCCCCCTGCTTCACAAGGACCCATATTTATAGCACAAGCTTAGACTTCTCAGCTGAAATTCCTTTTTGGAGTTGGTCACCTGAATCACAGACAGGAAGGGCACAAGACATTTAAGAGAGTTTTTCTCATGAAAGATGTAACAGCAGGTGAAGCCAGTAGCATCAGTGGCACCTGCGTGGTCACACCACTAGCAGCAAAGGGGGGTGTGGGCTGTGACGAAGGGACTGTGCTGCGCTACGACCACACAGCAGGAGCACCCAAGGTATGCGTACGGTTGTTGTTTCATCTTGGTGTGGGCTTTGCTTCTATGGTCAATAAACCCAGATGTTATCGCCGGCAGCTCATATGCACACAGAAGGCAAATCCTTGCATTGATGCGTCTGACTCAATATTAAGAGCAGTTAATGAACTTTCCTACATAAAGGCAAGGGGCGGATGGGCAATTAGGTGTGTTGATTAAGTAATTCTGTAACCTTGTTCGCCCTTTCAAAGAATGTGAAGGAAAAGAAGGTTGCATTAAAAAGTAGAATAGAAACTGGTCTGGTGCATAGAAAAGCTAATTTGAAAGTAAGGAAAAAAAAATTATACTCCTCTAACACCCTGCCTGTGTTGAGAAAATATCATCATCAGAGGATTCAGAGAGTGAATTAACAAAGCAACAGCATTTAAAACAATTAGTTCACAGGTACCGGGTAGAACATATACAACTAACACGAACATACAGAAGTTAGTCAGAAAGATTTGTGCTACCCTTTCTCTTCCTGTATAAAAAAAAACCCTAGCATCTGACAGGTCTGTGCTTTGACTTCTTTTCCACTACAGAAGGCATTGAAGTAATTAATAAATTGGTTGATATTGTTTAATTCTATAATGTACAAATCATGACAGGAAAAGGCTACATGCGAGTTAATGAGTGCAGTATTTATATAAGCCCTGCAAGGCAACACAAAGGAAACATGCAAATTAACAAACAGTTTAATACCCGGGAAGTGCAAAATAGACTGACTCCATAGAAACCCTAGGACAAGTAGGGATAAATATAACTTTAATTCCTTATTTGGCTAATTCTACAATGCTTTATGAAATTAATCTCTTACTGTGTGTTTGGGTGATTAACCTGTTACATATTGTGATTAACCTTTTAATTATCGTGTCCATAAATCATTTTTCACTGCATGCTTGCTCTGGGCTTGTGGACAGGAAAGCACACTATTCCTTCATGCATATCCTGTGACTTGGCTCTCCTTGTTGTTCTTCCTCTGTCCTCTGGTTCTGAAGCTGCTCTGAATGTTGGCTCAATTTCCATCCTGATCTTTTGTGCCGTTGTCATTCTCCCCTGTGACTCACACAGCTCTTTGCTCAGATGTGCAGATTATCTGAGACATTTTATTCTTCTTTGGATTAATTATTTTTAATTTTAATAGTGTTTTCAGATTACATTAGATATTAAGTTTCAATCTACTATTAAACTATTTTAATAATATTTTGGATATTAAAGACATTAATTTAAACACTACTTAACAGTAGACGCTCTCAATGAGACTTGACTTTTTTATTGCAAAAACAAAGGGTTTCATGTTCCTTATGTTTCCTTTCCTCTGGATATTTCTTTAGGAATTAGACGGTGGTGTATGGTTTCTCTTTTCATGTAACAGCTGTATCCAGGATACTTAGCAAGATATTTTGTGCCATCCACAGCATTTTGTTAGAAACTGAATTTCTGTTGTAAAGCTGGCATTTCCATTAGAGTAGATCAACATGTTTTAGTCATCAATTGCCTATTACAATTATTTTATCACTTTTTTTTCCAGCAGAGTAATCGCTTTCTCATTGATCTGGACATACAACTGATAGATGGATGTAGGGAAGGACTGTAAGCAGCAGGCTCCAACTGCATTAGATTGATGTACCAGGCAGCTTCCAGCTGGGTGTGATAGGAAGATTACAGGGCTCCAACTGTATCTCTGCACAAGTCAAAGTAAGCCCTGTAAAGTGTATCCAAAAGATTCAGCATAGTCATTGAAACCTACAGAACTTCCCATTACAGCAGATGCAGGAGGTACTGAAAGGGGAACCTTAATTTTCAAGGAAAGGAAGATTCAGTGCATCGTCAGTATATGTACTGTGATTGAATCTGTAGGTACAGATCTCTGAAACGTAAATAAATTAAATTACCCGGCAAAACTTTCCCATTCTACTTGCAGATCTGGAACTTATTTTTCTTAATAATAATAATAATAGTAACAGGTGATATTAATCACGTCAAAATTGCGCAAGGAGGTATGCAGTGTCACAGAGGGTTGCTGGGCATGGAGGACAGCCACAGCGGGCGGCTGGGGGGACGTAGGAGATGTGCTGGGGTTGGAGGGCAGGAGGAAAGGTGCTGACCTCAGAGCGCGCCTAAGACTGTCAGACCCACTTTCCATTGTTTACTCCATAGTATGATGAAACTTTTTGCAAAAGGATTTACCTGCCCTTTGTACCTGCTGGTGTCCCCATCGTGCTCTTGCCTCTCAGGAAGTCTTCTCCTGAGTTGTGGGTATGGGCACCTGTGGAGCTTTGGTTGCTACCCCCAACCTCTGTCTAGAAGTGATCCCAATCGCTAGAAAGTGATGACAACAACAAAAACAAATGTTGTGCAAGTCTTCTGGCCTCTTTTATATCCTTTATAAAATACTATTTTCAGTGGCTGTATTTAGTGTAAACTGTATCCTCTGCTTGTCTGATACATGTGATACATGGAGAATCTCCATCCCTTACCGGATATGGCGGGGAACATTGTCTCCAAGGATGAGGACAAGGCTGAGGTACTTAATGCCTTCTTTGCCTCAGTCTTTAATAGCCAGTCCAGGTATCCGTAGGGTATTCAGCCCCCTGAGCTGGAAGACGGGGATGGAGAGCACAATAACCTGCCCACAATCCAGCAGGAAACAGTTAAGGACCTGTTAAGCCACCTGGCCACCCACAAGTCTATGGGGCCTGATGGGATCCACCTGAGAGTACTGAGAGAGCTGGTGGAGGAGCTTGCCAAGCCACTCTCCATCATTTACCATCAGTCCTGGTTAACAGGGGAGGTCCCAGAAGACTGGAGGCTTGCCAATGTGACACCCATCTACAAGAAAGGCCGAAAGGAGGATCCTGGGAACTACAGGTCTGTCAGCCTGACCTCCGTACTGGGGAAGATTATGGAGCCGTTTGTCTTGAGGGTGCTCACAGGGCATATGGAGGACAACCAAGGGATCAGGCCCAGCCAGCATGGGTTCATGAAAGGCAGGTCCTGCTTGACCAACCTGATCTCCTTCTATGACCAGGTGACCTGCCTAGTGGATGAGGGGAAGGCTGTGGATGTTGTCTACCTGGACTTCAGTAAAGCCTTTAACAGCGTCTCCCACAGCATTCTCCTGGAGAAAGTGGTGGCTCGTGGCTTAGACAGGTTTACTCTTCGCTGAGTGAGGAACTGGCTGTATGGCCGAGCCCAGAGAGTTGTGGTGAACGGTGTTAAATCCGGCTGGCGGCCGGTCACAAGCGGTGTTCCCCAGGGCTCGGTTCTGGGGCCGGTCTTGTTCAACATCTTTATAGATGATCTGGATGAGGGAATCGAGTGCTCCCTCAGTAAGTTTGCAGATGACACCAAGCTGGGTGGGAGTGTTGATCTGCTGGAGGGTAGGAGGGCTCTGCAGGGGGATCTGGAGAGGCTGGATCGATGGGCTGAGATCAACTGTATGAGGTTTAATAAGGCCAAGTGCCGGGTCCTGCACTTGTGTCGCAACAACCCCATGCAACGCTACAGGCTTGGGGAGGAGTGGCTGGAGAGCTGCCTGGCAGAAAGGGACCTGGAGGTGCTGGTTGACAGCTGGCTGAATATGAGCCAGCAGTGTGCCCAGGTGGCCAAGGCGGCCAACAGCGTCCTGGCCTGTATCAGGAATAGTGTGGCCAGCAGGAGTAGGGAAGTGATTGTGCCCCTGTACTCGGCACTGGTGAGGCTGTACCGCAAATCCTGTGTTCAGTTTTGGGCCCCTCACTACAAGAAGGATGTTGAGGTGCTTGAGCGTGTCCAAAGAAGGGCAATGAAGCTGGTGGGGGGTCTGGAGCCCAAGTCTTATGAGGAGTGGCTGAGGGAACTGGGGTTGTTCAGTCTGGAGGACACTGAGGGGAGACCTTATGGCTCTCTACAACTACCTGAAAGGGGGTTGTGGCAACATGGATGTTGGTCTCTTCTCCCAAGTAACTAGTGATAGGATGAGAGGAAATGGCCTCAAGTTGTGCCAGGGGAGGCTTAGATTGGATATTAGGAAAAATTTCTTTACCGAGTGGTCAAGCATTGGACCAGTCTGCCCAGGGAGGTGGTGGAGTCACCATCTCTGGAAGTGTTAAAAAAATGTGTGGATGTGGCGCTTCAGGACATGGTTTAGGGGACATGGTGGTGCTGGATTAATGGTTGGACTTGATGATCTTGAAGGTCCTTTCCAACCTTAGTGATTCTGTGATGTAAAAATTACACTTGAAGACAAAACACCAATACATAAATTGACTTAATTTTCTTTCTGTACTTCCAGTCAAGTTTTAAAAATAACTTACATAGCACAATTTAATGTTTGTAGAGAAAAAATTTTACAATTGGATACTATTTTCTGAAGATTGATCTAAGAGAAACCAATAAAAATGTTGTCTACTTTGTAAGTGTTAGAATGACTTAAAGATTTGGCTTTTCTTCCTAGACAATGCTGTATTTCATCCTGACTTTAGGGCCTAGCCTCACTAATGAATTTGGCACAGTCTCATATAATTAATTTTATACGAAATCAACTGGTCCAGAGCTCAGAATGAACCCACATGTCCACATTGTTTGTACAAAAATAACAGCTTTAGGATAATATTGTTTTTTCTTATTTTTTCATTTCCACAGATCTGTCCTTTTGCACTCATCGCTTGAGACTGTGCTGTTTACTGAATAACTAACATATATGGAGTCCTCATTTATCTGAGGCTTTGAGAAAGACAAGGCAGCATAATATGTCCAACAGAAACACCTTGATAGTGTAGTTAATCTATTTGAAAAGGTTATGGTTTTTAGCATTTTTGCTTAGTACTGCAGTAGTTTTATGTCAAGAATTCTGTAAAATACAGTAAACAGTTAAGAGATCTAGGAGAGCAGATTTCAGCTTTGCAGCATCCCATGGAAGGCTGCCGTGGAGGGCAGAGGGGCTCAGAGCACAAGGACAGTCCATTCCATCCTGCAGGAGATCAAGCAAGCGTGGCAGGAGGTCAGCACGGGCAGAGATCCCGCACAAAACCAAGTACACCAAAGGGGGTAGCAGGTGTGGACTACCGGGAGGAACACAGAGGCATTGTCCAAGCATCCACGGATGGACAAGGGGTGCAGAAAAGCCGCAACTTAGATGAAGCTGAACCTGTGTTTGGACTTGATGACCTTGAAGGTCCTTTCCAACCTTAGTGATTCTGTGATTCTGTGAGGATGTGAAGGCCAAAAGTACAAGCTTGTGTACATACCTTTCAGCAAAAGAAAGGCTTAGAAAATTCTGATTCCGCTGCTTAAAGGAGCAGGGGATGTACTGACTAGGTTACCTACCTGAGCTTTTTTCTGTGTCTTCCAGTATTTTCCCAGTAAATTCTACCCTCTCCTCAACGTCTGAGACAGGTGGCAGAGTTTAGGGTAGTGAAAAGTTACCCATAGAGGACGAAGATCAAAGTCTGATAGCTCTTAAGCCAACTGGGCATACAAAAATCCAACGGACCAGGCAGGCTGCACCAAAGAGTGAGGAGGCTGACAGAAGTCACTGTGAGGGTGCTCTCTGTCATCTTCAAAGAGGTTCACAATGACAGGAAAGAGGCAAACATTGCTCCCAGCCTCAAGAAGGGCAAGGAGGAGGATCCAGGGAGGATTATGGAGCAAATCCTGTTGGAAACGATTTCCAAATATGTAAAGGTCAAGAAGGTGTTTGGGAATGGCCAGTATAGAGTTACAATGGGCAAGATGTCATCTGCCCTTCCAACCTGAATTACTGTCATGCTCAGTAATTTCAAGGAGTATTGAGCCTTTTATTTTTGTACATTTTCTGCACATTTAGAGTGGCGTAAAATTCACGTAGAGTGGAGTGTCATTTTAAGAATCAATCCTAAAGAACTGGCAATGATGCCATCTGTGCTGTAAGGCACCAGACCAACCCGGTTTCCTAGACGGAGTCACGTGTGTAGGTATTACTTGACCTGCATATAAATCTGCCTGATACAACAGTATCATTCCCCCTGTGTAATCACATGCAGTTTCTCACTAGGCAATTAGGGCTGGGTTTGTGAAGGGGAAAGAAAAACTGAGAAGGGGAGGATGAAGGCTGAGGGCTGTGGCAGTGCTATCGCCACATTTCCTTCCAGTGGCATTCATAGCAGAGTGACTGAAATTCAGAACAAAGGCAGTTTACTGAATCATTTTCTAAACATTTTTTGTGAGATTGAAACCTCAGACTTTACTTCTATGAAACCTGAGCTAATTTAGTGTCCTTTGAATAACTGTCTGATATGACTGTTGTACCAGATTACCGTAATTGCAAAGAAAGAAGAAAAGACTTGTAAATGCTGTAAAAATGAACCAGCTTCCAATGTGTGCACCTAATTTTCTTATTACTGGAATACTGCCTCAAACCTTCCTGGAATATGGCAACCATTATTTCTGAGGTTATAGATAAATTGAAGGAATATTTTGCTAAGCAACTATTTTGAGAATTCTGTTCATCTAAATGAAAAAAAAAACCCCACACCACTAAATAGCAGTTTTTGTAAAGTATCTAAAATTGATTTTCAGACATGTATCTAGGGGAAAACTAGGTGTTTGGATGTCTTAAAAAACTAGTGTATCTCAAAAGTGCAATAGACAATTACTTACTTTTGTGTAAATGCGAAAAATTTATTAAGGGATAAAGGACTCATAATCTGGTTTTGCGGCATTTTGTGACTAAACTTCTCCAAAGCTTGTTGGAACTGAGCAGAATCTTTAAACGTGAACCCAGAAATGTAAAAGCTTTTGATCCTTTTGCTCTGTTAGTTTTTCTCCCAGTCTTCAATTGAGTACTTTATAAATGTTTTGAGAAAGATGGTATACTGTCTGGGGAGCAAGCAATAAAAAAGCCTAACTAAAAGCAAAATGTTTAAAATAAAAGCCGATTTAGTGCAAATGCTTTAAAAGTGATATTTTAAATGAATGGGCTAACAATAAATATTTGAAAAGTAAGTTTGCAACAAATCCCCAGCAGTACCCGTACTGAGTTCTCGAAGAAATTTAATTACAGAGATTTATTTGTGGATGACTGACTGTTGGATATTCTTCTTATGGCATGTTACGTTTATATGCTGTGGGTACTGTGTTTGTTTAGCTGTTATTTCTGACTAATTCCTGAACACAGGAGAATTAGTTTCAATGGAACAGTCAGAATGAAGTATTAGTTTAAAGTTTCATTGAGTTATCATGGGAGACTTAAATTGGCTCACCTTCTTGCCTAAGGCCCTGCTCCGGGCTTTATTTATCCTTTTAGTTAGTTCCACTAGGGCTGAATAGTATATTGCCTTTTTCTGTTAGAAATCACTGCAGTGCTGACATCCCGCACCCTGAGAACAGGTCTAGGGAGCATCCCTTCTAGGTTGAATGGAATTTTTCATATATGTAGTTATTTATGTGGGGAAGCATTCAAACTTGAAGCCCAAATGTTTTCCAGGGAAATAGATCCCTATCATCACTTGTAACTATTTAAGGTCTTTTAATTATGCTAAGATAAATTGAGTGAAAGAAAATAATTTGCTTTCAATCATAAAATCTGCCTGGTCTAGCAAGCCTTAAGTTAGTGTGTTTATTAGATTGAAGACATAGGTTTCTACATGGTCCTAAAAAGTTCAGATTATGAAGAAACACCCTCAGTCTGTTATTCAATAATTCTGTACCATTTCTGGCATAATTCCAGACAAATTTATAGAGTTTTTTAGACAAATATGAGTGTAAACTAAAGTTCATCTTAGCACTGAGCAAACTAGTTCAGACTCGATAAGGAACTGTGTTACATCCATTCTGAATTTGGGCCAATTCCTTATTTTTAGAACTGAAATCAAGTTCAAATTTTGAGGTCTTGAAACTTTTTTCACTTCTGGCAGGCCTGGAATTCCAACTGGCCAAGTACCACATAAGACTACGCTTGTAGTATTTTTAACCATGGAAATACTAAAGATTTGTAAAAGAAAGGTGGTGGTGTGGAGGTTTTTTTGTTTGTTTTGGGGGTCTATGGGTGCAGGGGTTTGGTTGTTTGTTTGTATGTTTTAAAAACCTTTTTCATCTTGGCATTGCGAGGTAAAATGTGAGGTAGAACTTAGCCAACGTTCTGGATAACTACGTACATACAGTACTGCCTCTGTGGATTGTCTGAGATCAGATCATTTTGTACCTGTAAAATTATCATGTATAAATGTAAAAAGTATTTCACTTTTCTATTTGGAGTACACAAATGGATTGTTTAAAACTGTTCCTGTGCAAAATAGATTCTACAAACCACTGTAGTCATAGGTCATTGGGACATAGAGTTGTAGCATGTTTTTCCTCTACAAGTTGCACCTGAGAACCTCTCATAAGCTTTCAAAACACCGGCCTTGAGGGACTGTTATAATTGCCTATGACAAGCATGCTTATAATAGAAGTTAATTTCCGTACATTTTGAGCTGAAATAGGATTTGAGAGATTAATATTTCAGTTTGTGAGTGATTATTTGGTAGTTATGCATAGCATGCCTGCTGTATATCTTTCACCATAGCAATATGAGGTCACTTCAGACCTCACGTGATGGACGTGGTTCTGTTTGCTTTGATATTTTGAATGTGCCTCTTGCTGGTTTGGGCCCCACAGCCACCCCCTCCCTGGGCTGAACAAGCCCTGTTCCTACCGTAGAGGGGCCACTGCTCCTGCCCTGCCCGTCCTAGGGCTCCCCTGGACTTTGTCCATGTCTCTCCTCTGCTGGAGGCCTCAAACGCTGGTCCAATGAACGCTGCATAAAGGGAGAAGATGGGGGGCTCAGTAGGATGTTTCTAACCATAAAAGCATAGCTCCGGCCGCCTTGCTTGAAAGTGGCTGTGCAATGCCAAAATCGAAATAGTATTTTACAGACTCTTCTCATAATAAAATATTTTGCTGTGTAGGAACACAGGAAGGGGACAAGACATTTGGCCAGCCAGAAGGCATAATGAGAGGAACAGCACTCTTCCCTCCTTCATTGCTTTGCCCTCTGGCCAGGGGGTGGACCAGTGATGGGCTCTTATAGCTGCTGTGCTGGTGCGGGCAAGCAGAAGGACAGGATTATACTGGTGGAGCAGGACAGTGCAGGAGTAAGAACTTCCCAGATGTCACCTCGCTATGTGTGCCCATGCATCAGGGCTGTCCCATGCAGTACAATATTTTGCAAAAGGAAAAATGCCATGAGCAGCCTTTGTGTTCTCAGCAGTTATTTTCTGCAATTTCCAAAGGCAGACTTGCTTTTTATTCCTTCTCTCTTTTTAGAGACTCGGGATGCACTTTTAAACTGGATCATCAACGACCGCTCTGCAGAACATGGTGCAGGGCTGAATGAAGACTTACAGTCGCTAACGTCCCATACAGCCTTTGCCTTAACAGAGCCGCTGCTGTCTGGTTTTCCAATTAGAGCAGGTCTGTCTGACATCTCAGCAGGGGAAAACAGATTGATTCATCAGTAGTAGTTGATTTCTGAGCCTGTAAATCTAGCAAGTCTGAGGAAACTGCTTTATTAAAAACTAATGGCATATCATACCTGTCCTTCGGAGCACAGAGTTATTTTATGTTCAAGCTTCTCAACAGTTAAAGGAACTTGGTTTCTTTCAGTTTTCCTAGAGTAATGACCAAGAGAGTCACTTTTGTCAGATTGAAATAATGACTTCATTTACAATTTTCTAGTAAGTTATAAATTGATTTGGGGAGGAGAGACTACAACATGCAGATTATTCCGATGCAAGTATATGGATTTAAAAGTCCTGTACTTCAGTGATGGGATGATGAAGAAAAAGCACTCTGGCAGCTCTTGATTTTTAAGGTTCTGTTTCTATTTATAAATGCTGTTAGGATGGCACAGCCTAAGCAGAAAGACGAATTCAAATCACACTTTTTATGTAATAGTTCTCATTTCTCTAAGGATCTAAAATGTCCCATTCATCAGTTCTGTTATCTCTTGGCTTGATGAGCACTTAAAGCTGAAACATGTAGCTATCTTAAGCTACTCTGAGATACAGCGCTTTTGGATACGTAAATTAGAACCTGCAACAAGACAACTGCATAATTTCTTACACTGGCACAAGGCAGCCCTGACAAGGCTAGACTTTTTTTCTGCCTCTTGTTAAGCTAATTTTTGAAACCGCATGTGTTGCTGGTTTTTATTGTTTTTTTCCCTCCCTATGTAGTTTGAAGAGGAAAAAACCCCAAAATATCCCAGAAGATTTTACCTGCTGAATTGGACATTATAATCAATTTTATGTGCTTAGCAGGTGTTGCAAATGGGTAGGAGAAGGATATTAATGGTAAGATAGTTGTGCAATCAATCTCACTTGTGTCTTCAGGGAGGAGTGTACCTCAGGGTTTAGCACGAACATGGCAGCTTGACAACTCAAGGTTACTTCACTGTGAGAAGTAAAGCCATGGACAGCGTGTGGTGGCAAGATCATAGAATGGAGGGATAACTGAGGTGGGTTGGGCCTTGGGGGGGGCACAGGATCAGTGGCTGTGCAGGGCTGGGTGTCATAGGGAAGTCCACGGCCTCATAGGGCAGCCCCTCGGGCACATTTCTCCTGAGATCCAGCCTGAGCCTCCCGTGTGTCTGTTTATGCCCACTGCCCCTTGCTCTCCTGCCATGCACCGTGAGTTCAACATATTTGACTTTGACCTTAAGGACAGGATGAGTAACATATGGGAATACTTGGAAAGAGAGGTGGAAACACATCTTGCTAATAAGAGGTAAAAAAACCCTTAGTTAATACATCTTTTATAAAAGTAGTTACAGCTTGCGCTACAGCGGTTGTGTTGGTGGTGGTGGTTACGCCTGTGTTAGGATGCATTTGTTTTCGTCAAAGACGGTGAGACTCAACAGATGTAGGAGGAAGATTAAATAACAACAAAAAGCAAGCAAACAAAAGCCTTGTCTTAAAGTACATTTTTACATATGAAACAACAAATTTGTTAGGAGAAAAAAGCCTCCAGTTCTCTACTACTACTTGAAAATATTTATCAGTGCTTTTTGTTTATAAATGTCATGGGGTTCAAGCACCTGTCAAAGCTGATGTAAATAAGACTTTCTGGCAAAGTGAAGAAGGGAGAAAACTGACACCTCTCCCGGGGTCCCCTGGAGATGCGGCTCAGGGACAGGAGGACCAGTCCGTTCCCCTTGGGGTCCTGCTGCTCACCCCAGCTGGAGAAGCCAGATGACCTGCGGCTCTCCCTGGAGCCCAGGGCAAACGTGGTCAGTAGCAGTCAAGGGTGAAGGTGACGTGGCACCTAGTGTGATGATTTTGAGAGGATTGAGCTATCGGCTTAAAATGCTGAGCTGTTCAGACATACAGAACAGCAGCCTGTTGCAAAATGAAATAACTTTGGATGGCCAAGGAAGTCACTGCTGGAAGGGCTTTATATCTGACATATCTGACCGAAGTTGTTTGGGTCCTGGTCTCAGTTGGTTTTGTTGTCTTGGATGTAAGGTTCCTGAAGTTCAGGCCGTGTGTTAATCAGGAGGAGAGCTTAGTCTGCTGCTTCTTGTTACAGTTTTACAGATGACAAGATACAGGTCTGGGAACGGCGCTTCCATTTCCACGCATGACTGTGTGTTGGGTTTTTGGGGGTTTTTAAATCATCTTTATGGTTTATGAATTTATGTCAAGAAACAGTAGCAACCTCCACTAGTCTTTTGCAGAAAAATAAGATGAAACCCATTTTCCTGTCTTTAAACTGGCAAAAATTTAAGTCCAGCATAAACATGAGCATAACTTGAACTCTAAAATTTTAAGAGCACCAAGACAACCATTTGCAAAACGTTAGCCACATCTGAAAGCGATTAATTAATTAAAATTGAACAACGAACCACTTCTTGTACCTGTATTCCCTGGTTTGTGAAAAATTGATTAAGTTAGTCATATTAATGAGGTCAGCCTGTTGTAGGATATTTCTAATTCTAGAACTGGTGAGGTCTGAAGCTGTTGAATTAGGAGCTGCCATCTTCTGCTCAGAGGT
Organism: Phaethon aethereus; assembly: GCF_964289735.1. Taxonomy (NCBI): domain Eukaryota; kingdom Metazoa; phylum Chordata; class Aves; order Phaethontiformes; family Phaethontidae; genus Phaethon; species Phaethon aethereus. The sequence goes on from NC_138575.1 coordinate 127,799,379, forward strand.
TGTAAAGCCTCATTGAGGCACCTGCAATTTGAAGGGCTGTAAGATTTTTAGCACCAACACTTCAGTCTTTGACAGCATAGAATCACAGAATCACTAGGTTGGAAAGGACCTTCAAGATCATCAAGTGCAACCATTAATCCAGCGCCACCATGTCCCCTAAACCATGTCCCGAAGTGCCACATCCACACCTTTTTTGAACACTTCCAGAGATGGTGACTCCACCACCTCCCTGGGCAGCCTGTTCCAATGCCTGACCACCCTCTTGGTGAAGAAATTTTTCCTAATATCCAATCTAAACCAAGTTGCACCTTGAGGCCGTTTCCTCTTGGCATGTCACAATGGGCACCTGTGAAGTGGGCAAAAGGCAGTAATAACAAGACTTCGGCTTCTGGCAACAGTCAGAGGATTGAACTGGTTGCTGTTATTGGAGAAAGTTGTGGTATTCTGAGGCAATTTTTACTTTATGAATCTGTTCTTTTCTGAAGCTCCTGGTACTGTAAGTATGTGACCAGTCCACATGCAAAAGAGAGGGGGGAAAAATAGCTCACTGTCTATAAGAAGCTGTAAAAGAGTGTAAACTAATAATATATAGTTTTGTTTACCTTAACGTTTAAAGACCTCTTTTCAGACGAACACAGAATCTAAAGGAACCTGGTCAGGTTATAGAATTATTACTTTTGTCTCCTCCAGAGAGGAAACTAAGCCAGAAAATATGTTTGCCACTAGTTTGCTAGTGGCTAAGAAGGAAGAGCTATGTTCCTGTATAACCTTCTGAATTTCCTTTTGCTCCTTTCACATGACCCAAATGAAATATGAGGGTTACATGTCCCCGAGCTTTAGGAAAAGGAAGAACTAATTTTGACAGTCATAAAATCTTTTTGACCTGAGTAAACTGTGTGGATCTGTGTCTTCTATGCTTATCTGCCCATTTTAATAAATAATCTATGGATTTGTCTACAAACTCTTCCTAAAATTAAGCCTTGAATAATTAAATTAGTCTGTTCCAAACTTCTGGTACACTAGGGGACTCTTTATTGCATTTTATGGCCGAAAACACCCAATAACAAACACACCAAACCTCAAACCTCCGTGTTTGTGGTTTTACCCGAAACTGATGTTGAGGTAGCCATCTGTGATCCTCTGATTGAAGGATTGTGTACATTCTTGTAATTAAGATAGCTGGGAACTTTACAGGCTTTGCAGTTTATATACAGGAATTTTGTGGGGGAAAAATGGAAGAAAAGGTTCTTGAATAAAAACATACAACTATATTCTCTGTACATGGATGTAATTTGTACACATGTAAGGATAAGACAATTTCATTTTACTTGTATTAAAATGTATATTCTAAATAACTGGACTGTAAATAAATGTATCTTTAATACCCACGCCAGTACTTCTTTGGCCTGAATCAACTGACTAACACAGCATCAACCCCCTGATACATGTTTAGAGCTAAGTTTTTTTTAAAAAAGACTGAAGTCCTAATCCTTATAGAATCATAGAATAGTTTGGGTTGGAAGGGACCTTTAATCTAGTCCAACCCCCCTGCAATGAGGAGGGACATCTTCAACTAGATCAGGTTGGCTTTGATCTTTTTTGTGTTATGAAAAAAATATGGGAAATAATGTGAACATTGCTCTCGCACCCATAGGCTCTGCCTTAGTGGCTAAACGGAACCATTTTGCTTTAAAACACTGACTCTGAAGCTGCTGTACCAGGGGAAACTTTACAAAGCAGGGGCAATGGAGCTGACATTTGAAGAACTGGGCCGTTGTGTCACAAGTGAGGCCAATAGATGTCAATCTAAATCCTACGGAGAGAAGCAAACTAATGAGTCAGAGAAACATACTAGTGCTGTGTGTTTGCCCTCCAGACCCGAAACATTTGTTGGTTTCAGGGAAAAAATAACTTCAAGAAACTTGACTTGGAATTTAATTTTAACTGTTTTCAAACATTGTGATGTTTTAAGAGGAGATACTGCTTTTCAGTCATAAAAAAAATGTGTTGCAAGTATTGCAATGTATAAGCAGCTCACTTCCCTCCCTCCACCTCCAGGAAAGTCCAAAGAGTGCATGAAAAGAGCTAAATTACAGGGAACTGCTTTGTACAGTCTAGCCTAATAAATGACTCCTGTCACATTAGCTGGAGATACCTTTTGAGAAGGCACATTCATGTGGTTTCTCTAATGATTCTTTCTGCTTTGTACCAAAGAGCGATAAATAAGGGGAGGGGTAGGGGACGGATGCACGAGGCAGGCGGTCCCTCCCGCCTGCCTGCCCCTGGAGCAGGGAGGTGGCAGTGAGGAAAGGGGCCAAGACTGGCGGCCTGGGAGCCCAAATGGGCACACTGGCTCCCAAGTCACTACCTCTCCCTGGCCGTTACAGCCTCCCACGACCTGCCTCAGGTTGTCCACTTGAAGGCCTGGTTGTGTGTCCTCATCGAATGCATTTGGGCTTGCCTGGAAATCGGCCACCCTCCACAGCAAAGATTAAACATATGGGGAGAATAGAGCAAAATAAAAATGAGCATAATGCTGCTGATGTTCATCATTGTATCCATTGTATGAGCTAGAAAAAGGGTTATGTTCAAAACTTGCTATTTTAGGTAAAGTTGTTTATTTTGGGGTTTTTTGTTCATTTGTTTTTGGGGGTTTTTTTGGTAATACCCTAAAACCTAGGCAATTACCTGCTGAATCACCTGTGGCTTTTTCCTTATGGGATGGAACAAATATCTTATGGTTCTGAAGGTGGGGTTTTTGTTTGTTTTTATAATGAAAACACTAACTGTAGATACGGCTTCTGACTTGACAGCCTTCTGTCTTGCTAAATCTCAGGGTGCCACAAAGCTGGGAACGTATACTTGAGGATTACCACTATGAGTTTATGCCACTTCTAAGGCATGCCCTTCTGAGATGCCCGGGGCGGGCAGCGAGGTGTTGGCAAGAAAGACACGCAGTTCACTCCAGCTCTGTCAGCTGGATATTACAAGTTGATTGCAGTGGTTTTGGTTGGTGCCAAGAGGATTTTACTAGGGCTGGAGAAGATAGTAGACTTCAGGCAGTTCCATTAGGATGCTAGGTTCATTTTGCTTCCATCAAACTAAACAATGATGCAGAATAAATGCCAGCGATTGTGCGGATCCAAAGTGCCAGCTTGTTTTCTGAGAGTCAGCATGGCGAGCCTGGGAATTTTTGTTACAGTATTTTAATTTAATAGGAAGGTCTGTCTCAACACCAGGATGTCTAAAGTACATGCCATTTTACTTCCTTTGCAGGAGTAGTCAGAAGCAATAAAAGGTTTTTAAATCAGAAAACGTTTACTAAGTAAGAGATGTAAATTTATCTGATTTACAGAGACGTTGAAAGCCCATGGCATTTCCAGGTGTTCTTTAATGTGCTTTGAATGTGGACTTGTGCTTTTCTGACAGATTATGCTGGATCATTATAATACTTAACAGGTGTTTTCAAAAAACATTTTAAAGAAAAGGTTATATCTCTGGTTAGCCCCTAGCAATATGTGAAATTTTCTTAATCAAAGGGCAGGCATAGGTGGTGGCAGGGAAAAAGCAACACTGAAAGAAGTTCTGATGTGCTCTGATGAGGGTCTTGGTAGGGCTTTGATGATACCAGCATTTTCAGAGCATTTTTAGAAACGCTAGCAACAAGAACTGTCTGGAGTCAAGAAAAAAAACCCACATTTTTTTTTAAGAACGTGTGAAAATATAAGTATTTTGAGTAAACGTGTAAGATCTACTACTCTTACTGAAAACAGAAATCCCACTGTATACATAAGGCTTTGGTTCTGGTGTTCTCCATTTTTGACTTGATTTTCTTTGGTGTCTTTAGATTCTGCAGATCTAGTTTTGAGTGTGCCTCATTCTCAGGTGACTGGTAGCAAACACTTATGATCTACTTCAGAACTTGAAGACTTTAGCCTGCTTATCGCTGTGAAATAAATGACATTGTGTAAAACACGATCACCGATCTTACAGAATTAGACGATAGGATGACAGTATGTTACAGTTCATATGACTGCAATAGAGAATGTAATGAGCCATAATGCTGTTATTTTTCACATTAGAATTTTAATATTGTGTTTTCTAGAGCTCTTAAAATACCATGCATTAAACATGTTTCAGAAACCACAGTGAGTTATGTATTCATGGTGTCATTAGAGGAAAACCATCTGATAACCTCATGGAAAGAAGAAAATCTGTCCTACTCTCTATTCTCTTTCACTGAAGTTGTTAAAAGGAAACACAGCAGCCTGGAAGGACCTCACATTTAAGAGGTATTGTGGTCATACCTCAGAGGTAACAGCTTGATGCTTTGTGCGACCGGCTGGGTTACAGATGTGGCCCATAGTGTCTGGACTTCAGTGTGTGAGAAGACAGGTGACTTTATTCAATCAGTGCCCCTGCCTTAAGGGGAGATGATAGCAGGGAGATCCTTTTTTGTGTGTGACTTCGAGTACTTTGTGGGAGCCTGGGGAAGAAAAGGGCAATAATGTTTGCCTTCTGGGAGAAGATTAAAAATATCTTCTTCTGGGAGAAGATTAAAAACAGGATTTTTGGAATCCCGGAACCAATTTTTCTGGGAGAGTATTTTTGAGCCAGTGATGCTCTTGACTGCATATCTTTATCACAGATACCTCGAAGCTGTCATGCTAGAGAGCAGAGTGAAAATAGTGTCAACAAAAAAAAAAAAAAAAGAGAAATTACTCTTCTAACCTATTCCCTGAAGTCACAGATGGTGTTGATTTTATCTTATTTTAGCAGCATATACTAGGGAGGTAAATTGCAGTAACAATAGGAGCCAGCATATCAGATTCAGTTGAGAAACACAGTTTTAAAAAAAAAAAAATACCACGTTGCATTTATTTGGATTAAGTTTTTGCAAACTCTGAGAGGTAAGGTGACCTTTTAGTTGATTAATCCCAAACTGGAGGTTATCTTGCATAAAAGAGAAGCAGCAGACTCAAAAAAATGAAAAAGTTGCCAATCTGTCCAAAGGCAGTAGTTTTCTAGGACCTGGTCTTACTGGCACCAGAAGAAGGAAAAATGAAACAAGAGGAATTGCCGAGAGGCCCCACTTCGCTGCTCTTTGAGGAGCCCGGTGCAGCCCCCATGGCGACAGAAGATGGCTGGGCTGCGTGGCGGGGCTTCACCCACCACGGACCCGGCTGTAGCGAGGGAGCAGCTCCTGCTTCCCCGCCACTGCCGCTCAGCACCGCTGCTCCCGGGGGTCCCCGCTCCGGCGGCTGGGGCCGGGGCACTGCCTGCCTGGGGGAAGGGGGGCAAGGCCACCTCTTACGGGGGCCAAACTTCTTGCCTTGCAGCGACTTGACAGGGCTGTACCTGCTTATTAACATGGTGCCACGGCAGAACAGTTTGTTCTCTGTGTCTGTTAAGAGGATTTTCCTGTTTTACAGTGTCAAAATCCTGCATAATTTCTGACTGATTTTCATGGAGGTATAATCAGATTTTTTACTCGGCTCCATCCCTGAAGACAGTTCTCTGCTGGTGTTCTCTTAAAATAAAACAGCTCTTTAATGAAACCTCCTGTAATGAACTGCACTGTCACTGTAATTTTGTTTATGAAAAAATATGAAAGACATCGAGGGAACTACAGTACATGTGTAATGTTATTATAAGAGGGCCTTCTGCCAACACTGGAAACCACAGTTCAGCTCTTTGAGAAGATGGAATACGTCCGCGTGCAATGGAATTACAGTTCAGTTTATGTTTCTTGGAAACTTAGTACTTACATTTATTTTATGACGTCTCAGATCTCCTTAATGTAAATTGAAACAGATCTGCGAGCCTGAGATAATGGAAGATACTTTCTCTACAACATATTATTTTGGTTTGGGTTTCTTTATTGTCTTTTGGCTATTAGAATTGTATTAACCGTTATTGCTTGTCTTATTTTACAGGCTGAGCGTTAACTTGATTCTAAATAAAGAGACCTGAATAAGAAATGTTTAGAATAGCAGAATTATACTGTCCCTTATACAGTTCATAAGAGCATTCTGGTATGTATCGATGATAATGAAGTTGAGTAGTTCTTGCACTGACCTGCCGTGGAACTATGAATAAAGCAAAAAAACAAAACCCAAGGGATAAAAATTAAGAGAGTGGCTTGACTGAGGAAAAGTCATATATAGTTTATAGCCTTGTTTTGCTGCCTTCTCTGGGGTAACACTTCTGTTTCACTTCTGTAAACTTCTTCCTGAGTAATGATTAGGGGATTAGGGTCTGATTTTAGTGGTATCTCAAAGAAGTTTCAGTGGGTCGTAAGTGAAAAGATGTCTTGCCATCATTTTAACCAAATGTCTGGGGTGAGAACTGTATAAATAATTTACTTGACTTTATACACTGGCTGTAACATGCAATCAAGAAATAATATAAAAAGGGTCAGTTTTTTAGGTCTGACTTTTTTTTTTCCTGCAAAAATCAGGAATTGGCATCCTTTGAAAAGCTGCTTATGGAAAAACTTTCCAATGATATAATTCACCTAGCTTTGAAGTGTCATTTGGAAATTAAATATGAAGATGCTTTATTTAGAAAACATCAAAACAATCTCTTTTGGGGGGGGAAAAAAACCCAGCTCCTGTGTTTGGGGGCATGAATCACAAAATTCAATGAAGTCCATGCATATTGACAAACTAGATTAGTATGTGGGCTTTTTTGCTTTTCCTGTTGTGTCTTTGAAGTTGCCAGCGTGTCCCGGGGCCCCCACGACTGCGCAGTTTTGATTCAGCTGTCACCAGTTGTACCTGAGCGGGAAGCAGACGGCACTTCTGCCTGTCTGCCTCTTTTCTCCTGGATGGTGTACGCTGGAGACAGATCATGTCTGCTGAGGGCCGTGATCCGAGGCTATTAAAATCACTGGAAGTCCTTCCATCGATTTCTGTGGGTTTGAGCTAGTACTTCAAGGAAGGATTAATAAAGATGGCCTCTGCTCCTCCTCTACCAGCCTTTGAGAACAGGGAGGAAAACAGAGATAGGCTTTGGGGCAGGAGCTGGGTGAAACAGGCTCTTTGTCATTCTCAGTGTTTGGGAGGTTGTAGGAATAAGGTAGGAAAAAAAATCAGTGAATTCTGCTATCTCCTTCCATAGTTTTAGTGCACTACACTTGGGGGAATGGCCTGGACCCGGATAATAACCTTATCTGTGCAGCCGAGTGTAAGCGGCCTGTAACCCGGAAAGGACCGCTCCTCCCAGCATGAAGGTGCACCTCCTTGAAGTAACCCTTCAGGGAGGTGAAGGGTTAGTTGTCCTCCTCCTCAGGGAGGACAATCAAATTGCAAGATGAAGGGCAAAAGGATGTGTACAGTGTTTTCAGAAGTTCTTGCTGAAAGCAGCCTAGCCCAGAAGCAGCGGAAAAGAGGGGCGACTACCAGGCACGGGTCCTCCCAGAAGCGTCTGGGGAGAGGACAGCTGGGGCTGCTGTTGGGAAACAGCATGAGCGGGGGGTCCAAGAGCCTAATGTAGCACAGGGTCAGAGATGGTGTATCCTCAACATAAAGCTTGTGCTGGACCCTGTAAGTCTCGGCAGTCACCCTGCCGACACCTCTAAAGCGCAGTAGGACAAAACACTTCTGCAGCACGTCTTTGTACAAACTGTGGCTGAGAAGCCAGTGAAACTACTCACTGGAGTACTGATTACTCACACGAATAAAAGGTGACTAAGTCAAGGCCATAACTGTCACGCGAGTGGTTTACAATATGGATGTTTTCCTCCTGGTTTTGGATGTGGAATTTTTAGTAGGTTTTTGGCAGAAACTTCAGTGTAGCAGCCAACGCTGAGGCTCACTGAGGAGTTGGATAAGCGTCACCTGTTTATATTTGAAAGCACCTCTGCTCCCTTCCTCCCTGCGCGGACATGCTTGGTGGTTTCCATATGCATCTAGTACCGCATCGGTGAAATCTCTTTTTTATTGTCAAATATTAATACTTTTTATGGTGGAAAACAAACAGAATTTTTTTAAAGAACTATTAAGGGTGCCGAGTGGAGAAGGAGCCAGAAGGTTGTATGTGATGTTTTGTTCTGGATGATTAGTATTTAACAAGAACTGAATTAGTACAGTTAAATGAGATTCATAACATGTTTTTTTGTGCACATAATTGTATGTGAGAGGAAATTTCTTAATTTTTCCACTGTTGAAACATTTAAAGTGTGTGGAACTGCTAACTTTTTAGCATAGAGAGTCATACAAGAGTACAAATGAAGTGGTATTTTGAAATATGATGTCAAAAACGTATTTCTGTACGTGGAGTTACCTCGTACGATAATAAAACAAAAAATTCAAAATTGTTAATAAGGAAGCTACCGATATTAAAGATAAAAATCACCAAACATGACTTTTTAGTAATAAAAACACCAAGGAGAAAATTAAAATGAAATATATACACAATATACTGGCACATTGTACTGTTAGTTTACTAATTTTTATTTCTGTAGCATATGGTAGTTTCATGCAGCTAGGGGCTATGGCCACCTGTTAATACTCCAGAGTACGAAAGAAGAAAGGATTTGGTTGTTCACTGATGAAAAATGCAGTGACTTCCAAATTCTGATTAAAAGCAATTTCCTTTTTTTAACACCTAGTGTATATTTTTTTCAAGTATGAGTAACTTTCTAAAATTAAAAAAATGCTGCAGATTTTATAATTTTTTTTTAGAGGAAATCTGAGTTGTTTTTTTCCTAAAACCCCTATCAAGGCTTTAGAGGATTTACAGTGAGAAGCTAGCTAGCAGCATGGCTTTCCTATTGAAGGGAAATGTACCAGGTTTTTTTTGCTGTGTTTTAATAAAACATAATTTCTGGGTCGTTTGCAATAGGTCCCCTAGTATCAGATACCAAGGCAGTGGTGTGTATACCCATACTGTTACTTCCCGAGAAACACTTCAGAGTTTCCAGGAAACACTCCCGGCGCTCGTCCAGCAATCGGCGCTGAGCCATTTCTCCCCAGCTGGCTCACGGGTGTTGGCGGGGAGGCAGCACCTGGCCCACGGCAGGTGGGTGCCCGCCAGCGGCACGGGCTGGCTGGCACCGCCCGGCGATGGGAGCGACGGGCTGCTCCTCGGCGGCCGCGCCTCCCCGCGTGCCCTCCTTGCCTCCCCGGAGGGAGGCAGACCCCATTTACATCAGGTGGAGTAAGTCAGGTGTAAAGGTATAGTAAAGTCGTGGTATCTCAGGATAGGAAGGAATTTCACCGCTTACTGTATTTTCTCTCTCGTTGAGTCTTGGTGAAAATTTGAAAGACACGTGGACCCGCTGGAGCCAGTTGGTGTTTATCTACTGGTCATCCTCCACTTCGGAAAGAAGCCTTTGTTGGAAAATCCTTGTGTCTGGAACCAGCTGTAGCCTCAGATGGTGGGTTGTTGTCACTTTGTGTGTCGAAAACCTGGGAGTCTGGAAGGGTTGCTTTTTGGATGGGCACCCCAAGCTCAGGTGCAGAAGGAGACTCGGCAGTGCTGCAGGAGAGGTGCAGGGAGGGCGCGCGAGAGCGGGGCTGTTCCCACTGGCAAGCGGCCGGGGAGGCAGCCGGAGTGGGCAGCTTTGGGCAGCTCCCTGGGTGCAGGTAGCCCAGGGCTGCAGGAGCCTCGGCTGGTTGCTCGGCACCGCCGGTTTATTGGTAACAGGCGGCACTTTAAAAGTTTGCTGTCTGTTTTGAGTTAATGAAAACTTTGCAGCTAGAGGCCTTTCAGCTTTCAGATGTTTATTTGTGGGGACCACAGGGCTGGCACTCAAACTAGACCTGAGTCTGAATGAGAAGTGTTCTGTTGTAATCATTATACTTAAAAGTTTAGAAAAGAGACTAGGTAGCTTTATCTTTTATGGTGGCAGATGTGAAACATACTTTCATTTTGTGCGCTGAACTATTCAGATCACTGTGGACATGCCTGTGTGCTATTCATCTACAAGTTGACACCCTCCTTTCTCTTCCCTCTCCCTTTGTTGATTTTTTTTTTTTTTAATGTAGGTTTTCTTGCAGACTATTTCCTGAACCAGGGAGGTTTAGGGCACATTACTTTTCATTTCTATTTAGCTTCCACCAATAAAAGGGAATAATTAGTATTCCTTATAATACGGTCTCTTGTCCACTGTAAATTAAATCAGAAGCGTCAGCTCATTTTGCACAGGCAACTGAACAGCCATCCTGCATTATTATATTAGCAGAAACAGTATTTTCATGATACATTTGAGCATAAGTGTACATTTAGGCGCTTACAGAAATCTGAATTTTGACCAGTGCTAACTGTGATAACCAAAATCTTACTGAAATTATGGGACATCTTCATAGGCTGCTGGTGTTAAAGCTCCAGCTAAGTGTTGAATTTGGGGGTGGACTGATCATAACAGATAATTAAAGTGATGCTAAAGTATTGATGGCAAGAGATGCCGCAGAGGTTTTAGAGACAGATGCCCTCAAGACCACAGCAGCAGAGCCAGGATGTGCTACCTATCTGTGTGCCTGTCCCCTCAAAAAAGGAGCTTGTCCCCTAGATTGAGCCCATCGGAATAGAAGCAGCTTTTCTTTCCTCTGATCTGTTCTATACTTGGTGGGGGGAAAGGTGTGGTTTCCATTTAAAATCAGGAAGGCATTTATGCCTCTCACTTCTCATTATATAATCTCATACGTGCTCTGCCTACAATCTCAATTTTTAAAAGAGAATATGCTCAAGTGTGTTCATGCTTTTGTAAAAAATGTTTCAATTTCCAGCTAGGGGAAATCTATTCTAAGATATCTTATGGTGTTTCCATTAGTTAGTTCTGAGCTAGAAAAATGCTGCAAAAGTTATATACAATGTATGAATATATAGCGTAAAAATTGGAATTACCAAAGACTGTAGACACCACGTCCCAAGCCCGACCAGAAGTTTTTTGTAACACAGTGTTGTCCGTTTGGCAATTATCAGTCGAAAATCTTTCACAAACGCAACTGCTATGGGCAGTAGGCACCATTGTGACATGGGGAGGTCCCTGACATGTGGCCTACCTGCACTCAAAGGGGGATGTCCCAGAGTGTGCAGGGCTTGGGGCTGCACCTCCACCAGCCTCCTGGTTATCAAGGACCCTCTAAGCTACAGGTACTGTCTTGTACCTTAAATGACATCTTTGCTTTGCTTCCTTAGGTAAAAAGATCACAAAGAAAACAAGCGAAAAAATCCTTTTGTTATAGATCTGCTGGTCAATAATTCCCCATTTCTGCTCTTTCAGCTGATAAACCCTGTTCACTGCTCTGTGCTCTTCATTGATTTTTCTCAACATCTGTGGCTGAGCTTAAAGCACTCTTGCCATGTAGTGGGTGTTTGTCCAGCCCCACAGTCCTGGTGGCCAAGTGCAGGTTAGGTGAGAGCCCTGCGCACGCAGGTTTTTCTGAGGACAGCTGCTGCAGAAAAGCAATGCTGGCCACCGGATTCCCTGGGGACTTTGGGGCCCTGGGCCACGGTGTGGAGGGCAGGACATGCCTCCCTCCCTTCTTCTGTGAGACTCCTGCTTAGTTGTTTTCAAACATCTTTTTTTTTTCCCCCAACATAAAGACTCCCGATCTACTTCCCCTCTCCCCCCCAGGATGCAAATTGTTTCATACCTCTACTCACCGTTTCCTCTCATCTCCATGTTTTTTTTTTTTTTACAGGGAGTCACAGAATCACAGAATGGTTTGGGTTGGAAGGGACCTTAAAAGGTCATCTCATCCAACTCCCCTGCCATGGGCAAGGACATTTTTCACTAGATCAGGTTGCTCAAAGCTCCATCCAACCTGACTTTAAACACTTCCAGGGATGACGTATCCACAAGTTCTCCACTATTTCAGTGTCTCACCACTATAATCGTAAAAAAAGGTCTTCCACTCATTCAGCCTAAACCTACCCTCTTTCAGTTTAAACCCATTGCCCCTTGTCCTGTTACTACAGGCCTTGGTAAAAAGTCTCTCTCCGTCTTTGACTGAAGGGTTATTCCATAATCCAAAATGTCCTTTTCATTAGCACTCGGATTTCTTCCCTCACCCACTGCTGGAGCTGAGGAGGGGCAGCAACGATGGGGGGAGCACCACAACCACAGTCGGTCTTTTCCTGAGATAGATCCTTCAGGGAAAAGCACTTTCTTTATCTTTGTTGTTAGCCCCCAGAGGACTGGCAGGTTGCTGTGGGAAGAGAAAATATGGAAGGAAAAGGAGAAATTTTTAAGAGTGGTCTTGGAAGGGTTTAAGGACAGCACGAGAAGCAAGGCAGCAAGCTCTTGTTCTATATATTTTAGGTTCTTTGAATGAGCCCATGCAGAAGTTGCACTAAATGGGCTGAGTTGTTGAATGCTGACTCAGCTTTATCAACATCTTTACAAGTATGCTTTCGAGGTGAAGCATCCCCTTATGAGTTCTGTTCCTAATGGCAGGTACTGTTACTAAATGGGAGCTTACTAACTTTCCAAAGCACAGCTTAGTCCATAGTCTTGGTATTTGAACTTGTGAAAAATCCTAGTGTTTTCCATTCATAACTTTTTGCCTGTATTTCCTTTCCCCTTACAAACACTTGCATGTATTACTTTTGACACAGTTGTGTTTCTTTTCCAAAAGTGCCTAACAAATAAATAGACCAACGACAAGCAATTTATCCAACCTTCATTCAGAGTTCAGAGTATAAAGCAGGGAGTTTATTTAAAACTCTGTGCTGCAGATAATTGTCCGGACAACTGTGATTCTGAGCCTTACACCTTGAACCATGCGATCTACTCATATATTCAAAATTAACAAACCCATTTATAATACTTGTGCTCCTGGTGAATAAGCTGTAGACTAAATATGATTTTAATAATATAGTGAATTAAATGTGAATAATTATAAGAGTAATTTGTGCTAATCATAGAAAGTTCATGAATAGAAAGAAGCAAAGTTGTCAACTTATTCACTGCAAGTCAGTTGCCTCACTCTCATGTTAATTAAGTTCAGTGCTTCAAATAAGTAGTTCTAAGTTGCTTCATTACCTAGCGAAGTGCAGCTCTGACCCGACTGGGACACCTGAGCCACAGCATGTGACAGAGGTTCATCATCTGATAGTGCAGGCTCCAGCGTACTTCCTCCTCTCTGAATAAATCTCTGCCTGATTACTGCAATTCACAGCAGGTACTTTATAACAAACTCAAATATCCTTCCAAATATGTGATTGGAAGAAGAGAGAGGACTTTTACAATGCATGGCGCTCTGTGGTTTAGAAAAAAACACCACTATTTTATTTCCCAGTTTACATTTCTTAGATAATGAAAATGAGCTCTACCTTCATTTTTGCATAATTACATTATTTTTTTCAGAGAGTCTTATTTCTCGTTTCTTTTACCATTGCGTTGTATTTGCTTACTTTTGTTTTAAGAATGATCTTGCGTGTTCTTGACAAGAAATTACTGGTTTAATTTTTGTTGTGTCTCTTATAAGCCTCTCCCATTCATGGGTAGGGAGCCCAGCAGGTATTAATGCCCTATTGCCTTTCCCTCCTAGTTGCTTTCCTAGTCCCTGCAGTTTGCCCTTACTGTTTTCTAGAGGTAACTTATTTTGCCCATCTGCCATTTTTTCAGAACATCAGCAAGATGTTTGGAGTTCTTTTCTAGACACCGAGGAAGTAATTGGTTTTCTGTGACACTGGTCCTGTCAACATTACTAGTGATAATGTAGATTTATTAGCACAATGTCATCTGTGTGCCTAGGCAGACAATAAAATTCAAGTTCCCATTCCTAAGATGAACGAAGCCAGTCTTTCTGACACAATATTGCCTCAAATTTGTTTGACTTTTGGAGTAAAATTTTTTGTGGGAATTTTGGGTTTTGGGTTTTGGGTTTGGGTTTGGTTTTGGTTTTCGTTTTTTTTATGATGCATTATTCTTAAATGACCTTGTTTCAGGTTTATTTGTAGAGCTTCTGACCATTTTAGGCTGTCGTAAGTCTGTTAACAATTTTGTTGCACCCAAGTTGCAGATTGAATACTCACCAGTTTGATATGCTCGAAATGTTGCTGTGGGTGGAAGGAACAGAGCTGCTGTGTGAACCTAGCATGTTTTGTTAGTCTAATTAAAATCTTGGCAGTCTAATCAAAGAATTGTTAGTCCAGTTACAATACTATTGACAGCGATCATATTATATACAGTTAATACGTATACAGCACCTTTCCAGTATCCACCTCTCTCTCTGGTGTTAGCTTGCATTTCCACGCCCTCTCTGGGTCTCAAGGTGGAAGGCTTCAGCCTGGGGAGGGGGCATCCAGGGCGTCACACCTCACCACCCTCACTCCCGCTCCCCGAGTCCTTTCTACAAGGAGTGTGATGTTGATGTTAATGGTTTCTTCTTCCTCGCTCCGGGACGCGCATGAGGCCACTTTGGCACGTGTGCTGTCACACTCTACGCCTTGCTCTGTCACATCTACATTTGCTCCATGTAATATGTTTTTGGGTTTTTTTAGAAATATGCTGGATATGCTCTTTATTACCCTTAAAACTGGTTTTGCCCAGGCTGCACATCTCTGATGAGGAGTGGCTACTACTGCAGAGGGATTTATAGCCCAGGGGCTACGGGGGTCACCCTGTGCCCATGGTCTCAGGCCAAAGATGGTTCATTTTACACACAGCCACGCCTTGGTTTTACAGTCCACCCGATAAATAAGTGCATATAGCAATAGGCTCAGGCCCTGGGGAGCACCCCGGGGGGTGGTCCTCCTGAGACCCTGCCTCCAACACCAGCCACACAGCCTTCAGTCCCCATCCTGCCTTCACAAAGCCTCTGAAGTCTTCTAGGAGTCTTTATTGTAAAGAAACCAATTCTGGGAGAGCGAGCCGGGAGCTGCCTGTGCAAGGAGGCTGGTGGGCAGCTGGGCATGCGCACCTCCACCTTCGCTGCAGCCAGTCCCCGCACGATTAAATCACCCTGGTAAATCACCCAGCTCGAAGAAGAGCGTTTCTGACAACATAGCTGAGCGTAGCGCCTCTTATTATTATTCTCTCAACCCCCGGGCATGCTTTTGAATGGTTTTGATTTTGTCTGTTGCCTTTTTACGTGCATTTTTAAGTTCCATTAGTGTGAGCTCCCCTGGCTTTCCCTGTACATTTGTAAACGGATATTCCAGGGCAGTCTCTGTGTGTGTATGAGTATGGGGGAGCGGAAAAGGGGGGGGACACCTCCCTTTTTTTACTACCTCCACATCCTATCAAAGAGGCAGTTTACATTTGATAGAAGGCTTGATGGTCTTTGGCATCTTGTATGTGTTCGTACCGTCATCCAGCATGCTTTTTTAATTTTTTTTTTTTATTATTTTAGACTTACGTTATTTCTATGGTCTGTAATAAATTTCCACATTTTTTATTCCCTCTGGAGCTTGGAGGAATTTTTAAACTCTCAGTTAATAAAAAACCCCTGCTGAAAAGAGACACCTCTCTTAAAAATTGGCTGAAAAATATTTTTTTCGGAGTTATTGAATCCCTTGTCTTGTTTTTCTCAAGGATGCATCCCTTTCATCGAAGTTTTTATACTGCATTTGAATGAACTGACTGCTTTTTGTACATAAGAGGATGTATTTTTGGCAATGCTTTAATTTTGAGGGAGTTATTTTTAAAAGATGCCTTTAAGACACCAAAGGTTTACAGCTGTTTTCTAAGAAGTTTGTTATGAAAAGAAATTGTTAGGACAGACTTTCTGCAGAATGGATCAGGCAAGTGAAACCAGACTTACTGCATGACAACCTCGGCCTCTCTTGAACTTGAAACTTAGGATATTTTTGGTGGAGCCCATAAATCTTTACCTTACAATGGCAGGCTATTTATTTTTAAATAGCGGAGGTGAGGCTGAAGGAGAAAGCAGTTTAAGGACAGAGAAAGAGGGATAATCTATAAGGGCATATGCACAAGCGAAGAAAGGCACACAAAACACTAATGTGGTTTTTACAGTGCGCTAATAGCTTAACCCTCATCTGACACTCTTTATTGAGCCCCAAAAGCACCCCTGAGTAAGATAACACCATTTTCTGGGTTAAGGCAGAAGAGCTCCCTCACACTAGGGTGTCCACATGAGGAGTGTGTCTGAAGTAATTACTGAGCAGTAATTTCAAATGCAGCCTTACTTTGCACAGTCCCCCGTGCAAACAACCACTAAGGTAACTGGAACAGGCCATGGGATTCACTTGGAAGATAAGGACACAGCCATCATCTCAGGCTGCCGTGAGAATATCCTAATGATACCCATGCATATGAAAACAGCATTGAAGGGATTTAATTTTGAGATAGCTGCCGGGAAGAGCTTAGCACAAGAGCATACATTGCAATTAATAACTTTCAAGCAATTGTGTATGTTTATAACATATCCTGTCATCAAATTATGGGTAGTAATCTGCTCGTAATTCCCTGGAGGGCTCCGTCAGTGAAATTTTGTGAGCTCTGAGGCCTAATAGTCTAGGAATGATGTAGGAGACAGGCAAAGTATTCCTGTAGTAATTCTATCACGCCTCTTCAATGTTTTCATCTGTAGCAAGAGATTAGCTATTGTGCAATAATTGATAAAGTTGATTATGTCAAGAGATATTTCCTCAGCAAGGATTAGACACAGACAATTCAAAGATTGATAGACTAGCAGTTTCCCTAGAAAAGAAATTAAGAATTGTCACCACAAGGAGCACATACAATGGTTCATGACTTGCTTTATCCATCACTGAGTTGTGACTTGGCTGATGGCTGTGCATTAAGAAGCTCCAAGCTGCTTTTTGCAGTTTGTCAACACGGAAGGAGACGTGCTTATCCCTTAGAGGAGTAAGCACTGGAATATTTTTATGAACTGTAGCTATGTAGCAGACTACAGTAGACTTAAGTTTTCCCTTATTCCTAGATACTTTTAAACTAAGGTACCTCGAAGCCCATTCCAGCACCAGGTATAGCAATTTTCCTATTTCTGTCAAGCTCAATATTACAACGTTAATGAACATCTACTGTTTTCTCCCCCATTTCATGTCTATATATCCACTCTAAAATAATACTGTAGTTCTGTAAGTTTGCATGTGTATATATATTTGTATATTTGTGTATACACCCACATATGTATATTGGTTTTACTGTTCAGTGTGGGTTTTTTAATCAATCTGTAGGGATGGTTATTTCTAATGGGTTATTATTTCCTTCTGCTTTCTCCCATTCTCTCTGCTTCTAAAGAAGCTCTTGAGAGAATGGAAAGGCACACAGTTTTAAATAAAATAAAATATCTTTTTATTGCTGTTCCTCTGGTAATGGATGTTTGGAAATGCAATTAACCTTTCATTCTCCCATGCAATGTATTGAATTCCATAGAGATGTGTACCTATTTGATGTATGTTTTGGGATTTCAGACAACTCCATTTCTCTGTATGCTTGCAGGTAGGAAGAAAGGAGAAGAAATTAAAATGTTATGTTACTAAACAAGATATTTTGATATAATGACTACGTAATTAGTAAATATTTCTGAAGTAATATTTGTGGAAACAACAAACACAACTTGAGAACTGGGAAGCAAAGGCTGGTATCCTCTTTTAATCCATGGATTCTCTGAAGTGAAGACCAGTTTTTTGTTTCCTTCCAAGATTTTGGAAATGAAAAATTAAAGACTCTGTCTTACATATCTCTCTAGTGTTAGCATCTATCTTTTCTCCTGAATGTAAAGGTATGAACCCAATATTCAAAATCAGCTACAGTTTTGTCAACACCACATCGTGTAGTGATGACTATTTTGTTATGCTTTACAGAATTGTATCTTTGTGTTTCTTGTAAAACTGTGGAAAAGGTAAACTAATTTTATAACACCTTTTTTTTAATAGACAGTTATCTTTTCTTGCTCATGCTGTCATCAGTGGCAGTCACTTATTAATACATCCAGTTGCTTAACTTGAAACAGGAAAATCTCTTAGGCCAGGAAAAAAATCCAGAAAGTAAAAATGCCACAGAAGCCTTCTATTGATAGGTATAAAAACAACATACTGTTTTTCCTCTCACAACTGAAATGAAACACTGCCTCCACACTGAGACTTTGAGTGCTGATCTTCAGCTGTGAGCATTTTCCCAGCTAAATTATAAACCCCTGAAAGCAGCATATATAGTAAAAAGGTACAAAGGTCTTTAATTTTTTGTCATGCAAACATTGCTGTACTAAAACACACAGCACTACTGAATTCAGAGGTGGTTGTAACTACAAAAGATGAGAATAATACCGGTGATTTAACCTGTGTTGCACTGTTCCCATCAAAGCTTACCAGCAGCACTTTGCCTGAGAGGCCCTGGGGCAGAGGAAATAAAGAAACGACTGTGTCCATGGGGGAGAAAAGAGCTGGTATGATGTCTGCAGAGTGTTACTCCATGCTTGAAGTGGGGCACAGGTACATGATGTGTCCAGTCCCTTTTCCCTTTAAGAAATTACCGAGCGTCTGAGAGGAGTGTCCGAGGAGGTGTGCTGCCCACACCGAATTTCTGCTGGTGCCGGTGAGTGGGCTGCAGACAGGCTGAGCTCCCAGGGTAGGTCACCAGCAGCTGGGTGACATGAGTTTTTGGCATCCGCAACATCCAGTAGCAGAGTCCCATAATTTAGCTACGTGTAGTGTGAAGAGATACTTCTTTTGCTTGTTTTGAACCAGCCACTTGCTGATTTTCGTTCATTTTTCATCTCTTTTGTACCCAGCTCTTGTGCTGAGAGACACTGAAAAATTGTTCTCTGTTTATCTTCTCTAAAGCCTGATGATTTAGTACACCTCAGTAATGTTCAGCTACAGCCTTTCCTTTTCCGGGTAACAAGTTCATTCAAAATATCCTGCTGGGTTAGACCAATGGTGCATCCCGCCCAAGATTATTTCTCAAGCAAATGGCAACAGGAGATGTTAGGCAGGGAGACCACATGAGCCTGGCCACTGTCTAAGGTCCATTTTCTCATCGTCACCCAGCATCTGGAATTACTGTATTAAAAATACCAGAGGTTACATTCTGGCCCTGTTCCTTTTGGTACATATTTTTAGACGCCTTGCCCATGAATTTATCTATTTTAAACCACCTGGCAAACATCTGCCTCCTTAACCTCCTTGGGCATAAGGATCCAGAAGCTGGTAACCCACTGACTGAAGAAACATTTTCTTACTGTCTTTTGGACCAATCGGCATTATATACCCCTAGTTGTTGTGTTGCAAGATTGGGTAGATAACTTCCATATGCAGCTTGTTCACCCCCTTCATGCTTTTCAAGTCTCAGTCCTATCTCCCCTGAGCCACCTTCTCTACAAACTGAAGTGTCTCAGCTCTTTGAGTCTCTGCATGAAAGGCAGCAGCTCCAGCACCTTGATTGTTTCCAGTTGCTCTTCTCTAAATCTGCTGTATCCTCCTGGAGACCAGAACTACATGCAGCCCTTCGGGTATGGACACACCACAGGCTTCTGTAGCAGCAAAGCAAATGCCTCTGATTTGCTCCCAGCACACGTGGGGATCCCTAGCATTGGGTCAGCTCTTTTTGTCCATTCTGCACATTGAGCCAATAATTTTGGATAACTGTCAGCAATGATGCCAGGACTTCTTCCTGGGCTTGTACCTGCTTATTTGGGCCTCAACCCCTCTCTGGCATGGTTTAGATGAAAGTCCCTCTATATGTAATGCTCTGCTTATTGCTTGGTTGTGTGCATCCCCTGGGCAATCTCTTCCTCTTTGTCAGGTTCAGAGGATCTAACTTGCGTGCTCATTCACACTCCCCTCACGCTACCTTGAAGATTCTTCTTGAGTCATTCTTTATGTGGAAGCCATTCCTCCCTAGCTTTCAATCATTTCTGTTGTCCTTACTCTTCCTGCTATATCGTTGTAGTGATAGGGGAAGTAAAACAGCCCACAGTATTCAAAGTATGAACATCTGAAGACTTTAAATAATACCATAATGATATTTTGTATGGTGCTCTCTATTTCTGTCATAGTAATGGCCAGTATTTGATTTGCTTTTTGACAGCTCCTAAGATGGAGTTGATATTTTCATAGACCTTTTATAACTCCAAGATCTCTTTCCTGAGTGATAATAACTAGTTCAGAACCCATGCTGAGTACGTAAAGTTGAGATTTCTTTTTCTCCACATATTCTCGATATTGAATTTCATCTGTCTTTTTTATTGCCTAGTTGACACTCTGTGACTCTTCTTCATCTCTCTGCAGCCGACTTTCATTTTTATTTCCCTGAATACCTTAGGACTATTGTGAGTCTTGAAAGTTGCCTCCTTCTTTTAGGTCCATGTAATGATGTTAATGTATTTTATATTTTGACCAGCCCTGGCACTGATCTCTGTGAAACTTGGCTGGTGACATACACATTTGAGAAAGCTGAATGCTTTTGTTACTTCTTCCCTTTTGTCTTTAAATGATTCGTTTCTTTGTTTGCGAAAGTGGATCATTTATCCCATGACATTTTTGCTTCTTTAAGGTCTTTAATGAGGAGCAGTATTGAAAATGTTTTAAATTGTATAAATTTGGTTTCTCTTGACTTTATGTTCACTGACTCCTTCAAATAACCCTACCAGATGCATGAAGTTTGGTTTCCCTCTGTAAAATCCATTTCCCCACTACTTCATATCTGTGTCTGTTAATTCTATTCTTATCATAATTTCTGAAAATTAAACTGCTACCATGATCAGACATACTGGTTTTTAGTTCCAGAAGAGGTTGGTTTTTTTTTAAAAATGAGCATTGCATTTGTCACCTTTCATCCAGCTGCTTTTGAAACAGTTTTACACAGTAACTGAAGTACTTATTGTGGATTTGGTGTATTTTGTACTTGAAATTTGTATCATCATAAAACCATTTCAAGTCTGGTTGTACATTTTGGATTAAAAAATATTTCTTTCAGTTTTAGCGGTAGCCTTGGTAGACTTTGATGCATTTATATTCTGGTCAAGGATAACTTTATGAGAAGAACAATATGGGTATATTTATCAAACTGGGGAAAAAAGTCACTGGAATGATTGCAGAGTGACAGAGTACTTTAATGTGAAATATTTTTTCTGTTTTTAAAAAGAGGAAAAAGTCATTCTTTGTGCTGTACTGGTAGGGAATAAATCAGGTGTTTAAACACAGGCCTAGAACTACTGGCTTGGGCTGGTGGTTCTCACCCAGGGTCTATGGAAGACCTGCGCCTTTCAGGAGAAGCAAGTATAGGCCGTGCAAATTACCATGAAGCACCTAATATAGTATTGGATAAACGAAGTTCAAACATCTGCAGCACTCATAAAAAGTCTACAGAAGTTGTAACCAATTCTTTGCTCTTCAAATCCCTGTGCTGGTGTTGTCCTCCATATGGGACATGTTGCTCTATCTTCCATGGATTGATTAATTTTAGAGAATTTTAAATTTAGTCCACTTCCTCTCCTGTTAATATACCAACAAGTTTTACTTGTGTAACATGCATAATCCATGATTTACTGCAGAAAAATAGGTTGAGGTGCATTTTGCTCATATGAAAGTAGGCACTCGGGCTGTATGTAAGAGAATCTATAACAGAAAAGACTGCAAAAAAATTCTGTTTTCCATATTAATAATAAAGCTCCCTCAGTTCTGATCTAAATTATATTATAAATTATATTATTAAACTTACATGAAATGTTTTTAGAGGAAGCAGTTGTTTACACACAGCACACAATCCTTTTGGACTTTTGTCAACCCTCAGGTCTAATCACATAAGCATCTGTACACATATTACATAACCAACTAACATGCTCAAAAAACCTCCCTCTGTAATTTAAGGTGCACTGATGAAATTAAATGTTTTAAAACAATTGAGATTTTAAATTCCTTAGAGAATAGACTTTTTCAGGTTTTGAAACTCCTTAATTTGACCTCCTCCATGTCATTATAATAATTAGGTGCCATTTGATTGCTGCTGCTTACCATTAATGATTAAAAAAAATAATAATTGTTTAGTAAATTTTCCCATCGTCTCTTCTTTTTCTGTCTTACAGAACACCACTGAATTCAGTGAATTTTACACATCTTATCTCATTGCCATCAGAGTGTATATCTTCACTGGAATATATTTAGTATGATTAAAACCATCAGGCAGCATGAACGTGCACTGTACGTACGTCCCTTATAACTTTCAGTTTGTTTTCTTTCCTATGTTCAGTTCAGTCACAGGTAACTTCAGCTGGCATAGGTTCACTGAAACTAGGCAAATTAGTGAGTAGCGGGCTGCACTGACTTCCCCGTCTTCTAACAACACATGCATGCCTTCAAGTAGTATTTATGTGTGTCTCCAGAAAAACTACATGGATATTGACATGATTTATGCAGTGATAATGACTCTTACAAATTTCAGTCTGTAGGTGACTTGGAGTCCTGAACCCATCATTTTAATCCTCTTTCCTCTACTCTGACTACTAATTTATTAGCCATGGATCTACTTTGAAAATCCTGAAAAATGCACAAACTATTCTGTACTTCTCTCTGAAATAAATTACCTTTTTAAGATTTATTTTTTTTAGCAAGAGTTTGCCGTTCTGTTATTTTGCCTAACAGGATGGGTAACTTGCCAAATAAAAACTAATAAATTTGAAAGAAAAGTAAATTCTTCATTTTCTTTTCTACTAGATGGGAGAAAATGATGCATGCTTTCCACTTAGAGTCAGGCACTACCTAAACTACTTGACAAAGCCTGTTATTTAACCAAAGCACTTTAGTTCACCAGTGTAATTCATCAGGAATTGAGTATCACATATTTGGGTGATAAGATAGAGTGCCTCCTCTACATTATGGAAAACATTACAGAACACATAGATTGATAGACAGACAGACAGATAGATATGCCAGTCTTTTGAAAGGACACTGAGTACCTGCTATTGCCAAACTGGAAATGAAGTGCACCTCTTATTTATTTAGTAGTAGGTAGAAAGATGGTAGGAAGGCAGAAGGACTTTAAATGCAGAAAAAAAGACAGACTTTTTTTCAAGTTTTGAACTTTTCAGGTATGTTAGAATTACTAATTAAACGTCGCGCTAAGGAAATATAATAGCAGATCTTTGGTGTTACTGATCTAATCACATTAAAATACTATGAGCATTCTGCATATTAAATGTGTCATCTCCTTAATCTTATAATTCTGTGGATACTATGTATTTGAATTTACCTGAGATTGGAACTGATTTCTTTTAGGCCTAATGGATGACTTCATTTTTAGACATGTGCTTTTAACCCCGCCAGAATACAAGAGAGAAAAACATCAATATGATTGAATTTAGGAAGGAATTTCCCGATCAAACCAGATTCTGTCGTAACACAATAATCTTGAGCTTTTTTCAAAAATCGTTTATATTCCTATAGAGTCAATTACCTCTTTTTAGTGAAAAAATTTCCTAGCGATAGTATTAGTAAGAATTTATAGGCAGTTACTTGTAAAGTAGCGTCACTGTGGCTTTGTGCCCTCCTGATCAGCATTGGCCAGTTTGGCAAGGAACTGGTTTGCAGCACCAGTGGTATCTAGTACGTCTTTTGCGTAAAGTAAAATTTTCTTTGGTTTTATTTTCTGTGGGTTTATTTTTACATTTCCTTAACACATTTTTGTGCTTAACATCCTATTTTTTAATCATAGTTCTCTTGCAGCATCATCATTTTGCAATCATCTTGACATTTGTAATGTCAGCTCTGCAGACTTGCATTAACCTCATTTTGCCATCATCTTGATATACTAACCTGCATATAGACCCACACAGAAATAATTTAACATTCATCTTAGCATGTGCAATAATGTCTCATTAGACTTGAACTAACAGAATTTTGTCATCATAATTTGCTGTCATAATAACCCAGTCTTCACAGATTTAATGTGACAGTCTTGCTGCTGTAACTAAGGCTTTGAGCAATTGTCATCCAGAGGGACATAAGGTGAAATCAATGCAATTAAAACACAGACCCTTAATAGTCCTATACTTTAAGCAGGTTGTCACGTATCTTAAACAATAATTAATCATGTTAGTGTTTAGCACTTGTTTAGCTTCTAAGTGTTCATTTTCTGCGTGAGAAAGAAAAAAACCAGAAGTTGAACAATGAGTGACTGGCAGAACTGCTAATAGAATTTAGGTCTCCAGATTGTCAGTGTACTTCTGTGTCCATTGGGCCCCTCTTCTTTCACAGTGTAATTAATTTTATTTATGAGAGGAAGACAAACTTGAACTGTGTGTGGCAGGTCATATTAACTAGTCTGTACTTCTTATTTCAGTGTTGCAGAAATACAGAAGTGAAAGGCATTAGATTTCTTCTACTGCAAGGGTCAAGACAGATCAAATCCACTTTGTTACCATTGGAAGAATTTGTTAAACTTTTCCTTACAAGCTTCCACTTACAGGGGTTTGATGATCTCTGTGTGTATAAGTTTTCATATAGGTAAGTAATTTGGTGCTCTCACAATTTTCTCCTAATATCAAATCTAAGTTGACTTTACTCAAATGATGTCCCTCTCCTCAGCATACACGAAAAATAACAGAGCATTGTCATCTTTAGATGCTGAAAGGCAGCAGCAATGTACTCCTTTGCCTTTCCAGAATAAACATGTGACGTTCTCTCAATCTTTCTTTACAAAGCAAGCTGCCTGTTTGGATATTTGTGATGCTAAGTGCTCTCCAATTTATCTGTGGCTTTCATAAAGTGTTGTGTCAAAACTGGACACAGCTGAAACATTGACTGGAGCAGAGTAAAACTAAGGGAGTACATGATGGGGTGACTGGGATACTGTGTAGGCGGCTGGCACTTGGGTTCTGTTTCCCTGAAGAAATCTGTGTTTATGTTAACAGCTAAGATATTTGCTGTGCAAAATGACCTTGAGTTCTCTTTAGCAGAGCTGATACATCTTGCCTGCAGACCTAGGTGAATTCTCTGTCTTGTACACATGGATTGTTGACTCTGATTCACAATTACCTCTTAGTTCCTTATTGATATTCTTTGCAATCAGCTTGGTATTTTTCCTCTGCTCCTTAGGCCTTAGGTATTGTATTTACTTTTGTTTTTTAAATACCTGCTTCTCTTCTAGACTAAATTTTTTTGTTTGTTTGCAGTTGTTTGTTTTTAACCAGAGGAATTTCTTTTCTTAGTAATGATATGTAGGCACCTAAGCAGTGTTTTCAAACATCTTCCAATTATTGTTCAAATTTTTCTGGTTAACTTCTTTCGCCTTACTGAAAAGGGTTTATAATTGTTTTCAACCTTGTGCAATTAGGACCTCCTTAAAGATGTATAGATATACACATGCATATGTTACCATACCAGCACTTGGTCTCCTAGTGACATACATGCATGTGAATAGGGGTGTGTGCATAAAAATTGGTTAAGATTTCACTATTTACATGTGATGCAAGTAATCAAGTTGTTATTAGTTACATTTAAGCAACCGCTCATTGTGGAGTCTGGAATAAGTTCCTGTGTAATGTTGATGATGTTGAATACACGCTTCCCTTGGATGAGTTGCAATGGCTTTCAGAATTGGCTAAATTTTGAGTATTTTGGACCCACCCTGAGAACATAACTGCATCAAAGGGCTTTCTGTTGAACCGGGGGACCTTATGTGATCTGCTGTGTCTCACTTCTTGCCTGTGTGCCCAGATTTTCTGCCTGTGGATGTTGAGAAGACTAGGAGAAGAGGGACAGTCTGATCTTGGCCTTTCATGGTCTGGATGCACAACCAAGGACGGGCCAACAAAAGAGAAAGCCAGAGCCAGGCACACCCCTGACCCGCTAGACCAGAGAGCAGGTTGGGGCAGGAGCTTATTTTAGATACTCGGACACTCTTCAGAGGAGGATCCTCTGTAGGTTTCATGGGATGCTTACGGTGATTGGACTGAGTTACACACCTAAATCTAGAGAAAGGAATATTAGTTAATAAGATGTTCTCCCTTCTGGTCATCTAAGTGTCTCTGGAGAGATTAAGACCAGATATTTTACAGGCATAAATGAGTAATTCTAATTCCACTTTATTACTTGGACTGCTACCATGTATATATCAGTAATTAAAATCTTCTTCCTCTTCTCTTCTTTGTACTCTTAATATTAGTTTTTATGTAATTTTCTATCCTTTCTTACACTTTCCTTTTTATGGCTCAGTATATCTTCTGAGTAGTCAGGTTCAACTGACTCCAGTTAAGATTGATTTCATTTCTGCCAAGGTGAAGGTTTCTGAAAGTTGGAGAATTGACAGGGTTTGGGAATAAAGATGTGCAAAGCACAAACATTATGCATATGGGAAATGGAGGCTGCAAATACTGCCCCGCTAAATCTGCTTGGGACCTTGCCTCAAAGAGAGTTCCCCTAGGTAGAAAGGACTGGTTGTTCTTTAGATGAAGCTTTGCAAAATGGACCGTGATTACTGCTGATTTTCTGAGTGTTACTAGTTATCTGAACTAGTAAGAAGTGAGCCCAGCCCTTCTTTGTGCTAGATGCTCTCCAAAAAAGAGTAGCCCTTATGACTGTGGTATGAAGGAGATGATAGCTTGCTTGAGGAGAACACAAACGCAGTAAGTAACTAATATGCTGGTTCATACGTTAGAGCATGTTTTCAAACCGAAGTGTTTCATGATAGAGAAATACACTGAATTGAAGCAATGTTTTTTTAACAGCCCCTTGCATATGAGAGAGCTTTGCCTTAGTCATTATATTGACTCCTAATTTTCTGACTGTAAACTTATTACTTCTGCTCCGGAAGCCAAATCTCCTTCAAAATTTAAAGCAACTGATTTCTTTTTTTATCTTTTACTTTCTAGTCTGCAGATCAAATAAGCATACAGAGAAAAAAAACCCACACCTTGCAACCTGTACTAAAATGCTCCACAATGTATTCCTTTTTGAAGTAAAAATAGGCTAAGAAACAAAATAAGTAAGTTTTTAAGTGGCTCACATTGGAAAGATTTTTTTTCTCTTTTTTTCTTGCTAATTCACAGGAAAATCAGAAGTTGCCAGTTTACTTCTGTTGTGATAAAGCTGTCGAATATTTGTTTTTCCGCTGTTGCTGACACGCAAGTGGTTTGTTGGTTTTCTTTCGTAACAGGAAGTGTATAATAAAAAGACTCAGCCAATATACCACCAGGGCAAAACCCCACACCGCACATTAGTGCATCCCAGTTCTCCTTTCACATCAATCCCATAGTCCCTAGAGCTCAGAACTTCTTCCCACACAGATAAATGTGATAGATTTGCAAATACTGGCAAAGGCACAGACACGTCTTGTTATGAGCCTAATGACTGAACTGAGCGACAGGCTTGGATTGCCTTTATTTTTTTTAGGTCAGCCTTGGCAGGGAGTTAGAAACAGGGCAGAATAAAGGTTGAAATGTTTTCTGAAATTATAATCAAAATATCACCTGTCATAGGTTTATGCTGTAAGCACTCTGCCTGATGTTGAGTTGTATTGGCAAACAACATGTGCCACTGGGATGTTTAAAAAGTCATAAGAGGTTTGTAAATCAGTTCTGTGCAGCATACTACCTATTTGTTATTTTCTTGGTTTATCTGTTAACAGGAAAGCAGATGCTGTCTATGTTAGATGATATAAATGGCAATATGGTGTGCTTTCTTTTGTCGGGTGTTTGCTGTTTCTATCATTGTAAATTACAGTGAGATGGAAGATTTGGTACTCTGTGGAGGTTGTTAACATGAAGTTCTCATTTGATTTATTTATGTTGAATTGGGGACCTCTCCTCCTATATAAATTATTCTGGCTACTGTAATATATCTTTTCAAATACATAATTTTCCAATTTTGTCTTTTTCTCCCCCCTGACAGAGAAGTCCTGAATTTCAATGTAGCCCTTCAATAGGGTACGGGAGAAGAAGAATTAGAGACCTGAGAACTTGGTTCCCATGTCTGGTCTAAGGTTTGATCGTTATCTTCAAATCCTAACCCCCCTCTGGCTTAGCTTGCTGAGACAATAAACTTGAAATGCAAATTTGGATGTTGAAATCCATTTTTTTTCTAAGGTCATGCTGACGTATGTTGAACCCAATCTCCTAAATGGTCCCTGAACAGGCAGTTTATTGTTGGGCCTTGTTTTCAGATTGCTGTTGGCCTCTTCGGCATTTTCTCCAACTCTGCATTACTGTCACGCTCATACCATTAGAAAGGAAATATTTTCAACTTTATCAACACTAGGGTTTTGAGCGGACTTCTCGAGTAGGAAAACAAACAACCTCTGTATAAAGTGTTTGTTAATGGGTGGCTGAAAATCACCCTAACAGCTACTGTGAAGACGACAATTTTCTTTCATTTAACCCATTACTGATTGTGAGAGAGGAAGGCAACATTAAACTACAGCTTCCAACAATCATTAACAAAAATATAAATTTTTATCCTTCCAAATTTTCTACATTTCCCGTCCTTTCTGTGACTTTGGACTTTGCTCCTTTCCCCCCTGGTAGCACAGGCACTGTAGACTCGGAGCACCAAGCAGTGCTGCTGCAGGTCGGAGCCTGCTACTTGCAGCATCTAGAAGGAAGAGTGGGGCAGGTGGTCCCTGCCTACCAGCAGTTATTGAGTGTATATTAATTACTTGATGTAGATCTACAGTGAGGCTGTGACTTGCTCTCTGTCATTGAAGAGGACCAGAGCTTTTGATGCTGGTTCAGACAAAAAAAACGCTATAAACAAGCAAACCTGGTATGTCAAAATGATAAACCTGTTCCGGGTTATACATGCAATGTAAATGTACGCCATGCTGGCCAGCAGGGATTGACAGATGCATATAAAACCTCTTTTCATCAGAGCTGATGTTTCTCAATGTTAACCAATTACAGCATTCAGAGCTGCCGAAAATATTATTTAATCTTTAAGAGCTTCTCCATTTTCTTTACACCCACCCAAACCTAAAAAACAAACCAAAACAAAATCCCTAAAATCCAAAACCAATCAAAAAACCCAGTAGATCTGAACACTGACTTTTGTTGTTTTTCTCTACGGCCCAACAAATCTCGACTCTTTTCCCATCAACTGGAGGAGCATCAATAGGAGGAACAGAAAATGCTTCTGGGCTGAAAGTTTCTGCACTCCTGTGAATGGACTGGGGGCTCCCTTGGGACACAGGACTTTTGAACTTGCCCAGCGAGAAGAGGGGAAGCAAATCTGGATTTCCAGCATCTTGCAGGATTGTTTAGTTTGTAAGCTATTATAAATATTTCCACTAGATGCTTCTTTGAGCCCTGTTATAGAAGAAAGTACTGAGTAGTACTGCATTTCTTGCAGAGCCTGACCTGAGTATTCTCTGATGGTCTCAAGGACTTGTCAGAGAGGATGAATAATCCACATGAATTTTGTGGTTTATGACTGGAGTTAGGTGTAAAACAGACTGCAGAGCTCTGTCGAGATGAAGGCCCTCGGGTCTTACTCAGACACAGAGGTTTAGGAACCTGGAAAGTTTTGAAGGAAAAGTTTGTCACCATGAAATGAATAGGAGCCAGGAGCATGACAGTTCTAACATTAGACACCTACCTTCAAGAGAACTTTCACTTGTGGTCTATAAGTACATTCCTGGGCCTCAGTTATTGACAGCACGTGCTACCAAGGGTGACCTTAGGTATTTTAAAACAGAACTTTTGCACAATAAGCAGTTTCTTTCCTGAGTTTGCTCAGCCTCCTTCTCCCTCAAATAATCAAAATGCTGCTGCTGTCACAGCATGCTCTGCTCTGCTTCAGATTATTTTCTACATCAGTTCATGACTTGCAGTTCCTGTGGGCTGCAAATTAATCCTTAGGAGTCTGTTGGCATGTACTGTACATCCAGGTTCTCCAGGGTATTAATTTGACTATCGGTGTAGAAAATGCCAGTGGCTGTAAGGCTATATTATGCACTTCATTTTTGTGATTATTTTTCTGTGTAATCCAGGAATTTATTTATAGACTTGTAATCACCATGACTAGATGCTTTAAACTTTAAAACTGAAAAATAACATTTTTCAGTTTTTTAGGGATAGATTTTAAAAAATAATGACCAGCATAAGAGTGTTTTTTTCAAATGACTTTGCAAAGGAAGTTATGAATAAATAACCTGATTCTTTATGTCCTGTCTTTAAAGGCCATATATGCTGTACAAAGTATATACTATAGCAAGCATCCTTATAAAAATCTGGGTTTGGGTGGAGGACGCCACAGTCCCGTTCCCAAGTATTGTGTAGATGTCTGCTTTTCCTTCCCATATAAACTAAGGAGGCCTGGGACCATATGCAGAGTGAGAGTGTGAGCCCAGGTCCCACCTGTTTGGGACCAGCGGCGTTTGGGATTTGGGACTGAAGGCACGTTCCCGCCGTTAGGAAGAGGCAGTGACAGGCAGCTCGTGTGGAGTCCTGCCTCTGCGTCTTCTGCGGGGTGTTTCTGGGCTGTGTATAGCAGCAGTACCGCGTGGTTTTGTTGGGAGTGGAAAGGTCAATTGTAGGTCAATAGCCTTTTTTTTTTCTTTTTTTTTAAAAGCAGTTACTGACTTATCACAACCTTTGTTAGTATTTACACACTCTGGTGGCAGCACTATTTTGAGGGGGTTTTTTCCCCTGCTTGGGAGAGAGGTTGCAATCCCAAAAGTCCCGTCTGGGAGAGAACGGTCGAATACTGGAGGGTTACTGCTCCTCTCCCAAAAAGGGAGGATCCCGTCTGGGGATGGGCTGGGGGTCATTTGTTGGGAAGGGGCAAATCTGTTTCATAGGGTTCTCAGGGGAACAGCACAAAGGGAGCAGGAAATATCTTCGCACCGCTCTGTAACGCTAAATGTCCCTTGGGAAGCTGTAACGCATAATTTAGATCCATTGCACATGCCACCCTGGTAGCAGAGCCTTATATGTCGAGTGCATGGGCTGTCCTATTATGGGAAATCAACTTTGTTTTGAGGGAAGCGCAGAGCATTGCTTCTGCGCAGGTCCTGGAATTTGAAACATTTAGGGGCCTCCAAAGAGCACTGGCATTAGTTACCATGCCGGCTGGGTGGAAGTGAGGATCCCTGCCTCTCCCTGCCCGGGACGCAGATCCGCCGGCAGCCAGCCCGGAGCTGCGTCCCACCGGGGTGCTTTCCGCGCCTGCCTCCCCAGAGCTGCCGGGGCTTGTGCGAGGACACCTCTGTCGTTATGCAGGGACAAGCCTAATTCAGCAAAAGCTACTGGAGCAGCAAAGTTGGAATATACTTTGCCAAGAAATATTTTGCTGTTGTTTTCTTTTTCCTCTTTTTTGTGGAGAGATTTCATGTCTGCTCACATGCTTTGGTATGAGGAAGTGGAAGATGATTGTAAGTATGAACAGACTGACAAAATTTATCACAATATTCACTTTGACAGAGCAGCGTAGTGCTACACAGCCCACTAACAGCATGCATTTTAAAATATTTACTTTCCAAGCCTAAAGAAGGAGAGCACTGAGGGGGGAAATAAAGAGAATTGTTTTGCCCCTGTTAGCGGGGGTTCTTTCCTGTACATTATATACAAAAGAAGTGCTCCAGAAACAGTACCCAGCTCTCCTTTGCATAAAAAGAATCCATTTCTTCTTGAGGTTCACTACTTATTAAAGCACGGGTTTAAAAAAGAAAGAATTGAGAAGATAGACCAATACATTAAAAAAAAAAAATAGTGTTATTATTCTAATAATTTGGCAACACATCAAAGGATTAATCAGTTGCTTTGAACTTTAATGGCATACGCAGTTTCACTGCCTAATATTAACTTACAGAGCAAGAGAGCTCTTCTCTGGCCACCGAACTGTCTGGTAACAGCCGAACGAGGGGGTGTCAGTTTTGCTCAAAGTGAGCAGCAGCTGAGCTCTCCCATGCGCTTCCCAGAAAAGAACAGGCATGTTTTTCAGACTTGCACTTGTTTCTTATTTTAAAGCTATCCTTTCTGTGCAATAAGAAGAAAAAACAGGGGATGCCAAGAGTAAGAGATTGAAGAGAGCCAAGAATGAACAAATGATAGAGAGTTTAAAAATCCATCTACCATGCTCCCAGATGATCTTTCTTCCTCCCCCACCCAGGCTCCCAAAACAGATTGTGTTGAGGGAAAAAAAAAAAAGGGTCAGTATTGTCCAGCCTTAATCTATGGTCCCTGCCCCCTGTTTTATAACCTATTTTGCCTTTCCACCTGCAGCTTAGTCCTGTGTCTGTGTTATAATAGAATTCCCATTTTTCTCTATTTTTCTGATCGTGAAAGCCATGGGAATACGTACACACTGTCACTTTCCCCCATAACATATAATGGACTGTATAGTCACTAACTTCTGATGAAGCTTCCCGAAAATAATGTTAATTTTGTTGTGTTTGACAGAAAAGAAGCTTAAAACAGAAAATTTCACAATGCAGGTGTTGTCTTATGCCACAGTTTGCTTTCCCTTTTTTCAAGATGAACTCAAATTGTGTTTTCTTGTGCAGTAAGTAGTATTTAAATCAGCTATAAATTTTCCAGACAGTTTTGTACTGTTAAGAGAGGTCCTGTAGTGATAGGACCCTTTACTTATTGGACACAGTCTGACAGTCCAAGAAGGGGTAGAATAAGGAGAACATCATCATCACATGTTAAATAATTAGGAGGCAGACTGCTTAATTTCTGAAAATATTGGGGGTGGGGGTTGGAAGAAGAAATGTCGTGGATTTCTCGTACGGGGTTTTACTCCTGGTTGGCAAGAGGAAGATGGCATGCTCCAGAGAAAACCATGTAGTGCCCAACATTTTCCACCAGTCCTCTTTGGAGACGAATAAGGAGGATTTGTCATCTTCATGTTTCTATATACTTCCTTTCCAAGAGAGTCCCAATATCAGCCTGGACTGCTCATCCTCAGCCTTGAGGAGGAGACAGTGCTGCAACAAAAGCCAGGCAGGTGCTTGCTAAGTAAGGGGAAAGATCTTTGCTGCTTGTCTGAAAAGTTGTAATTGCACTCTGAAGATGTAGTAGGTGAAAGAAAGAAAAAAATGTCTGCATTAGAGCTTTTGAAAAATATGAATAGAAAACCAGAGCTGCATCTAGCAGATGAATAGCATTCATGACAAGAGCCATTAAATCACTTGCTAAATTATGTCACATAACTATGTTCATATCTAAAATGAAAGAGAACTGTCCTAGCTCTTCTTGGGAATTATTTAGCTGAATTGATTTCCTCACCTGTATCCTCACTGTTTTAAAGGGCACTGCATTTTTCATGATATAATTTTGTATAATATTGTCAAGGATTTTTATAGTTGTATTTCAACAGAAAAGGGAAAACCTACGCCTGCACTTTGTGACAAAGTGTGTCCAAAATAACGTTCTCAAATTTATCACCAGCCTTCATTCAGGACATGTCACTTCTACTTGTTGCCTGTGTTTGCTTTGTTTCTTTATATTGGATGAAAACTCTTTGCTCTTAGAGGTGACAGCAATTGCTTACCCCTCTACATGTTTTTTTTTAAATCCATCCTTTCTTTTCTTAAAGTCCCCTCTCCAACCCTCCATCGGCCTCTGCATTCACCTCTTCCCTTTTCTCTTCTGCTCTCTCCC
The DNA here is from genome assembly GCF_964289735.1 of Phaethon aethereus. Classification (NCBI taxonomy): domain Eukaryota; kingdom Metazoa; phylum Chordata; class Aves; order Phaethontiformes; family Phaethontidae; genus Phaethon; species Phaethon aethereus. Next base: position 127,832,858 of record NC_138575.1, read on the forward strand.
GTGTCACATCAGTAAAGGTGGGTTCTGCATTCCCTGCTTTCTTTCACTTCTGCTGAGAATGACCTTTGTGAAAACATAAAGGTATTTATTCATTGCCAAGGGCTTTACTTTCTTTCCTGAGCTACTCAGTGTTTATTTCTGACTGAGTTAGACTGGAAACTCCTTGGGGCAGTGACTGTCTCTTCCTAGATTTCTGCAGAGTCTCTGACAACGACACCTAAATAATGAAGTGGTGGGGAAATGAGATCTCATAAATTTCATTTTGTTTTAATTAAGATGAGATTATAGTGAAGCCTCCTTCCTTATGGGATTCAGTATCATATGCTGTATTTCTTCTTCTAGCTAATATAATCCTCTTTCTTCATCCCTAGTCTGACATGGAACCATATTCTGCTTGCAGTTGCACACAGGTATCCTTTTTCTCTGCTTGGATTTGCACAAAGTAGGGACTAAAAATAGAATTAATCATCAAACCCGAGCCAGTGCAGAAAAGAAACTAATCCTGCCTGAAATTTGATGTCCACAAGGAGTCTTTTACCAGTTATCATGGGTTTACTGTAGCAGGGGTCCATCGAGGTTCATGCTTTAGCTCAGGTCAGAAGTGCATTTCTGAAGTGAGTTCCCAGCTGTCCCTGCTTGTTCCTGTGTATTGGTGTGCATCCCAGAGCACACGCCCTGCATCCCTTTGGGAGGAAACTGAACTCGGAGGTGCACGCGGGGTTCGGCTGACAGGCCAGAACAACCTCACAGTGGATGTGCGGGGTGCCAGGGTCACACTGAAGCTCACATCATCGCATGAACCTTGATGATGCGTGCGCACCTTGGGGGGAGCGCCAGGTTGGCAGAGCCAGCCCCTTCACGTTACAAAGCTGCTCAGGTTGGGCCACGTGATTTGCTGTGGCCCAAGGCAACTCAGCAAGCTGGGAGAAGAATGGCAGAAAATTTCTTTGGATCTTGGATATGAGGAAAGAACTGCTCATAAAGTCACTCCCCAGCTGGTGCAAGAGGGTGTTTCATCCTGTGTGCTCCTATCTAGCATCCAGTCCCTCACCCCTGGTCCCCAGGCTGCCCACGGGCATCACGGCTGGCCATGGCTCTTTCCAGGATGGTTATTGAGCAGGGGACCGCATTCAATGAACAGTCGTCTGGCAGTGCATTACGTACGAAACTGGTGATCCTGAGAAAATTAACCCTCTCACTTTTTAACTTTTTTTTTTTGAAGGAAAATATTCAGTTATGTTACTAATAGAATATAGCTACTGATCAGATAGAGTTCTTTATAAATGAAAAGCTGCAATGTTTGTAGAAAAAGGTTAACCCTTGACTAATGCTGTGAAACTATTTGAGCCTCAGAATTGTCCAAGGGGTTAAGCATTTTTAAGTGATTGCCAGAGGGAACAGGATTAAGCTCACATATTTTTGTCATGGATTACTGTTAGACAAAATCACTTTGAACGGGATTGTGAACCGAGCAGCCTTGATTTGAAAAGGCTGACTTGTTGATTTTCACAGTACATTTTCAATTAAATGTTACCCCAAAGCTTAATTATCATTTAGGAGGATAACCATTGTACTGTGTTATAGCTAACCGCTGGAAAAAGACTCCTCAATAAATTTAGTGGAACTTTATAGCATCACGTTGCTGTCGAGGAGGATGCACTTGCGATAATACTGTATCGCTGTCCGAGGAAGCAGAACAGCACTGGTAATTTTAAATAATTGTGCCTTATCAAAGACTGAGCTTTGTGGAAAGCAGAAATAATGGTTAGCGGAGTGTGGCTTTGCAGAACTGCTTGCCAGCTTGGCTGGGCCAGGGAACGCGCTCCTTCCTCTTCCCGGAAAAACACATGTGGAGCAAAGGAGTTGTTTGTTTGCGCTCGGAGTACTCGCTGCAGACACCACAGAGACTTCCCTTCTAGGTTACTTGCAACATGTGCAACAAGTTGGAACATTTTTAATTATGTATTTCGAAGGATAGATAGGCCGGATTTTAAGAAAGTCATAATCTTTCTTGCTTCTGGTCACAAGTCCTTTTTTAATTTTGGGATATTACTTAGAGCATGAGGCTGACAATATTTGGGAGGTTTTCTGGTCCTGTCTCTAATTCTGTATTTTTAAAATAATCCCTATCCATATGATTAAATTTTTATCAGTTGTATAAAGTCTTTTATTCCTAAAGGCAAAATATACTTTGTAAGTATTGCAAGTGTATGTAGAAGAAAGAAATAATATTACGTGAGCAAAAGCATACATTCTTGTAATTTTGAATGTGTTCATACAAGATAACAGTTAAGATGACACATTTACACTTAATTTCTTTCTCAAAACCTTTTTAAAGGATCATCGTCTTCAGCAGAAACAAATTGGCATAATTCTAATCTTAAAAAAGTCAGTTGTAAAAGTTTTTTCATAGAAAACATCATAGAAGTATGTTAGTCCTAGGAGTGGTTTTGTTTTCTCCAGTGTTTTTCTATGAAGTATCCTTCACAGAGGGATAGCTTGGGGATTCCTCTCTTAAAAAAAGCTTAAAACTTTTCAGTGTGTAGACATGACCTAAATGGGGATCCAGAATATCACATTTTGCTTACCTTTGCTAAAAGATTTTGAAAGATCCCTGGGGACCTAGTGGCTTTATGAGCACCACAGAACGAGAGAGAAAGTTTAAGTCAGGCTAATCAAACACTTTGTGCCTGTTTCTTTCAACCACTTCATTCCTCTGGCTACCAGTAGAGTCTGAGAAAGCTGTGGGTGTCTTGCTCTCCAAAGGTGTCCCAGTAAAAACAGCAAACCCAGTATGTGATATTCTTAATATAAACTTAAAAGAAGATGGGCAAAAATTTACTTGTGTGCACTGGGCTAGGTAAGTGGTGTTGTTCCGCTGGATGCCTGATAACATATATTTCTTATAAAGTGTGGAAGTTTTTATTACTTGTGAAAAATCAATTATGCTGACTGCAGGAGCATGCCCATGAGTGTGGGATGCCCGTGAAGGAGCCTCCCGGTCTCGCCCCACCGATGCTTGCCGTGTTCTAAAACTGGCGTCCGCCCGTGTGGCTGAGCATCTGCATGCATGCACACTGTTTTTTACAGGAAATCATCCATGGGTAAGGATTTAATTTTGTGTAGCACAAGGAATTGAAGGAATTTAAAGGGCGATTAGAATTTGACATTTCTGCCTTTTTATTCTGAAAGATGCTTTGATTAAAGTGTTGGAAGGCTCAGCTAATGGAGGCGTTGCTGTTATTTCAGATATACAGGGTATGAGATTTGAAGGCAAGCCAAATCACAATGAGATGGAATAATGATGTCCTTGGTATATTTTTCATTTGGTACAGTCAAGTTTTGATTGGATTCTGAGTGAGGCAAGAGTTTTGTCTCCCAGAAAGAAGTGCTGGTCCTTGGAGGCTTGCAGCCTGTTATCAAAGCAGAAGTGTTTTCTTGTGAAGGTCGTGGACTACAGTGGCAGCAGAAGGGGAAGAAAAACCAAAGGGGTGTGGGGGGAGGAGAGAGAGAGGAAAGAAAGAAAGGAAGATTTCCTTATTGGTCCTAACCAGGTACAAGCTCCTCATAAGAAACATTTCTGCAGCAAGACCTATTGCTACTTTGACCCAGCTAGCACTATTCTGGTGGTGTATACATCAAAAGATTTGTAGATAATTCCGAGGTCTCTGTCCATCCGTCCTCTTCTTTCTTAACCCTTTTCCTGCTCTTGTCACACAAAAATACTTCAATAGTTCCCTTCACCTTGTTCTCTCATTTATTTTTTTCCCCAATATTTTAAAGTTTTTCTTTGGAAAAGACTGTTCATGAGTTAGTTCTCTCTGAACAAAGCTCAGGGCTTCCCAACTGTTGCTGAGGTGGTGGAAAATTAATGCAGGCATTGTATTTTCTAAAAGGTTAATAATACATCTTTAACATTATCGGAGGTGTTAAAGAGCACCTCGTGAAGTTCCTGGATGATAGATGCTGTGAACAAGCAGATAGGAGCCCACTTTACATTCTGATGTAAATAGCTGATGCTGAAGATGGGAACAACTGAGAAGATTTGTGCCCATTTCTTCAATAAGAGGAAAAATGCTGTTAGACGTAAAGCTATCCTGTCACATTCCTGGGCTTAGAAAATATAAGCCAGCTCCCCAACCACTTCTGGATGTATAACCCATCCCACAGCTGATGAGCTCATAAGAAAGGAAAACCTGAGGATGTCTGTTGGGGGCTGGGTGCAGAAAGAAGGACGGAGGCACTCCTTGCTGCACAGATCCAGGTGGAACTACCTCAGAGGCATGACCCTGCCCAGCTTAAAAAGGGCTCAAAATGAAGGGGAAGAGGAAACTCAGAAAGTACCAACCTGTGATGGACTGATACTGAATTTGTGGATGTGATATGTACAGCCTCATTAATATGAACAAACTTGGTTTAGGGTTTTTTTGTGTTGCCTAGATTCTTAGCAGCTCAAAATTATTACTTTGCACTAGATTTCATGAAGATAACAATATTTCTTTTATTCATTTGACTTTACTGTCAACCTTCTCTTATCATGTGACTTAGTACATATTTTACGCTTATTCCCTGCCCCACCCTTCCAAGCCTTGCAAACGTTGCTGAAAATAGAAATCAGTATATTTTTACACCAAATTCTAAGGCCACATTTATAAATACTTGGTCAACTGATGGTTACTCACTCTCCAAAAATGCAGAAGATCCAGATTAAAGTGTTTGCTCTGCTTATACTCTCTGTTTACAGAGGAGAAAGTTTCAGTTGCATCGGATGTTGAATGGAAACCAAAGGTGAAGCCAAGTAACTTTTCACAAAAAGGAATTCTTGTTTTCTTGCCAACATGAGAACAATTCCTTTTATAGTAGTCTATAAAGGACAAGCACATTACAGGGTTGATTCTGTCCCTTCTGTTCTTCATAATAATTAAATAAATCAGTTCTGAAAGCTCTAAGAGCAAGGAGGGAGACTCAAAATGGTGAAATAAATGGTGAATTTCAGGAGCAGTAATCTAACAGTAGGATGTATAACACTTAATTAAAAAAAAGCTTTGTAAATCTAAGAAATCATCACAAATCTGATTTTTTTTTCCCTGTAATTGTTTAAAGTTTCATGATCTCTGCATCCTTGCATACAGGATGGCTTGGTGATACTAGTATCTATTTAAAAGATGTTGCTTAAATCAAGATACTTTCTAGAGAGCATATAAGTTGAATTTGTACTTAATGGTATCAAATTCCTCTGTTAGTAGTAAAAGATATCCCCAGTAAAGTAGTATTTCCTGACTGTGAAGTGATTACCTCATTGATGTAAAGTTTCAGGGAATGTAAGTTGGGGCACATTTTTGCCTTGGCAAAGGAAATTTATTGGATTATGTTGTCCACCTCTATTTCCTGTTCAAAACAGGGCATATCTATTCAGAATCAATTCAGAATTACTGCTATGTTTAGCACAGTTGTCAACATAATAGTGTTTTTTAACTGTTACAACTAAAACCCATACTTGGAAACATTTTGTGATTTGAAACAAACTGAATGATGGTGAGTGTTCACCCTTTCTTCTTGTAAGGACAGGCCTATTTTTCTTAGGAAATAGCAGCTGAATTGTGAATACCAGACTCTTTCTACTGATATTATTGTCAGCTCTCCTATTTTCTCTTTAGTCCTTTTCACACTTTCCCTTTTCTCAGTCATGCACATCCATTGCTGTACTGCTTTAGCTACTTTAAATAAGCCCTTTCCTCCTCCCAGAAGGCTTGCTAATTTTTGCATATTATCTTAAGCTGACTTAACAGTGGTTTTGCCAAGTCTTCCCAGCTGCTGCTACTGCTGAATCGATTAATTTTGTTCTTGACATGTTGCAGGCAAACGTGAAGCAAAGTTTACTTGACCAGTAATCCTCCCCTTAACTGAAGGAAGGACATGGTTCGAACAAGGACTTGTTCCAAATGTGGCCAGAGTTTTTTCCCCTAAATCTGCCCATTGTAGACACAAGGGTTATTTACTTCCTATCTGTGAAATTCTTATCTAGAAAGTGAAAAACATCTTAGCCCTAAAGAGTAACCAAGGAAGTAGTTTTTTTCCTGGTGCAGTAAGTCAGTCTGTGGAAGATTTTTTTGATGGACTATGAGTTCCTAAGTGTTGTGTCTGTCTTGGAGTGCTTCCAGAAACTGTTGCTCAGCCTATAAACTGATGAAATTTCACAGATTCACAGACCCACAGACCAGCTGAGGCTGGAAGGTGCCTCTGGAGATCATCTACTCTAATTCACTGCAGGGTCAGCAAAAGCAGGTTGCTCGGCGCAGTGTCAATTGGGCTTTTAAATATCTCCAAGGATGGAGACTCCACAACCTCTCTGGACAGCCTTTTCCACAATCTGACCATCCTCGCCATAACTTTTTTTTACTTCTTATGTCCCTATGGAATTTCCTCTATTTCAACGTATACCTGTTGTTTTTCATTCTGTCAGTGGGCATCAAAGAGAGGAGTCTGGCTCTGTCTTCTCTACTGTCTCCCATTGAGTATTTATAGTTATCAATAAGGTCCCCCTGAGCCTTCTCAGCTCCAGGTTGAGCAGTCCCAGCTCTCTCAGGCTCTCCTCATCTGAAAGGCAGTCCAATCACTTAATCATTTCTGTGGCCCTTTGATGGATGCACTCCAGTATATCCATGTCTCTCTCATACTGGGGAGCCCAGCACTGGACTCAGCACTCCAGCTTTGTCTGACCAGGGTTGAGCGGACAGGCAAGATCACCACCTTTGACCTGCTGGCAACACTATCCCTAATGCAGCCCAGGATACCATTAGCCTTCGCCGCCGCAAGGGCACACTGCTGGCTCATGCCCAACTTGGTGTCCTCCAGGACCTTTTTTGCAAAACTACTTTCCAGCTGGTAGGTCCCCAGCATATATTGGTTCATGGGGTGGTTCCTCCCGGTATGCAGGACTTTGCACTTCACCTTGTTGAACTGCATGAGGCTCCTGTCAGTTCTCCAGCTGGACTTTGTACAACTAGTCCCAACCTTTGAGCCCAGAAGTTCAGCTAGTTTTCAATACATCTCACTGGACATCTAGTCCATACAGTTTGTTTATGAGAAAGTTATGGGAGACAGTATGGAAAGCCTTGCTAAAGTCAGGATAAACAACATTCACTGCTGTCTCCCCAATCACTGACCTTGTCTTCTCTTTGTGAAAGGCTGTCAGGTTGGTCAGGCATCATTTCCCCTTCATAAATCCATGCTGACTACTCCCAGTAGTCACCTTCTTGTCCTTCATATGTTGGGAAATGGTTTTGAGGATGATTTGCAGGTTTCTAAGAGGATTTGCTTCATCACCTTGCCAGGTTATCCAGATACTCCTCCTTGCCCTTCTTGAAAATGAGTGCGATTTGCTTTCTTCCCCAGTCCTCAGGAGCCTCCCACGATCACAAAGACCTGTCTCAAATAATCAATAGTCACCTCGCAGTGACATCGACCAGCTCTCTCAGTGCTTTTGTTTGCCAGCAGCCTTTCTGACTAGTGTGGATGGTGGTCAGAAAGAGAGATGTGGGGCCTCTCATGTCTCTGTTGATGCCATTTTTTTTGCACAAAATGCACACAAACATAAAAACTGCCCATACTTGCCTGTGTGCCCATTATTATAAACTATCTGCAAATCAACTTAGAGCTAGGCTGTAAGTATATATTCATTTGAACTCTCTAGCTTCTCTGAACACCCTTTTACTGTAAAGCTCATCTAATGAAATTAATATTTTGTGTAGAATGTCTATTATTTGTTTAAAGTCTGCCCAAGTACAAAATCCATTACATACATAACAGCAAACCCACAGTAATATCAGTACATTTTTTGACAGTTGATTAAAAATTAGAAGTTAGCAAAGCGTCTTAGGTGGTATTGTAAATTATTTAATCCATATTCTGTAAAAACGTGGTTATTATTTTGAAGACTCATTGGCAATTTACTCCAAGTGCAAAAATGTATAAAAAGCCTGAAAGACCTTCAGGTTAAATGACTATAAGTGTGTTGAGATTTTAGTTCTGATATATTTAATTAAAAAAAGAAATCAAAGTCCTCTAAAATATATGTTGCCTTATAAATGAACACTGTTATCCACACAGTCGGCATGTATCTCATAGATGAAGTGTGGTCAGCTTTGCCACTTTAATCCTTTAGATGTAGATAAATTCTGTTTGTTGCATCTTTCTCCTTATCTGTCTTATCTTTTGGTAATCTTTGTTATAATCTTCTGTTATAATGAGAATTTCAGTACAATTCCTGATTATTTTAGAGTGACAACAAAAAATTTAATAAGAACTGTTAATTATTTTTCCGGACCATATTTGTTTATGCCACCTAAGTTATAAGTCCTATTTTTAACTGTCTTTTCACTTGTTAAAATGCAGCAAAAAAAGAATTAACTGTTTCTTAAACTCTTAAATAGTATATCCTGAATTATATGAATTTGTAGCACAGCTAAATGCTGTCTGTCTGATAAAATGATCTTCTCAGTCAGTCTCTTTGGCATTATTTTACTTGGAATTTTTTGAAATTTAGCATAAGATGTTTGAAGTGAGATATTTGAAATGTTGACTTATAATCAGAAGTCATTCAGTCCCTTTCTAGTGGGAAGGGCTCTCAGTTGGGAATCTATTGGAAAACTGAGGACTCTTGATTTGGAAACTTATAAGATGTACTTCTATATAACAGCTTTTCATTAAGACAGAGAGTATTTTTGAGCCCGAAGAAAAATGTACCATGTGTGGCACAGCTTCTAGGATTACTTAAGTTAATCCCAATTCTTTGAGAGTTATATTCTATTTCAGTTTTACAACATACGAATTTGCATCCTCTCTATTTTGTTTTATTGTTATCTTTTGTATTCTAATTTGCATCCTCTGTAGCCTATTTCTTGGTCTACAGCTACACCCATAACTGTGGCCATTTATGGGAAGTTGCTTTTAGAAATCCACTATTTCTTTCTCACACATAAACAGCACAGCTCTCTGCAATTGCCTGAGGCCTTTTCCTAATAAACACCGGAGATTATTTTTGGTCTATGTAATTCTGTATTTTCTACACAGTAAAAAACCCTGGATTTTTTTCATTTTCAAGTTTTTTAGTGAGAATACATTCCTGGGGAGTTGTTGTGCCTGAGTTCAGAATATGCTAAGAGTTTTCAATGTACTCTCTATTCCATATAGTCTACAGCAAGCAGTTTGAAATAAATATGAATATGTCAACAGTTGCTTTGAAGGTATGTAACACAGTCAATGGATCTACAAGCATTAATTGGATATTAATTGCGACTATGTTGTGCAAAATTCTGACGCCCAGATGGGATTTTGAATTTGTAATCATTGTAAGCACTAGCCTGGTTATTTTTTAGTCAACGAACTTAAATACTGAAACTAGGTTGGCAGAACAGGGCAAGAACATATTTTCTGTATGAAGAGCGAAGTCATTGCTGTGGTCAGGGCTGAACTCATAGCTGAAAGCAATCAAAGATGTTGCTAGAAAGAGGAGAGTCCTAGAGGTGAGTTCACGAAGCATCAAGCAGGTTATATGATGGTAGTGACCATTACTAGCTATTACAGCAGTTGTCGAAAGATCTAGTTATTCTAACAATATCACAGCGTCTGTGATTACATGATAGGGAAGGGAATGAAAAGAAAATATTTTAATAATTCCAGCATTAACTCAGTAAGATGCATATTGGCTACTGCACCCATGTGTCAGTTAAAGACAGTCTTTCTAAAGGTGTGTATGAGGGGAAAGAGGAGAATAACAGCAAGCTGGTTTATGCCAGTATAGAGTTCACTCCACTGTAATTCAAAAACATTCACAATCTAACTCCCACATAATCTAAGCTGAATGAATGTATAAATTGTTATAATTACTATTGATATAGTATAACAACTGAAAGTATTATTTGTGGGAAATTGTATGCACACTTCAATTAAGCTATGATATAAACGCAATTTAAAATGTAACTGCAGATTAAGTGCAACACTCAAGCCTGGCTTCATGCAGAGAAACCCTCTTACGGGGCCCTAACTATTAACAATATCATTATCATTTTTAACAGACAAAAATGTCAGTGCTGTAAGATAGTCAGAATTGCACCAGAAAACGGGTGAATCCCTTGTTTCTGGGACTAATGTTGTTAGTACCCTAGGTTTCCTTACGTACAGAGCCTTTCTGCCACAAGATTTCCCTGCGGAGGCGGAGCTGCTGGCAGGACAGGCGCTTGCTGGCAACGCAGTCTAAGCACTAGGAGGGCAACTACACGCACCTCGGCCTCCACGTCATACGGCCATCTATTCATGCCTTCACATCTTCTCACGCTTACAATAAAATAAGCGTATCTATATATTTACGAAACAGTTCCAAGAATTTGTTCTGATGATGTGACTATTATGGTAAATGGTGGATGCCTGAAGAGTTTGTTTGTTGAAGAGGCTGTTGAAGACAGTAGGAACTGATGGAAAAGCAGAATCGGGAGGGCTGTATGAAGGCACACAGGGATGTGAGGCAGAGGGAGGGGAGCGATCAGCCAGAACGCAGCTGGAGAGGATTCACAGAAGGACCTGAGACACATGGCAGCCACAGAGCTGTGCCACCATAATGCACGCCTGCGAGAAGCTTGCACGAGAATGTAAGGAGGAGAAAACCCTAAAGAAATAGGAGTAGGAATAGCAGATATGGGGGAGTTATGTGAAGAGTCTTTACTCTTAATCTGCATCTTTGTGTCACCGTCTCCTTTCACGCTGGTTGGCAGGTAGGTTCCCAAGACCTTACTGCTGGAGTTAAAGCTTTCACAAGTGCGTGGGATAGCGAAGATGAGCAAACACAGGTTTCTCACTCAGAGTTCTCCTTCCCTTCCCTCCATGACAGGTCTGCTGTATGCCACTTCAGTATGTCTCCCTATAATCTAAATCATCTTGTTCTGTGTGTAGAATAAACCACGTGATTGGTTGATGCAGGATAGCATAAATTACAGATTATGCATAAATTGTGATAGGGCTAATTAATCACAGCCTAAGTTAATTTACAACTCACTTTTAATATGCCTAGTGTTTATTTAGTTTTCGCACTGAATTGGGACATCTATATTGCACATCTTCGACTTTAACCTGGTCTGTGGATAGGCAGAACTTGGTATGAGCTTGTTTATTCTCACTGAAGCTGAGAGGAGAGGCCTCCATAGACACCAGCAACCCAGAGGAGTCTCTGGGAGGCACCTGTGCTCTTCCAGGTGCTGCCCGCAGGTCTCTGTGCTGGCTGCAGCTGTGTGGGGTGCGAAACGTCCACCTTCTGTACCGCAGGCTGAAAGCCGCAGAGGGAAAGCTGCTGCTCAGATTTGGGCTGAGGCTGCAGCCCGAGAGGCCCACGTACTTTTGAAACAGAGATGTATTCACTGGAGGCTTGAGGGAGGGAAGAGAGGAATGCCATCGTTTTGCGGGGTCGAGGCTGCAGGACGTCCTCTGGGGCTGCTCCCATCACCCATTGTTTGGGTAGTGGTGTCTGTGCCAAACCTCTCCGTCAGCTGCATGGTGCTCGCCTTCTTTTGTTAATTTGTTTGTCACGGCTCTCCCTTCGCCCCTGTCCTCCCACCTCACCAGGAAAAGATAGAGTCATTTTTTAGATAGTTTGAGTAAAAGTCATTTTGGGGCCTATTACAGCTTGGCACAAAAAACTGGGCAGGTTGGACAGGACTTGATTGCCTTTCACAGCGAGTAAGGGGACCACTGGCAAATGTCCTGTTCAGTCTCTTTCTTCACTCTCTTTCTTCACTGTCAGTAACTTGAAGGTTCTGAAGCAGTAATGTGGTTTGTTGTGGCCACTTATATTGAATCCCTCTTTTCCTTTTTTACAGACAGCTTCCTCATTACAGCTAAGAACCATCCCAGCAGTTACACTGCCAGGCTTGACCCTGAATCATCAGCAAGATACACTAATCCCTTTATCCCTGCCTGAAAAGACCTTATTTCCTTACCGCTTTAGAAAACTAACACCAGAACAGAACAAAACAAAACAAAAATCCTCTCCGGAGCCTTAGTCATCAGGCAGCGAACAGGAGCTTCCGTGGATTTTATTTCCATGGTATGGATAATAGTGCTTCTTGATCTGTGAAAATGGCTGTTGTCACCTATAGTACTTTACTGTTTATCTCCAAAGAACATAAGTCTCACTGTGTGGTGAGTTTTCTTTGCGCCAAGAAAAATAAGCTAAAGTGTTCCCCATGACAGGCTGGGAAAGTCTGGCTGCTCCTCATCTTCTTCCTCAATATTAGGTTTGAAGACTCTCCAGTGTCTTCAGCTGTGAGGCAATTTTGTTTTCTAGTAACTCTTTTCTCCCAGAATCATTCCCTCCAACTGAATGTATATACTTAATCCCCTCTTGATCCTTGACAGAAACTCCTGTCTCTTTTCCTTAGGGATCTTCAATTTCTCCTTGCTGTGTTTTCAGTCTTCCTTTTTGCTAGTTACTTGGATACTGAGGAAACAGGTGATAGAGAAAAATAGAAATTTCTCCTGGGAACCTAATTCACATTCTCAACTGGGAGAAAAAATTGTTTCAATGATATTAGGAAAAACAATGCTTGTATTTTCCTGTGTATTGAAAACATTGTGTAGTGTATTTTCCTAAAGAAAGTGGAAAATTCAGTACTGCTTTCATATTTAATGTATACCACATTTCGTGATATAATACTATGAAATATTAATAAACTTATAAATCTTTTCCCTTGGCCATTTACCATGAAACCTGACTGACTGCAGCTTCTCTGGTTTATTAATTCGTATGCCTAAGTTGAGTGCAACAATGCTGTGTTCTAAGATTTCTTTTGACAACAACTTTGACTTAAATTATACTGTGAAGGGTTTCTGTGTTGATTTTCTGTTTGTCTTGTCTTGGAGCTTGCAGAGTGGGTGACCTCACTGCCTGTTCAAAATTAGTATTATTTGCCTCCCATTAGGTTCTTGCAACTCTGCACTGCATTTCCTTTAAACTCCTGGGACCCCACAAGTCTCCTGGGCACAAGATGATGTGGAAATTTGCCAGTACATCCTTGGTTAATAATTTTACGATTCAAAGATTGGTGTGCTTGGTATACATGTATAAAAATAAGTGTATTTTTTCCATAACTGTACTTAGTTACAATGAGAAAGATACTGCAACATCACCCAGTGAGGATTCCTCTTGGCTCTTTCAATACCTCTGCTAGAGCATGAGGCTTACCAGCCCTTGCAGCCGACTTCAGGGCTTGCCGTGCCTTGAAGAACTATTCATACTCAGGTCTTTAGAGATGGCCTCTGGAGGCATCTCTAACCAAAAAAGACATTCTTCCCCTTTGCTTTCTCCTTGTTCTGTGCAATTTGGCTCTAAGATATCAATGGAATATCATTCTTTTTGCCTTTTTTTCTCTCACTAATTCGTCTACATTTCTATTATACACTTTAATAATATAGAGCATTCTGGATCTGAGATAGAAGCCCTTTCCCCTTTTGGTAGCTGCCCTACAAGTAACGCAAGGTATTTGCACAATTAATAATTTCCCTGATTTAGAACATTAAACTTTCAGGAGATTTGCACAGAGGTCGTGTGTAGCTCAGTCAGCAACTGATGCACTCGCTAAGTGTGGATTCACCCTTTTCCTGTTAATGCGCATGCGCTGTGTTCAAAATTGTGCCTATGTCACAATGTGTTGTTCTCATTATTGCTTAAACACGCTACATAATTCAGGTTTTGTGGCTAAAGCTTAACTTTGCCGCTCATGGTTTCCCTGACAAATGTTTGAGTTTGCTTTAGACATCTTTAGAGAACTTAGGTAATTCTGCACAGGTTTAAAAATATACTGTGGGCATGTATATCGTTTGTATGTATAAGAGAGAAATCATGTGAATATAGGATGGTCTCATCCTTTTACTTACAGATGGGCCCATAGCTAACTGCAAATTGAGAAAGGCCTAAAATCCTATCATTAATAAAATGTAGAAACTGTACTGAGTGCAAAACTATTCTCCCTAGTGATGAAAGTTAAAACTACTGTACTAATTAGTCATGAAAAGGCTAAAAGGGGATGTAATTGCTGTCTTCAGCTACCTAATAGGTAGTTATGGAGAAAATTAAGTCAGACTCTTCTCAGGAGTGTACAGGGAAAGGATGAAACAGATTTCCAAAATGAAAATTTTGACAAGGTACCAGGAATTATTTTTGTTTTACCATGGTGTCACAAGGTAAGCACCAGAGGAGGTTGCCCAGAGGGGTTGTATAATCTCTTCCCTTGGAGGTGTTCAAAACTCAGCTGGAAACAGCTCTCAGCTACTTGATCTAAGTCTGAAGGGGGACCTGCTTTGAGCACAGGGTTGGACTAGATGGCCTCCCTTGCAACCTTTATTATTCTGTAATTCTATGTTTGCTTTACAAAGAATGTCCTAAGCATATTTAGTTTTGAGTAGAGATATAGCTCGACGGATTTTCTAGGAAAACCACTGACACTCTGTAACTTGTGAGATGAACCAAAAATTTATTCTTGGAAACTATTATTTATTTTATTTGATTATTCTGTTTTCTACAACCTATAGGGTTTGTTCCGCAACCCCCCTCTTGGGACTACTCTGACAATCCTATTTTGTGTTCAACTTTATTTCAGTGAGACACCATGCTAGCTGGGTATTTTCTCAGCATAAAGGTTCCAGACTATAGTCTCCTGTAATCATTTGAATAGCTTTTCAGTGACACATAGAAATAACAATACTTTCTGTACCCAACAAAACAATGAAGAATGAACCTTGACATGTTTAGATCTATGTTATCCAATGGTACATTGGGCAGAAGGCTCTTTTTTTCTGCTGACAGTATTTGTGCTCAAAGTTCTGCATAGCTGTTTGTCTCCATCTGTGGCCTTGCACAGGCCTTCTCAAAATAGTTTCCATTGCACAGGAGTAAAACAGATTTGACCTGGGTTAACTGGATCATAGACTCCTAATGAGCCAGATGGATGAACGTTCCTTTTTGGCAGAAATGATAGTTAAAACATTCACCACAAAAACGTCAGCAGTTGTCTTGTTTTTATCCTCAATAAAATAAAAAAATTTAATCTTGGTCTTGAGTGGTTAAGTAATGACTGCTGTGAGGCATTTCCTTTGTAAAAACCTTATCTTACGTCATTGTGAATTTCCCAGGGAGGATCCAAAGCTGGAATGGTGAATAACGTTTCTCCCTGTGACTCTGACTGGGGACAGTATCTGCCATCTAGCCCTGAGCTGGATAAAGCATCCAAAGAGCAAAGCATCCAAAAAACACTGTCGTAACGCTCTGGTTTGAGTAGCAAGCATGGAGGTTTTTATTTCACTGATGAGCCTCGTGCAGAAAGCGGGGAAAGGTCCGAGAAACTGCTCTCGGGTACCCATCAGGCAACAATTCGTACAATGCAACATGGAAGATCCAAATGTTTCAGTGTCCAAGCGTAGAAGAACTTTCTTTGTGGATATATCTGTCCTCCAGGTTCCTCTGTCCGGGCAGAAAGGGAGTGCAGCAGTCCCTGCCTGGCCAGCACGGTGAGACAGTATCCCGATGCTGTACCGCAGATAAAATGTCGGCGTGTTGCGTGCAGCTTACATTGACGACATTCTCAGCGCAGCTCCGTTATCGCCACCCCTCCTGCCATCCCATTCAGCTTCAGGGAGCTTTCCCATGGGCTGGCAGGGCTTTCGCAACACACGTCAGGGATGGGACAGCCACCGCATACTTGTCAGCTGCCCTGACCCAGCTCTGCTGCGCGTTTGCGCTTCTGCCAGCTTCTGCCTTGCGAGAGGAACGGGGAAGTGCTTATGAAATAGGCGTGCGTTCATTTTGAATAGGTACAGATACATACAAAAGCAGGGAAATACACTTGAAAGACTGTGCGTTGGGGGGGAGGATTATATGCAAAAGGGGTTGGGTTCTCCTACTTAAATGCTAAAAGGGAACAAACCCTATCTCTGTTATTCAACATAGAAATTCCTGTAAATTCACTGGCAAACTGTGAACGATACATAAAGACCGTGTAACTTAATAGCAGCTCTTCCAAATTCTGTTTTGACCTTTAAGCTATAAAAGGCAATTCCTTAGAGTTTCCAAAGGTACAGTTCATTGCTCTTTTGGTTTAGTGTTACAGAGCAAGTATAGTAAGTGATAGACCTTATTACAGTTACTTTTTTTCTCTTTGCAAAACCATTATATACCTCTTTGACCTTTACAATAAAAAGTTCAAATACAGTTCAGTAAATGTTTCCAGCATTAATTTCTGTTATTCAGAATTACAAACAAGTGGGTGTTAATCCATATGGACTGTA
Source organism: Phaethon aethereus (assembly GCF_964289735.1). NCBI lineage: Eukaryota > Metazoa > Chordata > Aves > Phaethontiformes > Phaethontidae > Phaethon > Phaethon aethereus. The sequence goes on from NC_138575.1 coordinate 127,849,187, forward strand.
TAAAGCCTGTTTTATTCCTTTTTGCTTTACTCTTGTTTTGATAGTTTTTCTCAGTCCCCCTTCACCCAACATCCTTCCTTGTTCTTAGTCCTTTTCTAAGTTTTCCCTCTACTTGTGACCAAACAGACCAGAAGAGAATTTTTTGTACACCATGGGATTATTTGACAAAAAAACCCCTATAAACCACAATAAGCCAGCCATGTAAAATTGTTAAGATATTTTCAGTTGCCTACTGCTCTGGGCAACCTATTATCCTTTCCTTCCACTTACAAACTTAAAAGCTGAAGGTTTTTTTGTTTAGCCTTTTTCCCCCATTTTGAGACTGTTTGTTTAGAAAGGAACTTATGACTATGCAGCATGTGTATATGAAAACCAAAGCATTACGAAATTAGTGAGGTAAGCAGGAAGAATCATAGAATATTTTCGTTGTTAGGAGAACCCCTTCGGGGGTGTGACCTTAGTAAATGCATTGCTTAGCTGTTTTGATTTGTTTAGCCTTAGAAAAAAACAATTTTTTCCAAACTTTTCCAACATTATCAAATATCTTACTCTGAAACCATAGGAATTGGTAAAAACAAGTACTGCATATTACTATACTTGCACACATGGATTTTATTTCTGCTTGTGGGTGAAGTTACTTTTGAGGATATATAGGTTGGTTTTAAAGATGGAAGCAGAGTATCCATTGCTGTCAGGATATACATTATTTCTGGAGCTTCATTTTTCCTGAAGGCAAGAAGAGGATGAATTTTGTAAGGAAGTGAGATGGCACATGAAATCAACAATTCACGGATTGGTTTTTATTATTTTTTTTCAACTGAGTTCTTGAATATTTTGGACAAGCACAGTTAGAATTGCAGTCACACCAGTGGTGGTTTGCCGCTTAACTCTTGCTCTGACACAAAGTCTTTTGCATTCTGTAAAATATTCTCTGCTGATGTACATGGATATAATTCATTTGACTTTAATTGCAGATCTGGCCCAGGCTTTGATCTCTTTTTAGAACTTGTCCAACTTTTCCCTTTATGGCCAACAATGTAGTACCAGATTTCTGCTAGCTGAATACATGCACTATATATATAAAAAGTAACTAATGACCTTTAAATAGTTACCAGCAGGCAATTTTTAACTCGTTATAATAGTTTGAAACTATTTGGATGCCCTGTCCTCACTGCAGTACGCAGCACATTAACATTCCAGAGCCCACAAGGACATTTACTATGAATTGCGACAGTGTTTTCCTCCGTGGCAGCTTTTAAGCCTTTCACGTAATAGCTGAGTCCCAGTCTGAGCAACTCTGCAGTGCGGCGACAGCGAGGGGCACTGGCAAAGCGCTACCGTGGGCGATCTATCAGGAAACAGATTTCAGCCAATGCTGCCCTCCAAAAAAAACCCAGGCACCCTGGAATCTACAGAGTCCCCATAATCGGCTGGTGAGATACACTGCAAATGACAATAGCTGCCTTAAATTTCAACACGTATGCCGTCTACATCTAAATACAAAATAAAGGTTACAGACTAATATTTGGAAGAATGGGGGAAAAAGCCTATTTTCTGACACAATAATGTTGAAACCAGCCTCGCACAGAATGGAAGTTCATGCTGGGAAATAATTTTTTTCTGTCAATACAAAGCTGTTAAACCATCATTGGGAATGACGGGCTTGTTAAGTAGTAGTCCGAAAAAGCAGACAGAAATTGAGTGTGGCGGTATATATAGGCTTCGTACTTACACATTTTACTGAGCCCGGGGAATGTCAGAATGGTGAATATGTTGCTTCTTTCCAGTTTTAATTATATTTTTATTTTCTGCACACGTTGCCCGTATTAAGCGTAAATGGAGCCATATTATAGAATACGGCATAAAAGGAGATATTTTGAATAAGGTAAAAAGAAAGAAATAGTTACTTTCTTCAAAATGTCGAATAGCTGACCTAAACTGTCCATAGGGACAAATATATTCTAAGAATTTCTTGAATTTATTAAGAAAAAATATCAAAAGGAGACCATAAATCTGGAATTTGATATTAAAAAAAAAAACTTCTACTTTATTCTTTGTTAGCTTCTTTTTAACAAGATTCACCAAAGAGCAGAGGGGTTTATTTTGTAAAAGTGATTAATTTGGTTTCATTTGTTTCATTGTGTATTTTCAGTTTGGATTTCAAATACTCCTCATCTCTGAAAAGCAGATTTGGCTTTCACCAGCCAGGTGACTGCATATTGGAGAACAATGGACAAATTTCACTTGAAGTGATGGTTGGTGTTAGAATAACAGCTGAAATTGTAATGGAAATAAATAGCTCATATATCAGCTTCTCTAACTGCAATAAGTGTTAAAGTTTTTAGGACTGGTATTTGTAGCTGAACAAAAGCTGTGTCTACTTAGGAACCTGTATGACGCTACCTGGATTGATCAGTAAGCCAAGCTTTTCAGTGAGAATTTTTGCAAGTATCAGGGCTGAATTACTCCCGATTTGTTATGCCTAATATTTCTTTTTGGCTGGTTCTGGTACTTCAGAGATATTTTTGACAGGAAGTGCGGTGCTCAGTAAATGTGACAGAATTGAGAAGATTTCAGTAGGTCCCTTTAGATCTAAGGACAGACACTCAGTGATCGCTGAAGACAATGAACTCGTCTTTCCCTTGTCAGGGGCAATCTTTGCCCCGGAGACGGTGCTGCCTCTGTGACAAAGTGCCATCATTTACCACCTCCTTGTGTACTGGGCACCGCTGAAGAAACTCCATTTTTTGTTGATATTTGTGCTGTTTACAGAAATCATGTGAAATGACTGTAAACTATAGTAGGTTTTTTAAAAGATAATTTCTCAATCAGAAAGTGTTTTACTGTATTTTTTCCTGTATGCTGGCTGCGCAGTATGCAGGTGAAGCCGGTCTTACCACTCTTAGAGCACATGCACTGCTCTTGTTCACAAGCACATTGAAACCTTTGGGAGCTCCTGTGCTAGGGATGGTTCACATCACTCTTCTGACCCCAGGAGACACAGATCAGCAGTAGCCTCATAGGTGAAACTATAGAGGATTCAGGAGAAAACCTGAAACCATTCCTGAGAATGGGCAGGAGAGTGTTCTTCTCACAGGTATGAGCTGAACAAACACATGAGCATTTGAGGGTTAGTTTGAGCTTTAACATACGGTTACAGCAGTACTTGTCCAGAAGCCCCCAAGTTTCATTTAAAGCTGATAGCCAAGTCTGGTGAATTGTACCAAACTGTTATTGCTGTTTTGTGATGTGTAAAAATAGACATAAAGATCAGAGATAATTTTCCAGTCCCCTGTGACCAACATGAGAGTCATCCCTGTAGAAGAAAGATTAGTGCACTAACAGTGTCATTTAGGTTCAAATAATCACAGTGTTCCATGTGGCCCCTTTGTGTTGCTTTCATATTAGAGTGTCTGCTTCCTTGAAAGCTTTCTGTGCAACACTGGAAGAGAACAACGACGAGTAATTCTTCTGTATCCCTTTCTTGTCAAAAAGGGTGAGTGGAGAAATGACCTTTTAACAGTGCAGCACTGAAAAAGTGTATTTCGTAGGAACTTATTTTTTTGTCATTAATAAAGCAGCCCTGTCCCGTAGGAGACACAAGAAAGCAGATGACCATGAAAAGCAGTGCAGCACAGAATGAAAATTCACCAAAATAATGTTTTGATATACATCTGTAGAAATACATTAATTTTTTTTTTTTTAGTACTAAAGGTAGGTTGTTCTTCTTTAGACAGTTAATTGGCATGTTACCATGAGCTTATGCATTTGACCTATGTGGGGGTTTATTAAGAGTAGAGGACCTCAGGTTTGTGGAAAGATTTGTAGTGTATGTTTCAGTGGAAGCTATGCAAAACTGGTATCTGGAAAAACCTGGCTTTTTGCATTTAGGTCAGGGAAGGTTTTTTCATATTTTATATGAGAACAGTCCTGTCATATCCAAAGCCCAGCCGACGCTACATCCTGGCTCTGTTACTGGCTGATCATGGAGGTATAGGGAGGAAGAGTGGACCAAGCTGAACTCATAGAGATACCTCTGAAATTTACTTTCCCTGTCTCCAAAAACTTAAGGACTCCCTCCTTTTCAGTTTTGTTGATTTGTTTTTCTTGGAATAAAACTGCAAACCTCAGTGAACCCTGATATCAATATTCTTACAGTAGAGCTCAAGATCTAAATGCAATTATGTTTTGGTATTACCTCATACATCTGGTCTGATATAAGTTAAAGTGATGAAAAATCTATAAGACAATGTAATAATTGTATTATGTATTAAATTGGCTTGAGCAATGACACTGCATCAGTGGCAATGTGACACTAAAACCTAACATTTTGGTCCATATTATTATAAATTAAACGTTAGCTTTTTAGAATTGAGATCAATATCTCAATGATTAACTATTTTTATGTAAAAAATCCTTAAGTTTATTTATAAAGCAGTGATTAGTTTGTTAGTAACGATGTCATTTAAGTTTCAGCCTTTATGCATTAGCAGAACTATTTTCAGTCATGTAGGAAAAAATAAACCATGTTATGGTTTGTATTATGTATTACAAACCTAGTGTTTGTAATTGAGTAAGAAAAAGTAATTTAAAAAATCACACTGATCAGTGTGACACTGGAAATCTGAAATATCCCCAAAGACAACAACAGGTCATAAAAAAGGCTTGATCTTCATTGTTCTCATCTTTTTTCATACTCACAAAATTTGACCAATTTGAGTGTTTCTGTTCAGCAGTGCTGTATAGCTTGAAAACTGACTGAGGAACAAAAAAAAGCCTAATGAAAAGTTAGCTTGATAACAATTTTTTAAAGAGGATTATTGTTGCTTCTGTGCCAGGATCAGTAATGATTTACTCCGCAGTAAAGATTCTTTTTTTTTTTTTTAATTTTCTAGATTATTTTCTACTTGAAAATAGAATAATGGGTAAGAAACTTAAATTAACCTGTAATCTTGAGTAAACACAATGACTGACAGCAAACTAGAGTTAGGATCTCTGCTCCTTTCAGGATAACAGCAGCTGACTTTCCTTTGAATTAGATCTGTTATGAAAGATTTGTGTTGACACTGATCTGAGCCTTGCTGGTGTCTGATATGTACCTAACAGATGATTTCTCTCTATCCGAGAAATAATCTGCACTAGGGCTAAGATCCTAAGTAAACACAGCCCAAACATGCATGGCATAACATTTTCCTGGTGTGGTTTCTGTGCTATACTGTTCTTCACAGCTGCCACGTACAGGTTCCAGTGGCAGGTTCGTGTACAGGCTTTCAGATATGTGTGAAAAGAAGCACCATTAGCTAGAAATAAAAAGAAACATTGAAAAATATGGATTGAAAAGAACAAAAATGAGCTTTAGTTTGACAAGTACAAAGATGATGCATAAGGCCCTTCCAAGATTTACAGGTGTTCAGTGGCTGGAGAAAATCCATCACAACTGATAGATTATCAAAAATCTAAACCAAAAAAGTACATGCAAATAAAATAACTGAATATATCATGAGAAGCCATGAAGTTTTTTTCCAGACAAGTTAACACATAGTAAAATTTCGCAGCAGATGTGTGTGAGGTCTGATTCATGAACAATCACTTAAGTGTGATTGTAAAAATAATAGAAGGCATCATTTTTTAATTGTGTATTTTCGCTTTTTGGTGGGAAAAAAAAATCAGTATGACTTGAAGTCTGAAATGTAGAATAACATACATTGGAACATGGAGGATAAAAATAATCTGCATTTTTATGTGGCTATTAATCCCTTTGCTCAGAAAGTATTATAAATTTTAAAGTTTAAGATAATATAACTGATGTTACCTCATCTCAGGTAAACCACATGCAATTTGGTTAAGTGTAATTAAGAGTAATAGAAGTGATTAGAGGGTTAATTTCTGGCAAAAGACTAAGACTTTTCCTGCAAAGGTATTTATTTGCGATTAAACTTGCAATATATTTATGTGGGGAAGGATACTGAGGTGAGGTGAGAATAAGAATGTGCAGTATGAACGTCAAACTATAAAAGTGGAAGGATGAGGCATCCTGATGCTGACGTTACTTAGTTGTAGAAAAAAACCTTGAAAGGTTGATACATCCTGGGTGCTCAATTTTTTGAGAGTTTAACTGAAACTCAGGGGGGAAAAAAACCCATGTACAGTAGGGAACAGCTGTGTTCTGTCAGGAAGACAAGTGGACCAGCAAATAGGTCTTTTCTGTCTGTATGGTCTGTCACTCATTTCTGCCTGTTGCTGACAAGGAGAGCTTGACCAAATGGTGGTGCTAGTTACCCAAGTGTAAGTCCCTGACTTGAGGGTAACAGAACCTGGCTGCTCTCCCCATCTTCTTTTTCCCTCTCCCTCACAGTCAGCTTTTCTGACTTATTTTATTTATTTAATTTTACCCTTTTTTTCCCTCATCATTCCCTTTGCCTTTATTATGCTCCAGTTTGCAAGATAACATATAGATTCTCGGGCAGATTACTGGCCTCCGTTTTAGAAGAGCTATTCCCATTTTGCTCTGCTGTCCACTGAATCCTGGAAGTTAAACAAATACACAGGGAAGGCCGAATAATATCTTAATCTGTCACAATCCTCTTCCCTGTCATCTTTTGTGATCGTCTCTGTGTACATGTACCGTCACTGTTCATAGTAATTTTTGACAGTTGTTCTTGATTGACAGTATTAGCAAGGACAATGTGCCAGGACTTCATCATGATAGTCAGTGGAAATCTGTCATGCTGTCTTCAGAGCTTTGACCTGCGGTGAGAGGGACTGGGAAATAAAGATTGATCTCCTTCCCTGAGCATGTTATGTTTATTATTTTATTCACTTTATTTTTACTTTTTTTTTTTTTTAGAACATTCTTCAGTTGCTCTTTTCATTTTTTCCTTTCTTTTCCTAAACAACTTGCTCATCTTTGTTTTCCTCTATGTACACTGCTCTTGGAAAATTTTCCTGCTCTTACAGATCTCATTTACTCTTTCTTTTCTCATTCTTGAATTTCCTTAAGCTATGGTTTTCTCTGCCTCCAAGCCACATCAGAGAAAGGTGTTTTGGAAGGTTATGTATTGCCCCTTTCATGATCCTTGTGTAGGAACGCAGTGAAAACGTCTGTTTTCTCCTTCTTTCTTCTATTTCTGCAAGCCTGTTTCTGAATCATCCTCAACAGGCACATGGGCATACTGCAGGGACCAGGACACAAGGGCAGGTGCTCCTGCCCAAGAACCTGATGCATACCTGGGGATGCCAGGTCAGTTCCCAGACTGGCCAAGAGACAAAGGAACGTCAGTATCTCTGCCCTTGGTGGAGTCCAGATCTCAACCTTAGTGCTCTTTGAAGCGAGTGGATAAATGTTTCAGTATAACTCAGGAACTTGATTTAATACTTTAACTATTCTTTTAGCTTTTTGTAAATAGGGTAAGAAATGAAAATAAGACCTTCAATGCAAGTGTCTTGCACACTAATGAGATCTGCAAGGTGACAAGAAACAGTACAATATTTCCCCAGTCCTTTGTAAAATGCCCAAAAGTTCCACCCAAGCAATAAATTAAATTTATCCATTAAATCAAAGTCTTTTTAAAAATTAAATGCAAAGGACATTTTTAGTAGCTTTTCTATTATCACAGAGATACTTTTATGAATATTTTTCTTCAGTGTCACTGAAATTTCATTTGATTCAAACCAAATTTGGAAAAAGTGGATTCCCTTTCAGGCTGACATACTGTACACTGAGATCTAGCCTAAATATATTTCAAGGTAGATTTTTTCATTAGTACAGTTAGATCAACTTCACCTACTTTTGGTTACCTAAAAATTAATCATCTGCATCTCCACTGTAGTCAGAAGAAAAAGAATGGCAGGTCTGAACAAGGGAGAGATAAATTCTCCTCTAAAGGCATCTTTCCTTCTTGTCTGAATACAGAGTGGGCTGAGGCAACTATTTAACCTACAGCCATGATTCTGAGCTGTCTAATTTACCCCTAAATGCTTGTGGTTGGCATATTCTGTAAGGTGCGAAGAGAAGGGCAAGGTCTATGATAGACCGGGGAGTGGTGGAAAGACTCATCCAAAGGGGCAGAGCAAAATCAAAACCCTGCATCAGACTCAGTAACTTTGCGTGTGCTCACATTTCCTGGTCTTTCAGGCCATTCCTCTTGCACAATTTTGAGCTATTACCAAGACCAATGTGCTCCTAGATTGTGCAAATCACAGGTGACTGGTTTTTACCTTCTCTAAGGCTTTTTCTACATTTTTACTCTCTTTGGGGTGGGAAATGTGTGCAGGAAAAAATCTTTTTATTATTAATGCAGAGAGTGTAAGTACTTTTTTGTAAAAGGCAGTTGGTCTCCATTACACATAATTGACCAACTACTGCGTCAACACACAAAGTAAAAACATGACCCATTTTGATATTTCCTATTGGTATTACACACATTTATTACATGTGCTATATGAATTACTTATTTTCTATCAAACCGGAGATTAGAGAAAATTAAACATATTCTCTTTTACTTTAGCAGATCTTGTGTATATGTTTGTTTATAGATGTGAAATACAGATACTTCAGTATATTTTTCTTTTTTATTTTTAGCAAATTTAAAATTATAATTCCTTAGGGATGGATTTCTTAACCTCAGACCACTGGGTTTTGCCGCTTGTTTTATGTTATCCAGGAGCATACGTGGGAGAGGAGTGAATGTGAAGCACTTGTTTTCTCCATATTCCCATGAAAAATCTTAGGGAGGTGTCATCTTGACACACTTTGCTGGCTGAAACTCCACCCTGCCTGGGAACCCCAGTATTCCAGACACGAATTTTGTCTTAATGGACAGTTTTAAACTAAGAGACCATCTTAGGGCATTGCTTCTCTGTAATTAGCAATATTTTTCATCTCTTATTTTAAAAATCAGTAAGTGAATAGAAACATTAAGTCAGTGCACAAGCAAGTCTTTGATTTTTCTTATTGAAATGGCAAATATGATTTCTGACACCTTATTAATTGAGATAGTATCTCTTAATAAATAGACTCATATGAACATTTCCAGTACTTTGGTTAGACGATTTTATTAGGATAAAATATAAACAGACAAACATAAATAAAATCTTGAGCTCATAAATTACAGGATACCATGTTTTATGAACAGAATATAATGTGTAAAAAGTGTAAAAAGGAAACATAATTATTTTGCATAACACTGGATTGTAGAGGATTTTTCTTGTATTTATAAATGAGGAGAAACTCTAGAAGTAGTATCCAAGATCCATCATTTTATGTGACGATTCGGGTCCAGTTTTTTGTTATTTTTCTATGGATCCAAGGATGTGAGTTCAAGTTTTGCTCATGAAAATGACTTATCTGACCAGCTGCAGTAACATCTTGTTTTAAGGCTGGGCAGACTTACTCATCTCTGGTATATTTGTTGGCTTCAGTCGATTTCATTATGTAACAAAGTTTTGGTTGGACCAGACAAGGTTAGTCATCAGAGTCCTGCAGGATTGACTCTGGCATCTGAGAGCATAGGCAGCATCCATCCACAGCTGTCACAGTTTCCTTCTCCATATGTCAGTGCAGGTAGCAACTTTCAGACCACGTTGTCCATGAACATCATTAGTACTCTACGCGTTTCTGAAGAGATCACCCCAGAAATGCACTTTATGTCATTATGGTGACCAGACCATAAGCAGCAGGTTTTGTGATGCCCTGAATGTAGTGATGGAGCACCATGCAGTGCTTTCCACCTTCTTTCCCAGGCTTCCTATCACCATTCCCTCCACCCAGCACAGTAACTGGAATGTGTCGCCTCGGGTTAACTGTGGAAACTTTCGGAGCTTGTTGCCTTGGCTTTATGTCTTATTTTCTTATAAACATCTTTGACACTGAGTCAAAGATGTGCTATAGCACTCAGGTAGCCTCCCCTAATAGGAGCGCGTGCATTCTGGAGTTGTTTTTCTTAAATTAAATACAACACAGTATACCTAGAAGATTCTATATGAACCTACTGTCTTGAATTGAGGTTTATATGTAGTAAAAATTCCCATTTCCCAGACAACATGTAACCACACCTCTGTTTTCTACTGGCATTAGCCAGGATGCTTTCTGACAGTGCGCAGCACAGAGAAAATGGGTAGAATGAGGATGGAGCCAGACTTCTCCTTGCCCCCACAGGTGACATGCTGAAGTCAGGCTTGTAGGGGATACAAAACACGTGTAGGGGACTCACATGGCCTCCGTTTGCTGTCATCAGCCTGTTTTTTCTTATAAGGACTGCATTTTGCCTAGACAAAACATTGTCTTCCTTTCAGGTGATGCTGTGGAATATTTAGTAATTACATTTGCATGCAGTTAAGTTCACAGCTGTCTTATCAAATCTGACTCAGGTTGCACATAACCAGTATTTCCTGGATCAGAGAAAGGATGGAAGCATTGGACCTATAAAATACTAACACAGAAATAGCAAAACAGCCCCCTTTTGAGAGGAGAGCAGCAGCAAGGTGGTCGCTAAGGTAAATGGGGCCAAATCTCCACGAATTTTTAAGTAAAATAAACCAAGCAAAAAAAAATTCTACCGCCCCATTTCTGCATAAGTTATGTTCTCCAAATCATGGTTAAATGCTATCAAAAAACTCCAGGTTAAGTCCTTAGAACTTTTGCCTCCCTTCACACTGCTCTGTGTGCTCAAGGCACTTAACTATTTCAGCCTCCAGAAAATAACACAAAATACGCCAACCTGTTGGACTTGAACGTTTTTTTTTTCAAATGTTCCACCTTAAAATTTGGTTTGTTCTGAAACCAAATGAAGTGTGTGTGAAGTTGCAACCATAAAAGAAAATATAAGTTCACATTCTTTATTTTATTAATCTAATAATGGCACAAAATTTTAACCATGTTAGCTAAATTAATCATTTATTTGCCTGTCTCCAAATGGGAAAAGAGAGGAAATATATGTACCCGAAGAATCTTTTTTTCCTTTAGAAAAAGTTTCCTAAAATAAGCATTACTTATAGTAAGTTCAGTGGTTTTAATCTCACTTTTCACATTAACAAAAAGTGTGCAGGAAAAAAGAGCTTCATTAAGAAAGTATTTTAGAAATACTTAGTAAATAATTTAAATATAATTTTAAAATAAAACCAGATCTGTCTACAAATTGTAAATGTGATGCTAAACTCATGCTTTATTGAGATTCTAGGAAGCATAATTTTCCATTGCTAGACAATGTGAATTGTTTAGATTTTATCAATTAAAAGAGTATGGTTATGTCAGTGGACAATAAATATTTCTTTAAGTAGTGATACCATTTGATATTGCATCTCCTTTTGGATTATTTTGACTTTTAATACACAGTTTAGGTAGCAGGAGGTCATATGAAGGACAAAGCATTGTGTTGATCTGAGCTAGCATTGCCTTCTGCTCCCTGCAGTAATAATGGCAAACAGATATTCTTTTTATTCTAAATATAGCAAATCGTGCAGTTAATAAATTTTTCATGCACAGACAGCTGGGTCAAATGGGATCTCCTTCCTGAGAAAGAATTAGAGGAAAAGAATTGAACTTTCATACAGCATATTTTTTAAAAAGAAAATCAGTCCCTTTTTATTAGGACTATTTGGGTGATGATTGGGTAGGATTTTTCTTTATGCTTTTACAGTTTTCTATCATTATTTAATTTTTGATAATTATTGTGTGAAATCTTACTTCCTATACACAAGTCTGGAAACCAGAATACAAATTTAAATAAATGGGAATTGCTTTTTTTTGTAATGATCTCTTCTGGTGACAACTTTTATAATGGTGACTGAGCCTGTATCTGATAACTATGCTGTGTGTGAGAAGTAAGCTAAAAAGCCTTAATAGAAGTTAATCTCAGGCTAAGCCTTGTCCTTGCTTGCTGTACAAGATTTTTGAATATGAAACCCTGTGGATGAAAATGTCTGTGCAGGATTCAGTGTGGCATCTCATGTGGTCTTGGTTACGATTTTGTATGCAGGTGCTGTGGTCGATGAGATTGATGAACAATAACTGCATATGCAAGTATTCAGGGAAGCGCAAAATTTCTAGGCAATTTACGCTCTCATGTGCTCTGTTCGGAAACTCGGCTCTCAAATTACAGCTAATGAGCAACAATGGGTGCATTTGTGGGTATGAATAAAGGGATCAGAGAGGAATTTGCATCATCCAGCTTCAGACATTATTAAATGCCTACATTGGGATACTGGGCTCTCTGTGCAGTTAACGGCAGGGGAGACATTCGATCCCAAGCCTGCGTCTAAAGCATGCAAGAGATTTGTGAGATGGGGCCACACAGTAGGCTCTGCAGACCAGGCATCCAGATGCCTTGTGTGCATGGTGGTTCCACAAGGTAAGGCATTCTGGCTCCTTCTTCCTGGAAAGCTGGATGTGTTGCAGGGAAGAGGGAGCCGATACGCTCTTGAGTCTTACTCTCAGCTACAGTTGAGATGTACTCAGGATGCTCAAAGGGACTCCAGGCTTGGGAAATATTTCTTAATCCCCTAGTTGAATCATAGGTTCATAGAATAGTTTGGGTTGGAAGGGACCTTTAAAGGTCATCTAGTTAAACCCCCCTGCAATGAGTAGGGCTCTCTTCAACCAGAACAGGTTGCTCAGAGCCCCCTCCAGCCTGACCTTGAACGTTGCCAGGGATGGAAACAGGGTAGAGGCCAGGCCTCTACCACCTCTCTGGGCAACCTGGACAGTGTTTTACCACCCTCATTGTGAAAAATTTCTTCCTTAGATCTAGTAAAAATCTGCCCTCTTTCAGCTTAAAACCATTACCTCTTGTCCTATCACAACAGGCCCTGCCAAAAGGTCTGTCCCCTTATTTCTTATAAGCCCCCTCTAACTAGATAAGATTTGAATTATCCCCTTTACACCCAATTTAATGTGAAGATGAGTTGGGTTTCCAATTTATGTATCCAGGCTGGACAACATGATTATCGTCCAGAAATTCATATATGGCAATCATAAACTAAAATTAAATAAAAATAGGTCATAGTATAGCATGATGTGATATATTCTACAAGGTGAGTTTGGATAATTAATTGTCCAGGCAGATTGTATGACAAAGGTCTGATATCATACAGATTGGCATTACAACTGGTATTTATGTCTGCTAATGTCAGTGAGATGGGCAACTAGGAGTTTATACTTAGAGATATTTAAAGCAAACTGTAAGTGCAGTTGCATGATTGATCATTATTTAGTTACGAACACCAGTCGCAGTATGATTTCATTATACAGCAAATTGTCCTGCAGTCAAACTCTGCCCCTCTTCTTCCCTCAGGCAGAAGTTTTTGTAAAATCATGTGAAAAATGTAAGGTAAGGATTGACTTGTAGAAGACTTGTTGGTTTTCAGGAAGTGAACACCATGTCTTAAATTTGCGTTTATTTCCATAGTGTTTTTATTCTGCAGTTGTCCGTTATGTTTTTAATCACTGGAATGACCATTTTCAAATATTAGAAACATGGGCTCATGGAATGATTAGGGTTGGAAGAAGCCTCTTGAGGTCATCTGGTCTAAAACCAGGATGGCTGCTGAGATGGGACTCCAGGATCTTGGCCACTCAACTTCTGTGTATCTTCAGGGATGGCGATCCCACAACTCCTCTGGGCAGCCTGTGCCAGTGTTTGACTACTCTCATGATGAAAACTGTTTTTTAATAATATCTACCTGGAATTCCTTGGGTTCCAGCTTGCGCCCACGGATGCTAAATTTAAAAATTTTTGATAGACAAGTCCTTGAGCAAAGTATAACTCCTCTTCTTGCCTCTTTCTCCTTCTTCCTTCAGCTGAGTAAAACCTGTTGATCTAAGCCATAAAGGGTAATTTTCAAACACAATAGTTGCTGCGATTGAAGGGGAAGGGGTCAGCCAGGAAAATCAAATTTATAATGGGGAAACCAATGCATTTTCAGCAAAAGATCTCATAACAGACTTCAGGCCCACAGTCTTCACACTGTTACCTTTCAAGAAACTTTATAACAGTAAATTTTGAATGATGACTTTATTTTAAATTACTGACACGCAAGATTAACTTCCACAACCCAATGGCAATGTGTCTGTAGACTTATAGAGAAGCTAATACAGTGTGAGCCTGTTTATCAATCTGTGTTTTGCCGATCCTTGGGGAAAGGTCCTCTTGGGAGGGACAGACCCCAGCCAGCCCATGGCCAGAGCTGGCTGAAGCGAAGGAATGTCTCCTTGTCAGCACCAGGCATGGCCTAGGAAGTCCTTCTGAGAATGTACAGCTCGGGAAGGAGATTCATCTCTGCTTGTGGGAGGGAGAATTGATGTGGAAGACATTTGAGAGTCTTAGCCAGGGGAGAAAGACGGGTATCTTAATCGAGGCTGTAAAGCTCAGTGTAAAGCTGAGCTGCTGTTTTGTCCCAGTCCCCCAGTTGAGGCTGTATTACCCATGCTGGCATGTGCAAACACAGAGTAAAATGGAAACGTGATTTTGGCATATGCTGAAATGCCCATACAGTCCTCTGATATGGTTGGCAACAGGAATTAAGATGTGCCAGCATATGCTAGCAGCCCAAGTGCAGACCCTCTGGGCACACAGCAGATGCAAAAAAAGTCATGGTTTTAATTGTACTGTGGCTGTACACTGGCAGGCGTATGTTGGCTTGGTGCAGAGACACTGTTCACCTGAGATTTCTTCCGAGATCTGAAGAAGGAAGGAAACTAATGTAGGAACAAAAGGGAAATAGGACTTTGGTTACTACGCAGTGCTGTCTGATCAGACTTGGTGACAGCAGTAATGAAAGTAACTGCTTTTTAATAAACCTGAGCATTCATTGCCATTTATAAAAATATCTTTAGTTGTAAATCTGAAAATACTGCATTGGTTTCAGAGGAGATTTTATAAGCATATGTTCTTCCAAGATTAATTTGGTAAAAAACTGTCAAAATGTCAGTTGACTTAATATTGTTAGTTAGATATTATTAGTAATGAACTAAATAAAATAATTTAATAGTAGCAAAGATTTTATTTTTTAGTTTGTATATATATGCATCTGTGCATATTAGCTATGGGTGCATGTGTGTGTGTGCATAAAGGCTGTGTATCTGTAGTATATGTAAACACATTGACCGTATAAACTAATGAATGAACAATTTTCATGAATTAGTGCTTTTTTTCTGCTCTTTCTTATGTGCCTTTTTACAAAAGAGTTGGATTGCCATATTTTGTGTCTTCACGTTGCCAGAAGCATCAAGTTTAGAGGAGAATCTGTGGCATGTTCATTTATTTCGACTGGTTAGCTGTACAATATCTCCTGTGCAGTTGATGAAATTATGCAGAACAGTTTTAGACAAGAACCAAACATGTGCATGTACCAGGGCGGGGGGGGCGGGGGGAAGATCTCTCGGAAACTCGTAGTAATAATTACACATTCTCTCCTATCTCCAGACCTAATTTGCAGACAGAATCTGCTGAATTGGTGGTTTAGTTCATTTTAAGGATTTGACATGTTGTACTTTTGCGAGAATATTTCCAAGCGTAAAAACATCTCTGAGGAAATCAAAACAAGCCCTGTTACCTGTGAAGCTTGGCTTTTATACTGGGTTACACGTTCATGAGCTGGCAAAGCCTGGAGGTACTTTAGAGAGGCAAGTGGGAAGGCAATCATTCAGCGTGAAGCGGACACCCTGACAGACGCTGAACACTGGGCAGGTTCAGTATTTTACATGTCCGACCCGCCTGCCTTACTGTTCCCTCTGGACTGAAAAGGCTCAGTACAACCTGCAAGGCAAATAGTAAAGGTTACTTATTTTGAGCTTTACATCTACCTGCCGGTTGTATCACCCTGGAACATACCTTTGCATGTTAGTATTTCTTATCAAAAGAGATCCTGAAATTTATGTGAGATTCAGTTGCATTTTTTTACAATAGGAAACCAAAATTATACTTAAACCCTCGCTGTGAGGAGCAACAATCAAGCACTGTAACAAAGAAAGCGATCTTCCTGATAAAAGAATTACTACCACATTTGTGACAAATACGTCACTCAAAGTGCAAATCAGGTGAGGAAAAAAGGGATTAAAGTTGGGGAGATACTGGAAAATGAAGGAACAGGAGTGGGTATGGTTTAGGTTGTTTTTTGTTTCTAACCAGGCAGTCACCCTAAGGTCAGTTCTAATATAAGCTAGGGCCAGGGAACATTTGTTTACTGTGAATTTTTAAGGTGTTTTAATAACCACTCTCCTTCCCTGGGCTAGTCATCCTTTTGACGTTAAAACAGGTACACATCCCCTGGAAGCTAGTTCACAGTGAGTCTTGGTGGGATGGAGATGAGCGTATGCTTTTCTCCAGCAGATTTACAGTGCGCTCGTGTCACTGCACTTGGCAGGAGGGCACCTGGATACCTCATTGTTCTCCGATCATCTCTCGTGTGTGCTTCAGAAGCCATAAATTATTCATGTCCTCTTAGAATATTCTTCTGGATTTCCTGTGTGAGGCCCTTAATATTGTTGTTTTTAAAGTTTCAATGCAATTTTAGGGATTTTATCATGTCACTTATACAAATATTTTCCTGTCGTGCAGTTTAACCCTTTACACGTATGACCTGTTTTTTCTTGTTTTCCCAGGAGCCTCATCTTGCTTACCGTAATTTCCATTGAATTTATTTGAAGCATGTTGATTGATAACAGTGGGATCATTTCGAATTTAGTCTACCTAAAAACGCCTGCTTATCATTTGTGTAACATCTGTGCTGTACGAGTGAAATGGACTTTTATGATGGTTAAGAGTTTTTACTTTCTATTTGTGTTTTGCTGTTTCTCCACTACCCTCATAAAATTTCCCAGTAAATCCATTTTTTTAGTTTCCTTGTGTGCTAAGATCTATGTATTATTAAGTGTCTGAAGGATAGCCCTTAATCCTCATGCCCCTTTATTCCAAAGCTACATGTATTACTGTAAGTAAGTCAGCAGTATGTACAATTCAGCTGGCCTAGTGTCCAGCAGCTGACCTCAGCCTCAAATCCCCTGCTGCATGCTTCACATGACACTAAGCTGTCACTTTAATCCCTGTTGTAATGAAACCCACACATACAGAGTGTATTGCATTATATTGTAAAAGTGGTTTAAAATGTGCCAGCAGAACACTTTGCTGCAGGAGAAGGTTGGGTTTCTTAAAGAGAAAAGTTTCACAGGATCTTTTCAGTCTTTAATGAAGGACTTGCTTGCAAGAATTTATGTTAGGAAGGAGCTTCCTTGGAGTTCTTTGTTGGATATTGTATTAGACTGTAGACTTTCTGTCCATTCACACAATGCAAAAAGACTGAAGTCTACCCAACCACACAAACTCGGGGCAGGGGGGGAGGAAATAAAGTTAAAGCAAATGAACTGTGTACTGAGAAACATTCCTGCGAAACAAGAATATAGTCATTGGCCATCTGTGCTAAAGGGTTACATGTGCACACACACACACACGGTGTTCTCACCCTGTTGACTGGATTGTGGGGACATGGTTGGAATGCGAGCTTAATGAAGTGTGAGTAATGGAGGTAATTTTAAAAATTTAGCAGTGGAAATTCTGTCTGGTTTAGGCTGACTTTCATACTATTTATTTCTATCTTTCACATTTCAGTCAATTTTATAAGCTTTCAGGTGCTGTTGCCTTCAGGACATAGCGACTCAGTACTACAAATTAGCTGTTTAACAAGAGAACATAATTTACGGTGTAGAACAGCATTTAATGAAGAATTCCCAAATTAAATTTTATTATCATTCTGCACAGAGCCCTGATGAAGTGTTTCTACCTCTGGGAATAGAAAGCAGCAACGTATGTGCACACTGAGGATGTTGGAAGAAGTCTTCCCTGCCTCTAGTGCACAAGGATTTGTAGCGTCTGCTTTTCCACATCACACCAGAATGGCAAGACCCTTTAAAGCAATAATTGAGCAACAGGTTGAGAACATAGGGAGATGAGTTTTCTTTTTCATGCCCTCTCCCTCCCCGATACATGACTAAGATATGGGATTTATTGCCATGGAATGCTTTGGAAGACAAATTATAGCTGGAATTAAAAAGCAACTGAGAGATGTCACATGAACAACACAAGAGTGGTTGGTACACCGGTCCTGGGGCACATGAAGTCCTTTTACTGTAGACCACTGGAAGCATTGGATGTCAGGGGGAGGTTATCTAGGCATATCTTGCTCTTAAATCCTTTTGATAATCTCTGCCGCTATCCAATAAATGAGCATGAGGTGAGATGGTCCTTGTCTTACCGTAGATGTCTGTAATACACAGCCGTACCTCTAAGGTAGTCACCTCAGGCTCCCATTTATTTAGTGGAGAGAAATAAGCCCTTCAAAGAGACTTCAGAGAAATGATTCATTTGACGTTAAACACCTGCTCTAGGCTGAGATTATGATGGCTTGTTTGTGAAGGCAGCGCAGATGACTACTTCAGATGTAGACTTACAAAGTGTGATTGGTCCTGAGGTAGCTGTACTTGTTCCTCTCCACCAGCTAAAAATGGAGCTTTGAGTGACTTGTAAGAGGTGATGCTGGTCTGCATTTGGTCACATCAGTCCAAGCCTTTGTGTGACTCTGTATTTGAAAGAGCTTGAACTGTGATTTATTTCCAACTAGATGTTTTTTTCCCATTTAAAAAAAAAACAATCAAAACCAAAACAAACCACCAAAACACAACAAAGTCTTTGTTCAAAAGATGTCAGAGCTTGAAGAACAGGGATTAATATAAAGTACAATAAAGAAAAGAAGAACCTGCTTAGCATTTGCTGTCATGTATGAGGACACAAATTTTAAGTTTAAAAGAAAGGGAAATTAATCCAATCCTAGCATCTACCACATGCATGTTGTAAACTCATTACTTCTAGGTGAGGTTACTTAACTCCCACATTTTTGCTGGAAAAAGCAGTATGCAAGAGAGTCCCTAGGTCCGTAGCAGATGAAGCCATACATGACTGTGTATGATTTATGCTTATTTTAACTCTGTCAATATTATAAATGCAAAACCAAAAGACTCAAGGACAGACATGTTATTTGTGACACTTTCTGCAGGATGTTGTGTTCATAAAGCAATAAATGGTTTGAATTCAGACTCACAAAACGTATATAATCCAGATTTTTTAGCTTCTTTCATATGACATATCTAAGCATTGCAGAGAGGCTACTGAACATAAACAATTCTTCTAGGAGAACTGTTATATACAATACAATTCACTGCATCCAAAACAGGTTAATAATCTTAAAAATATTGTCTGTGAGGAAGAGAACTGTAACAAATAGAAATTATTTAGAGGATTCTGTTCCAGCAACGTTAGGAAGCCTAACATTCAAATTAGAATAGAACTGCAGATTAATTAAGCAAGCAAGATAAGACAGTAAAAGCAAATACTGTTAGCAGTTTATGTAGCAATGAAGACAAACTTCATGAACTTCACTGTTAATGTTACTTGATTGTGATAAAGTAGAAAAAAACTATTCAAGAGCTTCATAAAATGTGTTGTAAGAACTGAAACAATATATTAGTAATTCTCAAGGGTAGGAGGGCTCTGCAGAGGGATCTGGACAGGCTGGATTGATGGGCCGAGGTCAACTGTATGAGGTTTAATAAGGCCAAGTGCTGCGTCCTGCACTTGGGTCACAACAACCCCATGCAATGCTACAGGCTTGGGGAGGAGTGGCTGGAGAGCTGCCCGGCAGAAAGGGACCTGGGGGTGCTGGTTGACAGCCGGCTGAATATGAGCCGGCAGTGTGCCCAGGTGGCCAAGGCGGCCAACAGCATCCTGGCCTGTATCAGAACTAGTGTGGCCAGCAGGAGTAAGGAAGTGATCGTGCCCCTGTACTCGGCACTGGTGAGGCCGCACCTTGAATCCTGTGTTCAGTTTTGGGCCCCTCACTACAAGAAGGACATTGAGGTGCTGGAGCGTGTCCAGAGAAGGGCAACGAAGCTGGTGAGGGGTCTGGAGCACAAGTCTTCTGAGGAGCGGCTGAGGGAACTGGAGTTGTTCAGTCTGGAGAAGAGGAGGCTGAGGGGAGACCTTATTGCTCTCTACAACTACCTGAAAGGGGGTTGTGGTGAGGTGGGTGTTGGTGTCTTCTCCCAAGTAAGTAGCAATAGGACAGGAGGAAATGGCCTCAAGTTGCACCAGGGGAGGTTTAGATTGGATATTGGGAAAAACTTCTTTACTGAGCGAGTGGTCAAGCATTGGAACAGGTTGCCCAGGGAGGTGGTGGAGTCACCATCTCTGGAAGTGTTCAAAAAACGTGTGGATGTGGCACTTCAGGACATGGTTTAGTGGTCATGGTGGTGGTGGGTTGATGGTTGGACTTGATGATGTTAAAGATCTTTTCCAACCTTAACAATTCTGTGTTTCTGTGAATAATTGACAAAAATAGTAGAAAAAAATCAAAATATTTATAGAAACAAGGGGCATATACTGAAACATTAAAAATATTTTCAGTGGAATTCATATTAAAGATAAAATTTAGCATACAGAATAGCAAGTTAGTGCACTTATTCCCAGCTGGATTGAGGTATATGGCAGACCAGATTTAGAACTCACTTAAATCTTTATATGGAAGATGGCTATCAACCTCAGGCAAGCAAGTTCCTTTTTTCTTTCAAGTTTCATGTCAGCCTTCCCTTATTGTGATCTTAGACGAGGAAAAAAGACATTACTAATCTAACTGAAAACCTAGCTCCTAAACTTTCCAGCATAAATTTGACCAAGCATAGGAAATTTTAAGGCAGTATCATTATTTTTTATTTTCCTTAACCCAAATTCCTAAGGCAGCTGATGCTAGCAGTTATGTTTTATATATTTTTTCTGGATTAAAAAAAACCAGCCCAATATTTAATGGAAAATTGACAGATATCGAATAGTAATCTAGCCATTTTCTTGATATAATTAGTCTCGGAAGCAGTGTACAGTAAAATAAATCACTAGAGACAGTAAATGCAAGAAAGACAAATCGGCAAAAGCATACTGTATGTTTTGAAATAAATCCAGTTTTATGGTATTTCTTATCTGGGGAAATACTGCACTCTGAGGTAGCAAAAAATTAATTAGGAGTAATCCTTTCAGTTGTCTGTAAACTCTAACATGACCTTTAGCAATGGCTGCAACTGATCCATGCTCAAGTTTGTTTAAGCCAAAGCAAAGAGTTTCCCTGACTTGAATCAGCACTGGGTCAGGCCCCAGCTTCTTCTTAATGGAGAACATCCATGCACCACAGGTGGAGGCAAACATCAAAATTTTAGCTATTGATGGGAATTTCTATAGCTGAAGCCTGGACTTAATCCCATGTTTAACTTCATTTACAAATTTTGTTTTCTGGATCACAGTTCAAGCTGCATAAATCAGTTTTTCATTCTGCAAACAGGAAACCTTGTTGCCAAAAATTAAATTGATTGCAGAGTGTTGGGTTTTACAGCTGGATTGGATAACTGACCGAGCAGTGAACTGAAGGAACTTCACAATTTATTAATTATTTACTTCTTTGCAATGTCTATACAATGTTTACCAAATTGTATACTTCCAGATTCAGAGCTTAATGCTAATGTGGGATTTTCTCATACTTATTTTAAAAGAAATCTGTATTTTTAAAATGTACATTGACTGTCTGAAAGAGGGATGACTTCAGCAGTGTGGAGACACCATACTGATTAGAACAACAACTTGTGTCAGTTTTTACTACAATCCATTCTCACTGCTATATGCAATCCTTAATTAGGGAAGGTTTTTGTTACTCTAACAACTAAAATACTGGTTTATGCATTAAGTGATATTTAAATTATTAGGATATCAAAGTAAAATTTAAGCCATGTCATATTTTTAAATGCTAATTTAACAAAGGAATTGATAATTTATTTCTTTTTATTTCATAATTGAAAGAAATTGCTATATATTTTTTAGTAGTCAGGAGCAAATTTTAAAAAATTCTTTAGAGTCTTTGCGTGTCCAAAGAAGGGCAACGAAGCTGATGAAGGGTCTAGAGCACAAATCTTATGGGGGGCAGCTGAGGGAACTGGGGTTGTTCAGTCTGGAGAAGAGGAGGCTGAGGGGAGACCTTATCGCTCTCTACAACTACCTGAAAGGGGGTTGTGGCGACGAGGGTGTTGGTCTCTTCTCCCAAGTAACAAACAACAAGACAACAGGAAATGGCCTCAAGTTGCACCAAGGGAAATTTAGATTGGATATTAGGAAAAATTTCTTCACTGAAAGGGTTGTCAAGCATTGCAACAGGCTGCCCAAGGAAGTGGTTGATTCACCATCCCTGGAGGTATTTAATAGATGTGTTAAATGTGGTGCTTAGCTTTAGTGGTGGACTTGGCAGTGTTAGGTTAACGGTTGGACTCGATCTTAAAGGTCCTTTGCAACCTAAATGATTCTACAGTTCTGTTCAATGATTCCGAAAGGAAATACTTAGGTAGAATATCAAGGAAAAGGACAAAAGGCAGAGGAAAAAAAAAAGCAAAAACGCCTATGATTAATTATTGGCTGTACAAGGAAAAGAAAGCAGAAGTTGTAACTTTATAAATTTCAGTGCTAAAAAACAAGTTGTAACAGGTTTTCTTCCACAGGTAAAGGTTTGACAGCACTCTGCAGACAGCCTTTTTTATTTTTGTTCTGCATGAAGCTGATCATGCAGCCTTTGTAAAGCGTTTGCCATGACATCAAGGGAGTTGTGCCTGGATAAAGACGGAATGATCATTCATTGTACTAGGAGATAAGTGGTATATTTTAAAATAATTTCAGCCTCTACATTTTCTTAAATAAAAAGTTTAAAATCTTTTGTGCTCAAAAGGCAAAATAACTGATGTAGGAAGCTGGTTTGCATGGCTGCCCTGCAAAAAGAATCAGAAAATGTTATTTGTGAATATTTTATAGAATTTTATTTTTTATTTCATCACAAGGAAATAAAACTGCTTTGTGTAGATTAATTTCCAAGTGAAGCTGGTAGGACTGGGTGGACTTTACCAGTTACCACAAAAAAAAGTCTGATTATTGAAAAAGGGTCTAATTATTATTGGTAAAATCATTGGTTTGGCTGCTAGTTAAATGCATTTGTGGCATAACACAGCTGTCCTGGGTACCTTCTAAAGAGGAGGACCAAAGTGAAAAATTGAAAAAAATTCTAAGCTAAATTTTTAGTGATCTCCTTACTCTTATACCTCGTGTTTCTTTTTGATTGTAATTGATATTTCTGTGTCTCACTCCTGTGCATGTTCTCTTGTGGGTGAAGGTTTTACTTAAAAATAACTAAAATGGCAAAAGGGGAAATAATTCATTTTTGCCTTCCAAAACTTTTAAAAATCACAGCACACTTAAAGAAAATTGGGTTTTTACTAACTTTTTATATTTTATAAAATCAAATGAAGTAATTGGACTAAGTAATAATGACACACTTAATTTAAAATATTTTTAGATTTCCCATAATTGATTTCAAGGCATTGACTGATTGCTGTAAAAAGTTTGGTTTTAAGCAGCTGACAAGCTGATGACAAGTATTAATGGATTTTGCAAAGAATAATTTGAATTGGAGAAAGAATTTTGTGAAAAGAAAGTACATGTTTCTGTCATAAAAGTGCATGACAACAAAGATGCATGTTACATCACTGAAAACACCCTGAAAACTAAGTTTGAAAATTTTTGGCAGAAAATATAATGGCCTATAAATACAACCATTGTACTCAAAAACAAAAGATTGGGGGTTTAGTCACTTATCTCACTTCTAACCTATGAATCTGAATCCACTTAAAGTATGTAGACTATTAAAATATAAAGTATTAAGAAGAAGGAAACGAGCACACTAAGAAGGGTGCATAAGTGCCTGAGTAAGCCTAAATCAGCTCTCAGGTGCAGGCAATCCCACCTGCACCACCCAGGACATTACTGTCCTTATTTAAAGGCTTGATTATCAGTTAAGGGCTTGAGCTTGTGTGGTGGTGTGCTGTGGTCTTGAGGCTATTCTGCTCTCCTGAACCTACACATGAGCAGGGTATTCCATGAGCGTCTGCGAAGACAGAAGTGAGTCTTATATTTTATTTTTTTTTAAATGGTAGGACTGTATTGCTGTGTTGTCCTAATATTTCAGTTATGTTAGGAGGTTAAAAGAGAGATAACAAAACTATTTTAGAAATAAAATGGATCTGCAAAATAAGTTTATAATATCTGATAGGGTCATGATAAAACCATGTGATGACCTATGGTTAAGGGAAGAAGGGTTCTAGGTTTTTTTAATAGACTTCTTAGACTGTAGAGGGAAGGGCTGTCTTTAGTTGTATAGGAGTCTGGTAGCAAAAGTACACAGTATTTTGGTTTAAAACAACAAAAAAATGAAAAATAGGTATTTGATAATAAAATTAACCATGGTATATGCACAAGACTGACTGTCATGTGGTCAGTGTAGCTTCTTGCTGGGGCAAATTAAAGTAGAGGAAAATTGAGGATAATTATTTTAAGCATGAGGGACATCATCAAACATTTCTTAGTTTGCTAAGGCCATTAAAATCCTGAATGTGATGCCTTTTCGAACAGTCATCCACAAACAGATGGACTGAAGTTGAAAATGGGATTTATTTATTTATTTTTACATCTGGGAAATCAACAATTACATATTTCAAAGGAAGACAGGCTAGGTGTTAATATATTCAGAAAGCAGTAGTTGGTTTTGGATCTACCAATTCACTGTTTCAGCTGTATTTCACATGCTGACATTTACTGTAAGCAGCATATCACAAACTAATCTATGTTGTGGCACGTATCTTGAAGAAGTTTTTATGTTCCACAGTATCAGTTAACTGGGTAATACTCACAGCCTAAATTTTCTCTTTTCCTTATACACACATGCTCCTGGGTTCTCCGCATCCCTATACTTCTGTAAATATACATACATATATACATGCACGCCAGGTTTGCTGTAATGGTGACTCAGCCTGCAGAATTAGAGATTGATCATGAGAATATAGAAAAGTCCAGTGTTAAAGCAGTAATGATGTTTTGGAAGGAATGGAGAATTCCTATTCAAGCCTACCATTGCTGTTTCATTAGAGCCTAGCCTAATGGTAATGTTGTTAATGATAATAATATTGCTTTATCTTAAATGAAAATATATCACCTGGTATACCTAATTATTGCTTTTCTTTTTTTTTTTTATAACCACCTTTCACTGTTAAGTCTGGGTCTGCCCTTACGGCACTCAAATAATTCTTGATTCCACAGCATATAGCGGAAATTTGATGTTCTTTGATTCTTCATTTTCTGCTACTGAATTTCAGTCCATTTCTGATAACATGGTCCTGAATGTTGCCCAGCTTTTTTTGTCTGATAATTCAATCTCTAGCTGTCTTGACAGTGAAGCTTAATTTTTTTTTTTTGTCATAATTTGACGACTTTGGCATAAACTGTTTGTGCAAGGGTCATTAATGCCTTCTGTCCCAGGACCACTTTTTTAAAAAATGACTCAAGTAACTTGACTATCAGCAAGTGATTGCCTTTCATCACACTAATTGATATTTCCCCTTGTTCTTGGTAGCCTTGTGATTCTTTAATGAATTCTTATTTTCTCCAGCTTGATTTCCATTAAACTTCCCTTTTTTGTAGCTGCCTGCCGCTGGTGAATTCTAGTCAGCCAGAGCTTAGGTACTTGAGGCACTGTCAAATGCTGACATTCAGAGAGACTAAATCCATTTCATTTCTTTGTCTAGAAGTTCAGTTATCTCCTCCTCTGAGGAGATCAGGTTAATCTAGTGCAATCTTCTTTTTGCAAACTCATGATTCATTTTGTTCCACTTTCCATTTACCTCTGTATTTGAAAGCCTAAAACTGAGGCTATATAACAAAACAAATTCAATAAGAAAAATGAAGTGGAGAAATAACTTTAGATAGTGCCATATCTGTGACTGAAATATAAGACTCTAGATATTGTAAATTCAGGATTCTTCTAAATGCATGTCGCATCCCATATGCACTATAACAGTTAAAACTAAGGCATAACTTTAATCTCACATTCCCTTTGATTTCTGTGGTATACAGAACAGACAGAGAAGCTAAGTTAATGCTGTTGTCTTTCACGTTTTGGTAGGTAGGAAGTGTGGGGGGGTAGATTTTGCTCTGTGTCTCTAATGGGTAAATCTGCTGCATAGCCATTTCTCTGTCTTTATTTCTGTCGCTCATACAGGACCGATAAGCTTTTTCTTATCAGGAAGGGTAGCCTTAGAATATTTGCCATGGCAGTGCTCAGAAAGTCACTCCTAAATATGGCTCCTATCAAATGGATCTTAAGCAAATATAACTAAATATGAAGTATTATGAATGTTTAGGAAGATACAAATTAAGCGATCGAAATACTTCACAAGTTTATAACTATGTTGCAAATATCTGTTTTAAAACATTGATACAGAGCTTTGCTGGTTATTTTTTTCCTGCTTCCATTCTTCCACTGCCTGGTACTGTGGTTTGTCCTAATGAGGGGGGAAGGTACTATGGCAACAATAGCCCAAGGCTAAGTGGCTTTGTGAAGAAAACAAATAATGCAAGCTGGTTGGAAAAGTAAATCATCAATATGAAGAATTTTTGGGGGTTTTTTCCCCCTCCAGTTGTAAAAACAAATTTTTGTGGAGGTGCAACTGTTTCAACAAGGTTTGGGAGACAGGAGAGCTTCCAAGTTCCAAGGTGCTCCAGTCTCTGCTAGCAAGAAAGTGGACTGTGGTTGAATTAACTAAACCTTTTCATTTTGATGGTTCTACGTATTGCTATTTCACAAAAATCAATTGGGAAGATACTGGCTTAATTCAAATAAAAATATAAATAAATCATCTGCTACCCAAAAGTTCTCTTCAGCACTAAGCAGTCAGGCTTTATAGGGAGGAACAGCAGGTTTTTTTCCCTCTCTTGTTCTTTAAGGCAAATACTGAAAATCAGTCAATGCTAACAGTCTGCCAAAGGTGCTTAAAAACCTTTTTAATATATGCCCTCGTTTGAAGAAGCAAGTGATCTGTCAGTGCCTGCTGGTGTGGTTTTTTTTTTTCCTTCCTGGTCAATACTTGGTAGCCCTTGGGAAGAAAAAGCTTTAAGATGGTAATATACTTTAATGTCTGGTATATTTACTTTGGTAAGTCTTGTCCAGAAATGAGCGGGATTTTTGACAGCTACAGTACACTAAGCATTCACCTACTTAAAAGGGCATCATTTGATATTCTCAGAGATCTTTGAGGAAGTGTGTTTCTAGTTAAAACAACATTCTCCTTTCCATTTACCATGTGGAGCATGGAGCACTGTGTACAGAGTGCCAGGGCACAGCTGAGGCTGTCTCTTCCGGAGAGTGACAGCCTGCAGCTCGTGTACAAGTTGGAAGGTAAAGGATATACTGAAATGGGGAAGAGGGAGGGAGGGAGGGAGGAAAAAAAAGAGTATGTCTTCACGGGGGGGGGGACCTGCGCAATTATGCGTTATTTCGCCCGCCTGGCTGCTCTGACACTGATAATTTAGGTAACGAGACAAGCAGCGTGTGCGCGAGTACGTTAATGATCGATTCCTGTGCCCACTGAATTAGAGCATTTCCCAAAGGTCACCACCCTCTACCCTGCCTGTGCCAATGAGGTACGAAATAAAGAAACCTGGTGGCCACCGGAGCCGGCAGCAGCAAGAGCCTGGCCTTGCCCCGTGGGCCCGGGGGCTCGCCCTCTCCTCAGCACCTCCCACCCGCTGCCTGGGTGGGCGACCCGCTGCTGACCCCCTGCCTTAGCAACAAACACGTACTGAAAGAAGGAAGGGGCGGGGGGGGGGGGGTAGCAAAAAAAAAAGAGGCTGCTGAAGAGTGGAATGAAGAAGGGAGCAAAAAAAAAAGGAGAGAATAGACTGTATTTTATTAATTCTCAGTACAGTTTTCAAGCAGAAAGTTAAAACAGTGGAGTTGGTCGGAGCAATGCAGCTGTTGTGATTGGAAACTTTCTTCACACCTTTTGACCTACTTAGTAGTAAAGATTTATGTGTCCGTTCACAGCTAGAATCTCATCTTGTTTTTAAAGAATAAAATGTAAGATTGCCCTCTACTTTTAGATATTCTTGTTACTGTAGATCAATGAAAAAGAAAGAAAAAAGAAAAAAAAGCTCAGAAATGTTTGTGTATGATTAACAATTTATCAAGTTGCCTTATAGCTACTTCTGCTTGCTTTCTGCTTCTTTAAAGGTTTGTGAAGCTGCAGGTAGAATGGGAGAAAGAAGCAAACAGTTCATACTTAAAAAAAAAAAACAAAACAAACAAAAAAACCCCACAACAAACAACTAAGCATGTCTTAAATCCCAATTGTACAACTATTTGCAATTATATTTAAATTTAAGATTGAAATGACCATGAAACTGAAGCTCTTTCTCTTAGCTGTTTTATTTGCTGTATTTCAATTGTACTGAATATGTGGGGGAGCCTTTTTAGCAGTCACATTTAGTGAGTCATTGCCACATTTTGCAGAGGATTCATAAAGGCACATCCAAGAGTAAAATATTTGACAAGGATGATATCATTAGAAATGCTCCATAAAAAAAGTCTCATAGTTAAGTTTTATGCTTATGATATTTTGATATCTATTTATTTTTAAATGTGCTTATGCCAGTTTATCAACCCCAAAATGTTGGTTCTTAATCTAGACCTGAGAACAGGTCTCAGAAAATCTGAGTCTGTTAATTAGAGTCAAATTCTACTTGGAGAGTGAACGGACCTCACTCAATCCTAGGTTATTTAGGTATTACATAATTACTATTCTGTTAATTCATTGCATATGCAGAGAGATAGACATGAACCAAAGTCAAGTGAAAACTGTAATGGAACCAATTCCTTAGGGTTAAAAAAGGCCCGTTAAGATTAGACTGACTTCTTTGTTACACTTCTTGTAGCTTTTGTACCATATCCATCGTTTTAAGCTAGACTTACAGCTTTTCTTCCAGAAATTTATCACATCATGACTGAAAGATCTGGAAAGAACATGATCACCAGAAATATTTGTTTGGTATTGTTCACACTTAAAAATTTTCTGTTGCTATTCTGAACTTGTTCAGCTTCATCTTGCTATCGTTATGTACTCTTTCTTGTGCTGGACTGATAGCTACGCACTACTACTGATTTCTTTCAACACAGATGTTTTTTAGACAGGAATTCCCTCTTAACCTTCTCTTACCAACCTACATAAAACAGCAAGCAATCAAAAATGGTCAAAATAAGACAGGTGTCCACCTTTGCCTTTTGCTGTGAATGAGGTTCAGCTAGGCCAGGGATGACCAGCCTATAATTTTAAAGATGACTTTCACTCTTTAGAGTAATGAATCTGTTCCTGTTGCTACCTCATACTTTTTTCACCATTGTGTGGTAAAAATTCAGACAGTCTTTGTCATGGGATTCTGTATGTCCTATGATCTGCATATTTGTTCATGCATCGGGATGACTACATTTTTCCTTACATGATGCCTCCATCATGTGAATCCTAGAACCTTTGGGTTGGAAGGGACCTGTAAAGGCCATCTAGTCCAACCCACCTGCAGTGAGCAGGGGCATCTTCAACTAGATCAGGTTGCTCAGAGCCCTGTTCATCCTGACCTGGAATGTTGCCAGGGATGGGGCATCTCCCACCTCTTTGGGCAACCTGTGCCAGGGTTTCACCATCCTCATCCTGAAAAATTTCTTCCTTATACCTAGTCTAAATCCCCTCTCTTTCAGTTTAAAACCATTACCCCTTGTCCTATGGCAACAGCCCCTGCTAGAAAGTCTGTCCCCACCTTTCTTATAGGCCCCCTTTAAGTACTGGAAGGCTGCAATAAGGTCTTCCCAGAGCCTTTTCTTTCTCCAGGCTGAACAACCCCAACATGTCACTTCAGATGTTCAGTTTTAACAAGCTCTGACCATTGCAATTCCACTTTGAAAATGGCATTGCTATGCTGCTGCTGCATGTGAGGAAAAGCAGAAAAGGACTTGTGCAGAAAAACAAAAAAAAATGAGTTGTGTTAGTCTCAAAATCAGTTAATCTGAAAATAGGATTAACTGGTGAGAGACAATTTGAAAATACTGCATGAGGCAATCATTGAATCTATCTGTAGGTTGGTATGTTTTAGTTTAATA
Organism: Phaethon aethereus; assembly: GCF_964289735.1. Lineage (NCBI taxonomy): Eukaryota > Metazoa > Chordata > Aves > Phaethontiformes > Phaethontidae > Phaethon > Phaethon aethereus. The sequence continues at coordinate 127,879,283 of NC_138575.1, forward strand.
CCAATCCCTGTATTCCAGACATATGCGTCTGAAAGGAGTCTGCAAACAGAAGAAACTTTGACCAACTTCATATTGATTTTTATTAATAAAACTCTCTGCTGGCTTCCACAGCATAGGATCAAAGTCTCAATGATTATGAAATTCATTAAATTCATTACTATTTGCACTGTTCCTTACATTTCATTTATTTTTGAAGATAACTAGTATTCAATGAATTCAGAGTAACCATTCTTCTAAAACCTAAGTATAACCATTGTTTGATATTTCCACAAACCTATGTTCTTGCAGTATAAAAATAACTGTTCCCATCCTCTGGATAGGCAAAAAAAGAAATAATGGGGAGAGCAAGAAGAAAAAAACCCTACTTTTATAACTGTATTTTATCTTTACATAAAAAAAAAAAAAAACCTGAAAAATGCAGATTAGCTTCTGGTTGTGCTCTTCATTAATCTTTGAACTTAGATTTATTCAGTTGATGTCTGCATCAATCTTTCTATAATTGCAACAGGACTGATGACTATTTTAGTGGATTTTACAATCCACACCTTAGCTGTTTTGTCAGTTTGTATTACACTGAACACTTGCAACTTGCTTTCTGTATACAGACTCAGGACTGTTTAATTAAATAGGATCAAAACGGCGAGTCTGACGAGCATTGTAGAGCAAAATATCGTCTAGTTCCTGTGACACTTCAGAGGTGTGGAGTAAAGGAGGGGAGCAGTGGGGTCAGTATTCGATTGAGCACTCTAACTCATTCTGTTTGGAAACACCATATTTATTGGTCTGTGTCAAGCGATTATCAGCAATTCTGAAAGAGCAATTCAATTTGCACTAATCCTAATGGTCAGTTTAATTGAATTAAGCCTTATCAGTGAGATGTATGTTAAGAAGGTTTTTGTTTTACTGCAGACTGGAGATATTGCTGTAAATGAGATCACATAAGATTTTACAAGCCAAGCAATATGGGGCTTCATACCGGAGTGAGACAACAGGGGAAAAAATGGTTAAGACAAGTTGTGATTCAATACCAAACTACTGGCCCAGAATGGGTCAGTAACGAGCTGCTGGAGATGTGCTACTCACTACTTTTGGAATGTTTGTAGTTTTGGTCTTTTTTTAAAAAAAAAAAAAAAAAAAACCCACACCTTCTTGGCACATTATATAGTTGTGGGATCAGAGTAATGGTGCTGGTCAGTGAAAACCAGAATATACTCTGAAGCAATCACACATTTCCTGAATGTAAACTGATGCTGTTAGTTATATCTTTTTCTTTATTTAATAAATAAGTTTTACTAAAACTAGAATACATTGTAACTTTATTGTAGACAAGCTCATTTTTGTTCAGTTAAAGGCAGACTATAGAATGGACATACAAAATGATCAGGGCTTTCAGGCAAGTGACTGAAATCAGAGGACAAGGAGGAAAAAAAAGCCAAAAATAGGGAAAGGAATTAAAGGGTCTATATTTCTGAAGAAATACAGAAAAACAAGGTTATAGACCAAAGGTTAGGGAAAATCCAATGCACTTCTCTTGATTCAAGTGTACCGGAACGCTGCACATGTAAAGGGCGTGGGTTTACGCCTCGCTCGTCGCTCCCAAATGGTGCAGGGAGCCCTCCCTGGTAATGAGGCTGAGCCTTTGGGGCTTCCCAGGGATGAGTACAGCACGAGCCCATCTTCCTGAAAAGTCTGGTGTAAAACTTATCCTGCCAAAGCTGTTTAGTTGAAAGCAAACACCGACGTACTCTGAGAGTACCCAAATACCCTGGTCTTTGTCTTGGGTGTCGTAAGAAACTGTAAATGAAGGAAAGCAGTGCTTTGGAGGGAGGGTGTGTGAAGGATGGACAAGCACAGATTTTTTTGAGGGAGTGAGGATGCTGAGGTGGTGGCTTCACTTAGAAGCTGCCCCAGATGCTTCGTTGTAGCACTGAAAGGTAAAATTAAATCTAACAGGGTCCCAGGATAAGGAAAAAATGCAGTGCAGGGGAAGAGAGTGACAGTAAGGACCACCCTGCAGAAGTCTGGGGAACTCTGCCAGAGACCTCTCCCACAACCTGAGGCGGCATGTAGCAACAGAAGAGCCTCACAACAGAAAGCAAGGGCTGGAATATCTTGTAATAATTCTTAATATATTGCTTGCTTAATGATGAAATTATCCAAACTCCATGCAAGCATTAATTTACAGCAAATTGGGATTATAAAACTCAGCAAAATTGTGGTTTATAAAATTGTCAGAAATCACTACATCCAGTAGACAATATTTGTATCTTGAGATTTTCTTAGTTGCCTGCAGATAAGGTTGGCTTTTTTGGTAGTTCAGTACCCTGGGAAGTCCAACTGGTCTTGGAGAGTGGGTTTGTGTGGAGATAAGGATTTAATAACGTTTCTTTTACTTTATCACAATGCCAGCTGACAATTGGACAAGCTTCACTACATTATGCTATATTTGATAATATCTTCAGTTCCTATCTGTACAGTTTAAATTCAATATATATGGTCTTCCAGGGCAGAAACTGCATTTTATCTCCATTCAACCAAGTAGTCATCATACTGGTACAGTAATAGCAGTTTTTGAATATTCCTGAGAAACAAAGTCAGAATGCGTATAATTATAACAGTGAAGTAATTTTGAAAGGAATTAGGATCTAACAGATCTTTGTACCTAAAATTTTAGGTATATTACTCCTGAAAAAACCCCTAACTTCAAAGATTTATTTCTCATATTTATACATTAGTTTTCAGGCAGATTATAGAGGGAAGCGCAGTAATGGCTCACTAACACATAATGGTTGTCATCCTCCAGCTTAGCATGGATAAAAACCTTTATAATGTATAGGTAATTTTTAATGCTGTATTATAATTGTGTGGCAAAGCTTACACATTTTGATTTCCTAACCTAATGAGGCAGTCTTTTACTAGCACAAACAAGACATTAGATTGAATAGACACTTCTGGGTTAGGCTTACATATCTGTGAATGTATAAAGGAATTCAAAATGGAAAAATTACAGCCGCCTGATGTAAGGAGATACATTTTTGTGTCATCTGAGATGTTTTCAGGGACTGCGAGTATGATACAGCAGTAATGATCTTCTATTTTCCCTTTGCATCTTCCTTATTGAAAAGAAAAAATGTCAAAATGTTGTTATAGCTTTTAACTTTAGAAAACACCATTTTAAAAGCTGCTTACTTCCTTAGCAGGCTGTTATCACTTGCTAACACTGGCAAGAAAAAGCGCAGGACAGAAATATAAAAACAGGGGAGCAAGTTGATGAAAATAGAATTTTGTGGTTCAAAAAAGTACATAGACCCCACCTGGAAACCCTGAAATACAAGGATATATTAAAATTCTGTGTATCTACACATGCATATAAATATAAAATATACAAAAGTGTGAGAAAATACATGAAAATACAGAATAGATTTATTTGTGTACATGTATAGGAATCTATACAGACATGTTCGAAGTGTTCAGCAAGGCCTCTCAAGCACAGCACAAACAGCTATCTTCCTCCATAACCTGACAGTAAAGAGAGCTGATGTTGACTTTCGGTCTTGAAGTAAAATCAATTTCTGATGGAGTTCTGCCTTTGACCTCAGTGGAATCAGGATTTTGCCTGTGATTTTTATCAATTTATTCTTTCTGAATGTCTTCTGGGTTTTTCTGTTTGTGGCTTGTTTGGGGGTTTTTTGCCTCTGCTCCAGCTATTCTTTTTTCTAATCCCAAATTATCAAAAATCATTTCAGCCTGATGAAAATGTGTATCTCTCTATATAAAACTCATTCAGTAGTAACAGCTCTCAATTATAGAAGACTATAACAGATTTCCTTGTAGAAGATTCCTTCTCATGAGCAGTTTCTAAGGACTTATACTCTTTATATAAACTGTTTTTCTTGCTAAAACATGCAAGTTTCTCTCTTGTGTTCCAAACTACTGAAGGAAATAAACAAGATCTCTCCTCTGATATCAAACCACCTATGTTTTTTTTATTCTTTCAAAGGCTGAGTTCCCTATAACAGCACCCAGTTCCTCAGTGGTTACATGGTTATATGGCACAGCTGTTCCGTATAACACCCTCTGTCCCCAAGTCAACCCTCCATGCTGAGTAGTGGCAGGCAGAGATGCTTCAGTGGTGTGGGAAGAAAGAAAAGACTGTGGGAGGCACAGCAAGGTGAGAAAGCATTTGGATAGGGTGAGAGAGATGGTCCTCAAGTGCTATGGACAGCTTTTCCAGTCCATGAAGTGGATGGAGGTCAGAGAAGAAGGTGTCCTTAAAGTATGGCTCTACAAAGCTAGGAGTCCGATATGGGGGTAGAGTCCAAAGCTGAGCTGTAATGCATGATTTTTAGACTTGCTTTTCTCATCAGATGATTTCAGTTATATTTCATGCATGACAGGAAGGGTTGTGTGTGACAGGAGTTTTATGGTTCTTTTGGATGTGACAAAAAAAGTTGTGGACTTTGTTCCCATTGGCCCAGACTGCCTACAGATTGTAACACTTCCTTTAAGAAGTTCCCTCTTCTTGCAGAAAATGCTTAATTTTTGAATAGCAACAACTCTATTTAGGTGTAAAGGAACCTAAGCAATGGTGCTTAAGCATATAGGAGTATTTTTGCTTACATCAGCTAATGATCCCAGTCAAGAGTGTTGCCTATAAGCAAATGTACGCCTCCTGTGGAGCTTGGGGCGGGGGGGAAGAACAGAGAAGCTGTTGATGAATGCCAAACATAAATTATGAAACCCAACCGTTTCTATGAAAGAAGTATTTTAACAAAGTCTTTACTACGTGAGGCCTGCCCTTATGTTCCTGTGGTGCAGATCAGAGTAGAGATGGAAGCAACTGCCCTTTGCAGTGCACGTCTGCCCTTTTGCAGAGTTATGGAAAACAACTTCTGTGATGAGGAGTAGAATGCATTGAAAACTACTATTTCGTCTCAACTAAAATGAAAAAAATCGAGCAATGTACTCTGGCTTATGCTAAACTCCTTTATACTCTGTAACCATTATTTTCTTGTGAATTATTAATTTATGTAACTGAGTGGGTTCACTCATTTTTTTTCTCTCTCTTATTTCTTGCCTGTTTTTCATGCTTATGTCAAATTTGTCAAAGTTTTGAAGGTCTTGGGAATAGACAGTGTGTCTAGTCCTGTGTTTCTACAGTACTTGTTTCTCCAAGACATGGATTTGACAGAGGTGTGTCTCCATGTTATCAGAGTTACAAAGAGTAAATAGCTATATCATCTGGAGATGATCATAGCATCTCTATTTGTAATTACTCACTAACCTTGTGCTGTGTTATGCTAGTGCTGGAATAGTGCTTGCCATCATATACATGTTCAGACGTGAACAGTTTCTGATTAATTTTATTTGGAAAACAGGTGAAAGAAAACATGCAACCTGCTTTATTCATAAAGGAGGCTTGAAATTGCATCTCTGAGCCTTCCAGAATTGTGGCAACATGCTAATCTGCCGTGACATGCGCTCAGCCCTGCTATAGGCACCAAGGCACACAACACACTGTAAATGGTGTGGAGAACGTGTCTAGACGCTCTATTATCTTGTGCATTCAATTAAAAAAGCTTTAGCTGCTGTCTTTCTTTCCATAACTGACTGAATAGTTCAAATAGTTTAATCTAACAGGTTTAGTTGAAACGTACTCTCAAGTAACCTTCTAGGCTATTGTCCTAGAAGATGCTAAATCTTGATTCAGAGTACAACCCTGAATAGGACATGAAATGGGCTTTCATGTCATGGATTGAACGGATTGTTACAGTGAACAAAGACAGGTTGAGTATTTTTCTTTGGGTGACAAAAACAAAACACAGCAAAGTTAAGTTCAAGTTGGAACCTACTTAAATTTATTAACTTTCTATTTGCTGGCAGCTGAACTTTCTATTTGCTTGCAGCTGAAGTGAAAAAAGTTTATTAAGGTGAAAAAACCTATTTATTAGAAGGACCATGAAGCCGGACCTTTCCAGCAACAGTGATGCTAATATCAGTGCAGGATGCAAAGTTGTGGTTGACCATAGCAAATGTGGGAGAAGCCCCTTTCAATGCGGAGCATACAGTAATATTCAGGTTGTCTCTTCCTTTGGAGGCATCTCTGCACCAGGCTTCCATGGTTAAAAAAGAAGAATGGACATTTGCTTTTGTTAGGAGGTGGCTATATAGTTTGTGGGGTGGGCGGTTGTTCATTTTCTTTCTGGATTGGGGCAAATGGCTGTCAAATTAATGCTGATATCTTTTATCTACACAGATTCCAAAGTTCATGATAACTTACAATTTTACACTGATCACAAAAGCCAGTTTAACTTGGTTAATAAAATCACCAGATTTTAGAGATCATCACAATGCTTAAATACAGTATCACACTAACCTGGAGTGGAGTGGTCCTAAGTATTTATTATCTCCACATCTCCTGCCTCTTTGCTGTCATGGTTTTATGCTGCACTGTGCCTGACAGACCACACGCTCTGCAGCCCAGTTGAAATACTGGTGTAAATCTTTCCTCGATCAATGCTTTACCCACTGTTTTCTCTCAACAAATATTTTCAAAACTAGCCTGTTAGCTAGTAAAGGAACTTTTGAATTCATTCTGATATAGCCTCTAGACTTGGATGAGAAGAGTTTTATGGGAAAATCACAGTTAATGTAATAATGAGGTTAACCAGAATAATCAGGACAAAAACAGACAGAGGAAAATTCTTTTGCCTGCACCCCCCCCAGTTATTAAAAATCAATAACAAAAACTAAATATCCCTTTCGGGCTTAGAGCAAGCATGTTTGTGGAAAGACAGCAGATGGTGTTAAAGTTGGTTATGGTAATATGTGTCGTAGCTATCCTTCCCTTTTAATTTAAAAAAGAAAAAAGGAGTGGAGGGGAATTATGCCTCTTCTATTTTATTTGCTGACTAGAATTAGGGAAGAATATGCTGCAGATGGAAATATACTGTCATATATGGAAGAGACATAAGCTGGTTTTAGGGAAAGGTTACACAGAAGACCGCACTGAAAAGCAGTTACCGCCTGATGAAGCAGGTAGCCTTTTTTTTATTAGGGACTTTAAGCCTATTTGAATGGGATTGTAAAAGCAGGAAGAATAATCTCTCTCGCAGAGCCATACGCTGTACTCCAGCGTTCAAACAAAAAGCAGCCAGAAAGGCGAGTGTTTCCAAAATGTTGCTCCCTTGCCCTGCCTCCCCAGAGCACCGCTGCCCTGCGGCCACAGCCTGCCCTCCAGGAGCCGCGGGGGGAAGCGGAGGGCTGCTGCTGCTGGGGAGCCTGAGATTACTGATTAGGAGAGAACATAATCAGGTAGATTGAGCCTGTGTAGGGAGAAACCATTTCGGCGAGAAGGGAGGGAGCGCAGCACGCGCCGGCTGCCTACCTTGGGAGGCTACCTCGCTCCGGGCTCGGGAAACAAAACCGGCTGCAATTCTCCCGTCGGCTTCTGAGAAGAGGGTGATCTCTTCGTGCCTGTAAAGCTGGAGGGAGATTGTGTGTGTGCGTTACCTGCACCCGGCAATGAGTCTCCCTCCAGGTTTCTCCTACTTCGGAGAATGTGTTAGGGAGAAGTACCCACAGGGAAATCAGCTCGCCGCTTCCCCGCGAAGGTAGCAAGACACTGCGGTGCCGGCAATGCCTGGGGATGCCTCGGGTGAGTACCGGCTGTAAATGAATACAAGGAATATTCAAAAGAGCGAAGAGCAGCAACGCAACCTAAAGACGGCATTTAGGTCAGTTGGCTGCCTCCTGGGACACCTGGGGCTGGCTGGGGCTCTGCCTGATGCCTGGAGGGGGCTGCGGGATGTGGCTCTGAAAGGGCTCCGAAGTTAGGGGCAAACGGGGCTCCTGGGAGGGGACTGACCCTGTCGCGTTGCCAGCTCTGTTCCGCCAGGTACCCACGCCTTGCATAACTTCGTTTCTAAAGCTGATTCAAAACCGGTTGGAGAATATCAACAGGGTGTTAATACAGAAGGGAAAACAAACAAACTTTTGTATGCAGTAAGTCTTTGATTAGGGTTTGGTTTTTTTCCCTGCCGATGGAGAGTGCGGTGTGTTCACATGACAAACCTGAGTGTTTGCACAGTTGTAGAAAATAGATGCTAGCTGATCAAACAGGATTTAGTTGTTTTACTAAATGAGCACGTCATTATGAAGACAGCGGAAAGATGTAAAGTTTACTGCAAACAAATTTGGACATGGTCAAATGAATTAATCAACTGAGGATATAGAAATAGCTTGGAAACTGGGCCATCGGGTGAAAACGACTTTGCATTCAGTCTAGGATAATTGCATAGACTTGTCTGCAGAGAATTGATTCTGAAAAGTAGCTAAAGTAACTTCATATCTTTCAAGCCATTTGGAAATAAATCTTGAGACAGTATTTGACTGTATATATGTCATATAAGGCTCCACTAGGGGTGAAAAAATTAATGCTATGTTCTGTTATAAATAGGTACCTTAATGCATTGTAACAAATTTTATTCTATTCTCCCTCCCCCCCCCAAAAAATGGAAAATATGTATTTTCTCTGAAACAAGCAATATTTTTTTGTGTCTTATGCAGGAAAAATACAAAGATTTTTGCAGTGGTTCAGAACTGAAGTATCTTCAGGGTATTTAAAAATTTAATTTTCTTTTCTTTTCCTATTTTTTGCATTCTTTCTTAACTCGGAGGTAAAAAATAATGGTTGCTCAATCATAAGGATGTGTAGCATTGTCAGATTGACTAGTTTTACAAATCAGTCTTTACTGGAGTGATTAAAATACCATTTCCTGTTATTAAATGGCTTTTATTAATCTTCTATCTTAAAGAAAAAATGTTTTCATTTTATTTCTATTTCAACATCTGTGCTTTATTCATAAAACACATTTCTCTGGAAACTGCAGAGGCCAGTTAATGGTTTATGAGTTCAAGCTGAGCTGAATATAGCTAAGCTCTGTCTTGCTTGACATTTCATCAAAAGCTGTGTTGATTTGCAATGTTTACGGACCTATTTATTGAACCTTCACAGCTTGAACTATGCCACCGAGCTTGTTGACATTGCTGAGATTATCTCTTGGTGCTTGTGCAATCTCGGAAGAAAAGTTTAGAGCAAATGAGTTATAAAAAACTTGTCACAGTTCATAAAATATGCAGTTAGGACAATGAAGTTGATCATCTTGTTCATTGACCACGATACATTAGAGAAATCTGAGTAGGCCAACATAATCTCATATGGGTAGGTGAGTGTGTGTCCTTCTCTGTGATACTGTCAAATTTGATTGTAGCATCTTACAGGCTTTAAAGCAGCTCATAAACAGAATAAATATTTTCAGTTCATAAGATTACATTTGAAAACAAACTTTCACTGTTTTGCAGCATGAAATAATATGATTATGTTACTTCCATATAGATCTTATTTTGTCAGGAGTGATATCAACTGAGCAAACAGCAAATTGAATCAGAGGCTCATAAATACCATTAAAAAAAGTTCAGCTTTTAACAGTGAGAGCATCCCATGCTCTGTGCTACTCTTCAGAGCATCCTGTCTGCATAACCCCTATTTTTAGCCAATAAAATAAGATATATCTTGCTATATAATCTACTAGTATTACTGGATCAATAGTGCACATTATCATGGTTTCAAACACTTCTAACTTGAACAGAAATAGATCAAAGGTAGTGCAACTGCCTGGCATCTCTACAAAAGCAGTAGAAAACTATGTGCTACTTATTCAATACCAGTAAAATGGGTAGTTTAAGGAGTCATGGATTCTTTTTTTACCTTTTCTCTTTCATTTTGGGTTGCAAGGGAAGCTGTTTTCCCATGTGAATATTTTCATAGCTACCATTAACTGGGTTAACATATCTGTTCATTCTTCTTTTAGAACTGTGGTTATGTAGCCATTTATAAACATCCAAAGGGAAATAGGATATATTTTAATAATAATAAAGTAAATAACCTTGGAGAATTTTTCCATGTAGTTGAATGGCCTTTGATTGGGCTCTTGGTTCCTTTTCAACAATGAATTAATAAAGAGTTTGTGCTTTTCAAATAAAAAGTAATTGCTTATTGATTGTTGAATGCAAATAGTGTTCTAAGGGCACAACAAGAAAAAAAAATCATAGGAATATGCTGGGGGGGAATATTTGCTTTGCTTAACTATTGCTATGTAACATAACCTGAATTAACTGGGTAGACTTACTAAGCTCAACTATCTAGACAGTAGAGAGCAATAAGCTCTTTCAGCAAGCAAGTCCAAGTAAGAATTTAACATTGGAGTTTTGTTTCCTCAACTGTCTGTTCATTAGCAGATTAGCCTCCTAACTTAAATGCTTCAATTCAGATAGTGAGGAAGACCCGATATATTTATTAGAACCTTTGTATGAATAACTTCAAGGTGTTGCCATCTGATTAAAACAACCGTATATAAACAGATATAGAAAATACCAATCAGCTCTCATAGTTACATACAACTTCTCCATTCTATGGAAAATGAAATATACTTTGGAGCGAACATATAAAGGAAGGATTCATCATCAGAAATTCTAAAGTTAATGGTGTCCTGTGTGCATAGGAGGACTGGATGAAGTCAATCTGGGGAATCTACAAAAATCCACAACTGCTTAAAATGTCTTAATATATTTGAATACATTTCACAGGATTGTATCTTTCATAATGATATTTCTTATTTTATTTGCTTTCTATTTCTCAAGCTACTCTTCCTGTGCCATTTGTCAATTTGGCTTGCCGATTTTTCTTTTACAGTAGCAACATCCTCTGGTCTGTTTTCCTTTCCACATGAGAATTCACCAAGAAGAAAGGCAGACGCATGGGCTCTGTCTTCAGTCTGTGCTAAGTCTTGTACAGTACATGGGTCAGTGTTGTATATGTAAATGGTTCTTAATCTAACACTTGTTAGAGAGTAGGACCAATTTTTTTGTGCCTGAAGTTAACTCCTGTGAACATACTGGAAAGCACTGGGATTAAGGGCAGTATTACATTCCAACTAAAATGTTTAACAATCTTATGTAAAAATATGATGCATGTGGGGTACTTAAGAGTATATGTATAACATTGAACAAGATAAATCTTAAATATAACCCTGTGAGGTAATTTAAAAAAAAGTGATACAGATTTTTCTATTTACTGTATTCCAAACAGAATGATGAACTTATGAAAATTTCTACCTTAACTTTTATTAAGCCCATCTTAAGCACTCAGTGTTTAAATTCTCATAAATGTATACTTCTCAAATGCACTGTTCAGTTTTACTCATCAAGTACCTGACAAAATGCAGGGCTGAATTATGTGTTCAGCAACCACTTTTGTGGCAGATGGAGAGTATCCCTTTTAATACTCATCACAGGAATAACTATTCCTACCAAATGGAAGGGAATTTGCTGTAAACATTGCAAGATATGTTTGACTTCACTATGTTTAATAGCTAAATGTAATGATGATAGATGCAAGCAAAGTTTCAGGGGAAAATGTTGTGGGTTTTGCAGTCTAATCCTCATCCACCAGAGTAGGATGCCCATGCCATGAAAGTCAGCTTTAAAGTTTATATTGCATGTTAGGAAGCATCAGTTCAGATACACATACATGGTCAGTGCAAAGCTTGGGTGAAAGCTTACTGTGTTGTTACTGAACTGGCTTCTTAAAGGTTATAATAAAAAGGTTAAGCTATCATTTTATCATTTAAAAAAAACAGATTGTCAAGGATATTACTCAGTACTTTTGTTTTGAGAGGGAGGAAAAAAATTTCTGTGTGTACAGAAATATATTTAAGAAATTCCCTTCCATTTAAAAAAGTGTATTCTTATGGACCTATTTAACAGAATAGAGACTAATGCTGATAACAGATTGGTTTTAGGACTTTACTCTTGGTCAAGGGACAGGAAGAAGCTTTCTGCAATATTTTATTTCTTGCAGATAAAATTTAATCACCCTAACAGAATCAGGGGAGTATCACTGTCTGCCTGTTTCAGAGGAAGTTATGAGATAAGGGGCAGTAAGCAAATTTCTTGAGGAAAATATGCAGTAAAGTTACTAAAATAAATAATTGGAGATAGACTGCTCTAATACCTCCATGTTATAGAAAAAACATGAAAGGACAAAAAATTTCAAAACAAAACCAGTAGTTTCTCTAACTTTTTTGAGAACTATGTTGAGACAAGTTGCCATCACGGAAGTTTTATACTATCATAGTGAATAAAGGCACAAATTCTGTTTTGTGCAGTATTAAAACTGTAAATGCTTCAGGCAGAGACTATTCTTTCTGCTTGTTTTGTGGTGTCTAGATCAGTAGACACCTAACACCCTAAGTGCTAGTAGGAAGTAAAAACATTATGAAAAATACAACATACAATCTAAAAATGAATAGCCACCTCTAAATCCTGGTTCAGATAACCTGATAAGGATAGGATGGGCTGTGAAAACTTGACTATAATATGTAAAAAGAGTATATGGTGTCTTCCAGAGTGGTAATAATGCAAGCTGGCTGTGAATCTTCTGCTGATTAGCTCAAGCATATAAGATTGATTTATTTGTTTGAGGTAATTTCTAGGAGGTTTTTTTTTCCAGTTTGCTCAGTAGTTTTTGTTGGTCTTTGCCATGTGTGCCCTTAAAGACATGCTTCTCCTTTTTAAAGTTGTCAAGCAGACCATTTAACATAATTGTGCTATAGCAATGTCATGGTTTTGAGATGTTTGGGTTTTTTATTGCTAAGAACCATGGTCAGTGGAAGAACTCTTGTTAAAGTACTTCAATATAGAATCTAGAAGTATGCTATTATTCATTAAAAAAACCCCACCCTTTGCTCTCACTTTTTCCCCCCATTGGTCTGCCAAAGCCTGTTGATTTTGAGAATGCAAGTGTAAAGCCTCTTTGTTCATTCAGGATTTTCTTCTGAGAAGGTAGTGCTAGGTCACAGGATGCTATGTTTAGAGGCAGATTTCTAGGTTAATCTCTACATTTATAATATCAGCTAATTTTGTTTATTTTTATACGTGCTTCCTGACTGAAACAAAATAAGAAGATATATGCATCAATGAAGGGATAAAAGCCCATGCCTGTTAGGATTCCTTTTTTTTTTAATCTGAGGCTGCCCCAAGACATTCAGAAATGATGAGGATTAAGCAAAATGTTCCTTGGTAGAATTAACTGTGGCCTGGAAAAGACTGAAGGCACACAAATACATAGGGAAGGGCTTATGAATTTGTTTGTTGGTATAATTAATGAAGTGTCACATGTAGACAGGAGAATCGGTAATTAATGGAGGTAGGATGCAGCCCCTTAGCCCTGGTCACTGGTGACTTGTAGCACATCCATGGTTAGAATTCCTGACTTCCTAAACAATCCAGGTAATTCAGATACTGTGTTTTTTACCATTTACCTATGCACTACATATTGTGTATTCATTGGCTCTTCTGGATTCAAAGCTTTAAGCAAAAATATTAATCTGATTAATTTCTTGTTAAAACAGTTTTTGTCTAGTGCCACTAATAAGACTCCACTGACTTTTTCTTCAACCCAGGACTCAAGCTCCAGGCAACTGCTCTGAAGAGCTGTAAATTGGATTGTTATACTGGTGGCTGGTCCTGCTCTTTCTTCTCTTCCCCTGTCTGCCCCCCGCCCTTTCCCCAGCAAGGGCCCGCACTGGCTGGGCAGTGGTGTCTGAGGATGCTGCTCAGTTGCCAACAAGGTACAGCCACCTGCTCGTTCTGCTCCATGGTTTGGGCCAGGCCTTCACCAGCTGGCACCATTGAACTGGAGGGGTGAGCGTGGCTGTGGCAGACTGAGAAACACCCAGAAATCCCCTGGAGTCATTTGAATCCTCACAGCTTTTCCACTGCTGGCCACAAAGCTTACTGCTCCTCTGATGTTGGGACTTCTCCAGCAACAAAATTAAATTTTGTGTTAGTGATGAGAAGAAAATAAATTACTTTATCCTTCACTTTTGGAAAGGGGAAACTAAATCTTGGTTGTACTTTTAAGAACCTTTTGAGTCAGTTTGCTCAGCTCTCCTAGAGAATTGGAGACTTTGTAGCCATATCAAGTTACTTCATTTTTTGTGGCTTTTCCTTTGACTAGAGGGCTGATTTTTTTTTCTGAGCAGTGAGTTCCTCAACTTACTAGAGTCATATTTTACCTTAATGAAATTTCCAGAATTCAGAGACCTTTACTGCATAACTAATTCAAACCTTGTCAGTGTGCTGCAACACATTTAGCTGTAGATGTGTCAACAGAGGTCTGTGAAAGGAGATCCAAGGAACAATGTCCTCAAGGATATCATTAAGATCACTGTGGGGTATGTTTGCAGTAGTGTGACAGTACAGTCCTTTGAACATTTACATTTAAATACTTAACTATTTATGAAGTGCAGCAGGCAAAAATTTGTAACATTTTGTCCTGGAGTGATGTAACTATAAATTTAACCTGGGGAAAATCCAGCAAATGTGTGCTTGCAGCCCAAAAGGCCAACTGTATGCTGCATCGAAAGAAGTGTGACCAGCAGGTCGAGGGAGGTGATTCTGTCCCTCTACTCCGCTCTGGCGAGACCCCACGTGGAGTCC